>NW_027556402.1:30235573-30965573 GCF_003287225.1 Phascolarctos cinereus
GGGGAATACCCTCACTTATAGATGATGGAAAGGGATGAAACAGTGAAGTGGATGGATATGGAACAGCCAGACAGGTAGGAGGGTGTGTGATCCAGGAGATGGGCATGATGTCCATTCTATTTTAAGAGCTACAGGAAAGAAGACAGTCCCTTGGAAGAGTACACTATCAGTTGTCTTATTGTTTTCCACTATTTGTTTTCTTCTTCACACCTGTTTTATCTCATATGGTGTCATTCATCTCACTGGTAAAAATGTTAAAAAGGGAGGTGGAGGAGAAAGGAATAAGTACCTACTGTGTGCCGGTAACTATGGTAGGTGCTTTTTATAAATATCTCATTTGATCCTCACAACACAGAACACTCCACCAGAGACCTGCTTCCAGGCACTCCAACTTACTTATGATTACTCTATAGATTTGGTCATTCTACCCATTTGGAATTCATCTAAGTACCATCATCTGGCCTGACTATTTCCATCTGGTCCACAAAAATAGAGGAGTTAATTGTTTTGCTGAAAACTAGGTAAGCCTTATCTAAAGCACTCCCCTAGTTATCCTATCCAAAAAGGAAATCAGCCTGGCATGGCTTGTTACTTTGAAGCCATCCGGATTTTTATGGACCCTGATTAAACTTTGTCATAGATCACCCTCTTAGTCATAGGTCTAGAATTTTGCCAAGCACTAGAATGAGGCTCACTGACCTGCTGTTTACAGACTCTATCCTTCCCTTTAAAAAAAAAAAGTGCACCATTTTCCTTCCCTAGGCTTGTAGTACCTTTCCCCTTCACTAGTCTTTCAATAACTACAAATAGTTGCTCTGGAACCATATGTGCCGGTTTTTCCGATATCAGAGCATATTTGTCTAAGTCTTCTGTCCAAAACTTCTTACCATGTTCACACTTAGCTTCAGTTTCCACTCCATGTTAACCAATCAAAGGCTAAGTGGAGCCTGTAATCATTAACAATTCAATGTCAACTAGATATGTGAAGGATTCCAGGAGTATTTGTATTTAGGAAGGGCACAAACGTGCAGGCTCTTCCAAGTCTGAGGCTTTGGCCTCAGGGCAATGTGGATGTTAAAGTCTGGAGAGACAGGTGAGCTCTGTTCTCTGGCAATGCCTCCTTTGTCGTTCAGTCTTGTCTGAATCTTCACAACCCTGTGGACGGGCTGGGGGTTTTCTTGGCACAGATACAGTGGTTTGCCATTTCCTTCTCTAGTGAATCACCTTTGCCCTTCTGCAATGCTGGAACTGCCCTTCAGACCCTAAAGCTGGCAAGAATTCCTTCATAAAAAGGCCTCTCTTTGGCCACCTTTGTTGCAATGGGTGATTGTCTCTATTTCATACAGTCATTACCCAAAGTGCTTTTTGGACAGTGGGTGTTGCGGTTTGTCTTCTGAGTCACCCTGGCACAAAGTGCTAACAGAGAGCTAGCTGGCTTACTGTGGGTACAGACTGTATCTGCCTTCACTTCAGCCTCAGACACGCATTCTGAAGTACACATCTCTCAGACGCGACTCCCAACCTTTGTCTCCCTACCCACCTCCCTACCCCAGTGGGAAATGACTCTAGCTTTGGGTTCAAGAAGAATTAGCTTCAAATCTGCCTCAATGCTTCCTGCCTGTACAATGTTTGACAAGACTTTTAACCTGAGTCTGAGATTTTTCATCGTTCTTGGACTAGATGATCTCCGAAGGTCCCTTCTAGCTCCTAAGATCCCAAGTATAGGTGTCTACAAATCTCTCCCTGTGCTGTGTCTGAATCTTGTAGAAAATGGCTTCATAATCTGTTGTTCTACTCAGCCTTAGTAGTCTGTAAGATATTAAGTGTGAATGCAAAATCCAAAGGGAAAAAAAAAAACTCTAATGGGGGAATGCCAGGCACTGAGATTGGGGGGCTAATATATTTTGGGGGCAACAGAAGTTTTCTAGATTCCCTCTCAAAGTATAACAAATAAACAGCTTCCTATACAGCCTGTAAAGATGTCTACAGAAATGAGGTTGCTGCAGGCTGAAGAAATCCTGAGAAGCAACAGTTCTAGTAACAATGCTACTAGACTTTACAGTCTCTCCTGAAATCCACTTTTTATGGGCTTACAGAAAAGTAATAATAATTTGTCCTGCTAGCAGACAAAAGGGACAGCTTTTTATTCATCATCAAGGCTCTGACAATAATTAACTAAAATATTAACCCATAAAGTTAGAGAATTTCATTAAGGGGAGAAAATTTCCTGGTTGCTGTCACAGAGATATGTATTGGGGTTGAAGGGTTACATTTTTCTTTCTTCCTTAAATGAAGATTTCTTGTGGAGAAGTCTGTATCCCCTGTTTTTACACAGAAGTTATTTTTTAAAAATACAATCATTATTACATCTGTTTAGTTCTTCTTTATCCCTGAGTTGTCTCCCCCTGTTGATAAAGTGCCCTCAGGGAATGGAGACTCACTTAAAAGTCAGCTTAAAAAAAGTAATTAGGAAAGTAAATCAGCTAGAGCAAAAAATAAGTAAATTATAGAAGATATATTCCAAAGAGAATTTTATTATTAGTTGCTTCTGGGGATTATCAATGCCAGGACTGTCTTCTTCCTTTTCTGTGAAGTTAATTTAGCATCTTCTGTGTTGAATAAAGCAGTAGTTAGCACAAATGCCACTGGACTTCAATGACTCCAGAAGAGTGAGGCTGACAACTTTGTGCAATTCTGCTTCGTTTAAATCCCGTTCATGAGCGAGTCAAGACATTACCCCACAGGGCAGCTAGGTGGTGCAGTGGGAAGAGCACTCGCCTTAGAGTGAGGAGGACCTGCGTTCAAATTCAACCTCAGACACTTAGTAGCTGTGTGATCTTGGACAGGTGATTTAGCCCTGATTGCCTCAAAAAAAAAAAACTATCCCCTGTGATGTTATTGGTCCTTTTCAAAAATGAAGGATGAAAAATAGTAATAGAAAACATAATTTTATTGAGCATTTGGTCCTTTTTGTTCTATTCATGATAAATTAGCAGAAAGAAGATAATTGTACTTTGTGATAGAGGATGGAATTTTTCTACTTCATCCTTAAATGTAGAAAAAAGTAAAAAATTCTATGAAAAACTCAGTAAGATTTTCCAAATTCAATCACCACATACTTCGATAACTGATAGCTTCAATGCAAAGGTAGGAATAGGTGAAGGTGGTAAGGCACATGTTGAAAACTAAATATCAGAATAAGGAGAGAGGCCAGAGACTAGTGGACTACACAGAATCCTCCATCATCCCTATATGTCATGAACACTTTCTTCAAGGAAAGTAGGCACTGGCCAACCAGGTCAAGTACCAAATAACACGACAAAAATGAAACTGACCCTATTTTAATAGGCAAGAAATGATTCATTATGGATGAGAAAGTCATTCCTGAATCAGATGTCTATACACATACTACAAACCTGTTAGAGCAAGAATTGACCTTAATTCATAGCTGGAAGAAGCAATAAAGTACCATAGTCTCCAAAGGATTAAAAATGAGTATCACAGAGGTGGCCGTAGAGAGGTGTGGTAGGTGTAAACAGGTTGCAGCACATAAGGAATTCCAAAGAAGAACTGAAGTGGTGGATGTCACCATACAAATGTCAGTAGAGAAGACAGCTTGATTTCATGCCTACAGTGAGGGATAATCATGAGGTAGCCCACAAGATCATCTGGTGTGCTGGTGATGCTAGGAGAAGTTCCCTTGCATGTTGGGTGGAATTCTGCTCCCCTAGCTCCTGATCCACGGCAAAACACATGTCAAGACACGAGCAAGAAGCCCAGAGGATGGGCAGGAATGGACATTGTTGGAGACAACATCCATAGTGAGATTATAATCCGTCTGGGTATTTGTACTTCCTTCTGCCTTTCATTTCCTATACCTCCCAAGAATATTCCCATCCCACAGAACCCTCTTTTGTAATGTGATTTCTTACTAAAACGAAGAGAAAATTCAACAAATCCAGCAAATTCCCATAGGAACCTAGTAACCTATAATCAGTGAGTAATACTTACATGTATTTAAGTTAAAAAAAAAACAGGCCGGGGTCTCTGCCCTGGTCAGAAGTCTTTAGATAAATATAGAGGAAACTGGGATTTCACAAGAATGGGCCCTGTCCTTCAGATGAAAAATGCTACCCACCTTCAGAGAAAGAACTGATGGCATCTGAGTTTAGATCAAAGTATACTTGTTTTTAACTTTCTTTTTTGTCTGTTTTCTTTCACAACATGGCTAATATGAAAATATGTTTTGCGTGACTGCACATGTGTAATCTGTATCAAATTGTTTGCCTTCTGAAGGAGGGGAGAAGGGAGAAAGGGAGAGAATTTGGAACTCAGCTTTAAAAGACAAATGTTAAAAATTGTTTTTGCGTGTAATTAGTGGAAAATAAAATATAAAAATTTAAAGAATGGGTCCTGCCTTTTAACATTCCTTGAATTAAGTTAGCAACCAATAGATTTATTGAGTGACCGGTGTGTATTCACTATTGTGCTAGGCAGTAGGAGTCTAACAAGAAAGCTAAGGGGCAGCTAGGTGGTGCAGTGGATAGAGTACCCGTCCTGGAGTCAGGAGGATCTGAGTTCAAATCGGGCCTCAGACCAAACATTGACACTTACTAGCTGTGTGACCCTGGGCAAGTCACTTAACCTCAATTCCCTTTAAAAAAGAAAAGGTTAGGAGAGGCTGTATAGCCTGTACAGGTTAACATTATGTAAATGCTTACACTGGATTTGTTGCTATTCAGCCCTTTCAGTCATGGCCAATTCTTTGTGACTCCATTTTGGGTTTTCTTGGCAAAGATACTGGAGTGGCTTGTTACTTCCTTCTCCAGATCATTTTACAGATGAGGAAACTGAGGTGAACAGGGTTAAATGACTTGCCCAGGGTTACATAAACTAGTAAACGTGTTAGGCCAGGTCTTCCTAAAATCTGGCCCAGCACTCCATCCACTGTACCACCTAGCTGCTCTGGATTGCACTGGGTTGGATGCTAAGAAATAATGCCCAGGGAATGAGGCCCAGAGTCTCTGACTCTTTGCACCACCCAAAGCTGAAAGGGCCTTTTTTTTTTTTTGCCTCTTGTCTCGAATGCCCAAATTTTTCGTTTTGACTCTGATCTGTGATCCACGCTCTCTGGATGTGACTGGTCAATCTCCTTTTCCAATCATGTATTTCTTCTAGGATTAATCTATTGGAGTACTTAGGAGGTGCAGTGAATAGAGCATTGCAGTGGACAGAGTCAATGAATTCTAGGCATACTTCATACATTTACTAGCTGTATGATCCTGGGCAAGTCATCACTCTGTGCCTTAGTTTCCCCATCTGTAAAATGGTGATAACAAAATCCCCTTCCTCTCAGGGTTGTTGTTGAAGTCAAAACAATATAATATTCGTAAAGTACTCTGGAAATCTTAAAGCTCTATACAAATGCTAGCTAATATCATTATCCTGCTTCTTATTTGCAGGGCATCACTGCTAAAGCTGTGTTAAAATTCAAAATATATTTTGTTTACTCGTTGAGAGTAAATTCCATTTTTACAACAATCTCTTTAAAGCATCTAAGTGTTAGAGTTTGAAAGTAAATGAAAATACATTTGAAATTTGCCAAGTTTGACTTCCACAGTTACACTCCCCTGAAGGGGGTCAAGGTCAAGGGGATACTTGAATCAAAGCATAAGGCATTCTTTAAATGAACAAATGAACAGGTTTGAAAATGGAAGTATTGTTTTTCCCCTAGGAGAGTGCCTTGAGGGCAGGGCTTGGTTTTGGTATCTTCCTACCCTAATACAATGCTTAATAAGTACTGGTTGAATTGAACTGACTATAACCTTAATTCATTAATTTTCTCATCTTTCTTCCTTCCTCTGGCCCTCAATATGTAATTTTGATAGATAGTCATTTTAGATCCACTGTTAAATTTCTCATTTCTTTTTAAAAGTATTTTCTGGAATGTGATAGCACCATCTATTGGTTTCTAAAGGGAACTAGAAGGAATACACTTAATGGAAATGTGCTTCTCTGCATTTTGGGGCACTTAAATTATCTACTTTCCTCTTAATTATCAGCCATCCTCTTTATAGATTATCTATAGCAACTTGAGAATGTCAAATCAGCTTTCCCTTACCACTTGCCATCACCTCTTCTTCCTCCATGCCCCCAAATTGCCAACTGGCTTGCACTCAAGAGTATGCAAACTAATTTTAATATTAGCCAAGACATTAGAAAGTAAATACTTGTACAATGCATTCTAAATCCAAAAATAAATGGAATTTTGGCTCATTATATTGTTGGTGTTTGTTCCCTTCAATTCATGTGAATAGCAATCATAACAATAGCAAATTATACAAGCTGAATTATATGTCATTGGCAAAGGCCTTATCTGCAGAATCTCACTTGGTACTCACAACAACCTGCATATTATTAGTCTAATTTTATGGATGAAGAAACAGAGGCAGATAGAAGTTGTGTGACTTACTATGGCCTTTTTGTTGTTATTCAGTCATGTCTGACTCTGTCACCCCATGGACCATAGCACTCCAGTGCTATCCATGGGGTTTTCTTGGCAAAGATACTGGAGTGGTTTGCCAATTACTTCTTCTTCTAAAAATTAAAATGATTATGTATATAGAGAATATATATTTATATATGTACATATACGTAATATAAATACATAGGTGATTCCAGTGTATATTGCATATATAATAGTGTATATTCTCTATATATGTACATATACACACATATCCTTATATGTGCGCATATATGAATGTATGCATCCTTGTTTCCTCCTATTTTATTTTTAATAGACTTCTATTTTTTCCAATTATATGAAAAACAATTTTTGGCATTCATTTTTACAGAATTTTGAGTTCCAAATTTTTCTCCCGTCCTGCCATTTTCTTCTCCAGTAGATTAAAGCAAACAGAAGTTAAGTGACTTGCCCAGAGTCACTCGTATGTATCTGAAGCTACATTTGAACTCAGGTCTTCCTGAGTCCAAACCCAAATCTCTGACCACTGAACCACCTAGTTGCCTCCTGCCCAAGGTTACATGGATACTAAGTTGCAAGGCTGAGATTCAAACACCTATCTTCTGATCCCAAGTCTACTACTCATTCAATTAAATTCAATTTGATAATAATAATAATAATAAATATTTATTGAGCACCTACTCTATATACACCTGGGAGCTGTAGATGCCAAGATAAATGTGAAAACAGTTCCTACTTTTACTTTTCACCATGCCACTCACATAGTAAGGGGATTTTATACTCAATTTGAACCGCATATATATCCCTTGTTTTTCCCCCTCATAAGACTCTAAATGGTATTTTTGAAGTTGAAATGAAAATTCCTAGAACTTCCTATGAGTCAAAGATTGTTTCAGACTGAGAGATTGTTTTTTGTGAATAATTTAGATCTGAGAAACTAATAAGAGCTCCCTTTATGACTCATTTGAGTTGCAGAAAAATTTCACTTCTAGTTATTTCTAGATCATGCCAGCTTTTCCTAAGATCATAAGAGAAATGGTAAGTGATTCTGTTGTATGGCCCTGTTAACTGCACACCTGAGCTTTATTATTTATTTATTTCTGAGGGGAAGCAATTGGGGTAAAGGGACTTGCCCAGGGTCACACAGCTAGTAGTGTCTGAGGCAGGATTTTAACTCAGATTCTCCTAACTCCAGGGCTGGTTCTCTATCAAAGGCACCACCTAGCTGTCCTAGATCTGAACTACAGAAGCTCTAAATACTCCTAGGAGAACAAAGAGCATTTAGCTCTGTGTAAGTCTGCCAACCGTCAGGATTTCTCCTGAACCTTAAATCCTACTGAGTCAGGGAAGTTTGGGCACTCAACTACATTACACATTCAAATAATATTTTCCTTTTAAAAAAAGAAATTTAATTCCAAATTTAAACACCAAATAAAATGAACATTTCCATATACACTGTGGAACAGAAGAAAATTGTACAAGAAATTGTAAATCTTTATTAAGTAGATCTTGCTGTTTAAGTAACATTCAGAGCTGTCTTTCTTGTCTGTGATTCCTTTTGGCATTCACTCTTTCTTTCATTGTTGTTTTTAGGCAGAAACAATCCTAATCCTTCCCCTTCCCCTCCTCCACTGAAAAAGCATGAAAAAAATCTTTGCAAACGAATGTACATAGTCAAGCAAAATAAACTTCCACATTGGCCATGTCCAAAAAATTTGTCTCGTTCTGCATCAAGAAGGCGCTCAGCATGCGTCCTTAACGGTCCTCTGGAATTGGGGCTGGCCATTGCATGGATGAGTTCTTAGTCTTTTCAAAGGTGTGAAACAATAATTCCCCTCCGCCATCTTACTGAGTGGAACCAAAGGCATTGCTTATGTCTCCTTTCAAAAATCATGTTGCAATCATTCTACTATGTCATACACATATATAAAATCACAGAACAAATCACCTTGCTATCTCATATTATCTTGTTTTCTGGTTTCTTCCAGAAATTTGTTCTTTTGATCTGTTTATTTCTGCTTCTCTGGTAGTCATAAGTATTTCCTGCTTTAGCAGGGATAGGACTCAGCCTTTTGCTGGCTCCTTCATCTTGAGACTTGGGGTGGTTGGTGGTGGAAATGGGAGAGGGACGCAGTTCGCATGACACCACAGTTGCACCTGGCAATGACTCAGCCCTTTGTTTTTCCCTTGGCCTTAGGAGTTGATAAGTTAAACTCTGTTCCTATAGAGCCCAAGGACAGGGATGAGAAACGGTTTCAGAGCCCTCTAATTTTGGTGCTCTGGGCAAAGCCATAGCTCTGGATGCCTGGCCCTAGTTGTAACTGATCCCGAGCCCTCCTGACCAGTTCTATTAAATCAGTAATGCTGTGCAATGGGCATAGTTACTGATCACTATATAGTTTTATTTTATTTTATTTTTAATTTAAGAAATAAAACAAGTATTTCCATAACATAGTAGAATAAAAAGAGATTGCACATGAAACTGCAAATCTATAACATGCAACTTGCTATTCCTTTTAAATATATAATAAAGTTGTTTTTCTTTTCTTTTTTATCTCCTCCCTCCGCCTTCCAAAGATGGCTACCGTTAGACACAAATAAGTTTTAATGATGAGTTCTTATAAATTCTCTTGAACTTCTTGGTTCATGAAACATGAACAGCCAGACCCTGAGCATTTTCTTGGAGCAGGTTAAGTAATTTCCTAAAATGCCATGCAGAAAAACTAGGTAACAAAGTATAGAAGTGGAATGGAAATTAAATCCTGCAGTCTAGACCCTTGGTAGTGTTTCTTTTGAATCTAGACTAGGGATTTCCACTGGACCCTCTGCTTCTCTGCTGGAGAAAAGTCCTATCTTTAGGGCCACCTGTGCCTCAGACATCCTGCAAGCTCGAGTTGTGAGGCTTGTATGTAACATCTGGTACAAATTCCATTGGAACACGATGGAGCAATTGCATAATTGTAATTACAGCTTTGCTCAATAGCAACATTAATGTTCCATTTTCTCAGGGAGGCGATAGGGAAAAAAAGCCCTTAATTTTCCTGCCTCCTCTATGAAGCCCATTTGAAATACTTCCTTCTGTTGTTTCATCTCTTCGTTTCTCATTTCCCAAATACTTCTACCAACCTAGTGAGTTTGATACTTCCCATGTTACACAAACATTAGAGACGGCTACTATTTCCTTCAACTATTTGCTTGTCAAATGCATTGATGGGGTGGGAAGATGGACTAGAATTTGGTGTCGAAGTCAAATAGAAATGTATCTCGGCTGGCCCTATATCGACTTAAAAAACACAATATCAACTGTGTCGTATTGTATTTTGACTTTTTTTGTTCAATATTTCCCAATTATTTTTTCATCTCGATGGGGCCACACTCAAGACATGTTCAGCCATGGGCTGTGAGTTTGACACTGCTGAAGTAAATGTTCTTTAAAGTTCTTTCAAGCTAGATGTCTAAGTGTATAGAATACTACTGACTCCTGTTTCATACCCTGGCTATATTACTGTGGACAAGTCACTTAATCTCTCTCAGTCCCAGTTCCCTCTTTTGTAAAATGGGAATGATCATAGCACCTACCTCATAAGATTGTTGTGAGGATTTAATGAGATAAACACATATAAAGCCCCTTGAAAACTTCAAAACGCTCTATGAATATTAGCTGTTTTTATTATTCTAGCCCTAAATCTGTGATCCTTTGAATATCAATTTATTAGCGTTACATATGTGCCTTCTACCTGCCCTGTCCTTTGAGACATTCCTTATAACCAAGTTTAAAAAGAGGAAAAAATAGCAGTTCAGCTGTACATGTAGCACACTGAGCAGACAACCCACCTAGGAATCAGGACATGAGTTCAAATGTGGCCTCAGACACTTACTAGCTGTGTGACCCTGGGCAAGTCACTTAACCCTGTTTGCCTCGGTTTCTTCATCTGTAAAATGAGTGGGAGAAGGAAATGGCAAACCACTCCAGTATCTTTGCCAAGAAAACCCCAAATGGGGTCACGAAGAGTCGGGCACAACTGAAAACAGCTCACCACCACCACCACTACCAATAGCTAAACATACCAGCACATCAACTATATATGGCACCATATACAACATTTCATTCCCAGACTTCTCTCTCTCCCCCTCACTGAAAGGAGGGAATTGCATTTTCTAAACCTTTCTTCAGGGCCAAGCTCAGTCACTATGTTTACAGTATGATCAGTTTTGTTTTTCTCTCCATGTCCATTTGTATAAGCTGTGAAGTTTTCAAAAATCTCTATATTATTTGAGTTTCTCATAACATAGCTGAGCTCATTTTATAAGGCAATGTTGGAATCATGGAATGGAAGCCCTAGGAAGCCTTGGTTAAACTACCGAAGTTAAGGAAAAAAGGCCTCAGTTTGTAAAGTGACAGGCGGAAGGGCCCTTTGAGCCCCAAATTCTACAATTCTATGAAATGTATAATTTGGAGACAAAAAGCTCATTCTTTGAGTGACATTTATAAGCATAACGTGGTGGAATTTGTTTGGCATATTTGGTTCCAAATGTGTAAAAATTATTTTCTTTTAGGGAACAAAAAATAACAAGAAATAAATGTCTTCTCCAGAATCTTGAGTCATTCTAGGATGTGTATGATTCATTCTTTATTCATTTTAAGCTCACAAGATGAAGAATAAAATCCATCCTGATTTCCCCACCAGAAAAAAAATACATTCCATTTGAGAATAAGTCTTATCTCCAAAGTTTTTATTTCTAATAATCGAAGGAAAATAAAACTACATAATGATAAACTCAAGGTTGCAGAACTTATAGAAGGAAGAAGACTCCTTCTATTTTGAATCTAAAAATTCCCAACCTTTGATCTAGTCCTGTGAGAATGGACACAAATGTGTATGTCTTCTTTTACATGGTGGCAGTTTGCTTTTTGCTGACCCTCATTCTGTAACACAATGCATGCTCTATTTGTTGATCTCAGTCTATAAATATGGATATGGTCGAAGGTACAGTCATCTGAGCCCCCCCCCCCAGTCTTAATATTCTCCAGGCTAAACTCTTTCAGTTCCTTCCCTCGATCCTTGGATGGCATACACAAGAAATACATGGACAGTGTTCTTTGGTTGGAGACTATAGCAGGTATTTGAATAATCCATCAAAATTTTAGACTGTTTCTTAGATTTATTCAGTCCTTTTTCAGTTGTGTCCAACTTTTCATGACCCCATTTGGGGTTTTCTTGACAAAAATACTAGAGTGGTTTGTCATTTCCTTCTCCAGCTCATTTTACAGATGAGGAAAGTGAGGCAAACAGGGTTAAATGACTTGCCTAGGGTCACACAGCTAGTAAGTGTCTGAGGCCAGATTTGAACTCAGGAAGATGAGTCTTCCTGACTTTAGGCTCAGTACTCCATCTAGCTGCTCATTCTTAGACTTACTGTCACTTTGTTCAAAAAGAATTCTTCTGTTTCTGATTGCCGCTGCTATTTCTCAGAAATCCACAGTCAAGCTCCATACATATATGCATTCACTTTTAAAAGGTTGGCTTCTGTGCAGAAGCATGACTCCCACAGGGCAATGGGGGCAGGTGCCCTGGGGAGAATCCTGGGGTTTGGGGGAACTGCAGCTCATTATGAGTCAACAGAGTGATGCTAAAGCCAAAAATGGTCATGCAGTCTCTGACTGTGTAATTCTAAGTGGCATGGTCTCTAAGTAAGGGAGGGAGAGAAAGGAGAAGTTGGTTCTGCTCTACCATGTCTTAGGTGGGCAACATCTGTAATACTATTTTTAAATTTCATATTATTTTTATTTTTAATATTTTTATTTAATATTATTTCCTTTTTATTAGTATAGTGTGTAGTTAACACACATTAACTACCATGAAATTTCCCCTTTACGAAGAACAGAAAAAGATTACATATGAAACCACAGTTGTACATTACAGTTTGTTTTCAAAAAACATATGTAGTTCAAATTTAATATGATAGGAGTAGCATTATTTTGTGTTCCCTTTTGCGTTTCCTTATGCTCTCTTCTGTGAATTTTTACAAAATGATTAATTTACACTCCTTTCTTCCTCTATTTTAAGTATCACTGTCCCACTCCTTTCCCCACAGTCTTCACTTCCCTTCTAATTAATAAATGTAACCACACAAGCAAAATCCACCCATTGGTCATGTCTGCAGATATATGTCTCATTTGTCACTTTTAGAGGGGCACCTATATGGTGCCATGAATAGAGTGCTGGGCCTGGAGTCTGGAAGACTCATCTTGGTGAGTTCAAATCTGGCCGCAGACACTCAATAGCTAGGTGACACCTAGCTGCCCTCTCTTATTTCACATAGCAGGAACGGGAAATTTCAAATTCATCCAGGGAAGTGAATTTACTTGTCCAATGTCACATGGGTAGAAACCATCAGAGGCAGGATTTGAACCCAGGACCTCTGAGACAGTGCTCTTTCCACTGTTCCACGCTGTCCAATGCATTGAGGTAGTGAAGTGGAGAGAGTGTTGGACATGGAGTAGGAAAGACTAAAATTTTAATCCTGCCTCAGACAGTTACTTAGACTTAGCTGTTTGACTCTGAGAAAGTCACAACTACTCTCAGCCTCAATTTTCTCATCTGTAAAATGGGGACAATAAGGGCACCTACCTCACAGGATTATTTTAAAGATTAATGAGATAATGTGCTTTGCAAACATTAAGTGTTATATAAATGCTAGCAATAATAATACCTATTATTATTATTACTGTCCTCTCCAGACAACATCTGATATAGTGAGCTTGGTAAGCAAACCTTTTCCCAGTCTGATTCATATATTCCTTCAGTATCTTCCTCAAATACTAATCCAAGGTTTCAGAGAGAAAAAATTCTTACTCTGCCATTGATTATAGGAATTCCAAAATAGTTTATTCTGATCTCCTTACATACAGGGAGTTTGGTTTAGCTGACCACTCAAAAGCCATTTTTATTACAATTCCAAACCCATTTCAATTTATTTTTTGAGATATGACTTTGATGATTGTAGACTAATTAGCAGGTTCCAGGGTCGTTCTGATATAATTCACGTTACTCTACAGCTGCCTCTGTCTCCTGCTGAACGGAGCATTGGGCACTTTAAGCTGGGGAGAAAGACGGGAAGTGATGACATAGTAAATGAGAGTTGTGGTTTTTTCAAGGGTCAAGGGGTCATTAGGACCTAAAATGGTGATGATTCCTTGCTGGGAGCTACTGTAACCTCCACTCAACCTCCTATCAAATGGGCTAGCTGAAGAGGTCCCTACCAGCCACTGGACAGCTAAAACCCAAACTGGGAAAAGTACCACCTTTATGAGTTTCAGTTTGCATGAGATTCTGACTCATATCCTGGACTGAACTGAACCTTAGACTTGAGAGTTTCTAATGCCTCTGTTTCCAATAACAAGTCCTACTGGAAAAGTGAGCAGAACATCTCATGGGAACTGTGTTGTTCCATTTTCCTTTTCTTGTTTAAAGGAGGATGGAAGCGGGTAACCAAAAATAAATGGAAACCCTACATATCTTAGAACACTTGTGCCCATTCTGAGCCTATGTCTGGAGAGATTTGGGGTTTAGGGAGAATAACGGGCTTGGTATATGTTTTATTATTTTATTTTATATTGTATTCTTTGGTCATTATGTACTGTTTATTTGCTTATTGATCCTATGCTGAGTAAACCCAAGGAGGTTATGTCAAAGAGGCAACAAGGGCTCATTGAAATATAGCTAATTCAAAAAGAAGTCAGAGCTAGCCAATGAGTTGGAGCTTGGAGCTAAATTTTAGTTGGTAGCTTTACAAATTCACAGAAAATAACCAGAAACATCCTCACAGAGAAGTGCAGAGCTGAGAGGTAGAAAGGAGTTGAGCCTCTGGTAACCATAGAAAGTGTGATACCTAGTAAGGCTTTCTACCCCGGTTGGACAAGCACAAACCAGCAGGATGGGTTCCAGTGAATGGCTACCTGTGTTCCCTGATGGTTAAATAGTCAGCAAAGTTGTTTTATGATTTAGTGTTAGGGATAATAGGTGGTGATGATAGAACTACTCAGGACAACAAATGTATTACCTCATCTGGTTCCAAGTCTCCGTATCATATTTTTTAAAATTCAATTTAATTTAATTTCAGTTCTAAATTATCTCCCTGCAACCTTCCCTTCTCCTACACATTAAGGAAAGAAAATCAAAATTGGTTACAAATTTGTACACTTAAGCAAAAAATTCCCATATTAGCTGTGCCCAAAAAAGAAAGAGATAGAAAATATGTTTCAATCTGCCCTCTGAGTTCATCAGGTCTATCTCTGGAGTTGGATAACATGTTTCATAATGAGTCCTTCAGTATCGTGGTGGTCACTGTGTTGATAAGAATTACTAGGTCTTCACAACTGATTATCCTTTCAATATTGTTGTTACTGCTTGAATTATTCTTCAGGGTTCTGCTCATTTCACTTTGCATCAGTTCATAAATCTTCATAGGTTTTTCTGAAACCATCCTTTCAATACTTCTTATGGTACACTAGTATTGTATCACAATCATATACCATAGCTTGTTCAGCCATTCCCTAGTTGATGGGCACCCCTTCAGTTTCCATTTCTTTGCCACCATGAAAAGATCCCCTGTGAATATTTTTGTACAAATGGGTCCTTTCGCTCTTTCTTTGATCTCTTTGAGACATAGACCTGGTAGCAGTGTTGCTGGGTCAAAGAATAGGCACTGTTTACTAGCTTTTTGGGCTGTTTCCCAGTTGGTCATTCAGTATTTAGAAGACTGATCACAGTGATCATTTTAGACAAAGAACTTGTTGTCCATTCCTTTGCATGTCAAACTAAGACTAAGTCGAATTTTCTTCAACATATTATTGTACAGTATTAGTCTCAATTGTGATGTGTTTTTTTTTTTTTTAAGATTGATTCTTGGAGCAGCTAGATAGCACAATGGATAGAGCACTGGCCCTGAAGTCAGGAGGACCAAAGTTCAAATCTGGCCTCAGACCAAACATTTGACACTTACTAGCTGTGTGATCCTGGGCAAGTCACTTAACCACAATTGCCTAAAAAAAAAAAAGAAAAAAAAGATTGATTCTCATTATTATACCTAGGCTGGAAGTGCAGGGGTTACTCGTGGACCAGGTCTGACTCTCATTGGAATGGGCGATTTGACCTGCTCCATTTTAGTTCACCTTCCTTAGGCAACCTGGTGGCATCCTCCCCACTCTATCCCCCCCCCACCCCCAGTCCTTGGATTCATCATGCTAATGTCAAAATTAGTGCAAACACCTGTTCAGCTTAGCTCATTGCAACTCAGAACTCCTGAGCTGGAGAGATCCTCTAGCCTTACTCTCCACATATCGTTTGATTAAAAAAAAATGGAATAGCATATTCAATAATAAACTGTGCATGTATACAAAGACCTTTCAAGCTCTTTTCCCTAGTTTATATAAATTAGTTGTGACAATTGTAAGCCCAAACATATCTGATTAAAGATAGGCAAAATAAATGAAAAACAAACAAATAAATGAAACAAGAATAAACTAGTGATATCCACTTGGTCATTTTGCCATGATTTTTAAAAAAAATACTATTGTATTACAAACTTGATAACCATCAATAAAAGAAGTAGGTGGTATGGTGTAGTGGAAAGCATACTTGGAGTCAGAGAATTTGGATTTGAAACCAGTGTCTTTGTTTTATGAAATAAGGATGTTAGATTAGACAGTATTTACCTCCAAAGTCCCTTTGTGCCATTCTATGAAAAATGTAAGAAAAACTCTAAATCCTAAAAGATTTACAACTTGTTAAAAGGAAAGACTATAAATAAGAAAATGAATAACAACCCATCTTAATTGCTTCTAGATGTCCTTCTGATCTGTTTTTCTTTTGTGTAGTTATGTCATCAATATGTGTATATTATAATCCTGCTTTCTTTGCTTTGCAATTACTTCACACAAATCTGCTTTTTTGTAATCTTCATATTTGTAATTTCCTATGGTAAAATAATATGCTATTACTTATTTAATTTCTCTCTTTGGATATGTAATTTCTATTCTTTTGCTATTAAAAATAAAGCCAATATAGAATTTTTTTGCAGAAGTAAGTCTTTTTTTTTTCTTTTAGTGATAGCCTTAGGATATAGTCTCACAGTGATCATTGGGCAAAAGGGTGTGAGAATTTTTGTAATTCTGATTGTACATTGCTACACTTCTTTCCAAAAATGTTGTAGCAATTCATGCATTAATAGTATCATAGTATGCCTGTTCTCCCACAGCACAGCAGCATTCTTATCTATCTTTGCTATTTGACAGGGTACAAAATGACATCTTGAAGTCGCAAAAGTTTAGTGCAGTTTGTGCACAAATAAAGACATTTTAATCTATAACTAGAAATTCATCAAGAATGAAAAGAAAAGTCCAAAATTTTAGTATGCCTAACGAATATTTGACATTCAGAATCCATAGGGATCTGTTGGATTTACAAGAGTAACACATATTTCTCAATGGATAAATTATCAAAGGATAGCAATAAATAATTCTGGAAGGAACATAAATTATTAATAATTACATGAAAAACTTTGTAATCAGATAAATTCAAATTCAAATTATTAATAATTACATGAAAAACATTTGTAAACAGATCAGTTCAAACTTTCAGATACTATCTGATACTCACAAAAAGTAAATATAGTTAAAAATGATAAAATTAAATGCTGGTGTGGCTGTGGGGAAACAGGCACATTGAAAATAAAACCATGAACTTCTGTAACCTTTTTTTAAAAAAAAAGTAGCAATATTGATATAATAAAAATTTTAAAAATTGCTCATATTCTCTGGCTCAAAGATTTCATTACTAGGACTGTATCATAAGAATGTTATTAAAAGAGAGGAAAAGAAGCCTCAAACCAGAAACTATGGACTTCATTGTTTAAAGGAAATTCCAAATGGGAAAGGGATGCCTATTGTCTAGGCTATAATATGCAGATGAATAGATAACTCATAGACCTTGTGTGTCAGCACATACATCATGGACAGATTACATAGATGGACGATGATCTGGACCCAGACCTGAGCAGCAGGAAAAAAGTGGGCTGTATTACCTGTGAGACATGTCACAGTCCTTTTAATGATCTCAATCTTCCCCCTGGAGCAAAATCTCATTAAAAAATAATTTTTATTGACATCTCTTATTTTTATATCACAAACATTCAATATTGTATACCTCCCTTCCCAAGAGTCATCCCTTATGTATATCTTCATTAAAAAGAATTTTAAAAAAGAGAGAAAAAAAGTTCAACAAAATTAACATTGAAAATGTCTGATGTTAAATGTGCTTTATATACGTAATCCCCCATCTCTGAAAAGTATTCTAATGCCTCTTTTTGATAGCCATTATAATTTTGTATTATTCAGGTTCAAATATTTTGTTGCTGTTCTTTCCATTTACATTATTGTAGTCATTGTGTTTAATATTTTCCTGGTTCAGTTTATTTTACTTTGCATCAGTTCATATAAATCTTCTCATGTTTCTTTGTAAAAATCATATTTATCATGTCACAGCAGAGTAATATTCCATTATATTTGTGTATCATAATTTAGTGTTTCCCCAATTGATGGACATCTACTTTGTTTCTCATTCTTTGTTACTACAAAAAGTGCTGTTGTGAGTGGGTAATATAACAAAAAAAGAAAATATTGGATGTTGGAGGGGATATGGTAAAACTGGGACACTAGTGCAACTTTAGTGGAATTGTAAACTGATCCAACTATTCTGGAGAGCAGTTTGGAACTATGCTCGAAGGGCAGTGATATTGCTAGGTCTATATCTTCAAAGACATCCAAAAAAGGGGAAAAGATCTATTTGTACAATTATAGCAGCTCTTTTTGTGATGGCTAAGAGTTGGAAATCAAAGGGATGCCCATTAATTGGGGAATGGCTAAACAAGCTGCGGTATATGATTGTAATGGAATATTATTGTGCTGTAATAAATGACAAGCAGGATGATTTCAGAAAAACCTGGAAAGGCGTACATGAACTAATGCAAAGTGAAGTAAACAGAACCAGGGAAATGTTGTACATTAATGTGAACATTTTTTGATAAAGAATTGTGAATGACTTAGCTATTCTCAGCAATGTTCCAAGACAATCCCAAAGAACTAATGTGGAAACATACAATCTGCCTCCAGATAAAGAACTGATATTGACTGAATACATACTGAAGCATGCTATTTTTCAATTTTTTTCTTTCATTTTTTCCTTTTTATTTGAGTTGTCTTGTACAAAATGCCTCATATGGAAATGTTTTATATAATTGCACATGTATAACCTATATGTGATTGCTTACTGTCTTAGGGAGTGGGGAGGGAGGGAAGAGGGAGGGAAGGACAGAATTTGGAACTCAAAACTTTAAATAAAAATATTTTTTTAAAAAGTGCAGTTAAATATTTTGATTACTATGACAGAAAGCTTATTTATACCAGTATTCTTTTGTGGAAAGGCAGTGTTGCACAGTAGATAGTGAGTCCACTTTGGAATCAGAAAGACCTAATTCAAATTCTGCCTCTGACACTTACTAGATGTGTAATCTTGGGCAAGTAACTGAACTTCCCAACGTCCAAAGGAACTAAGTTGCAGAATTATGATGTCCCAAATCTGAATCTCTTCTCTCCCTCTAAAAAAAAAAAATCTGGTGATGTTGTGAGTCTGGCTATTCCCTAAAAGACAATGAAGAGGTGCCTGGGTCTCTTGAACATGCTACAACACAAATGGAGAATCGTGCAGGAGAAGTAGTATAAAGGATGTTGGAGAAATACCTGATTAGGAAAAAAAGCAAGTCAGTTACATAGTGAAAGCAGTGAATGGCTGATGGACAGTCTGTGTGCTCTAAAGTTCTCTTATGACAGTGTCAAGGAGGACCTTTAGCGTGTTGTGTAGGCTCTCTGGAAGATTTATTGGAGGGAATAGAGGAGAGTTGCACAGGATGGATAGCATGGATAGTATGAGGTCCACATTGTTGTAGGCAGTACCCACATCAATAAGACCCCAGGTCCTTCAAGGTATCAAAGTAAATTACATAATCAAATGTATTTTATCTTCAATAATCTTTTTACATTTTTGATAAACAGGAATTTCCCTCCTCTGTACTATTCAGATAAGTATGAATTCTTTTCTTTTTTTTTTTTTTTACTGTGTGTTTCTACATTTAAATCACAGGTACATTTGAAATTTATTATATATATGGCAGAGAAGTAGCATGGTAAAGAGGATGGTGGGATGATATTAAAGTTAGAAATTCAACACCTTTCTGCCTTTGACACATACTGGTCATGAGACCATGGACTTAGTGCTCCAGACAATTTTTGAGACTTTTGAGTTCAAGAAGCTGAGTCGTGTCTAACTTTATTTTAAAGTTGGGCTCTGCTCACCTAGGGCTGGGGAGGCACTGTCTCAAGATTAAGGCTTTTTCAAGCTGTTTTTTTTTTTCAGAGCTGATTCCAGGGATCTGCAAGTTTTTGGTACTTCCAAAGTGGTGTGATCCTGGGAGAGGTGTGGTCACTGCTTTCCTAGTCTGACCTCTAGTCTTTACCGAGGAAAGGCCCCTGGTCCCCCGCAGCCACAATTACTAATGCTCCTCTTTGCCTTGGAACTGTGATCTGGAACTGTGTCTAAGCAATGGAATTCTCGATCAGTGCCAGCTGTACCCAGTGCCAGCAAAGGGTATTCTGTAATCTCTTTCTGACCAGTTGTCTGACCTCCCTATCCTCTCTGGGCTGAAAGCTCCTGAAGTTGCTGCCACATGTGTGAGGGCTCTGGACAGGTATCCCTCTCCCTCCACCTCCAGCACCTCTTAAGTTTTGTGAGGCTGGAAAAAATATCTCACCTTTAACCTTTGTTGCCTCTGCCATTCCAAAATTTGATTTGCAGCATTATTTTCACATTGTTTGGAGGGGAATGTTGAGAAAATTCAGCTGGGTTGCCTCTAAATTGCCATCTGTGACTATATTTTCTAAAGCTTTTTAGTTAAAATTATTGAAAGCAAATGTTTTTGAGTGTTCCTCAACCAAGACATTCCATCTCTTGGCTACAGGCATTTTCACTGGATGTCCCTCAAGCCTGGAATGCTTTTCCTTCTCATCTCTACCTCCTAGCTTTCTTGGTTTCCTTCATGGCACATTGTAGGTGCTTAAGAGATATTTACTAACTTGTTTATAACATCTGGCTTTACAAAGAGGCATTGAATATAGTAATCAGTTTTGGCACTGAAGAAGGTAAGAGAAAATTGCCCTGGTCTCTACAGGTGTGAGGTACTATGGCTGTGGAGTATTGCATGTACCGTGTGACTTGCTTAAGGTATTGATTAGTTTGGCTGAACTACCTAACTTCTTCTTTCATTTTATTCTTTTGTTATAACGGATAACTCTCTGGGGAGGGTAAGAGGAAAGAATATATCTGAAAATATGCCTTCAAGAAGGCATAGGAAAATAGAAACAAAGGCTAAAAACAAAATGTTTGAAGCAATCTGGACCCATTGCATTTCTATTCACATAGTTTTAGCATTTCATTTAGCATTTAGCAATTTAGCATTGGTTCAATAGAAAGAATGCTGTGAATTGAGTCTGAGGTTCTGGGTTTGAATTCCGACTCTGCTTCTTGATGTCCTATGAGAATTTTGGCATCACTTAAGGCCTCCAACACTCAGTTTCCTCATTTGTAAAAAAAAAAAAAAGGGTGTCAGATTAGATCAGCAATTCTTAACTCTGTGTGTGTGTGTGTGTGTGTGTGTGTGCAGTATGGTGAAGCCTATGGACACCGTCTCAGAAAAAAAGTTGATTACCTACATGCATGATTGAGGAAAATGCTAAATTTCATTTAGTGGCTAGTGACAATGAGGACATAATTTTTTTCCCAACCAAGTTTTCACACCCCTCTTGGGAGGTCTGTGAACCTTAGATTAAGAAGATGCTCTCAAAGATTCCTTCTAAATCTAGATCTTTCATCCAGTGATTACTTTCTCATTTTATATGTAGTACAGCCTTAATCAATGCTTGTTGAATTTCACCTTAGTCCCCCAATTTCCAGCTAGGGTTTGAGAGAGCCTTGAAAACATGAAGTAATCATTGAAGTATTTTGAAAGGATCTACAGGAGAGAACAGAGGGAGAGTTAGAGAGAGAAATGGAAGCAGAATAGCTTTGGAAGTTATATGCTGAATTCATCATACTTGAAGAGAATAAAAGGTGTCTTCCATGGAGATTCACAGTTTCATTGCACTCCTCTTTTTGGTTGTGTTTTGCATTTGGAATTTTTTTTTTTTTTGCTGTTTATTAAACACCAAATTTAGAATTAAATTTAGAATTTAGAATTGAATTCTAAATAGCAAGTGCTTCAGAAATATTTACTGACTACTCATTCGTATCATCTGGCTTTACAAAAAGAGGCATTGAACGTAGTAACCAAGTTTGGCACCATTAAGATAAGAGAAAATTCCCCTCATCTCTACAGGTGTGCGGGACTATGGCTGTGGAATATTGCATATATGACTTGATTAAAGTATTGTTTACTTTAGCTGAATTACCTTGTTTCCCCTTTCATTTTATTCTTTGTTATAAGGGATAACTCTCTGGGAAGGATAAGAGGGGAGAATATTTATAATTCAAAAAAAGATTAAAGGATATAGGATAGTTGTGGTTCCTATGCAGCAAAAAGATGTCAGACATAGGCCATCCATACCTCTTGCAACTTGCCTTCACACTGACCTAACTCTTAAACTTCTGGTTTTTTCCCCTTGTGGTTTTTGACTTCTGGCTTTTTTATTCTGGTTTTGCATTGGATTTCTGCTCCTATCTGCTCCCTTGTCCTGTCTTTAGCACTCTGGGCTGCACTCTGGGCTTCTTTTCTCTGCTTGATCTGTTGGCAAAGGCACAGCAAGACCTTCTATTCCCAAGCCACCAGCAATCTCTGTTGGCAGAGCTCCCACAGACACATGGACAGCTCACGCTGGAGGTTTACTGTTTACACAATGCTTTCCTCAAAGCCACCATGTGAGAGGTAATCATGCCAATATTCCTCCAGCCTCATGTGACACTTGAAGAAACTGACCCTCAGAGGTGGTCACACAGCTGGAACATGTCTGGGACTTTTTTTCATTGCTCCATTTTGCCCTCCTTCGCCTTTAAAATACAACCTTTGCCTTTAAAATACAACCTTTGCATAAAAATCAGTTTGTTCTGCTGTATTTCTATTTGTTTTTAACAATATGAGAGTTTAGTCTTATGTAAACAAGAAAATCAAGGTTTTGTTACTACTCTTCCTGTAGGTCTCCATGTGGGCAAATTTATGGAGGGGTCTGAGTCATTTAATCACTAATTTAATTGTTATTTGCCTTTCACTTAATTGTTAAGTAAATTAAGCTGTGGCCTAATTGTGATTAGAGATAGCAATTTATCCCATTTCTAAGTTGGCTTAAGTTACAAGAGACATAGTCACTTGAGAGAAAAAGGATTTGAAAGGGGAAGTTAATTATTCTCTTTCTTAAGATGAATGAGATGTTTATTTCTCTGTGTTTGCACTGACCTTTTTTTTGCTCCAACATAAGAAGCTGCCTCTGCCAATTCAAACACTGAGGGAGGCCGGGCTGCTGGGCCGGGGAGTCAGAAAATCTGGAGTCTAGGCCAAAATCTGGGTTTTAGGCCTGACTTTGCCGCTGGCTTAGCTGTAGGAATCACAGAAGTCACTACACCCTTTCAGAGCTGGGATCTGATCTTCTATAAAAAGGGAAAGTCCACTCTAGAACTCAGATTCTGTGAGCTCTCTGATCTGCTTATCTGGGAGTAAGACTACATGTGCCTGGGAATCTTCTCTCTTGATTTCTAAGGATCCTGTGCAGTTTGGGAAAAATAGGCCCAGGAGTTGTTGTTATTTGTCCTTTGTTAATAACAAAGAGTGAAAGGTTATTGAGGTTGTTTGGGCCAATGACATCAGTGATGTCTTGACTTGCCAGTGAATTGGGTGCAAGTGAGGCAGAGCTGTGCAAAGTCATCAGCCCCACCTCTTTTCCAGGGTCATTGGAGTCCAGTGGCAAGATATAGGTCAAGACAACTGGTGATGGCGCAGGATGCAGTGGGAGACCTTGGCCTTTTTAAGCTAAGGTCTTTGTCAGGTCTCAGCTTGTCTGAGGCAACACCCATTCAGTGATTAAGGCTAGGTAAGACACAAAGCAAAAGATGGTCTAGTTTGCCTTCACGAAAGAATCTCCTTGAAGAGTATAAATAGCATTTCTTTTATAAGAAACATACAACCCTCTCCCCGCCTTTTAACTCTTGACTCTTCTTTTCCAGGAATTCAGGGTATAAGTTGATATGGTACCCAAACTTCCAGAGGACTCACATTTTCCTTTGAGGCTTTGCTTGTAGATATTTTGGAGTCATTTTCTTCTTTTTAGTTTTTGTCTTCAGTATCCCTTGTCCCATTAATAGCTCTTTATTGTGGGAATCTTTTTTATTGTGGTGGTTTTCTTATTCTTCCTTATTCTTCTTAACTTTCTTATTCTTTCAGCCTACTTCTTGATTTCAAAGTTTACATTTTGGACAAGCCCTATGCACTTCTGAAGGGATGTCTAGACTGAGCTTGTATCCTAGGTCCAGGAATATATTAAAGATGGTGGGCTTTATCATATCAGTTGCAATCCAAGAAAAGGACCCAGTAGTTCTTGTAGATTGGGGCTTTTTATGCATGTCCTATATGCCTTTGGCTACAGTCTTGTGAAGCTTATGGACTTCTTCTCAGAATAATGTTTTTAAATGTATAAACTAAAGAAATCCAGATGCAAATTAGTATGAATAGTGAATCCCTTTGAAGTGATCCCACTATCTGAATTTACAATGCATATTTACATTGAGCTGGAAATGAGCATATCTTACATAATTATAACTTCAAATAGTACAAATCTGAATCCATGCAACCACTTAGGAGATTCATTAGTCATGCTAATCAAGTCCTACCTGTACATAGGATTACAAAGAAAACTAGTTATGTTGGAATGTAGTCATCAAAATATTTTAAGACTTAAATTAATAACTAAAATAAAAATTAAAAATAATTAAAATTTTAAAAAATATTTTTAAAACTAAAATTTAAAAATATTTTCATGGACCCTTGGTTATAAAGACTGCTTCCTGAAGACATTAAAAATATTTTTAAAACTAAAATTTAAAAATATTTTCATGGACCCTTGGTTATAAAGACGGCTTCCTGAAGACATTGGTCTAATGGGCTAAAAAAGGCTATAAAAACATACAGAATGTAGAACCAGGAAGAATATGAGGAACAGAGCAAAATATACAACCTTCTGGAATCCTGTGGGCAAGCAGCTGAGCTGACCACATTTCAGAACAATATAAAGCAGCTAGAGAAAGTCCAATAGAGGACCAGTCAATAATATTGGGATCGGGGGAAGGGTTGCTGCTGCTGCTTGCTTTGCTGTTTGTCCTTCATTCTTGAAGAGGACCGTGACATCAGGGAGGTGACATGCAAGTAGATTGGATTTAAGTGAGGCAGGGCTGTTCAAAGACACCCGTCTCACTTTGTCCTCCACAGCCATCTGGGTCCAGTGGCCAGATATCTATCAAGACAACAAGAGATGGCCCAGGATACTTAATCATCGAATGGATACTGCCTCGGTCAAACTGAGACATGTTAAAGACCTTAGCTTGAAAAGACCAAGGGAGAAGGGAGAGAGTGAAAGGTTAATATATACAAAGAACGGACTAAACAGGTTAGAACTCTGGTCTGAAAAGATGAAAACTGAGAAGGAGGTCTTGATAGCTAAACTAGGGAGAATCAAAACACAAAAAGAAAACTTAATGAAAGGGCAGCTAGGTCGCACAGTGGATAGCATGCTGGGCTTGGAATCAGGAAGACTCATCTTCTTGAGTTCACTTATAGCCTCAGACACTTATTTGCTAATAAGATCACACACTGCTGTGTGATCCTGGGCAAGTCATTTAACCCCATTTGCCTCAGTTTCCTCATCTGTAAAATGAGCTAAAGAAGGTAATGGCAAACCACTCCAGTAACTTTGTTAAGAAAACCCCAAATGGGTCACAAAGAGTTATATATGACTGAAATGACCAAACAACAAAAATCCTTCACGTAAACATTTTAAATAAAATATTAGCAAAGAGAGGGGATGCATCTGAAATCTATAAAATTAAGAAGGGCTTAGATTGGATGAACATGGTATTGTTCAATAAATTTGAGTATGCCAGACATATGGTATACTAGCTCTCTGGTATGGTCCCAGCAACAGGCTGTGTCTGCTTTCCAAGTAACAATATAACTAAGTACAGATAGGATAATTATCAGTACCATGTTCCACGTGGTGATGGAAGCTTCGGCAAAGGTGACTTTAACTGCTGCTGAGGGCTCACTGTGTGAATGCCAATATTTGAGGCAAAGGTCTCTCCAAAAGAGAAATTATGTGGTAACTTGACAGCCACACTAAGGAGAAGAAAAAGGAGAAAAGCCATGCACGAGACTTATATTTCCAAATGAAATGTTTTTAAGGAATATTTTGCACTGAGATGAAGCTAGATGATGAGTAGATGGAGCGTTGGGTCTGGAGTCAGGAACATCTGAGTCCAAATTTGTCCTCAGACACTTACTAGCTGTGAGACCTGGGATAGGTCACTTAACCGCTGTTTGCCTCAGTTTCCTGAACTGTAAAATGGAATAATAATGGCACTTACTTCCAAGATTTTTGTGAGAATCAAATGAGATAATGTTTGTAAAGTACTTAGAGAGTGCCTGGCACATAGTAGGCTCTCTGTAAATTATAGCTGTTGTTGTTTTTGTTGTTGTTGTTATTGTTATAGCCAACAAGAGGGCTGAAGATGGGAGGCTGAGGTCCTCTAAATCTGGATACGGATTGAGGCGATGGTGAGACACCTCCTAAGATGGCTTCCCAGCTTTCCCTTTGTATGTAGGAAAAATCCTAAATCTGGCAGTTATTAGAGATGTTCCCCTCTGATCTTTTTTGGACATTTCATAATATCGATTTTGGGGAAAGCAAGGTGTTACTTTCTACATTTGATTATAGATCCATGTTCTGGGACACAATGTAATCAGTAGTTGAGAGGATTAAAGTTTTAGATTACATAAGGATCGGGACTGAACCTATTATTTCGTTGAACTTTGGCATCCTTTTTGCAATTTAACATTCTTCAAGAGTTGCCTAGAGTATTGAGTGAAAATAACTTGTGGAGGGTGACATAGCCAGCATGTGTCCAAGATGGGACCTGAAGCCAGGTCTTTCTGGCTTGGAGGCTGGTTTCTCATCCGTTACACTATACTAGTACACAATAAATAAATACTTATAGTATATATAAATAGTACATAAATAATTAAAATACACATATTGGGTATGTAATCTCCAATGAGATTTGACTGCTTCTCAATTTGCTCAAGATTGGTTAACAAGGTGGGATATAGATGATCTTATCTATCATTTCAGGTGCTGTGGGACTCTTTGTGTCCAGCTAGATGCTCACCCATGAAGTTATAATTGGAGAAAGGAAGGGAAATGAGGAAAATTAATATTATGTTCTATCATATTTATCTGAAATCCATCCTTTTCCCTATTTCTCAGAGCCCTCCCCCCCCCTTTTTCAATCTAGCTCACCAGGCAGTTTCTGAAGAGCACATTGGAGTCATGGGATCACTCCTAGCCCCCAAGCCATCTGCTCCTTAACCACCTTGGGCTGGGACCCTCCCAAGTAGGACCTTTGCTTCTGTTATTCATCTTGATTTGTTCGTGAATTGGATTTAAGTGAGGCAGAGCTGCACAAAGTTGTCAGCCTCACTCTCTCTCCCTGAGTCATCAAAGTCCAGTGTCAAGACAAAAGTCAGGACGACTGGTGATGACCAGGTATGCAGTAGATGACCTTGGTGTCTTTGATGTCTAACCAAGCTCTAAGCACTCCATGTTGTCTGCTTCAGCCACCTGCATCGTTATTGGAACAAATTGTTCTCATCCACCCATTCCACTGGGGGAAGTCTTCACGTGCTTGGGATAGTCATTCCCTTAACTCACCATTGAGTTTGAGGCCTGTAGTTACTGTCAACCAGGTTTAGCCTGTCTGCTTAGATGGTTTTCCTGGGGTGTGGCCCCTGCCCATGCTACAGCTTCTTGGAACTACAGGTAAAAGTTGGGTGACCAAATCCGGCCTCAAACCAAACACTTGACATGTACTAGCTGTGTGACCTTGGGCAAGTCACTTAACCCTGACTGCCTCACTTAAAAAAAAAAGTTGGGTGACCAGTTGGACCCCAAAAGCAGATGAGCAGCCCTGAAAAGGGCTTGGCAAGCCCTCACACCAGAAGTGCTATTCCTCCCGTAACAGCTCAGGCACCCTGTAAATAGAAAACTAGCTTGGACACTAGTCCCTCCCCAGGAGACAAGTCTCCTGCCCTTGCTTTTCCTTATCAAAGTCAGAGGTGACTTCATCTTCAAGGGGAGGCCAGTGGGATAGGGAACCTGAGTGAGACAGTTTTTTGTTTTTCTAGCCATGATTACAAGAGGCAACTGGATCTCATAAAGCAACTAGCATTTCTTAAATGTCAGAAGGGGAGTAATCAGCCATATCTGAAGGCCAGCCAACTTTCCCCAGTCTCAGACTAATCCTATCACATAAGGAGTAGTCCTCCCTCTTCCCACCCTCCCCCCCCAACAATGAAGTAATGGGGAGGAGCTGATAACTCTTAACCAACTTTCTCATTAAAATGTCTACCAGTCTGGATTGCCTTGCCTTTGTCAGGGCAGGTCCAAATGATGCACTGTCAGGCCAATCATAAGGGAGACACAGCTAAGTTTAAAAGGCCCTGTTGTTCCTCACTCTGGGTGTTTGGTCATCGAAAGAGATCAAATTTATTGGTTGCTGTACCCGAACTAATAAATTGATCACACTCAGGTTCTTGGCTTACTACTGAGGTGCCAGCAAAACCTGTTTATACCAACACTATATGGGTCACTGTTATTAAATACAATATTTTGCCCTTGAGAAAACTATACCTTAGCATGCTTTTTATTCACCACAGAGACCTTTTTGGCTGATTTCCAGGGTGAAAACAAAAGAAAGTAACAAGCAATTAAAATGATTTAGGTCCACAGGATAGTAGCCAATTCTAAATTTCCTGGCCAGTTCCAGTAAGATGCCTTTGGGTTGCTTTCTCTAGAGAGAATAAAAGCCTTGTGAATGTGCTTATGACTTTTCCTCTTGTGATTCTTTAAATGAATGCTAACAGCTTTTTTTTTTTAGTGGAAAGGAGGGATAAACTTTCAAGACACAAAGATAAGAGGAGAAAAGCTTTAATTATTAAGCTACATACAAACATACACACACACATATCTGTACATATATATATATATATGTATGCATGTATTTAGCAAGCATTATCCACACTTTTACATTGCCCAGAGAAAGGATGGCATTTTCAGTTACAAAATTCTAAAAAGCAAACATATCCCTGTAAACATAATAAGAAGAATAATGGAAACCAGAATGTGACTATGAAGGTGAGTCATGGCAATCATAGCTGAAGGGGCCCTATGACATAATATGTTAAGAAAAATTACAAAATGGGGGAAAAGGGAAAAAAAAGAGCATTCATTAAGTACCTACTGTACACCAGGCACTATGCTAAATGCTTTAGAAATATTATCTTATCTGATCCTCAAAACAGCCCTGTGACATAGTTGCTATTACCATTCCCATTTTACAGTTGGGAAAACTGAAGCAGACAGAGGTTAAATGACTTACTTAGGGTCACACAGCTAATGTCTGAGACTGGATTTGAACTCAAGTCTTCTTGACTCCAGGTCCAATGCTCTATCCCTTGTGCCACCTAACTGCCTAGTCCTGCACAATGATGGTGGGGGAAGAGGGTAGAGATAGAAAAGTAGGTAGAGTCTGCTAAGAATCATAATATTTAGATCCACTAGCAACCTTAACGTAGCTGTTAGTACTTTAAGTGAGAGATCCCACCCTTGGACATAAGAAATGGAATAGTATCAATCTTGCCTTTTTTGCTATAAACAAAACCAGGAGATGGAAGAAAGTTCCTGATAAATAGAAGGGTAGATCACAGGTTCTCCTTGGAGGGGATATTAAGTGGTTTGTTTCATTATGCACCCAAGGACAAGAAGAAACATCCTTTTATGAGATATTTGGTCAAGAAAATAATTGTAGCCTAGGTACCTACATCTGTTGCAGAGTATGAAGGAATGGAGAAATGAATGAACTGGACATACCCACAAGTTGAATTAACATATAGTTTGATATTTAATGACTTTCATGCAAAAGTAAAACTAGGGAATGATGTTGAAAATATGTCAGAAAATACAATTCAGTGGTAAGAAATGAGAAAGGCCAGGCTGCAGAAAATCCTCACACCTATATATCATTAATACTTTCCTTAAGAAAAGAATTGAATGTACTAGACATAGTGAGCACTGAATAATTTCATCTTAATGATGTGGGAGTTATTCCTGAATCAACTTCCTTTATATAATTAGACTAACAACTCATTAAAAGATAAAAATTAATAAAAAAAAATTAAAAGAAAGAATAAATATGAGAAAAAACTTATGGCATGTAATTAAGATAATTCAAATTTGACCTATTTAAACCAGTTATTGAAACCCAAAACAGGAAATAGGTGGAAGAAAAAACATCAACTGACAAAAAAAAATCCCCAACAAATTGACTAGAACAACTTCATAAAGAAGTTAGACTGATGTAAATCAAATCCCTTGGTCATCAAAGATGTTCCTTACTTGCCATGCAAAGAGTCATGACAGACAAATTTAAGACTGCTTTAAATTATAAACTCGTTTTAAAAACTTGTGGAGAAATATAGTAGAAGATTCTGAGCAATGTCACCTCATAAAATGGAGAATCAGTGAAGGGAAAGAAGTTTAAGAAGAAAGCTTGGCAAGAAAGCCAACTAAACAAAGTTAGTCAGAGGATATTTATAGTGAAAATGGAAGGGGGACAACAAACAGACAAAATATGGAAAAGATCTGCAAAATTGCGGCCAACTCTTTTCACCATGAAGGACAGTGGAAACCCCACATTTGGACTATAACACCAGTCTTGGACGTGCTTATGAAATCAGACTGACAAAAACAAACTTGGGAAAACCAGCTGGATGTGACCAAGTGTTCACAGATGATGTTTATGCTGAAAGCAACAAAAGTTTGAGGGCATTTTTGAGACTGATTTTCAAAGCATCTGAAGGAAGCATGGAAAAAATCTGGGGCTTTATTATTATCAGAAGAAATGATCAAGAGAAGGTCAGTAACTTTCTCTTAGTAGACCCATATGCCTACTTTCCAATCAACATACAAATTTTTGAGGGGTAAATATACACTTGCATTAAGGTACTAGAAGGGAAAGAGAGTCTTTTGCAATCTATCTATCTGTCTATATATATTTCTATATATGTGTGATATATGTGACATATATTATATATATGTTTGTGTGCATGTATATATATCAGTAGGCCATATTTTTAGTATCACACAATTGACTGAAAAATGCAGACAATAAAAGATATCACTGTGCTTATTTTCTGCTGACTATGAAAAAGCATTTGAATTAACAGAGCAAAACAGTATCCTAAAAGGTCCTCTTAAGAAGGATGTCTCTTATGTATATGTAAAAATTATGTAAGATTCCATGAAAATTAGATAAACTTTTTTGATGAGCCTATGATCATTAATATTAGATAAGATATAACATTCGCTGAAGCTATTTGCTGTTGTGATTGGGTAGATTCAGTGCTGAATCCCAATCGAAGGGGAATTTTCTATAGATAGTGAGATCTTCCAGATGTCCCTGTCTATGGTGACATTTTGTGGTTTGTGGCAAGCCTTGGAACACTGCAGAGCCTCCGGGGAGATACCTATAATCACTCAAAAATATTTGACCTAACTATCCATACAACATGGGAAGAGGATCCACACGTGCAAAAATATTCACAGCAGCTCTTTCTGTGGTGGGAAAGAATTGGAAATCGAGGGGATGCCCATCCATTGGGGAATGGCTGAACAAGTTGTGCTACATGAATGTAATGGAATACTATTGTGCTATAAGAAATGATGAGTAAGCAGACTTCAGAAAAATCTGGGAAGACTTATATGGATTGATGCTGAGTGAAGTGAGCAGCACTAGGAGAGCACTGCACACAGTAATAGCCACATTGTGCAATGACTGACTTTGATAGACTTAGCTTTTCTCAGCGATGCAAGGATCTAAGACATGTCCAAAACACTCGTGATGGAAAATGCTATCCACATCCAGAGAAAGAACCATGGAGTCTGAATGCAGATGGAAGCATATTAATTTTTTTTTCGTTTTGCTTATTTTTCTTGTGGCTCCTCCTTTTGGTTGTAATTCGTCTTTACAACATGAATAATGTGAAAATCTGTTTAATAGGAATGTATATGTAGGTCCTATATCAGATTGCACACCATCTTGGGGAGGGGGAGAAAATTTAAAACTCAAAAGCTTATGGAAGTAAATGTTGAAAACTAAAAATTAATTAGTTAAAAAATAAAAAAATTTAAAAAACGGCAAAATTTATAGAACATCACTAAAATATAATCCAAACTTCTTGCTTATTAAGGGCAATGCCTTTGCTTTAGCTCTCTATCTGACCCAGAGTTAGAATCTTGTAACTCCTGTTTAGTGTTGAACTGCCAAATTATACCACTTAAGAAACTTTTTTTTGGGACTTCAACTGTCCCTTGGGATTCTTTTTGGTCTCCCAGGCAAATGAATGGTAAGGGGAAAAGCAAAGAAAAAGAGTCCAAGGTGGAGACCCTTCACATCATCTCCCCCATTTTGCTGTTGTTCAGTCCTACCTGACTCTTCATGATCCCATTTTGGGTTTTTTTGGCAAAGATATTGGAGTAGTTTGCCAGTACCTTCTCCAACTCATTTTTACAGATGAGGAAACTGAGACAAACAGGATGAAGTGACTTGCCCAAGGTCACAAAGCCAGTAAGTGTCTAAGGCCAGATTTGAACTCAGGAAGATGAGTCTTCCTGATTCTGAGCCCTGTACTCTATTTGCTGCGCCATCTAGCTGCCTACCATCATCCTGCTCTACCAAATATTTATTTCAAATTCTTGTTTTTAGTATGTATATATATGTACAATAGCAAGCCTTTCCATAAAGAAGGAATACCCTTATAAATGAGATCACAGCTTCATTTGTTATACATATGAGCAAGGAACATTTTTTTTGAATTGAAAGAGATTAGTTTAAAATTTAAAAAATACTTCACAATATCATAAATTTATCATTTCAATCTAACAAACATTTATTTAACTCAATGAATAAGGAATTAAGTTAGCTACTGAAGGTAATTAAAAACTGCTGCTACAGGGAAAGTATGATGTCGCTAAAGGGATCTCAGTTTATTTAGCTGACAGCAACCAGAGAAATTGCATTTTTTGCCAATGAGTGTCAGAATAAAATCATTGTCTTTATGCTGAGGGGTTAAATGGGGCTCAAACTATCTGGTTATCCAAAGTTAAAATCAATTGGTCAATCAGATAAATAATTATCAAATGCCTACCATGTGCCAGGAATGGTCATGCTAAGTGTTAGAAAAATGTGAATGCATACAAAGTGACAATTATAAGTCACAATTTGAATATTTCCCCTTTTTTCCATGATTTTTTTTAAGGAGGAAGGAAGAAAGAAAGGAAGGAAGGAAGGAAGGAAGGAAGGAAGCAAGTATTTATTGATGTCCGACACTAAGCTCTGAGGATACAAATACAAGGAAAATAAAGATAGTCCCCACTATCAAAGAGCTTCTGTTCTGATCAGGGAAGACAGCACACAAAATGGAGCTGACAGTGAGAGGATGGGAGAGGAGGAAGGTACCTGGCATGGGGGCATGTTTCTTAAGTCCATCGAGTCAGGGACAGGGCTGAGAGGAGAATGGAGGTAAGCTGGCTTGGACTCTTTAACAAAGTGGAGGATTCCAGTGGAATTCACCAATGGGAGAAGAGAGGGTGTAGGGGTGTTCAAGGGCAAGAAAGGTCCAGGCACTGAAAGAAGTTCTAGGATGAGCCAACAGCAGATAAGGAATAGTTTTGAAGTTCAGAAAGTCAGGGTCAGGGCCAGGAGGAAAATGATATCAAATCTTAGCAAGACTGCTGAGAGGTCACTAGGTAGAATTTTTAGGTGAAGTCAAGACAATATAGCGTCCTCTCTACCTTTAACCAATGGTTTCTAATTTTTTTTTGGATACATATTATAGGAATATTGCATATTCCTATAAGTAAAACATTTTTGAGCACGCACCTCCAACATGCATATATTTATTTATTTGTCAATTATATACATGCACTAGAATGATGTAGTGAATAGAAAACCAACTTTGAAGTCAGAAGGACCTAGGTTCAAATTCCACCTCTGACACTTGCTGCCTTGTATGACCCTAGACAAGTCACTTAACCACTCAAGACTCTAGCTATCTAAGGGCGATAAGTTTCAGTAAAAAGCATTGAACTAGACTAGTACAGGTACTCCCTTCCCCCAACTTTTTTTTTTAACCCGAGAGTTTCCAATACCAATGAAATCACTAGTTCAGTCCCTATATCTTATAAACTCCGTAATTTTTTAGAAAGTTAAGATAAAGACAAAATAACATTTGAGTGGTCAGGCCTGAGCTTTAGAGAAATCACTTTGGCAGTTGTGGGGAAGATGGATTGGAGAAGGGTCAGACTTGAAGCTTGAAACTTGAGGATTAGGAGGGTATTGTACTAGTCTAAGTGGGAAGTGATGAGAACCTGCTACACAGGGTAGAATCGGTGTGAGTGAGAAGGGGACACATACAAGAAGTGTCATGGAGGGAGAGATAAGATTTATGAAGTGATGATAAACGGGCTGATGGAGATCGGGGAACAATAACTTTGTGAATCTTGGTGATTGGGAAGATGATGGTATTCTGAATGGGGAAGTTTGGGGGAGGGGTGGGTTTGGAGGGAAAGCTAATAATACATCTGTAGTGGGGGGAGGTTGGGGGGAGAAAAAAGAAAAAAGAAATTTAATGATCACTTTATTATATATTTAAAAGGAATAGCAAGTTGTATAAAATAGATTTGTAGTTTCGTGTGCAAATCTTTTTTTTTTTGTTATTATACTGTGTTATGGAATTGTTTGTTTTATTCCTTAAATTAAAAAGAAAACAAATACATAAAAAAGAAAGATAATGCAAAGAGGTTTTTGATGGAGATCACAAACTCTCCATGCCTGCTTATCTGGTATGACTCATTTTGGGTCACCCAAAATGAAAAGGATGATGGTTCTTACTCTTTGGTCACTGCCTCTCAGAACAGAGTTCACTTTAAGTTGTCACTGGCTCTAATCACCAGGTGTCTGGGAGGGGGAAAGCAATTTGTAATTGGGTGGAGGTGGGAATTTTCCTAATTGTATTTACACAGAAGCTGTAGGTGCTGAATGGCTTAGTTACAATTGCCCTGAGGGGATGCCTGACTCAGAAAGGGGGAGGTTGGAAACTTTCATAGTATGGGGTGGGACTGGGGGACTTTTGGGGGATAAGAGTTGGTGTGGTCATGTTAGAGATACATCTCATGATTGTGTATTACCGACCACTCTGATTGGTTGCTATCACGTACCTATCAGGTCATGCAGTGCTCCCTTGGAGTTATGAACACCACTGTGGACGACATTGCCTAGATAAGTACAAAAGGTCTTGTCTACTACAACCTGAGAAAATTCCAGGTTTTCATCATGGGAATCCACCCCTGTAGGAGGAAAGAATGAAAAACAAAAACTTGAATCAGAATATATGAAATCTGGCATGCTACACACATACTGAATAATAAAAGGAGATAGCACCATCTAGTGAAAGTCAAGGAGCAAGGGAAGCTGATCATTATTAGCAAAGAAGGTGAAACAGGAATCCTTATGGACTAAATACGGATATTAATATCACTTAAAATGTGCCTCAGTTTCCTCATCCTTAAAATTAGAGAGTGAGAAGGTTGAAATTTATGATTTTGCCGCTCCCTTCTTATTCCAAGTGGTCCTATGACCTACCTTCAAATTCCTAAAACATTGATGAGGAAAGGCAGCATGGTTCAATGGAAAAAGCATGGTCTCTGGAGTCAGAGCACGAGGGTTCAAATCCATCCTTCAATGCTTACTGCCTATTTGATCTGGAACAAGTCCCCTAACTTTCTGGGACCTCAGAGAAGATACAGCCAGTACTGGAGAGGATAGCCAGAGATGTCTCATCATCAGGGGCCTCATTGAGAAAGAGAGAGAGATAAGAAGACAGATGTGAGAGCAAAAGGTCCAGGACGAAGCTGAGTTATGGGAAGAATGAAAATTCCCCCACTGACTGGATTACGTATTTGAATACACAGAAGAACTGAATACTTAAGGCACTGAAGAACTTTGGAATCAATTGTGAGATATGGCACAGGACAGCCCAGCATGGCATGCGCGCATCAAAGAAGGCACTGTGCTCTATGAGTGAAGCAGAATTGCAGTAGCTCAAAAGAAACAGGAGATGTGCAAATTTAGAGCCATCTCCACTCCAAATGTTCATGTGGTCTGTTTGTGCCTGACCTGTGGCAGAGCCTTCTGTGCTCATATTGGTCTGATCTGTCACAGTTGGACATAGTGATGTCATTTTAATCCTCTTCAAGAATGAAGGACAACAACCTATAAACTGGCTAGAGCCAGAGTAGCAGCAGAATATTTATGATACCTATTGAGAATTCACCTGCTCAAGGGCAAGTGTTAACCACCCAGGACGCAGACTCAAAATGAAGCACTAAATGTCCCAGGGGAGGTACCCACAGTTATTTTACCCTGAAGTCTGCCAGTGACTCTGATGTTTCTCAATCCACCTAAATCAATGTTCATTCTGAGCAGGTCACTCACCCTCTATCTGCCTCAGATTCCTCAAATGCAAAATCACCATAGCACCTACCCTGCAGGGTTGTTGTGAAGATCAAATGAGAAAATACATGTAAAACACTTTGCAAACCTTAAACTACTATATAAAGGTTATTTTTATTTTCATTACGAGCTCTGTCTCCCCTCACGTCTATCAGTCCTTTTTGTCTCCAACATGTGCTGATGGAGCAGGACGATGCCTCCTAATTACACATAAGTGAGCACAGATACAGGAATGGTTCTGACAGAAAACAAAAGGATTGCTAAAAGCAGGGCCAGCAAGGTGGGGAAGCAGAGCGTTTTCTTCGGGGGATTGCTTCCCCTTTTCTCTATTCTTTCCCCATCACTGCTCCCCCAGTCTCCACCCCACTGTGCTGTCTTTGGTGCTTATGAACAGAGCACGATTTAGTAACATATCAAGCTAAAGTGCCAGTGACTGAATGGGTATTTAGAGGTATTTGCATTTTAAGAGAAGATGCCTGAAGATGTCAATGCTCAACTCAAAGGAATGATTTGTTAAATAGTGGAATTGTAGGTACTGTCCTCCTTGGGATCTAGAAAATATTTTGGATGTGGTAGAGCAGACCTTTATATTCAGATAGGACTGGACTGATCTTAACCCTCCGGCAGCGGGAAAGGAGGGCAGACAGAAACTCAGGTAGTTGTTTCTTTGGTACTCTTTGTGATATGCCATGCTGGGTCCAATGTTCATATCAGCATGTTCTCTAGCCCTTAGAACAAGATATACTTTATTCTTTTGTTTCTCCTCACACAGAAAATTAGAGAATCATAAGTTCATAGATCAAGAACTGGAAAGTACTTTAGAGGTCATCTGGTCTAGGGGCATCAAACTCAGATAAAATCAGACTCACTAAACGGTACATGTGGATGGATCCCTGCAATTTGCAAATTCACTTAGAAACCCACTTACTAACATTATCTATGTTCTGTTGTATTTTCATTTATTTTGTTAAATATTTCCCAATTACATTGAAATTTGGTTTGGGCTATACTTAGAAGTGTTGCAGGTCACTGGCCTCATGTGTGACACCTCTGATTTAGTCCAACTTCCTCATTTTAGCATGTAGGGTGTGTGCTGTGGTATGGTGGTCTTAGTGGTATAGTGTGTGTGTGTGTGTGTGTGTGTGTGTGTGTGTATGCGTGTGCACACTATTGAAGTTAATTATGTCCACATGGGTCTGTCTAGATATGGTTCCCAGGGAGCCAAGAATAGATATCTCTGGCATCTCCTTCTTCTACTCTCCTTCAGGGAGACTTTGATTCCTGCCAGGAGGGGAAGCAAGAGGTTGGGTCTAAAGACTGCCATTCTGCTCTCCTCAAAGAGTGGAGGTATGAGGTTAGGATTATATCTATTTGATTCCTTAAATATGACTAGTCTAGAGGAAGCAGCTTTTAGATTCAAGCTGAGCTCATTATTACTGTACCTTATCAGAGCTCCAAGCTGTATGCCCAAGATTCCCTGTCCCCCTCTGTCCCCACTAGATATCAGCGCCACAAGGAACACACAGAGCAAATAACAAAGAAACCATTTATCCAAGTTGATAGTTGATGTACCAGATAACAGACAGAGTAAATGAGCTCTTCCATTGGGAGCAAGATAACTCAGCTGAACCAAGAGAAAGTTTCAGATCTCATCCAAGGGGAAATTTCCCTAAAGTCTCTAGTGTAGCAATCTGGAGATAGAGATGTGATAGAGATTGCCAGCTCCTCTACATGTCGACTTCTCCCCAGCCTATTTCTCCCTCTAAAGCCCTGAAGAGAGCCTGAAATGGTTCATCTCCTCTCTTGATGACGGATGCCCCAAAATATTCTCATCAATTCTGTTTGGCCCTCCCACAAGTATGGGCCCAGAATGATAATCACTGTTCTGCAAAGTACTCAGTGTCCACCAATGAGGAGAGAGTCTCACACAATCTGCCCTTTGAGCTAAGGCTTACATACTACATGAGAAACTAGAGCCCTGAAAAGGCTATGTCTTGCCTAAAGCCACATAGCAGAGGAAGAGTTTGAACTCAGGTTTCCAAAGCAAGCATGCTTTCTACCATACAACGTTGCCTCTCAAATTAGGTAGTTCCTCCCTCTAGGAATACGGTAGGTTGTGAGTACTAAGGAGTTAATATTAGTAAGGTATTTGGAGACTTGCCAAAAGAAGAGAGATCGATATAGAATTTATCTGCTTTTTCCATGATCAAATACTCAATGTACATGCAGCTTGTAGAAAGATAGAGAAATATGTAGCAAAAAGAAAATGCAAAGGTAGGTATAATCTTCTTGCCCGCATCTGTGAAAGGGTCATGAACAGTTAAGCCAACGTGCTTGGAAACTTGTTAAAAAGCAAATAAACCAACAGCCCTTCATCCCATAATTCATGGCAATTGTATGTAGCATAGTCATCTCTCTTTGTCATCAGCTAAAAACCTTTCCAAGCAACTTTCTGGAATTGCTAAACCAGAGAGGACAGAAGAAACCACATAGATGAGATGCAGTCTGGAAAGTTCTATCATTGGAAGCAAGAGGAAACAAGCATTTATTAAGCACTGCCTGCATGCCAGACACTGTGCTAAGCATTTATGAATATTATCTTATTTGACCCTCACATCACCCCTGGGAAGTAGGTGCTATTACTATCCCTCTTTTACACTTAAGGAAATTGAGGCACAGAGGTTAAGTGACTTGCTCAGCATCACATAGCTAGTAGGTGTCTGCAACTGGATTTGAATTCAGATCTTCCTGTCCCCAGGCCTAACACTATTCACTGTACCCCCTGTTGCAGAGAAAAAAATGCTCACATTTCAAGATTCCTGTAATTTCATTTAGCCATATAGCATCCTTTCTTTCCTTATTATTTAAAAAAATCTTTAAAAAGGCAAATGTTTTACTGATGTCTTTTGTTATCTATCGAAGTCATTTCTGGGAAGAATTCCTGTTTCACTCCATTGTGTGTAACAGACAATGTGTCACATACAGTGTTCTGTCCTACCTATGAAGAAATTCTATTGAATTAAGGTCTCAAAGCTTCCCATCTGTGCTGATTGTCACTCTGCTACTATCCTAGAGAGGGGCAGTCTGATGTCAAGGACAGAAGACAGATCTGGGAGTAAGAAGTCTTTGGAATGGACACTTAGCAGAATGTGACCCTAGGAAAATTATTTCACCTCACTGTCCCACAGTTTTTTCTCTATTAAAAGAGGGCAAGTACCATACAGTTATCCCTTCCACATGGTTACTTTCCCCATGGTGGTTTTGATATACCATGGGTTCGCATAAGAAATTAAATGGGAATTTTTTGCGAGTTTTGCAAAAACCACAAATGACACGTGAAGGCCATCAGACAACATAGAGCCTATGATCAAATACTTAACACAAATTTTATAATAAGGTACTTTAAATGACCCATAAAAGAAAAAGAAAAAATTCAGACTTCATCTCTGGTACAAAGGTAGGACCAAAAAATGTTATGCAGATTTTCCAGGTTATGCCCCTAACCTCCATGATGTGGAAGGGATAACTATACTATCTCCTAGGATTGCTCTTGGGAGCATTGGTTATCAAGAGGGGAGGTGAAAACAGATTAATACACAGAAGACCTGAAGCAGAATCAGTGAGAAGTCTCAAAAGGATGATCTTGAAACATGAACTGGACGAACAAGGAGCAGAGACATTGAAGTATAACTTCAGTGCTCTGAAAAACCATCTGGAGTGAAAGACTGTTTAACTTTTACAATGTGGCTTTTTTTTTCTTTTCTCAATAGGCTCTTTATTTTTATTTTCACAGACTATGAAGAAACAATAAAGAAAGCTTTTCAATGCTAATTGTCCTGTATTCAATAACTGCCTTATGAACAACTGTTTCCAGGATTTCATTTTCCTTTTTAGCACAGAAAGTCCTAGCAAGCAGTGTCCTCAAATGAAAAGCTGGCTAAAAAAAAAAATCATTTTATATAAGTATATAGCCATAGAAGGAAGAGACCTAAAAGGTCACTTGTCTAAGGCTCTTATTTTATATAAGAGGAAACTGAGGACAATTTCAAGGCACTTGTCCAGGGTCACACAAGTAGAAAGCATCAAAGCTGGGAACTGAATCCTTTGACTCAAGGCTAGGCAATTTTCTAGGGTGCTATGCTAAATTTTTTTTAAGAAGACATCAAATATCTGAACTCACCCATGCTAATTGGAGCAGATATACAGAAAGGGCCAGAGGATTATTTTTCCCTTTTCTTAGAGATTCTAGGAAAATTCAGAGGACAGATTTAATATTCCTAATTATTATAGTTAAAGAACTTTATGATCCTCTCTTCTTAGAAGGAAAAACACACTAGCATTGGCTATTTCTTGGCCTAAAAAAAGCTAAAGCTAGTGCTAATTCAGAGGCTGGTTAAATAGTCAGAAGAAGTGGTTCAGAAAATAGAAAGATTTGGATCAATATTTTAGATCGTTTTCCTCTGTATTTTGACACTATTGTTCCTAATTTACAAATATTTCTCATTTCCCCTTCAGCGATCCTTTCATAAATACATTTTTGACCAGCTTGAAGTCATTTGTATTAATTAGACTAATAATTCAATTCTAGGAAAATGGCATGCCTGTTTTCCAGTTCTCTTATTATTTTATGTGATTTGGGGATTATAGCATTATAAAGATTCTTTGGTGAAAACTAAGTATTTTCATTTTCAGAGCTTTTAAATTCTTATGTAATCATTCTCTTGGTTTCCTTCCCTTTTCCCCTTCTGTCTTGCCCTGGCTCCTAACCCCCATCCCTCTTTTTAGAGTCCCGTTTAAAAATCAATCTAAATAAATTTTAGATTGTTTTCCTTTAAATTAACATAGTAAATTAACCTAGATTTGCAGTTTTATGTGTAAAAAAATTAACATAGTAAAGCCTCAATCCTCAAATGTGAGATAAATGATATATTGTGAATTCCATCTAGTAGTTCCCTGATTTTGTAATTATTTGGCAAACTCGCCCAGTATCGATACATGGTTTAATTTCCAGAAATTCCATTGTGGTATTTCTTGTCTGGTCAGAAAACGAAAGATCTAAACCAGAATCCTTTTTGTTAAGAATCTTTTTCAGATGATGTCAGCTTACAAAATGTCTTTGGAAAAAACATTCTTGCAAAACTGGTGAGCATTTTGCCAGGACTAGAGGACACGTCAGCTCTTTGGGGCTCTGCTTTCTGGTCAGTTCTCAAGCCCTGTAAATGTTTCTGTTATTTCAACCACTAAGGAGACAGGGCTTCCTCCAACTCTGGGATTCTATCATTCTGAGATACTATGCCATCCAGTCTCTTTATGTCCCCGTGGATTGAAAAGGGGAGGAAGCAGAGGGAGTGGGTGGAAAATGGGAGCAGGAAAGGCCTCAAAGCTCTGTGTAAACGTTAATAATAATAATTGTTGTAACTACTATAATCAGCCAGATCTTGCTGAAGTAGTAAACCACTCCTAGTGAATGAAAGGATACAAAGGGGTCTCATCTGTCTCCAGAGACAGAGCAGTGCTTTATCAAATGGTATATAAATGACCTAAAGGAATAGGTTGCATAACTCCAAAAGCATTTAAGGCTGACTCAAAGTGATTTCCCATAAAAAGAGAGACTCTGTGGTATAATGAATAGAGTGCTGAACTGGGAGTCAGGAATACCTGAGGTTGAGTCCTGATTTATTTACTAGCTGTAACCCTGGGCAAGTCACTAAACCTTTCTCAGCCTCAGTTTCCTCATCTACAAAATGGGGATGATAATGGTACCTATCTCACAGGGTAGTTGTGAGGCCCAAATGAGACTGCCTACTCAAAAGCTCTTTGCAGATCTTAAAGTACTGCATAAATGTTAACTATTTAGCAGAGGCAGCTAAGTGGCACAGTGGATAGAGTACCAGGCCTGGAGTGAGGAAGACTCATCTTCCTGAGTTCAAATCTGACCTCAGACACTTAATAGCTGTGTGACCCTGGGCAGGTCACTTCACCCTGTTTGCCTCAGCTTCTTAATCCGTGGAATGAGCTAGGCAGGGAAATGGCAAGCCACTTCAGTATCTTTGCCAAGAAAACCCAACTGGGGTCATGAAGAGTTGGACGCAACTGATCAACAAAATTATCTAGCATGTTGCAGTTGTCTTGAGTTATCCTCTGGATTCCTGAGAACTCCAATTTCAGAGTTCTCTCCCTAGCACTTAGCTCCATTATAGGCATAGTATGGTACTATTGCCATTGGAAATCACATGAAACATGGTCCTGGGATTGGTGACTGTCCTTTTTCATTTAATAATAAAAGATGAAGAAGGGGACTGAAATAGAGCTGTCTAATTGGTGTAGGGTGGATGTTCTGAATCAGAGAAATAAAATGATACCTACAATGTAAGCTGAGCTGTGTTTTATCTTCATAGTTTTCTTAAGGTACTTTAATTTTTTTTTTATTATTTGGAAGTACATGAAAAATTAGCCAAAATACATCTAGAAATGAGAAAATAACGTAGAAGTTTTCTGTCTTTTAGATCTTAATAAAAATTTTTTTTCTTAGAAATTGCTTATGCTACACCCCCTCTGGGGCTACTTGCCCAATTTCCAATTGAACTGGTTGTCCCAGTCTCCAGAAGATGAGTGCCACACACTCTCAGGGTGCTAGGAATAACCCTAAGGGACTGTAATTCTAACAAGTTGCTACTTGGTCCCCATCACTGGGCTCCCTACAAATAGTGAGCCATTATAATAATTAGCTTTTATAAAAGGTATTTTACTAGGCAGACATGTTAAGAACAGTTGGTATGAAATATTCCTCTCAAACAGAAGAGGAATTCTCCTCCTGCCTACAAAACGTCCCTGTAGAAAGCAGAAAGTTAAAGGACAAAGGTAGGCAGGCGTTTGTGTAGGGAACACCCAGTACCTCAAGATTCCTTTTCCCAGAAGCCTTTTTCTCCCTTTGTGGAATCCTCATAAAGCGCCCCTGGCGTGTTACTCTAGACCAATGTGAGGTTCAGTCCCATGCTAAAATCCAGAGTCAGCCCTTCTTTCCTCCCTGAGGGGTCTTATTCTCTGAAGCTGTTGCTACCTATAACTATTTCTACTATTGTTGGTCACTCACTGCTGTTCTGGGGATCGCTGCTATTGCTGTCATGCAGTTCCAGTCAACAATGAACCTTTGATGGGATCATTGGATCTCCCTGGACAAGGTTGCCTAGATACTTCCATCTTGGAATACTCATTTGTCCAAGATCAGGAAAGAATAAACACAAAGAGACAGAAGCAATCATGTGCTTATGACTTCCACTATCAAGAAGGATACAGGGTTGCTATCCCTCCCTGCCCCTCTCCCCCACTTTTAGGTCTAGTTCAAAGTAGTCCTCTATACTCAAACCCACCAAGGGAAGGAGTGGGCTACCCCTTGACAAACCCATTTTGTTCTAACTCAGCAACCCTGACTTATCAGTTCTTCCTGTTTTCACGGCCAATTAGATTTTTCATCATCATATGAGTCATCTGTGTGGTGTCTTAGACTGAAATGTAGCAGGGCATATCTGTATATTCTTCAAGAAATGGTCTTTATAGGACGTTACACCCCTCCCTATGCCTCATTACACTCACGTAGACAATCTCTACTGTCAGATGTGTGTGTGTTAATTACAGGGTTTACGTTAACCAGCAAAGTGAACATTAATGGGTTTCTGTCATCTGAGTAGGGTGTATAACAAATAAAAGAAATATTTAACTTAAATATTATACTATCTATATTCTAAATGGGTCATAATTTGCTTTTTTTTTGGTGTGAATATATTTTGTACTAGTAAGATTTTTATTTTGGTATCTTATTGGTATAGATCAAAGGTGGGGAACCTGTGGCCTCAAGGCCACATGTGGCCCTTTAAGTCCTCAAGTGTGGCCCCTTGACTGAATCCAAGGGCCCTCTAGGTCCTCAAGTGTGGCCCCTTGACTGAATCCAAGGGCCCTCTAGGTTCCCAAGTGTGGCCCTTTGACAGTCAAAGGGCCACACTTGGGAACCTAGAGGGCCCACATGTGTCCTCAAAGCCACAGGTTCTCCACCTCTGGTATAGGAAAATCTCTCTACCAGTGTAGATAATACCTACTCTACAAATTAAGTCTTATAAAGCTGACTGGAGGCACCGGGGAGTTAAGTGGCTTGGTAGAATCCCACAGGCAGACCATATCAGAAGTGAAACTTAAACCCAGGTCTTTCTGACTTTGACCCACTTTCTGCTATGTTATACTTGTTCAGTTGTATCCAACTCTTTGTGACCTCATGGACCACAACATGCCAATACAGGGCATGCGATTTTCTTGGCAAAGATATTGGAGTGGTTTGCCATTTCCTTCTCCATGGATTAAGGCTGTCGGAGACTAAGTGACTTGCCCAGGCTCACACAAGTAGTGTATGAGACCAGATTGGAGCGTAGGTCTTTCTCATGCCAGACCCAGCGTTCTATCCACTGAGCCATCTAGCTGCCTTCTAGGCAAACAGAGGTTTAAGTGACTATGTTAGTCTACCTCTCTGTAATTGTACTTACACAAAGATTAGAGGTCTTGTAGAACCACAGGATTTAGAACTGAAAGACACCTTAGAGATCCACACTATTTTGTAGATGAGGAAATTGAGGCATTAGATGATTTGCCCCAAATCACATTGAAATCCAGCCATTCTGACTCCGAGCTCTACAATACCAAGACGGCCCTGGTGTCACCGTCTATATGTCTTGAGTGGTTATCCATTATTTCAGAAATTGTGAGGCTTTGTAGGAAAAAAAAGCACATCACAGTATTTTTTAAAAGCCATGTTGCAGGGTTCCGTTTTCTGTACAGCAACTGCCACCTAGAGTTCAACTCTCAGAGGATGCACGCAAAACAGCCATTTTCTGGAGAAATTTTGAAGAACTTTTGGAGATTGTGATGCCACAAGGTGGCGCCATGGACATGCAAAAGAAAGGTTCATCTCCCTTTTGACTGACAGGAGTATGGAAGCGTAGGCTTCAGAGATGAAAGGTACCCTTGCAATCACCTAATGCAACCTCCGGTTTTGTTTGTTTGTTTGTTTTTTTACAGATGAGGAAACAGAACCCTAGGAAGATCAAGCAACTGGCCCAAGGTTCCTGAGGGAGTGAGTAATGGAACCAGGTCCTCTGGTTCCGAATCCAGTCGTCTTTCCACTCTTATCATGCTCTCAGCTCTGCTGAGGATTTCTTACATGTCAGCAAATGAATTGTTTTCTTTTTTTTTGTGATAACAGTGTGGCATTTTTCTAAATGAATTGCACATCTTCTGGGAACTGTTTGTTTTCAACTGCTATGACCCAAATAACTGGAATATGCTTTTAGCTCCTGGCCTTTGGAAACTGAGCTTACGAATAAATCAATTGATTTTTAAAAATATAGATATGTATATTATACATTTATATATATATATATATACATACGCATGTAAGTATGCATATACATGTGTATGTGTGTGTATTCAGGTACATGCATGCATATTTGTAAGCTTGTGTTGCAAAGGTCAGGAATTAAATCAGAAGATGCATTGGTTCCTTAGGTCATATATGTACACACATGTGTGCATTTGGATGTGTGTATATGATATATGTGTATCTATGCATACACATGTGTGCACATCTATGTACCTATAGGAAACAGATGGTCCTTTGGCTTCTCTTTCCCCATTTTCTATAGACATTACCCAAATCAATTTTTAATAAGGAGTGAAGAGAGAGAGAGAGACAGAGAAACATACACAGACACAGATAAAGAGACAGAGAGATACAGACACAGAGAGAGAGATACAGAGATACAGAGAGAGACAGAAGAGAGACAGAGAAACACACATACACAGACAGAGGCACAGATAAAGAGACAGAGACAGAAACTCACAGAGTGAAAGAGAGATAGAGGCAGAGACAGAGAGACAGAGAGAGGGAGAAAAACAGAGGCACACAAACACAGAAAGAGAGACAGAGACAGAAAGAGACACACACAGAAACAGAGACAGAGACACACAGAGAAAAAGAGGCAGAGAGACAGAGAGACAGAGTCAGAGAAAGAGACAGAGAGACAGAGAGACACACACACACACAGATAGACAGAGACGGATAGAGACAGAGAGACAGAAAGAGAGAGAGAGGGAGAGGAGAGTTAAAAATATTGGCAAAAATACAGTAACAATCTCCAAGTTCTGTGTATTGTTCTGAGATCTTGAGAAAGGCCCCTAGCAGGCTGGGTGGAGCCCCTTAGGAGCATTTGAGATATGGAACCAATTTGCACAGGTTGGGAAGGCCCAAGGGGGTTGCGATTAGCACTGCTGGAGGGAGCACCACCCTCATGGACAAGATCAGGCATCTGTCCAAGCATGGCAGGAAGCACAATACCACTAGGGAAAAATAATACTCAACAGTTTTTTTTTTTTAAAGAAAAGAAAAATAAAATAGATGATTTTGGGAAAAAGACTGTTTGTACTTGGAGAATGAGGACATGTTTTCTACTGTAATAACTGATTTCTTCCTCTAGTGAAAGAATTCACGCCTGACAACCCAGTCATTGGGTTAAGATGAATATCCTCACATTTACGGTGGAGTAAATGTAGGCAGCTAGGAGGTACGGGCATGCTGGGCCTGGAGTCATAGAGGCCTGAGTTCAAACCTCGTTCTGAGACATAAGTTGTGTGACTGGGCAAGTTACTTAATCTCTATTTGCCCTGTCTGCCTCCATTTCTTGAACTGCAAAATGAAGCTAATAATAGATTGTTGCGAGGATCAAATGAGGTGACATTTGTAAAGTGCTCACACAGTAGGAGCTATAGAGATGCTTATTCCCTTCTCTGAACTGAGAATAATCATACAGCTGACCAATGAAAGTGTGTTACTCCATACACCTTTCTAGGGAGCTTTGTGAGTACGTTTAAAGCTCCATCCTGCTGTTTCACGATCACAAATTAATCCATAAGCTGCTGAGTTTATTGCATTTCCTCTACCAGGCAGGGCCTTGAAATATTGATCCTAATTCAACTACTGTTTCTTCATGGCAAAAAAGCTGGAGGGAATCAGGCCTGTCATACCAAGGAGCATTCAGGAGGGCCTACCTAGGTGTCTATTTTGCAAAGACTCCAACAACTGAAGTATTGTCAACATGGAGAAGCAAAGTCAGGACAAATACAATGGCCAATGTTAGTCACATACTAGCAAAGTATCAGAACATATCCTTCCTTTCTGTTAATAAGAATCAGCAAATTATAGAAGTGGAAAGTGATATGTACTAGCCAACAGACATAATTATCTCATTGCATTTGTTTTCAGATGATTTACTTTAAAGGGATGTTTGTTAGGAAGTCTGTTACGTTAAAACAAAATGTAAGCAATGCATTTTAAAATATCACATGCTTATAACATAATGTTTTTGTTTTTGATCTCTCTGGTTTTTTTTTTTTGTTCAGTTGTATCTGACTCTTTGTAACCCCATTTGGAGTTTTCTTGGCAAAGATATTAGAGTGGTTTGCCATTTCCTTCTCCAGCTCATTTTATAGATGAGAAACTGAGGCAAACAGGGTGAAGTGACTTGCCTGGGATCACACAACTAAGTGTCTGAGGTCAGATTTGAACTCAGGTCTTCCTGACTTCAGGACTGAAACTCTCTCACTGCCATCTATCTGCCCTTCATCTAATCAGTGGATTAACAGTTGGATTACTGGGTGGGCAACTTATATTTCTTAAATAAGAGTTTCCTAGGGCATTGAGTAGTTAAGTGACTTGCCCATGGTCATATCACTAGTATGCAGGAGTTCAACCCAGGTCTTCCTGATTCCATCGACTCTGCCATATTGACTCTCAAAAGCATAGTCTCTAATTTCAATATGAAAATCACACAGCTATGTTGGAAGGGGAAGGATCTCATTGGATTGGAAATTTACTGGAGCACCGAGTATTAGCAGAGGGTGCCATAACTAGTGGCATCTGATAAATGCTCATTACCAAAATCATGATGTTCTTTTCATCCTAAGATTGCTGCTATCAGCTTTGGGTATAATGAAGCAAGAGAAAGACTAGTTGCTAGGATACTGCCTTGGTATAACTTAGCCATCGCTGTGAATTGATATCTACAAGTTTTTTAAGGATTTCTGGGAAAAGATATTCACGGTATAATGGTATCATAGATTTAGAACCATCAAGTCCAATTCTCCATTTTAAAGGTAGGGAAATGAGACCCACAGAGTGACACTTAAGGTAGTCTTTAGCAGAGCTGGATTTCAAATCCATGTACTATAACATCAAATGCACTTTCAGCTATCCAACACTGTCTGTTATCTGTCTACTATTTCTTTAAATTTGCAGTTGGGAAAGTTACCAGTAAGTCTAAAATACATATACTTTGCTGAGATTTAAACCCTCCTCCTTTTGTCTAGTTTAGACTGAGCTCTAAAAAAAGTGGTTACCACCATTTAGATTGCTATTCACAGGAACCTGAAGACTTATCAATCTCCAGCTATTTTTTGATAAGGAATCAAAAGATACAGTGCTTTGGGGCTCAATTTTTTCATGTGTAAAGTGAAGGTAGTAATCTCAGCCCTACCCTACCTAATGAAGTGATTGTGAGGATAGAATGAAATAATGGGTGAGAAAATTATTTGATAAAGCATAAAATCCTAAAAACAAATATAGTCTTTTTTTCTCTCAAGGGGAGTCTGGTGTGTGATTACATAGGTGCAAGGAATTCTCAGTGAGGAAACTCCATTTACCAATATAGATCCATACCTGTTCTACAACTTATAGTCTTCTGAGTTACTTGTGACACTGAGAGATTTAAGTGAATTAACACACATAGGCTTTGTGTGTGATAGGTAGTTTTGGAACCTAGGTCTTGACCCTGAAGGCTCTAAAGATGATACTTCATCCGCTATTCCTGTCTAACTTTCTTAAAGCATCCTATAAATGTATCATCATCATCATCATCATCATCATCATCGCCACTGAGGAATAGCAAGGAGGCTGCATTGTAGGGTACTTGGAGGACAGTTGGAGCATTATTGTTTTTGAGTGAGCAAACTCCTTGAGCCCATTTGGGATTTTCTTGGCAAAGACAGTGGAGTTGGTTTATCACTTCCTTCTCCAGCTCACTTGACAAATGAGGAAACTGAGGCAAACAGGGTTAAGTGACTTGTCTATGGTCACACAGTTGTAGCATAGGAAGACTGAAAAAAGTATCAAGGGCCAAGTTGTAAAGGGCTTTGAAAGCCAAACAAAAGATTTTATATTTAATCCTTGAGGTAAAAGGCAACCACTGGAGTTAATTGAGCAAGGGGTGGAATGGGGTGAGACATAGACACATGCTTTATGAAGATTACTTTGACAGTTGCATGGAGGATTGAGAGAATGGGGACTCTAACTAGATTATTAAAACTGTCCACCTATGAAATGATGAGGGCCTTTGACATTTGAAGAACCAAGTAATTAACATAGGAGAAAAGTTTTTTTTCAAATTAAAAATGTTTTCAATTTCCTGGTGTGGAAATGTTGACAAAGGGTTAAAGATGGCAACATGGTGGGAAGAGAAGTTTACAAGCTTAAGCCAATAGCCTCTATATTTCTACTTTCCCTACCTATATCACTGAGCCCAGTACAATGGATATTTCTTCAGGTAATCCCTTGTTTTCAGTACTGTGCCACTCTATTCACGAGAGGTGATGTTACAAAACTGTGCTCAAAAATCAATGGCTAAGTTTTAGATTATGATGGTTTTCTTGCTCACTCCATAAAATAATGGGAATTTGTTTTAATTAATAATAATGACTGATCCCATGATAAATTACTCTTTTATTTACCATTCTTTAATTTTAGAATAATAATAACTAGCATTCATATGCTTTCTTGGGGGGAGGACAAGGCAATTGTGGTTAAGTGACTGGCCCAGGGTCACACAGTTAGCAAGTGTCAAGTGTCTGGGGCTGGATTTGAACTCAGATCCTCCTGACTCCAGGGCTGGTACTCTATCCATTGAGCTACCTATATGGTTTTAAGGCTTACAAAGCAATATATTATAATACATATATATGTATTTTATATTATATATGTATATATAGAAAAATAATTTCATATATTTGTACATATACATATATGCATACATACATATATACACATATATGATATATATGTATATTTTTATTTGAACTTCCCAACAACCCAGTGAAGTAGACAATATTATTTCCTCCATCTTATAGATTAGGAAACTGACGCTGAGAAAGCTTAAATGACTTTTGCTGAGTCACATAGCTATTAAATATCTGAAAATTAGATTTGAACTCAAATCTTCTTGACCCCAAATTCAGTGATCTATCTGCTATATGTCTTAGTATTTTGTATACTTGAAAATATGTCTTGTACGTAGTAGGTGCTCCATTAATATTCGCTCATTTACTTAGAACTTAAAGGGCCTTAGGGTTCATGGAGGTGGACTGTATCATTTTAGAGATAAGAAAACTGAGGCCTAAATAAGTTGAATCACTCATGCAGTAAGTAGCAGAGTCAGGATTTGAACTTGAGTCCTGTGACTAAGTTTAATGCTCTTTCCATTCCAGTCCACTGGAAAATTGTTATGTATTTGGAGGTAAATATAAAAGCGATTACTAGTTGCCTTACTAAATGTGCTTTAAATGGGTGTGCGGTCTAAATAAACCCACTATCTTAGAAGAAGTTTAAATATTGTTACGTTTCATGTATTTCACCCAGTTAAATAATCAGAGTTATTTTCTAGACCAAAGATCATAAACTAAACATGCTAAAGGTGAGGGTATAGCTCCTACATAAGCTTAGCTAAAGGGCGATCGCATCTAGGATTATATCAACATGGCTAGCCTATAGGAAGAGGAGGATAGTGGATGAAGTAGTCAGCAACCTATTGGACAAGAATGTTTCACAGGGTCAGGTAAGGAAGGGACTTTAATATTTAAAGGATCCGTGATTTGCTCTTTTAAACTTTTCCCATAAGTATTCATTCTCTCAAAGCACACTGCAACCCCTTTTTGCTTTCACAGGCTGTCTTTAAGAGTGGTGGTAATCCAAGAAAAAAAAATCTTACCCAGTGGTCATCCTTCTGAAGATCTTCTCCCGACTTAATTAGCAAGGTGGCAGAGTCTGTTTCCAAACCTCTCCTTAAAGCCTTTTCAGCGTAGACACACTGGCCAGAATTTATACTCTGCTGTCACAGTCTTCAATGACATAAACTTATGAGCATGCAATGAAGTTTCAGAGTTGGCTGTTCATAGGACACATATTTTCCTTATTAAGCCCTTTTATTTTTTTATTTTTATTCTTTATTTTTTTTGCTTTTAGGCAATAGGGGTTAAGTGACTTGCCCAGGGTCACACAGCTATTAAGTGTCAAGTGTTTGGTCTGAGGCCGAATTTGAACTCAGGTCCTCATGACTTCAGGGCCGGTGCTCTATCCACTGTGCCACCTAGCTGTCCCTCTTATTAAGCTCTTAAACAATACGTTCATCATCAGAGGGAGAAGGCCCCAAGGCATTTCCCCTTATAATATGATCTTTCACTAGACACTGTGAGCAGCTATGAAGAGCAACTGAGGCAGGAGAATGGTACAAGCTGCTTTAAATGCCACTCCAACCAATCACTCACCACATGATTAGTAGACCAGAGCTGTCTGCAGAATGTCTTTGTATGCTCCAAGACTCTCCTAGAACTAGCTTCTCAGCTTCTCCAAATGGGGAGCTGCATCAGCTAAGGAAGCTACCTGGGTTACACTAAGAAAGATGTTTCCGTGTGACATTATTGTATTGCTATCTTTAACGTAATAAAGCCCATGCCTTGAGTATTTTTTCACTAGTAGCTTGTGTTGCTTGAGAGTCTATGACAAGGTAGAGCACCTGTCAGGAACCTGCCGCATGAAAGCAGGCTGCTTTTTTTTTTTAATCACTCATTTGCTGCAGTCTTAACCCTTTCCCATCTGTTGGCTGACAACCAGTCCTCACATCCCTCCTCTTCCTTCCAAGTCAGTAGTCAGTGTGAGTTCAGTAGAACTCCACACCTTTACCACCTCCAAGGGAAATCAGCTCTCTTTGTGGTGGCAAAAAACTGGAAATTGCAGGGATGCCCATCAAGTGGGGAATGGCTGAACAAGCTGTGGTATATGGTAGAGATGGAATACTAGTGTGTTGTAAGAAATGATGAGCTCAATGATCTTAGAAAAACACGGATAGACTTGCAGGAAATAAATAATGAAGAGTGAAATGAGCAGAATCAAGAAAACATTGTATACAGTAACAGCAATATTGTTTTAAGAATAAGTTTGAGTAAATAAGTCATGCTGACTATTATAAATACCCACATTAACTATAAAGGACATATGAAGAAAGACGCTATCTTCATCCAGAGAAAGATATGATAAAAAGAAGTATGTATAGAATAATTTTATGTATATATGTAAACAGAAGTATGTATAGAATTATATATAGTGTGTATATTAATATACACACATATATATTTGTTGCACACATACATGCATATGCACATACATACATACACACATACATATATGCACATACATATATACACATACATATACATACACATACATACATATATATACATATATATACACATATATATATATATATACATATATACATATATATGTATATATATGTATATATATATGTATGTATGTATATGTATATTTGTGTCTAATGGTGGCCGTCTCTGGGGCAGGGGTTGGGGAGGGAAGAAAAAGAAGGAAAAAAATTGCAGGATAATTTTGTTGTGTATTTGAAAGAACTAGTTAAGTTGTGCATAGTAGATTTGTAGTTTCACTTACAATCATCTTTTTTATTGCACTTTGTTATGGAAATGCTTGGTTTATTCCATAAGCTAAAAATAAAATAATTTTTAAAAAAAGAAAGTAGTAGGGGAGAACCTGGGTGTCCCACGGACTTTCCAGGATTGCCAGCTCTTAAACTAGAAGTATAGAAAGCCCATAAGAGATGAGATCTGGTAGATCTCACTTCTCACACAGTGCTTCAGCTCTGGTGCCAGTTTTTCAGGTTCTGTTTTAAGTCTGACAGGATGATCAGTCACTGTTTTGGTTGTCTTTGTTACTGTGATAGGATCTATTACCCTTGAGATGTTTTTAAAGGACTCTTTATGCTCTGGCCAGCACTTGCAGCCAAATGTTAAAACATTTTGTAATTTTAATGTTCCCCCCCCCCCCCAGGAAGTCCTAACAGTTTTCCCTTATCTTATCAGATGCAGATATTTACTCTGGCATAAAAAAAATACCACTTTCCTCTAAATATTGGTTGTATCCGTGCTATAGATATTCCTATTTAGATATTTAAGTATTTAAATATTAGATAGTATCTAGATATCAGATATTTGGATAGTTATATTTGTAAACTGCATCATTTTTTTATGAATTTAATTCAAACATTTATTAAGCATCTCCCGTGTAAAGCACTGTGCTATACACTGAGAAAAGATACAAAGTTTAAGACAGACATTATCCTGCCCTCATGGAGCTTACAGCCTAGTATGGGTGTGACAACAAAAAGAAATCTTGTATAAAATATTACAGAGTTTGTGACTGCCACACAAGTCTTCTCTGTTACACATTGTTTTGTTTTAAAATACTAAATATATATATATATATATATATATAATGATAAATTAATTAAATTAAAATAAATTGTTTAACTACACCATCCCTTATTATACAAGTAGCACTATCATTAATTTTCTCATTAAAGGACCATACCTTTAATGATTCAATATTAGGGATTTTAATCACTAATAAGTAGTTCTCTGCACAGGATTACTTGATTTAAGAATTTATGGGAAGTGTCAATTCATTAAGATTATGCCTTGAAAGAGGGTAACCTGTGATGGGAATGAATTCATTGCAGATTTGCTGAATGTCACTATAACTAAGTCTTATATGTTAAAACATTAGACTCAAAGTTATCTTAAAAAAAAATTGTATCTGCTCAGCTAAGTGGTGCGGTGGATAGAGCACGGACTCTGGAGTCAGGAGGACCTGAGTTCAAATCCAACCTCAGACACATAACACTCATTAGCTGTGTGACTCTGGGCAAGTCACTTAACCCCAAATGCCTCACCAAAAAAAAAAAAGTTGTATCACCCAGGGTAGCTAGGTGGCACAGTGGATAGAGTGGCCTTAGAGTTGGGAGGACCTGAGTTCAAATCTGGCCTCAGACACTTACTAGCTGTGTGACTTCTGTTTTGCCTTAGTTTCCTCTTCTGTCAAATGACCTGAAGAAGGAGATGGCAAACCACTCCAGCATCTTTGCCAAGAAAACCCCAAATGGGGTCACTGAAAGTCGGACACAACCATGACGACTCAACAACAACAGAATTTTTATCTCCCATTTGCCTGGGCACATAGTGATTAAATAACTGATTTTTTTCCCCCAATGGTACCAACAGCCAGGACTCCAGAGAAATCCCCCCTCAGGCTTTTTGAATGATGACCCCTCTATGCCTCTCTTACCTTTCTGCTGAACTACAGCCATGTATGTCTAGCTGCCTCTTGGATGTCTTGAACAGGATGTTCTGTAGGGATTTCATACTCAATATGCCCTCAAGAGACCTCATTAGCTTTCCCCCCAAATGCTAATCCTTTCTACATGGTCCTATTGCTGCTTTTTTTCTTTTTTAATGAACGAACATATCAAGCATTTATTAAGCTCTTACTATGTCAAAGCGTGATGCTAAGTGCTGGGGATGCACATAACACAGTAAGACAATTCCTGCTCTCGAGGAATTCTTAATCCAATGGAAGAAGGCATGCCACATATGGAAGGCATCAGTCCTCTTAATTTTAGTGCCTTCTCTTTTTTAAATATATTGTATTAATGTCCTATTACTGTTGAAGGCACTACCATTCTCCCAGTCACCCAAGCACCCTATCACTGACCTCATCTATCCTCTCCATCGCCAACTCTTATCATTTCTATATTCACAACATCTCTTGTATACATTATCTTCTGTCTACTTGTACAAGTACAACTCTTGTTCAGGCCCTGCTCACCTCTCTCTCCTAGACTATGACACTAGGTTTCTATTTGATCTCCTCAAGTCTCTTGGTGCTAATCCATTCTCCACTTGGCTGCAATGATGACTTTGACCTGAACATGTTACTACCCTGCTCAATGAATTGCAGTAGCTCCCATACCTCTAGGTTTGAATATAAAAGCATCTCTTTGGCCTTTAAAGCTCTTCCCAACCTGGTACCTCCCTACCTTTTTAGCTTCCTTACACCCCCATTTCCCTCTATGAATCAGAGACATTGGCCCACTTTTAGTTCCTTGAAATGGCACGCCATCTTTGTGGTGGGTGTTTCCCATGCCTGGAATGTTCTGCTGCCTCCTCTTTCCTTCTTACTGTCTTATCTTCCTGCCTTTCCTCCTTTCCTCAGCTGCAGATGTCTTTCCTTCAGATTCAGTAGATTTTATCTACTCTGTATTTATCTTTTCTGTACCTAGTTATTTATTCCTTGTCTTCCATATTAGAATAGATCCTTGAAGGCAGAAGCTGTTTTTACCTTCCTTTGTATCCCAGTCATGAGTATGTTGCTGGGCACAGTTTCTCATCTGTAAAATGGGGATAATAATAGCTCCCAGGGTTATGAGGATCAACTATACAGCACTTTGCAAACCTTAAAGTGCTACATAAATGCTAACTATTATTATTATTATTACTATCAGGGCAGCTAGATGGCACAGTGGATCACAAAAAAGTCGGACATGACTGAAACATGACTAACAAAGTATTGTTATCATTTAATTATTTTTATAAAGTCCTAATAAATAAATGCTTAGGTACTGAATGATTGAAAAAAAGATTTTGAGATAGGATTCATTAGAACTACATTTATATCTGATTCAGAATCTGATCAAAGTTACATCCTCAGCCGTATCTTTCCCTTCCTCAAACAGCAAATATGCTGTTCAGTCATTTCAGTCATGTTCAACTCTTTGTGACCCCATTTGGGGTTTTCTTGGCAAAGACACTGAAGTGGTTTGCCGTTACCTTCTCCAGCTCGTTTTATAGATGAGGCACTGAGGCAAACAGAGTTAAATGACTTACCCAAGGTCACACAGCTAGTAAGTGTCTAAGGCCAGATTTGAACTCAGGAAGATGAGTCTTCCTGACTCCAGGCTTAGCACTCTATCTTCTATGCCACCTAGTTGTCCCACAGCAAATATGAGACCAAGGATTTTAAGTACTATAACATCAATATTTTAGTTGTCATAAAATGAAAACAAAACGAAAACATTGTTATAAAATTTTTTTTAAAATGGAGCTTAAAACTGAACTACTTGGCCTATTCTTTTCTTGTCTTCTTCCAGTTTAAAATACTTAAATTTCTCAGTGGCTAGGATCCTTTTAGAGCTCAACCCAAATCTCAATAGAATGATATCTTTGGTGGTCTCAGCACCTGTTGGGAAACCTGGCTTTGTCTGACCATTCTAAGTCACTGGGTTGCCTCTGGTCATAATGACTTTTTTCCCTGAGCTTATAGGGAGTCTGTGCCCTTGTTGTACTGTGTGACTTTGTGAGGCTGGTGCTGGCCATACTTCTTGCAGTAGGTTCTATGGGTCTGGAGGACATTTATTATGTTGATAGCAGCATCATCAGCACAAAGAGAGGGCAGGGGAATTTCTTCTAATATTCAAACCGACTTATGGGCTTGATCATTTTGACCATTATAAATACACAAATGAAAGATAAAGAACATCTGAAGAAAGATGCTATCTGTATCCAGAGAAAGAACTGATAAATAGAAGCATATATAGAATAATTTTACATACCCACACCCACACATATACATATACATATACAGACACACAAATATATACATATACATATACAGACACACAAATATATACATATATATACATATACAAATATATACATATACATACTATATATATATATATATACATATACACACACACACACACACACACACACACACACATAGATATATACACCTATCTGTGTCTAATGGTAGCCATCTCTAGGGTGGGGTGGGGAGGAAGAAAAAAAAAGGAAAAAGAAAAAAATAACTTTATTATATATCTAAAAGTAATAGCAAATTATACATAATAGATTTGCAGTTTCTTATGTAATTATCTTTTTTTAATCATGCTATGTTATAGAAATGTTTGTTTTATTTCATAAACAAAAAATAAAATAAATTTTAAAAAAAGGAAGAAAGACACAGGGAGAGAAAAGCATCTAGGCCAACATAAAGGAGACATTAGGATTTAGACATTCATCTCCAAGCTCTCCTTGGTATTTCACCGTTATTAGCATTTTAATTTTCTAACCCCGAGTGACAAGTCACTTTACTTCAATTTAATTCAAGAAATGCTTAGTAAGCAATTACTACATTCTAGATACTGTCCTAGGGTCTTAGGAAATTTACATTCTACTAGGGGGAAACAAATTGCATAAAAAAAACCCAGTGACTTGTGGGAAGAGTTTTTGTGGATGTTTCTGGGAGAAAGATGAGAGAAGCCAGGCCAAGGGATTTCAGAGTTCCTTCCTCTGTCTTGGTGCCAGTGTATTTTGGCAGAGTCAAGCACTTCACCCTGGAATTTCTGCTTTTCTCTTCTCTCTCTTTCAAGGACCTTCAGGTGACGGCTTCAATGTAGGACTGGCTTCCATAGCTAATCATACAACTGATGTGAGTCCTAAAGTGACTGCAAACAGTAATGAAGAGCTGATTAGACCAGGCCTGGGTGCCCCTTAGAACAATTTCCTTCTGTTTTGGCTCTCAGTCAGGAGGAGGAGGAGGTAGCTGTTTGTAACTGCCCCATTTCTCTGGAGTTTTTGGCCTAAACTATTCTGTTAGAGGCAGATGTTTGCCTACAGGTGTTTCCCATTCCCCCTGAGCTTTCTGTTCCCTCCCTCATAATTTTTTAAAAACAATTATTATAATAAAGAATTTAACAGCTACTAACTCTGTTTCATATTTGATGTTAGCTGGCCTGGTAGAACTGTGAGATTTGGGCCGCCAGAAGAACGATCCAGCCCCCAACATGAGGTAGAGAGGCACCTAATTTTTCCTAAAGTGATAACAAATATTTTTTGCTGCAGCATTCTTGTCTTTCTGAAGGAAATAAGCAGGAGAAATAATAAGCAGAGAATGATTAATAATCTAAAGCTAGTCACAATCCTCTAGATCAGAGATGTCATATGCTTGGCCCATAGGTGACCTATAACACTCTTGACTGTGAGAAATAAATTAAAATGTAATTGGGAAAGATTTAACAAAATAAATAAAAATACAATAAAACAGATAATATTACATTTTAAAACTGTCAATATACATCCCACAGGGATATTTATGTGTGGAATAGTGGCTCCCATTTTATTTGAGTTTGATACCACTGCTCCAGACTAGTAGAAGAGATATTTCTTTGTAGTCAAAGCCAACATCAAAGAAGGAGAGAAAGAGGAATACCTTCCATGTGAACAGCATGAATCCTGTTGGACCCTTTATTGGGTATATGCTTGAGTTTCCCTTCTTATACCTACCTCTCATGGAATTCTTATGTCTCTTTCAAGAAAGAGACCATGTAACATTTAATTATGGTAGACGGCAGATGAGGGCAGGGGGCAAAATCACAGCAAAACTGATCTGGTGGAATTAAAGGTCAAGGATACCAAGGAATAAAATGTAAAAGCTGGGAGGGTCATCATCATTACTACCAGATCTCAAACTCTACTACAGTACATTGGTAATAAAAACTAATACTGGGTAGAAAATACAAAAGTAGATCATTTGGAAGTTCCCTTCAATGATACAGGTTACACAGGGAAGAGAGAACCAAGGTCTTCCTTTATTCCAAATCCAACAACCTATCCGCTGTAATATGCAGCTTCATTTGCTATTGGTGTTACCCATAAAACATGGACAATAAAACTTAATCTCTCTCTAGATAAATATCTGGACCACATACTCTCAGCATTCTTTCTATTTCTAACATACGTGGTTCTAAATTCATATTGTGTAAAACCATGACAGTAACCCTTCAGAACTGATGTGCTTGCTCATCTGGAGTGCAATGCTGAAGGCGGCTATAAACCAATTTTCTTGAGAAGAATAGGAGGTGTCTTTCATAATATTACCTATTTTCCCTTAATAACAATAATAATAATAAACGTTTATATGGTGCTTTAATGTCCACAAAGCTCTTTATGTATGGTTATTCCATTTGATCCTTGAAAACTCTTGGAAATGGGTGTTTTTATTTAGCCCTATTTTTGTAGATTAAGAAACTGGTATGGAGAGAAGTAAAATGACTTACCTATGTCACATAATTAGTAAGTTCTAAGGCAGGATACAAACTCAGGTCTTCCTGACTAGAAATCTAACACTCTATCCATGGGGCTGCTTAGCTGCTTCAAGTGGTGATTGGCTGACTTTTTGAGAACAGGGGGAATGTCCTGACTTTAATTACAGTGGAGAAAGTGGTATGATATTACTGGGATTGCCTACCAACACCTCCGTTGGTGGTATGCAGAAAGAAGCTCCCCAAAATAGTAGTGGTTGGACATTCACTATGAGAGATGAGAGTGCCAACAATAAGCAGCCCCCAAACTATTTAAAATCAGTGTATGTGCCATTTGGGGCACACATGCCATAGATCACTGGCCTGGGGGTAGAAGCTTCCTCAGTGGTTGAAGTGGTGGTGGAGGACACATAATACTGTTTTCTTTTACCAGGGCTTCCTGACAGCTTCCAGGAGTATACACTCCTTCCCCCATCCTCCAGTGGTAGCTATTTACCATTTACCCAAATGAGAGTAAAATAAAAGTCAAAGCTTTAGATCCTTTCCTTTTGAATCCTGAGTATGGCCTTGGCTTCATGTCACAAACAAAGCAATAGGAAGGAAAACCAATGTGAGGTTTAACTTAGCTGGACATTTAGAATTCTCTTTCATTGCCAGGGAAGTAGGGGGAAAGGGAAGCGTTCATTTTTGTCCTAAAGAACGGACAAAAAATGAACAACTTTCTTTTCCCTTTTTTGCAGGTTTCCAAGGAGTAAAAAGGTGTGGCCAGGAGGCAACATCAGAAACTCCATATACCAACTGCAAAAATATTTTGAAACTTGTGCAAGGTTTGGATAGGAGCCAGTGTTCTACAGTAAACATCTTCTAAGTCTCTGAATAGTGCAATATTTTAAGAGGCAAATGAGAGAAAACTAGTGTGTGTGAAAGGGAAGAAAATTCTTTATTATTATACAACTCTTCTTATTTATTATTATCTTCTTATTTAAATTATTATAGAACTCCTAGAAATGCTTGAGAATTGGGAGAAGATTCTGGGAAGATGGCAGAGTAGGTCAGAAAACTTTCTGCTCTCCAAAATTCCTCCACAAAAAAAGACAGAATATCACCTCAGAGGGAATGTAGAGTAGCAGAAATAAAAAGTTAGGATAAAGCAGTTATTCTCCCAAAACCACTTGAGAAGATCCCAGGAAAGAACAATCAGTTTATGTACCATTTGGGGCACACATGCCATAGATCACTGGCCTGGGGGTAGAAGCTTCCTCAGTGGTTGAAGTGGTGGTGGAGGACATATAATATAGTTTTCTTTTACCAGGGCTTCCTGACAGCTTCCAGGAGTATACACTCCTTCCCCCATCCTCCAGTAGTAGCTATTAGTTTGATCTCCCATTTACCCAAATGAGAGTAAAATAAAAGTCAAGGCTTTCGATCCTTTCCTTTTGAAACCTGAGTATGGCCTTGGCTTCATGTCACAAACAAAGCAATAGGAAGGAAAACCAATGTGAGGTTTAACTTAGCTGGACATTTAGAATTCTCTTTCATTGCCAGGGAAGTGGGGGGAAAGGGAAGCATTCTTTATTGTCCTAAAGAATGGACAAAAAATGAACAACTCCTTTCTTTTCCCTTTTTTGCAGGTTTCCAAGGAGTAAAAAGGTGTGGCCAGAGCTTTAGCCTGAATGAAATTCAAATACCTTCAGGCTGACTCTGCAGAATCAACAAACACTAAACCCTGGGGGCAGCTAGTTTGGGAGGTAGCCTCAGCCTTAGAAACTTTCATCTCACAGATAGTGTGGGGGTCTGGAAGCTTAGGAGAAGACTGAAGGATCTTCCATTGTTGAGAATGCTAAGCATAGCTATGCACACCAGACCTGTCCTGGGCCGTGGCTGTGGGGAGAAGGAGCTAGTACACACCTGGTGAGTGCAGTAGTGAGGGTCAGGGACTCTATTGGCTGTGGGCACTTGCAGGAGAGCAGAATCCCTGATTTCAGTTCCAGGGCAGAGTGGACAGCTGCAGTTTGTAGCCACTCGAAGGACTGCAAAGAGCAAGATCATTTGTAGCATAGTGTGGTTGGGGGTTCTAGCCAAGGCTTAGGAGTGGAGAGGAGAGCCCAAGATTGAACCCTGGAGTAGACCTTAGAAAATAACAGCAAGAAAGACCTGAGGCTTGGGACATCATTCCCTATACCTCAGGACTAGAACTTGCTTCCACAAATAGCTGCTAAAACAAAATAAAATAAAATAAATTAAATAAAAATGAGTTAGTAAAGGAGAAAGAACTCACCATAGATAGCTACTATAACGATAGAGAAGATCTGGCTTCATATTCAGAGGAAGAAGATAGCAGGGCTAAAAAAAAAAGCCACTCCTTTTTCAATGAGAAATTTCAAATGGTCCCAAGCACAAAAAGAGTCCTTGGAAGAACTTAAAAAGGGCTTTAAAAATCAAATAACAGAAGTTGAGGAAAAATTAGAAAAAAAAGAGCAATCCAAGAAATCAAGAAAATTATGAAAAGAAAGTTACTCTCCTGCAAGTGCCCACAACTTAAAGTAGAGAAATAAAAACTTAAGGATGAAAATAATTCCTTGAAAACTAGAATTGGGCAAAGGGAAGCTAATGATGTTCTAAGACACCAAGAAATAATAAAATAAAATCAAAAGAATGAAAAATAGAATAGAATGTGAAATATCTCATCAGAAAAACAACTGATCTGAAGAAAAGATCTAGAAGAAATAATATAAGGACTACCTGAAAATTACAATAAAAAAGGCTCTTGATGAAATATTATAAGAAATTAACTAGGAAGATTGCCCTGATGTTCTAGAACAAGAAGGCAAAGCAGAAATAGAAAAAACCCACCGATCACCATCTAAAAGAATCCCAGGAGGAAAACTTACAGGAATATCACAGCCAAGTTCCAAAGCTCCCAAGCTAAGGAGAAAATATTGGAAACAACAAGAAAAAAAATTAAATGTCACGAAGCTACAATGAGGATTACACAAGACCTAGCAGCTACTATGTTGAAGCACCATAGATCTTAGAATACTATATTTCATAGAGCAAGAGAGCTGGGGTTATGACCAAGGGTAACTTACCCCATAAAGTTAAGTATAATCCCAAAGGAAAAAAAATGGATATTTAATGAACTGAAAGACTTTCAGGTATTTGTGACAAAAACCCTGGAATTTAAAGGAAAATTCAACATATAACATCCAGGAAAAATATAAGATAAACATTAAAGACCAATTATAAGGGACTCGATATGGTCAGATTATTTACTTCTTATATGTGAAAATATCAGTACTCATCACTGTCATAATTATTTGGGTAGCTTGAAAGAAAGGCTTGGGCTGAGCTGAGTATGACAGGGTGATTCTAAAAAAAATGTGTAGGGAGAGATAGAAAGGAGTAATTATCTCATACAAATGAGGCATAAAACGAAAAAAATTGATACAGAAGAAGCTAGCAGAAGGGAGGGCAGGTAGTGCTGGAACCTTACTCATTTCAGGAATGGCTTTAAGAGGGAACAACATATGTATCTAGAAGGGTATAACGGTCTTCAAAATCCAGAAAGAAAAAAAGAGCAAGCAGATAGGGTGGGGGGAGAAGATAAGGGAGGGATTCTTGGAAGGGTTGGTAGGTTAAGGTCAAGGCAGCCAGTAGAAGGAAAGCAGAGGAGTGAGGAGAGATAGGAATAGGATGAGGATAGTAAGAAAAAATAGGAAGAAGGAAAATACACAAGTAATTATATCTTAGAATGTGAATGGGATGAATTTACTCATAAAATGGAAACTGATAGCAGATTAAAAATTTGAATTCAACAATATGTTGCTTTCAAGAAATGCAAAGATAAAATAAAGGTCAGGAGTAGAATTCATTATGTAAAAAAAAGCAGTGGCATTTTAATCATGATCTCAGACAAATCAAAGTTAATAGATTTAATCAAAAGAGAAAAATAGGAAGACTGCACTATGAGTCAGCAATATCATTCAATACTGTTTTAGAGTATTTAAAATAACTAGACAGTATAAAATACCTGAAAGCATATCTGCCAAAACAGACATAGGAACTACATGAACATAAATGTAAAACACTTTTTAGACAAATAAAGTCAGGTCTAAATAATTGAAGTAATATTTATTGTTCATGGGTAGGTAAAGCCAATATAATAAAAACAAAATGATAATTTTACCTAACCAATCTATTTATTCGATGCCATCCCCAATTAATTACTAAAAATATTATCTTACAGAGTTAGAAAAAATAATAACAAAGTTCATATGGAAGAACAAAAGATCAGAAACTTCAAAGAAACTAGAGAATAAGAGAGAGCAGATTCAGCAGTATCAGACCTTAAACTATAATATAAGATGAGAACATTGTTGAAGAGTAAAATGGATAATTTTGATTATTTTAAATTTAAAATTTCTTGTATAAATAAAACTTACACAGCCAAGAGGAGAAGGAATGTAGAAAATTAAGGGAAAAAAACTTCCATAGACAAGATGTGATTGGGTTAAAATATTGCTGTGGTATATGGAAATTATGAACTGGTTGATTTAGAAAAACAGAAAAGACTTGGACTGATGAAAGAAGATGATACCCACCTTCAGAGAAACAGATGACAAGTGGAAATAAGCATAGTACAGTCTTACATATATGTGTATGTGTGTATATGTGTGTATACATATATGTATATATAGGTATGTATGTTTATATCTATCTATCCGCACTTAATTTTAGCTTTCTTTAGGGTGGGGGATGGGAGTAGTGGGGGAGGAAGGGGAAAAAATAAAGTAAAAAGTACACAGCAGAGAATAAAAGAAAACCTACAAGGAAGCATGGGAAAGCTGGGCAGTTTTGAAAACAATATGTAATATTTATTATATAGGTTTTCTGAAGTAAAATGCATTGTTTCATATTGAATTCTCTCCTATGTTCTGCCATATACAAGGCAATTTTTTTTCTTTTCTCATTTTGTATTTAAGTTTAAAATAAATTTTTAAAATTACATAAAAAAGAAAAGCTTGGGAATTTAAAAGAATACACTAAACTGTGTGACCATGTTTTAATGTGGAGAAGCATTTTCCTTCCTCCCAGTCCCCTGTTGATAAATACAGCTTTGTTATCGTTTCATTTACTTTTATAGATGTTGTCAATCCCTTTCCACATCTTGGGATCATCTGACAAATGAAATTCAAATTAATCACTTTCCATTTACATTGTAAATACCTTGTGTAAGCCTACTTGTTGGGTCATTGTCTTCCCCATTAGAATGTGGCCTATTTGAGGGCAAAGACTGTGTTTTTTGCCCTTCTTTGTGCCCAGAGGTGTGCTGGAGCCAACTTGAATTGTTTAGAGGTGATTGTTAAATTTTCAGTGTGAGCATTTTTACCTCTGAAATTGCAAATGCTACAAGACATTTATTGTCTTGTTGACTGTCTAAACTTAAAGAAAGTAATGGAGAAAATGTGAATAATTCATATTAAAACTTAGAAATGTATCATGGATACATTCCTCCCCCATCCCCAGCTGGTTGTTAAATATTTACCAGCATATCCTTGTTTCTATCCCTAGCTCTTAGCACAGTGCCTGGCACAGAGAAGTACTGAATGAATGCTTGTTGACTTACTGACCAACCATAAGATGCTGAGGACATAAAAACAAAAAACAAACTAATAATAGCTAGCATTAACAATGTCTTAAGGTTTACAAAGCACTTTACAAATATTGTTTTATCCTCACAACAACTGTTGTGAGCTAGATTCTACTATTATCCCCATTTTATAGCTGAGGAAACTGAGGCAGTCAGAGGTTAAGTGATTTGTCCAGCATCACAAAGTTATTAAATGTCTAAGGGAGGATTTGAATTCAGGTCTTCCTGACTCCAAGTCTAGCACACCAACTATCTCATCAACCAACCTTAAGAAACTTGTATTCTACTTGTTGGGATGGGCAGAGGAAGAAGATATAACATATATACAGATATGAAAATATAAAGTATGTAATAAGTTATGTAAAGTCATTTCTGCAGACAGAGGAACAGTAACAGTGGGGGTGGGGGGAGAACATTAGGAAGGCCCTTGTATAGGAGGGGGGCAGCTGAGCTAGAATTGGGATCTACCTGCTCAGATCTGATGGCTTCAAGATTGGGTCCTTTGTCCTAAAATGGAATCCCTGTCTCTCATATTAGTGCAGGCATTGCATTGTTTGAGCATCCTTCTTTGGAGCTTGAAAGTCTTTTTGGTCTTCCAGAGTACTTCACAAAATGTAAATGTCCCTAGAAGAGGCGAGAACAGCAAGTGAAGTCAGTTCACATCAAGGGAAAATGAGGGTAAATTCATATAGCAGGAGCTTTGAACCTGGTTTCCATGAAAACTGAAGGGGTCTATGGATAAATTTCAGGGTGTTTGTGAACCTGGATGGGGAAAATTAGATCTTAATTTCAACATAACTGTCTTCCTTATATGTTATCTATACAGTTTATTTTAAGCATTTAGAAACATGATTCTGATAAGGGGTCCATAGACTTCCCCACAATGCCGAGGGGTCCATGACACACAAAAGGCTAAGAACCTCTGCTTTACAGCAATAGGACATAGGAGAGGCATTGGGGTTAGGGGCAGCAGGAAAGGGAAAAAGGCTGGTGGATGGGTCCCAAAGATAAATGTCACCTTCAGAGTTTTTCTAAGGGTAAGGCCATTAAAAAGCATTTATATTCACTAAAGCAGTAGAACCCTTAAGATTCCAACAAGTACTGTCAGATTTTTGGAGGAGTTAGGAACCTGGGTAAATTAAGGTTAAAGGTCACTAAGATAATCTTAAAGTGTGATTTAGACAAGAGTAGCAGAGGTGTCAGGAAACAGATTCTGAGTTATCAGTCTTGAATATATTGGTATTTCTAAGGACATTCTGCAATGAGATCTGACAGGAAGAGGCAGCTTTTCCATTATCTGGATTTCACATTCCAGAGTTAGAACTTTCCTGCTCTCAGGTGGGGAGTCTCTGATGTTACTTTAAACAGGTTTTGCTTAACCTATTTTGAAAAAGAGAAAAGACCAGAAAAAAAGTGAAAAGAGCATTTGGTTTGGAAATGGAGGTTTTGGGTTCAGATCCTAACTCTGCCACTTAACTTCCTCAAATGTAAGATGAGAGGCTTAGACTAGCTTTGACTTTGACAGTCTTTGACAGTCTTTCCTAGCTTTCTCTATATGACTCTATGACTGGAACTTTATAAAATAAAAGGAGCCTCTGCTCTGTACCCGCCAGATAAAACGTCTATCTTCTAAAGAGATATGAGGACAATGGAGAGCTTTGATGAGAGTTCCATGATGATGAGTCATGCCAAGTTGGCAGCTCTGGATTACCTTTTTTTTTCTTCCATTTTTGTTTTGTTAAAAGTAAAATCCTGGATGCGAATCCTTTCTTGGTTGCAGTTTCTGTATGATCTTGGTGTGCCACATAAGAATTTGATCTGAAAAACACGACAAGCATGCAGAAGTCACAAGGGATCAAGCTTGGTCATTGGGTAGCCAGGCTTTCTGGGGTATAGACGATGGGAGAACATGTTCCAGGAAGGAGGAATGCATAAACTAAAAGCTATAGGAAAAAGGTGTATTTGTGAGTGTTCTGAGCTGGACCTGACTCAGGCCAGTCCCTTGGTAACTTGGATTTGATGTTGAATCAAAATAAGACACTAATCTCATATGAATCATTCAGCAGTTAAGAAGAGATTTATTTAGCCATAGCAAGAGGAGGGTATTCAATAAGGATAAACATCAAAGATGTCTGGAGTTGATTCAGCTGATTGAGGCTTCCTTGTCTGAGCTGCCCATCATGATCCACCAAACAGCAGAGCCCCTGGAGCTCCTTGAGTTACTTTATTCAGTGGACTGAACCTTTATTTCCCTGAACCAACAGAGAAGACAGGAATGATATCAATATCTTTTAAAAATATATAATATTTAATTTTCCCCAATTACATATTAAAACAATTTTTTAACATTTAAAAAAGTTTTCAGGTCCAAATTCTATCCCTCCCTTCCTCCTTGCCCTCCCCACCCCAGACAGTAAGCAATCCCATATAGGTTATACATGTGCAATTGTGTAAAACATTTCCATATTAGTCACTTTGTACAAGAAGACAAATGAAAAAGAAAGAGAAAAAGAATGAATGAAAAAATGAAAGAAAATGAAAAACAGCATGCTTCAGTCTGTATTCAGACAGTGTCAGTTCTTTCTCTGGAGGCAGATAGCATGCTTTATTGTGGGTCCTTTGGGGACTGTCTTGGATCATTGTATTGCTGACAATAGCTAAATCACAATATTGCTTTTACTGTGTACAATGTGAGCCTGGTTTTGCTCACTTTATTTTTCTTCAGTTCATGTAAGTCTTTCCAGGTTTTTCTGAAGTTATCCAGCTTGTCATTTCTTATAGCACAATAATATTCCATCGCAATCATATACCACAGCTTGTTCAGCCATTCCACAATTGGTGGGCATCAGTATTTTTTAAGGAAAAACTAGTCTAACTTGCAGGGGTGGGGGTGGGGGTGGGTGGAGAGAAGGGTTGGAATATTGTCCCTGTGAGTGTGTGTGTGTGTGTGTGTGTGTATGAGAGAGAGAGAGAGAGAGAGAGAGAGAGAGAGAGAGAGAGATCCTAATTAAACTGAGAGTGGCATATTGAAGACTGAATAATAACTCACTGTAAGCTAGATGATAAAGGATTGGCCACAGAGCCAGGACTATTTTGGTTCAAGTTCTAACTCTGACACATACTGGCTGTTTGACTCTGGACAAGTCACTTGGCTTCTCAGTACCCCTAGCAACTCTCAAAGGCTTTACATTACAGAGAAGGGGATGATCTGCTTTGGCTGGAGTTTTCTCATTGAGAATATGAAAAATTCTCTCTGACTGAGGCAGTTCTCTCTCTCAATGAAATCCCAGATCATGTCTGGGCAGCTAGATGGTATGGTGGATATGGCACCAGGCCAGTCAGGAAGACCTGAGTTCAAATGTTATCTCAGACACTTACTAGGTGTGTGACCCTGGGCAAGCCTTTCAATCCCTATTTCCTTCTGTTTCTTCAACTCTAAAATGGACATAACAATAGCACTTGTCTCACTGGGTCATTGTGAGGATGAAATACATAGCCCAGTGCCTGGCACTGTGTGCTTAATAAAGCCTGCCTGTGCTATCCGCATCCAGAGAAAGAACTTTGGAGTCTGAATGCAGATGGAAACAGACTTTTTGCTCTCCTTTTCTTCTGTTGTTTTGTTTCGTTTTGTTTCTTCTTTCTTGTGGTTCCTCACATTAGTTCTAATTCTTCTTTACATCATGACTAATATGAAAATATGTTTAATATGAATGTCTAAGTAGAGCACATATCAGATTGCAAGCCGACTTGGGGAGGGGAGAGAGGGAAGGGAAGAAAATTTAAAACTCAAAATCTTATGTAAGTGAATGTTGAAAACTAAAACTAAGCGGTTTTGGTTAATGATCTCACTGACCAAAGAGAAAATTTTTTACTAGCTTTGGAGTAAACTACTGCAGGCATTAACCTGGCTGAGATAATGAGCCTCAGAAAATAATTCATCAGGGTGAAATTATTAACATATTTTTAGCCTGGATTGGGAAGTTCTGACCGATCATTAACCTTATTTGGATAATGAAGCTATCAAAGCCCAGGGATTTACTGCTAGGCATACTAATTACAGGTTGTTATTGGCATGCATCTCAAACGCTCCCAAAGTTAAGGTCATTACCTTAATTCTATTCCATAGTGCTTTAAGGTTTATAAACAAAGCATTTTCCTTCCAATAACCCTGTGAGGTAGGTCATTAAATAGTGTTATCCCCATGTTGCCTGTGAGGAAAGTGAACCTCAGGAAAGTTGTGACTTGTTAATGATAATATATCTAGCATAAATGTCAGAGATAGGATTTGAACCCAGGTCTCCTCACTATAATTCTTTTTTTTTTTAAAGGCAATTGGGGTTAAGTGACTTGCCCAGGGTCACACAACTAGTAAGTGTCATGTGTTTGGTCTGAGGCCAAATTTGAACTCAGGTCCTCCTGACTTCAGGGCTGGTGATCTAGCCACTGCACCACCTGACTATAATTCTAATCATCTTTCCACGGCACCAAGCTGACTCAGCTGAGTACTCTTGAGGAATGGATACTGAAAATTCTGTTCAAGAGGACAAGAATGCTGAGGAATGAAACACTGAAAGTGGCTGACAGCTCTCAGACAAGAAAAAACAAATATCTTTCCTGTCCTGAAGAGCCTCTTTCCGTGCCCTGCTGCCTCCACAATGACCTAGCACTTCACCCCCAAGAGGCTCTTGAAGTTGCTGGACATTCCCCTTTCTGAACCGGAATGTGCATGGAGGGCACCAGCACGGAGAATATGTATGATAAGGGAACAAACATGGAAATCATGCCAATGGCCAGGACACGTATGGCCAAAGCAACTCACATCTCCAGTGGGACAGAACAGTTGACAGTTTCTGGAAACACAATCATACTGCTTTTTACTGGGTATTACATCTTTACTTTTACTTGACTTGTTTTTGTTGGGCAGCTCCTCTGGTCTCATGCTCACTGAGCTGCCTTTCTGCTCCCATTTGCTGAATTTTATCTGTCTAGGCTTGCTGTGTTCACTAGGGTATAGTGGCATTCAGGCAGCTGATAAAAACCAGCAGAATATTTTAGGCTAAGATCATATGCTGTTTCGATTTCTTTTTCCTTGGTTTTGACTTGTCCTTATTCCCAGACAACTATTTGACTTAGAGTTAGAAAATTCCTTTCAACTCCTTTTAAAACTTCAATAGTGAAAGCCTATGTCAGATGGTGTGCTGTCTTGGGGAGGGGGGGGAGAAAAAGGGAGAAAAAATTTTCAACTCAAAAGCATATGGAAAAAAGAATTTAAAAAAGTAAAAAAAATAAAATAAAAAAAATTTAAAAAAAGAATTACTAAATAAAAGTACCAAGTTTTCCCTTAAAAAAAAAACCTTCAATAGTGAACCTACATCCCCAAAAACCATTTTGGGAACATCACCCCCCTCTCAAAATATACAGGAACAAGACAGGAACTGGAATGACCAGGCTCTCCTTGCTCTTTAGATTCTCTTTGGTTGGCATATAAATAAAGCAAGGAGTAAGAACAAAAACTTAATGGAACATTCAAGATTCCTGTTCTCCACTCCTCTTACATTCTAGTCTTGACCTATGTGTCAGCACCAAAAGCAGCTATCCTTGTGCTGCAATCTGGATAGTGTAAAACTTTCTAATTTCCTTACATTCTCATGATATGAAGGGACTGAATATATTCTGAAGAATTTATGTTTTTGGCTTACAGCTCCTACCAAGGAAATACAGGGATATGTATATACTATATACCTTTTATTCCTCAGTAGAATATAAATTCCTTAGGGTAGGGGATCAAGAAAGGGTCACACTCCTCTGGCCTTGTAAAGTTGTTACTCCACTGGTAGCCACTGACAACCTTACTGGAGCATGATCATCTGTGTAAGTAGCAGGTTGAATCTTTAGCAGCAATGCAATTTGAGGCTTGTTTGACTCCACTTCAATGTCATTTATTAATCAAGTCTCACTTTTTGATTAGCTTTGAAGGTTTTTTTAGAGAGTTGAGTGCAAGCTGCTGAGTAATTAGGATATATACGTGAAGAGTCTTTGAACTCAAGATGGATCTTAGCACGCATTAAATAATCTCAGTAGCTTTAGATACAGGTGCCTGTTATCCAGCTGATGAGGGCCCACCCTGGGCATATTCTCCTAATCATTAGCCCAAGGGTGACATAAATTCAGTGACCCTGAGAGGTGGCAATCATCTCAGGAATGATTTTCCAATTCAAGTGCTAATAATTATTTTGAGAACTCCTCTTCTTTTCCCTAGAGCTAACAGAAGATCCCAGTAACTCCTCTTATAGATAATTATAAAACAGGTGGGGAAAAACAATCTGTTGAACATTTGGCATGCAAATTATGGGGTTACAAGAAATCATGGCTCAGAGAAAAAAATTTTTGCATGCAAACAAATAAAAAATGATTTCATTATCCCATATATACCAAAGTATTTACAACAACAGTTTTTATGGTAGAAAAGAATTGGAAATAGTAGATGCCTGTCAATTGGGTAATGCCTAAACATATCATGGTAAACGGATGTAATGCAATTTTGCTGTGCTATAAGAAAGATGAACAGAAAGAATCTAGAAAGAATGGGAAGTGATTCATTTGCATATGGAATGACAGGAAATGAAGTGAGCAGAACAATGTAAACAATGACTACATCAACGTAAATGAAAAGAACCACAACGCAAAATGAAATTGAATGCTTTGTAAGTATAATGACCACTCTGCCCTGAAGAAGACCTGCCAAAAAGTATCATCCTTCTTTTTTTTTTTTTGCAGGGTTGGGGGACTTGGGGTACAGAACAATGCATTTATTATCAGACTCTGCTGTGATGGTTGCTTTTGCTGAATTGCTGGTTTTCTGTCCTCTTTTTTTTCTTTGTAGTAAGGTATGGGAGGGCAGTAAAGATAATAAAAATTTCAAAAATTGAGGGTATATAAAACTATGTGTTTGCATCTGTATATATATGTATATATGTACTACACACTAAAAGGGCAATATATATGTGCACATATGTGTGCAATGTATACATATATACAATGTAAGATCTATGTATATGTGTGTATATATGTATACATGCATATGTGTGCATATGTATGTGTCTGTATCACCTCAAAAGTATTACCAATGTGTTACCACTAATAAATGTATCACAAAAGCCCAAAAGGAATCCAAAATTAACTAGGGCACTATGACATTAATGACAGGGTCACATAGCCAGTATGTGTGAAGGGAAAGACTTGAATTCAAGTTGTTATGGTTCCAAGACCAACCACTCATCCACTACCCCATGGCTAGCCATTGACTAGTTACAAAGAAGGAGACATAGTTAGTATTCAAGATAGGACTCACACTTGAATCAGGAGTCTCTCACTTCCCTCCTTTCCCCTCTCATTACCTCCTTTCCCCTACAATCCTTTAGTTATCTTTCCTCCTTACTGGAGGATTTAGTATTCTCCCATTGGCCCTGCCCTGTGTAGGCTAGCTGGCTGGCTCGCCACCTTGCATCCTCTGCATGCTTGTCATGATTCTCCTGTCAATTTCTCATTTGATTTGGTTCATATTCTTAGGTCTCATACCAGGATGGTCAGTAAGAGGGAATTTCCTGATTTGAGGTTTCCCTTACAAGAATGAAATCACAGTTTTCCAGTGCAACCCTATTACAAGCCAGACAAATTGGTTTAAATAACTATTGTATTACTGTGTGTACCATGACGAAGTATCACTAAATTTTTTTGTTCATTATTGAGACAAAATTTTATGTGCTAAAGTAACTTTAGTGAAGTAAACAAAGTATACTGCATAATTGTGCATTTTGAAGTGACATTGGTGAATTCCATTCCAATCTAAGCCAACCCAAGAAGCATTTGTTAAATACCTACAGCATGATGTGCTGGATGCTGGGGATAAAAAGACAAATGAGAAAAACAATCCCTGTCTTCAAAGGACTTACATTCTAATGAGAATTATCACTATAACTCACATATTTGTATACTGCAGTTAAGTCTCCATGTCTATTTAGTTATTGGAAAATTGGTGCTCGGTAATGGGACTTGACACTCAGTGAGGAATATTGGTTTTGGAAGATGTAGAGAAGCAGTCACTGGCGAACTGGTAAAGGTTTAAAAACCAGCACTCTGGAAAAAAAATATGGAGGACATACAAGTTTAATCTGAATTATTAATATTTTCTCAATCACTTTCTTAAACCTAGCCAATCAATAAAACAATAAGTTAAGTCCTAATTTGTAGCATTTGTTGATCTCTGAAGTATAAATACACTGAACATTAACCAGTTGGCTCTCTTGAGTGGCTAAACTGATTCCAGTACACTCCTGGGCATGGCAAATGGGACAGCTAGATTGGCAGTGCATAGAGCTCTGGGCCTGAAGTTAGGAAGATCTGAGTTCAAATCCAGCCTCAGATACTTACTATTTATATGATCATGGGCAAGTCACTTAACCTCAGTTTCCTCAACTGTAAAATAGGGATAATAACAGCATCTACCTCAGAGGGTTGTTGTGAGGATCAAATGAGATAATATTTATAAAACTCAGCCTAGTATTTGGCACATAGTAGGTGCTATATAAATGCTTATTCCCTTCCCCCTCCCTAGATACCACACTTGCTCTCAGGCAGACTTGAGTTTTTTTCTTGCCTTTGATGCATTTTGACAATGTGATCCTGGAACTTCTTAGGATACTCTCTAAGAATCTAAGTTGTAGAACAGGTACTAACCTTAGGAGAGAGTATTTCTTCACTATTAGCTATCAACACTAATGAAATCCCAGATATGGAGAAAAATATCAGTTGTGATAATGATGCTATTTCAAGGACTTTATACTATGCTCACCCATACTTTGGTGGGGGCTGGGGGTGGGGAGGGGAGAGAGGGATGAGCAGAATGTCAGCTGTTGACTAAGGCAGCCAGCTCAGAAGAAGAAGAAGCAATAGATACACATCTGAAATGGTGAGGGAAATTCCAAGATCCCAGTTGAAGAGGTTACTTAAAAAGTAATTATGAAATCCTCTTCTGTGTAGAACTGGTGAACAAGTTTAAAGTCTTCGTGATAAGAGGAAGATAGGCTGAGAATTGTAAGATGTTTGCTCAGAGGGGCAACACCATCTTCAGCAGGCAATGACCCAAAAGCCACATTATTTTCAGCTTCTACTGGCCCTGGCAATGGTGGCAGTGGCTATACCTTCCTCAGTAGCTGACAGCAGTAATGGCAACAACTAGTCACAGGGGATGATTTTCAGCTGGCCAGTACTAGTGCAAAAGACTCAACAAAGAAAGTGTCATTATTTTCCCCCCTTCATTAGTAGAGAAATCCTCTGAATCCTGGTTAGAATATGTCACAGAAGTAAAGCAGGAGTGATAGGGACCAATGATGAGAAACATAGTGGAGAGCCTCAGGACATATGCTTTTAACCTCATGTGCTCCATCACCATGCAGTCCCTTTAGTTGAAATGTACCAGTGCTTCCAGATTCTGAATAACCGATTTGGTGGTGCATAGAATATATGGGATGCCTATGGCAAATTCCTTGATGCCCTCCTATAGAAGGGAGAAAAGATCTTTGACTTTGCCTATCAGCTTGGAAGGTTGCTCCAAAATGTGTCATCAAAGGATCAGTGCCTGAAAAGCAGATGGACAATGGTAGACTGATACAAATGACCAGGGAGTTGATATATAATGAAACCCTTGAGTTGTAGCTGTAGATGAGTGAGCAGTAAGGATAGATTCCCATTTAGTTAGAGCTGATATACCTGGTCAGAAAATAGAGACAAAGATGGTGGACAAAAAGAAAAGTTTAAAAAAAAATGGTCCTGTGTGGCCCATGGATATCTGCTCAAAAGGAAGTCCACTTCAGTTCAGCCAGAACTCTCTGAAGATGCATGGGCCAAGATAGAAGATGAATCACTCAGCAGAGCAGGGGCTTGGGATTAGAGGTCAAGGCAACATACTGCAGGAACAGTGATAACAAAGCACAGGTAGAGAGGTTGAGTTTTACTTTGCTGTATCAGTGGATTCTTAATCAAGATGGGAATACTCAATTTGGGTTCAATCAAGAGTCTTAATGTGAAATCTTGGTTTCCAGGGAAAACACAAGATAGTGATATGGTGGACTACTTAGTATCCCATACCAAGTAGGGGATAAAAGTTGGGTAACTTGCCAATCTACCCCAGAGAATGGTAAGGGTTCTGCAAAAATGATAGGCTGTAACAGTCCATTGCTCAGAGAGGAAGTAGTCAGACTCTTTGGTTTCTGGAGGATAAATAAAATGGAAAATCTTGGAGATGGTTTCCAAAAAAGGAATTGTCTCCTAATTATAGGTGGACAATTGATGTCAGACATGATTAAAATGGAGGGGAATCCAGCCCATGATCCTTATGACAAAGAAAACACATGTTATTACTATTGTGAATATTAGGCAATTCTGCCATGACTACTACAGTTTGCAGGGCACCTCTCTTTAGACAGTAAGGGAGAGAGGGAATGAATCCTGTTCTTTTCAGTGTGATACTCAAGCTATGGAGGCCCCCAAAAGAAAAGGGGCTGCCTCATTAGAAGATGAAGACAATAACAGTCAACCTAGACCTTCTACAGAGGTAGGATTGAAATTATAGATGAGTGAGTCTTAGTATAGTGGGAGTGGAGCCTATTGAAATGTCAGAGGGGGCAGCCAGGTGGTGCAGTGGATAGAGCTCCCGCCTTGGAGTCAGGAGGACCTGAGCTCAAATCTAGCCTCAGACACTTGACACTTACTAGCTGTGTGACCCTGGTCAAATCACATAAACCCCACTGCCTCACCAAAAACAAAACAAAACAAACAAAAAATAACCAAAAACAGGGGCAGCTAGATGGTGCAGTGGATAGAGCACCAGCCTTGAAGTCAGGAGGACCTGAGTTCAAATCTGGCCTCAGACCAAACATTTGAAACTTACTAGCTGTGTGACCCTGGGTAAGTCACTTAACCCCAGTTGCCTAAAAAAAAAAGAAATGTCAGGCTTATGCATGTCTGATTGTGTACTTTGGCAGTAACTTCAAATGGTGGAAAGTGGCTTCTATATTTGGTCTAGTGTTCACAATCCTGATAGAGTGCATGATGTTGCGCTTTCTGTATTGAGTATGCCTCTGCCTGCTATGCATTACTGCAATGTGTTATGTTTGTGCTTTTGGTTTATGTGTTAGTTTCTACTGCATGCAGCTCTATTGTGGATATTATACACTGTATACTACACATGAAACATATTTGTAGCGTGTATTTGAGATAATTGCCAGTGACCACCATAAGGTATGTTTATGAGGTCTGCATGTGGGTGTACCTATAGTGCAATTTTGCAAAGACGGCAAATTTTTTTCATGCAGGGAGGTTATTGCATAGAAAGGGATTGCCTTTGCTTGCAGTGAGGTTCTCCATTCTGGCTTCAGCTATCATTGATAGTTAAGGTAAGGGAGCTTTTATTCATTAAAGGAAATGCTAGGCCCATCTGAATCACGTGGAACTTGTGCTTGGATGATAAATTATGTCAAAAGACACAAACTTGAAAGGAAATAAGTAGATAGAAGTAAGCTACCTGTAAATGGGAGTCCCGGGTGTTTCTGAGCTGTCATGGGCAATCTGATGTCTTAGGATACAGTCTACTGTAGCAAGATATATAGCATATATTGGGCATATGTGAGCCCTAGACACAGCAGAGAATAGGAATTCAAGTTGAACTTTCCCCAGCGCGATCTGGCAGCTCAGAGCCAGAGCCAAGGAAATGTCAAACCTATACTCAATAAATGGTAGTGGTTCCTGTTTCCTCCAGGAACAAATATAATGTCACTCTGTTCTCTATTAAAAAAAAAACCACAACAAAGTTCTCTATAAAAGAGAACAACCCATCCTCAAACTTTTCTTGTCTGCAGATTTTATCTGGACTATTTAAGCTGCTCCTTGAAGAATGGGAAAAGTTCTGGTAAATGAATGGCTAAAAATCAAACCAAAACAAAACACTTACCAAGCACTTAGTATGTGAAAAGCATTGTACTGAGCCGAGGTTACAAAGCAGAGAAGTAAGACAATCCCTGCTCTCAAGGACCTCCCATTCTAATAGGAAGACAACTCATACAGAAGGTTTCAGCTGAAAGTCTCCAGTATAGGACAGGTCCTATGTTCCTTAGGGTGCATTAGCAAAGCACATGGTCAATGCCTCTTCTTTACTATCATTTCCACTGACCAAAGCATGTCAGTTTCTGATGTTGAACTATTTGAAAGTGCCAAGGACTTGGGGAGCCATAAATTTCTTCATCGGCTGTAGCTATAGCATCTGCATCTTCAGAGGGGTTACTTCCCAGGATGATAGCTATGGGCATTGGGCGGGAAGCCTTGCCATTTGAAAGGCTTTTGAGTGTAGGGTCCTGAGCTGTCTCTATTGGGACATGAGAGGAGATCATGGTGTTAGTGGTGGTTTGATTTGCCTGACACAAGCTGCTTTTCTTTTTGGCTAGGCAATGGGGTCACCCATTGTGTGACCCCGGGTCACACAGCCAGTAAGCTTCTTGACTCTCTCTTGGCCTCCCTTGCTATTTCAATTAGGTTGGTCTGCTTCCCCAAGCATGGCAGTTGGTTGGTAGTTAATGAGAATATTTGACCCTTTTCTCCACAGTGGTTGCTTCCCTGATGATGGTTGTAGGGGATGGACTGGAAGTGAACACTGCCACTCCCAGACCTCTTGTGCTTATCTATCTGTTGGTGGCAGTGTGTTAGCAGTTGCTGCTGGGGAGTGGTGAGAAAGATGAGTGGCCTTTCCACAATGATTTCTCACCTCATTGATGGCTGTGGGCCGGGCTAGACGCGTATCTGGTGGTTTGGTACGCTTACTCTCTCTATAATAAGAGGTCCCTCTGCTCAGGGACCTGCTTCACTTCTGGGAGTTCTTGCCTTCTCATGATAATTTCATTATTTACACTCCATCCTGGGCCCCAGGGAAAATTTACATAAAACTTAGAGTTGAATTATGTCTTGGAATCCCCAAAAGGAAAAATCAAAGTTACTCAATGTAAATATCAATCAGATAAAGGATAGCTATTTATTTTCTCTAATCCTTCCCTCCTCCCTCAGTACTAAGCACAAAAGATTCATTAACAAAGAGATATAGTAATATGTGACTACTATTATACTTTCTTAGTAGATTGAGAGGACACAGAAACAATTCATGGGACTGCATTTCCCACTTTATCTCTTCTCTGCACTGTTCACACAATTGCCTCTAGGTTCTTATCTTTGGCAAACCAGGCCAGCAATTTAGCTGCTAGCCTTGTCTGTGGTAATCCTTTCCAAGGTAGAAACTCTCTTTACCATCTGTCAGTCATCTCTAGCGAGGGACTCAGAATCTCTGACTTCTCAAATTCACAGTGTTGTCTGCAAGACTGGACATATATCCATCTTAAGATGGCTGTTTGGTCACCGGTAAAGAAAGAAAACAGAAAAGGCAGCCAGGGGGTTGACACCCAGGCTCAGATCAATCAAGCCTTGGGCATGGGATTCATCATTTCTCCTTCCTTGGAAATAAGCTCAGTAATGGAATCTCTGATTTAATGGTATGAATATTTTAATCACTTTGTTTGCATAATTCCAAATCATTTTCCAAAGTGGTTGCACTATTTCACACTCCATCAAGAATGTATTAGTATGCCTATCTTTCTGAAACCTCTCCAACATTGACTGTTTTTTTGAGGGTTTTTTTTTTTGGTCATTATTACCAATTTGCAGGGTATGATATAACACTTCAGGGTTGTTTTGATGTGCATTTCTCTTATTATTAGTAGCTTGGAGAATTTTTAAAAATATGTTTGTGAATACTTCACAGTTCTTTTGGAAACTATTTATTCATATCCTTTGATCATTTATTTTTTGAGGAATGGCTATTATACATATATATTATACATACATACAAACATACAGATAGATACAAAGATTTTTTTTTCCCATTTGACCACTTCCTTTCATTTCCAGGGTGCCTTAATATAGTCTGTGCAGAAGCTTTTCAGTTTCAAATTCTCTCTTTTGATGTAGACACGTATCATGTCCTTTCAGATAGCTTACTTAATATTTTTAATGTGGCTCTGTTCCCATTGGCTCTCTTTGGGTTTCCCATCTTCTCATATAATATTCTCCCTTTCTCTCCTCCCTTTCAGTTAGTCTTGTTCCGTATTTTAAAAAAATGCACCCCTTTCCAAAAAAAATTTTTCTCACTGTCTTCATTATCCACCTTCTCAGGCTTACTCTAAACGCTTCATTTTCTAAGTCATGACCTCTCTACTGATCTGGTCTCTCTCTTTTCTTGGTATTCATCATACAGTCAAAGTTTCCAAGATATCCATCTAGGTTCTCTCCTCTAGGTGCTTTTTGCCACTCACTGCCTTGTAGGGTTTGTGTTTCACTTCTAAAACAATGCCAATTATTTCAGGTGTCAGAGAAAATACTTCCCCATGATCAGATTCCTCCCCCATCACGTCCCTGATAATAAAGGCCAACACTGATCTAAACCCTCTCTTTTTTACCTTTTTTCTTCTATATTTTCCTGGAAATATCCTCTCTGTGTCATACTCTTCCCTTCCTCCAGGTGATAGTTGCCTCCAGAGGAGTCAACCTACCCTTTACAAATAGACTTTTCAAGCACCAAATCTTCCAGGCCTCATCCAGTGTAAACTTCTCATCTCCCTTCACCAATTATTTGTTTTCACCCATAGACGCATTCATCAGTGGAACCCCTCTCACCTGCGAAGGAAGTTCTCCCTTTCCTGTCCTTTTCAATCTTTTCTCCTACCTCCTCAATCAACTTCCCTGTAGGCTCTTCTCTTCTGAGACTATAAAGCCACCTTCCCATCATTGCTAGCTCTTGATTTCACCCCAGAATGCAACTCACTCTTCTCTATCCCCTTGCTCCTTTTTTCCCATTCTGCTTAAGTACCCTCAGATTTTGTAACATGGTCCCACACAAGAAGCATTAACTTGTAGGCAAGGTGTCACCAGGCTCTGTCCATAATGCCCCTTTACTGTTCCCTCTACCAAATTTCCTCCTTCACTCCAGTATTTTGTGTGCATTTAGAAAGAAGTCTCTTATTGGTTTTTCTACTGTCACTCTCTTGCTGTTATCATCCTTGCCGGCTACATTTATTCACTCCTGGATTTTTTCAGTGTATGAAAGGCAAATAATGTTTTCAGTTCTGATTTTCTTTCTAAAACTGTTTCAAACTCTTCTTTAATGTTGAATGGCTGTCTTTTGTTCTGTATGGTTAAGCTTAGAATTATAGGATAAGTCAGCCTGGGATGGGTCCTGAGATCAATTGCTCTTTGGAACACCTTATTCCATTCTTTCCTCCCTTTTCTAGTTGGTGCTGAATAGCCTTGCCGTTATTTGAATGTGTTTTCCTTTGCACGTGAAGATCTTTTTCTTGATGACTTTCAGAACTTGTTATTTATGAATTGAATTGTTAAATTTAGCCACTATTGTCTTGGAGCTTGCAGCCTTGAGTTTTTTTTTTTTCTTTTCTGGAAGGGATCTGTGAATACTTTCTGTTGGAATTTCATTTTCTATATTTAGAAGTTCTGGGCTGTTTTCTTCTATTATTTCCTTTATTATGGTTTTAAGGTTGTGGGCTTTTGTTTTTTTGTTTTTTGCCTTGTCATATTCTTCTGAAAGACCTATGATCCTTAGGTCGTCTCTGCACATCATGTCTTCAATTTAAATATGTTTTTGCTTGTATGGTGAGTCTATTTTCTTTCAGTGTTACTGTTTTTTGCTTCTCCTAGGTTATCCTTTTCTTCTGTCTATTTGCATTCCCAACCTACTCCTCTCTTTTGTTTCTTTGGCGAGGCTTGTCATGGAAGATTCAAGTTTTTGTGTTCTGTTCATTATTTTTTCTGTGGAGGACGTAAATTCTGCCCCCATAATCCTCATTTCTTTTTTGAACCACTGAGGAACAGTGTGTTAAGTTTCAATGTTTTCCTCAGATTCCATAGAGTCTTCCGTCTCATGAAGGATCCTTTATTTTACAGTATTTATTCATAGATATCTGAACTCATTTATAGATCTGGAGGCCATATTTCCTTCTGTTATCTATGTTTTTCCTGTTGATTTATCTGTTTATATTCAAGACCTTTGGAATTTCTTCTTCCTGAAATCTTCAGTACTTTCAGTTCATTTTCCTGCTTTCTGATTTTCCTTATCACTCACTGTAACTGATTCCCTCCCCTCTGATTGTGATTTCCTTGGAGTTTGGGTCTCGAAGGGTCTCAGCCTCCTCTCACACTGGGAATTGATTTTTGGGTGGTCAGAGCTGGCCTCAGTTGGATGTGGCACAGGCTCCTCCACATACAGTGTCCTGTCTTGGTGACCTGTCCTTCTCCCTCTGTTCCTTAGTTCTCTGACCTAGCACTGGCAGATCAGAGCTTTGCAGTGCTGGTGCTTTTGGGTTGTAGCTCCAAGCATGGTTTTGTTCCTGAGGGGCTATGGCTAAGCCAGCTGTTGAGACCTGAGCAAACTTCGGTAGCCTGAGTCAGGGTCTCTACAGCACTGGAAAGAGGGAGGGGGCACAGGGGTGCAGAGGTGGATTTTGATGTATGTAAGCCTGGGTCATATCCTTGGATCTGCTAGTACTGCCTTGCTGCTGGTGTTGTGGGAGATGGGGCAGAGATGCTGAGTGAGCTCAGGGTCAGTGAGTGTCAATTCCATGGTTTTTTTTTTAAACCTTCTTTTGAATTCTGGGTGTCCCAATTCATGGAGACAGCTGAAGTTGCTTTATCTTTGTTTGGCTCATAATTTGTTTTGGAGAAGTTTGAGAAGTTGTAGGGATCAAGGAAAAGGTCTAATCTGCCATCTTGTTGCTCATGTGACCCGTTAATGACTTTCTACATCTCCTCTTCTATATCTCTGAAGTGACTTAGAGGGGCATGTGTTTTGTTTATCTACTTGATGCCATGAGCAATATTTTTAATTATGGTTTCTAGTTTTCAGTATACATAGGAGAAAAGGGAGCTGGAAGGGAATTTACCTACTTAAGTGCCTACTATGATAAGGGAAATAAATAGATGCCTTGATTTAATTAAATAAACCCACTTCATAGGACTTTGAGTTAGAAGATACTTTAAAGATCATCTGGTCTAACTCTTTAATTTTAATTAGAAACTTTTTTTATTATAAACTTAAACATCAAGACAAGTCAATAAACATTTATTGAGAGCCTGTTATGTGCTAAGTTTTGGGTATACAAAGAAAGGCAAAAAAAATTTCTACTCTTAAGGAGCTCACAGTCTAATGGGGAAGACAATGTGCAAACAGTTATTTACAAATAAGATATGTATGGGATAAATAGATTATCAATAAAGGGCTGAAATTGAGGGCTGAGAAAGACTTCATGCAGAAGGTGGGTCTTTAGGTGAGATTTGAAGGAAGTCAGGAAAGCTAGGAGGTAGAGATGAGGAATGGGAGACTTCCAGATATGGTACTAACATGAATGTTTCAAAGCACAAAGGAAAACAGAAAAGAGGATATTTGAAACTATGATATTCTGAGCAACACAAATTTTAAATTGTTTATTGAATTTAGCACAGTAATAATAAAAAACTGTTTGTGTTCAATTCTGAATTTCTTTTGCCCTCTTTTGTGTATTTAAAAAACATGTTCAAATGATCTTCTAGTCTTGTTTTCTTTTTCTTTTGGTAGCCCTATCCCTGGCTACCTCACACCTCCCCACCTCTCCCCATGAGAAAAAAGAAAAACAAAACAGTTATAACAAACCCACATAATTAAGCAAATTAAATTCTTACACTAACCATAAAGGAAATTATATGTCTCACTGCAAATTGTACATCACCATTCTGCCAAGAGATGAGTAGAATGCTTCATCATAGGTCCTCTGGAATTGTGTTTAGTCATTGCTATGTTTGAGCAGAGTTCCAAAGTCTTTCAAGGTTTGTCTTTCTAATGCTGTTTTTATTGTATTAATTGCTCTCCTAGTTCTTACTTCATTCTGCCTCAGTCCATACAAATCTTCCCAAGTTTCTCTGGAAACATGTCTTTTGTCATTTTTGATGGTGCACTGAGACTTTATTATGCCTATATACCATAATTTGTTGACCAATTGATACGTACCCTTTTAGCTTGCAGCCTTTTGCTATAATAGTGTTGATAGAAATGTTTTTGTAAATATGAGCCCTTTTCCTCTGTCTTTGATCTTCTGAGGGGTAGACACCTAGTAGTCATATTGCTGGGTCAAAGCGTATAGGATATAGTTCTCCTGGGGTATAGCTCCAAATTGCTTTCCAGAATGGTTTGACTAATTTACGGTTCTGCCAACAGTGCAACTTTTCATAGTTGTCATTGTCCTTTCTTGTTATCTTTGCCATTGTGAGGAGTATGAGGTGGAATCTTGCGGTTGGTTTAAATTGCACTTTTCTTATTATCAAATTGCCTTATTACTAAATTAAATTGCCTTATAAATTAAATTCTTATTACTAAATTAATTACATTATTATTAAATTCATATAGAAACAAGAGGCCCAGATAAAGTAAATGATTTGTTCCAGGTCAAATAAATAGCAAGTGACAGACATGGGTCTTGAACAGAGTTCTTCTGACTCCAAATAGAATATTCTTTCTACTCTACTATGTGGTCTCAGTTAAATAAGAAAGTAATAGGACACTGTGAAATCAGGAAGGTCATTATTTAAGAGAGGAGATCTTTTTGTGGTAAAAGATTTCATGGAGGTTTTGTGTTCAAATCTCATCCTTTCTATTGACAATGAGACCTCTCATCCTTTCTATTGACAATGAGACCTCAGACAATTCATTTAATTTCTCTAGGCCTCAGTTTCTTCATCTGTCAAATGAACAGAATAAACTGGATGATATCTAATATCCAGTAGAGCTCTGAATCTGTGATCCTTCAATTTTTTCTTTTTTTGTAATTTCCATTCCATATGTGTGCGTGGTGTAACTTAAGGCTATCCTCAAAGAATCAAAGATCTAGTTGTAAAGTGACCTCAGCAGACCTCAGAGGCTGTCTCATCCAGGTTCCATTTAGGTCAATCTGTTGGTCCAGGTTCAGGACTGGAACAAGAGGAGATTGTAGTCAACCTGACAGTCAACAAAAGGATATTCATCGAGGATAGAACTTGGATTCAGTTGGGTATAGTTTCCCTGCCTCAGGGCTGGCTATGCTCATGCACTGGTCACCATGTGTCAAGCCTGGGGGAAGAGCCCCTGATTGTATATAACCTGGCTTTTGTACTTAAGCCACTAGCAAGCTTTGTCAAAGGCCTGACCTTAGTGTTTCGAGCCAATTAAGTCTTAAAGATGATTTTACTTCCTCTTAAATGGAAAAATAGCTTAGCCCATCTGAAAGAAACCATAATATATCATTATATATCTATATCTATATATATATATATATATACACACACACACACACACATATATATGTATATATATAATATACACACATATACATACATACACACATATATATACACACGCACACACACACATATATGTATATATATAATATACACACATATACATATACACACATATATATACACACACACACACATATATATATAATATACATACATATACATACATACACACATATATATACATATGTATACACACACACAGACACACACAACACACACACACACACATATATATATATATATGGTTACTGCTACCATGCCTCTTATTTTTCAGATGAGGAAACTGAGACTAAGAAGTACAAGTGGTTTGACCAGTGGTTACCCAGGTAAGTATCAGAGGCAGGATTTGAACATAGGTTCTTTCACTCCAAAGCCAGTGCTCTTTGTACTGTACCACAACCCAGCCAATCAAGAGGTGACCATTTAACATATTGGGTAGACCATTTGTGCAAAATTTATGTGAGGACATGGATAAGCATGGAATGAGAAGGTGAAGGAAGGTTGTAATCTTCACTGCTGGAAGGAGTACCCACATTGATTAGATCATGGATCCATTGAAATTCCTACAAGTGTCAAGGAAGCTCTACTGTTGTCTCTCTTGAAGATGTAATAACATTCAGGAGATTGGACACATTGACTGTGAGTCTTCCTTGCCAAGGACTTCCTTGAGCCAGGAACCATCCTATTGTTCCCCACTGCGGGCCTAAGAGGGATTAGATATATATCATTGAAGGAGAATAAGGGACCTCCAACTTCTAAAAGTATGGGACCTCATACATTTGTGTTAAGATCATCCTTTAATGCAACTAGGTGGTACAATGGATAGAGTGCTGGGTCTGGAGTGAGAAAGACCTGAGTATACGTCCAGCCTCAGACTCCTACTAGTTGTGTGACTCTGGGCGTTACTTGCTTCAGTTTTCTAACTGAAAAATGGAGATAAATTAGCAAGTACCTCCCAGGTTTGCTGTGCAGAACAAATGAGACTGTATTTCTACAGTGCTTAGTAGAGTGCCTAGCACATAGTAGATCTTAATCAATCTCTCCTTTCCTTCCTTCTTTCCCTCTCTCCCTTCTTTCCTTTTCTTCCCTCTCCTTCCTTCTTTTCTTCCTTCCTTTCTTCCTCCTTTCTTTCCTCCCTTTTCCCTCCTTCACTCTCTTTTCTTCCTCTCTCCCTCCTTCCCTCCCTTCTTTCTTTTTTCTTTCCTCTCTTCCCCCTCTCCTCCCTCCTTTCTTTCCTCCTTTCTTCCCTTTCTCCTTCCTTTCCTTCTTTCTTCACTTTTTTCCATTCTTCCTTCTTCTCTCCTTTCTCCATTTCTAAGATACTTCTCTGAAAAGTGCATGAATGTTGGCAGGATGCTTCGAGATCTATGTAGGAAAAGGCCAAGACAAAACCACTGGTATTAATCTGGTGGGTAATCAAGTCTATTTCTGACACGATGATTACCCTTTTGGACCATGTGGCCAACTCCTAGAATGAACCAACCAACCACAAGGGATAATTTCACTTCATTGTGCATTATGGAACTATGGAAGGAATTTAAAATTTGCATCAGACCTGGGGGAGAGAGCCTGTCATCTGAGAGGAGAGAGACACCAAACCACAAAGGTAATGTTCAAACCTGTAATAGGGTTTTCTGAAAGACTTGGTGGAGTGTGTTCAATGAAGGAATTAAATATGTAACGAAATGCTGAATCTCAGTAATAGATTATTTCCACATTGGACGTATTTAGTGGGACCTTGAATGGCCAATTTTTTAAAAAATTGAACATTCTTGTTTGTTTCCTATTTTTCTGTATATATTTTGTTTCCCTGAGGAGAATATGAGCACAACTGATCAATGCACAAGTATTTATTATTAAGAACAGCAAACATTTATAATCTGTGATAAGGGCAGATATTATTTTTGTTTTGTTTTTTATTCTTCAGTGCCCAGAAAAATGTCAGGTGCTCCACATATTAGGTGCTCAGTAAATGTTTGCTAAGTAGCATTCTTAGGATTTTTTCAGGGGAGAAGATCCACAGAATATTAGAGCAGTTAAGGGCTTTAGAGGTTATCTTATCTAACCCCTGTTATTATGTAAATAAGGAAACTAAGGACCAGAGAGCTGACCTTTTACAATACTGTCAGCTGTCAGTTAGTCAACTACCATTTATTAAATGCCTACTGTGTTCTAGGTACTGTGCTAAACATTGGAGATGGGAAAAAATGCAAAGATTAATCACTGCTCTTAAGGAGCTCAGAGTCCAATAGGAGAAACAACATGCAAAAAATTGGGAGTAATGTCAGAAGGAAGGCATTTAAGATAAAGGAGAACTGAAAAAAAGCTTCTTGAATAAGGTCTCAGCTGAGACCGGAAGCCAAAGAAACCAGGAGGAGGCAGAGATGAAGAGGGGGAGAATTCCAGGCATAGGGGAAAGCCAGAGAAGATGCCCGGAGTGGAGAGACAGAGTGTCCTGTTTGTGGTACAGCAGAGAATTCAGTGTCATTGATCATGGAGAATGAGGAAGGGAGGAAGGTGTAAGAGGACCGGAAAGGTAGGAAGGAGCTAGGCTGTGAAGGGCTTTGAAAACCAAACTGAAGATTTTATATTTGATCCTGGAGGTAATTGGGAGCCACTGGAGTTTATGGCTAGACTTGCATTTTGGAAAGATCAATTTGACAGCTGCGTGGAGAATGGACTGGAGTGGGGAGAAACTAGAAGCAGGGACATTAACCAACAGATTGTCTAGAAGTGAGGTGAGGAGGGTCTTCACTGGGATGGTGGAAGTCAGAGAAGAGAAGGGGAGCATATGTAACATATGTAACAGATATTATGAAGGTACAAAGGACAGGGCTTGACAACTGAAGGGCTAAGGATGACATCTAGGTTTTGAGCCTGGGTGACTGGAAGATGTTGGTACCCTCAACAGGAATAAGGAAATTAGAAAGAGGAGAGGGTTTTGGGGGAAGGGTGATGGGTGGGTTCAGTTTTGGACATGTTGAGTTTAAGAAATCTGTGGGACTTAAAGTTGTTCTTAAAACACTATTGCTGTTACTATATATAACATTCTTTTGGTTCTGCTCATTTATCTCTTCATTGTTTTGTGCAAGTCTATCCATTTTTTCTAAGATCATCTAGCTCATCATTCCTTGTAGTGCAATAGTATTCTATCACAATGATATACCACAACTTGTCCAGCCATTCCCCAATCAACAGGCACCCTCATAATTTCCAGTTCTTTGCCACTACAAATTAACTACAAAGGGCATACAAAGCATCCAGATAAAGAACTGATAAATAGAAGTATGCATAGAATGATTATATGTATACCCCTACTGGTGCCTAATGGTAGCCATCTCTGGGGGGAGGGAAGGAAAAAAAATTAAAAAAAGAAATTTATGTGATAATTTTATTATGTATTTAAAAGTTGTACATAATAGATTTGCAGTTTCATGTGCAATCATATTTTAAAAAATTATACTGTGTTATAGAAATGCATATTTTATTCCATAAATTAAAAATAGGATGAATAAAAAATTTTAAAAAGGTATCTCTGGTACATCCAGTTTGAGATATCTAAAAGGCAGTTGGAGATGAAAGACTGCAAAATAACAAAGAGGTTAGGATTGGACAAGTGGATCTGGATAAAGATGATAACTGAAGCCATGAAAGTTGATGAGATCATCAAGTCAAGTAGTATAGAGGGAGAAGAGAAGAGGACCCAGGGCAAAGCCTTGGAGAATACTCACTGTTATTGGGTGTTAAGTGGATGAAGATCCAGCAAAAGAGAAAGAGGAGTGGTCAGAGAGGTAGAGGAAAACCAGGAGTGAGCAGTATCACAAAAACCTAGAGAGAAGAGAGTATCAAGGAAAAGACGATTGACATTTCAAGGGTTTCTGAAATCACAAGAAGATGAGGACTGAGAGAAGGTCATTCGGTTTGGTGACTGAGATCCGTGGTAACTTTGGAGAAGTTTTTGAATAAATGAAGTTAGAAGCTAGTCTGTAGAAAGTTTAAAAAGTGAGAGGAAAGTAAGTGGAGGCATCTATTGTAGGTGGCTTTCTTAAGGAGTGTAGCCACAAAAGGAAGGAGAGATTTAGAATATCTAGTGGGGATAGGTGGTTCCAGTGAGGGTTTTTTGAAGATGAGGGAGACACGGACATACTTGTAGGGAGTAGGGAAGCAGCCAATAGGCAGAGAATGATTGAATATTAAGTGAGAGAGCAGGGTTGATAGAGGGAGTGATATGAGATGAGGAGAAAGGGAATAGAGAGTTCTTGGCAAAAGATGCCATTTTTTCAGTAAAATCTGAGGCAAGATTCTCAGCTGAGAGGGTGGAGGGAGAGGTAGTGGTTGGTGGTTTGAGGAGGGATGAAAAAATTTAGAAGGGCCACTGTAGCAAATGGGGTAGTGAATCAATGAGGTAAGTGTAAAAGGATTGCCTTGCTGTGGGGAGGGCCAAGTTGAGATTATGTAACATAAATTTGTAGTGAATCCATTCAGCACAGTTATAGGTAATTTTCTCCAACTTTGTTCAACAATGTGTGTGCAAGAGGGAAGGCAAGGGATGGTGAGTACTTCCAAGGGACTAAAGGAGAGAGGACACTGTAGAGTTAAATTAAGTTATCAAGGGAGCAAAATGGGGAAGGGAAAGAATATAAGTAGTATGAAGATGATGGCTTTTTAAACTTTAAAGTGCTATGTAAAGTCGGTAATTGTTGAGGTCATTGCCTGAAGTTGGGGTTATCTCTTCCCCCATTGTGACTTTCCCCATGGTGGTTTCAAAATATTGCCAGTTGGCATAAGAAATTAAATGGGAATTTTTGGGGAGTTTTGCAGAAGCTGCACACAATACATGGACGACAGAAGACAGAAAAATACTTAACCCAAATTATACAATAAGGTACTGTAAACACCTCATAAAAGAAAAAGAAAAAATTCAGACTTCTTCTCTGGTATGAAGGGAGAGCCAAAAAATTTTGCTTGGATTTTCCAGATCACTGGGGTGGGGAGGAGTGGGGGGATAGGGGAATGGTGTTGGGGTGAGGGGGGAGCTGCACCCCTAACCCCCAAGATGTGAAAGGGATAACTGTATATAGTTGAGATATACTGTAGTTGGATATGGTCCAGAGATGTCCCATATGCTGTCTGCAGGGCAAGCAAATCCCTACTATACCTGAACTACATTAAAATGTCATTGGGAAATATTTAGCAAAATAAACAAAAATACAATGGAACACAGCTATTGTAAATAGGTGGTTTCTAAATCAGTATGGGCAACAGGGATCTCTATGTATAACTTTGGTGGGCCCATCTCTGAGTCTGACATCTTTGATATAGACAAAAAAGAGCTGGCCTCAGAGACAGAGAAACTTGGATTCCAGTCTAACCTGCCATATATGAGCTATGTGATGCTAGGTAAAGTCGTTTAACCATTAGTGCTCCAGACTACTTGCTAAGACAATTAGTTACAGCCAAATTGCTTCTCTGCATTGGAAGGAGTTAACTCACTGAGAATTTCCCATCCTAGTGAATCACAGGTCTAGAGCATTATGATGAAGTGGAAAGACTGATACATTTGGAGTCAGGAACACTTGGATTCTGGGTTCAAATCTGGCCTCTCTTACTTATTGTATGGACATAAAAATGTGACAACTTCTCAGTGTCAGGTCTTTGCCTGTAATATAAGGATAACAATACTTACCTCAAAGGGTTTCTGTAAGGTTTAAATGAGATAATGTATGTGAAATACTTTGCAAACCTTAAAACACAAAATGTATTTTGGTTATTATCAATAGCACTCTTACCTAATTTATAGGGCTATGAGAAAAGGACTTTATAGACCTGGGTGTCTGGGAGGATGGTGGTACTCTCTTTACAGGAATAGGAATATTAGGAAGAGGAGAGGGATTGGGGGAGGGAGATAATGAATTTGATTTTGGACATGTTGAACTTAAGTTATTGTTTGAGTTTCAGATGTCCAATAGGCAGTTAGAAATCTAAAAGAGGAGAATGGTTGGAGCTGGATAAATAGATCATCTGCATAGAGATGAAAATTGATACCATATGAGCTTACCATTCTGAGCTTTTTTCCAAACCTATCACTTTAGGATTGAGAGATGGGCAGCTAGCCTATGGCAGAAGAGATTTCCCTGTTTTACTGAGGCTGACAGTGGTTTCATGACTTGATCAGGGTCACACAGCTAGCATCTGAGGCCAAATTAGAACTCGGGTCCTCGTGACTCCAGGCCTGGTGCTTTATCCACTCTGACACCCAGCTGATTTTAATGTATAATATTTTAACGTCTGAAATTGTCAGCAAATGCCCACCAGTATTGAAACTCACTTTTTGCCGAAGAATAGAAACACACCTTGTATAATAGCTCATATTTGTATTGTGCTTTAAGATTTACAAAGTGCTTTCCTTGTGAGGTAGGAAGTGCAAATATTGTTTCATTTTATAGCTCACAAATTGAGGTTCAGTGAAATAACATAGCTTGCCCATTGTCATTAAGACAGCAAGTTTGGATTCCAGCCCAGTTCTGACTCTTGGGGCTTTTTCTATAATTCTATAAAGGATAATTGTGTAGGGAGTGGGGAGAGGATGGAACTGGCCATTGAGCCCAGTCTTTATGATTGCTGATGCAATCACCATGTAGACTTTGGAGCCCATCCAGACATTCTGTAACTGGTTCCAGTCTGCTAACTGCACAAGGAAGAGGAGGCTTTCTGGAGGGGCTGTGAAGCTTGAACTTGGATGCATTCAAAAGGCACTGACCAATCAAAATGAAACTCTTGGTGTGTCTCCTCCTGATATTCCTGGCCTGTCTGATACAGTTTTGTATCTCACTGGGCGCCATCAGAAAACACAAAATCAAATGAATAGCAGAGGAGTCAAGAGAAAACTGCCCGAGGCTGCAGTCAGTGGTTAGTGCCTTGTTGAAGGCACCCCAAGTTCCAGCCGTGCAGCCAGATCGAGGCTACCATTCATCATGAAGCTAGCAGAACCAGTTACAGAACATGTTCTGATGTTTCTCCAAGGTACTTCCATTACTCATCATCGTGGCTATCTTGGAAACAGGCTTACCAGCTTCTGGATGATGTGGGAAAACTCCATCAGAGGCACTCAGTGCATGTACCACTACCCATTATAGTACTATTTTAGCAGAAGTAGCTAGCAGACCACTCAACCCGCTCACATAGAAATTTAAATAAAGGAGAAAAAAAATTTCTTTTCAAGCTTTTGTTTCTATATAGTCCATTGTTGTTCAGCTGTGTCCAATTCTTTGTGACCCTGTGGACCAACTCTCCGTGGGTTTTTCTAGGCAAAAGTACTGGAGTGGTTTGCCATTTCTTTCTCCAGTTTTAGGCAGGCAAGGGTTAAGTGGCTTGCTCAGGGTCACACGGCTAGTAAGTGTCTGAGGTCAGATTTGAACTCTGGTCTTTCTTACTCCAGGACCAGTGCTCTATCTATTGTCCTAGCTCTCCATTGCTAGCATGTAACAGGCATTTAATAAATATTTGGTGATTGATTGGCTGATTTGTCCATATTGTCATTTCCAGACTACTCAATCATTACTTGAAGTTGCTCTTTACAGATTGGGATTTAATTGAGAGAAAACTCCTCGGAACCAAACTAATGAATGATATTATATTAAAAGAAAAGAAACACCTAAGGCAGGGCCTCCAGACTGCAAGTTTCCCCCACCCCTGACGCAGGGACAAAACTCTTCTCATGTACTTCCCAGATTCTTTGCAAGTATAATATTCTGGACAAGGATATTGGAGCTGGAGAAGGCTCATGTGGTTTAAGCCGATTGTTAAATTTTTAGTATGAGTATTTGCACCTCAGAAATTGTCAAATGCTACAAATTGTCCTGATGTATTATTTTGCTGATTGTCTAGACTTAAGAAAATGGTGAAGAAAATGTCAAATTAAACTTAGAAGGGTGTCATGCTTATAGTTCCCCTGCCTCCCCTCTCCCATGGCTATTAAACATTTACTAAATGTAATAGGCCATGGTTCAGTCAGAAATCATAAAATGCCCTAATTAAGAGTTTATGTGAAAGCAGCTCAAGTTGAAAGGAAAGACAGAAACTAAGGTCTCACCGGCTTCACTTAATCTCTTCACCTTTTGTTTGAATCAGGAAATTGGGTAGCATGGCATTCGGCAATTAAACAGCAAAGACAAGTATTACTCTTCTATAAAAATACGTCTCCCTGGTGGTCAGGGAAGGGTGGAGCACTCCCTGTTCTCGGCAAAGTCACTATGCTGCACTGGTGTGTTACACATCCACAAAGCGAATCCAGGAAAAGCAATTCTCTCCAACATTCCAGTCCCATTCATTCTTCCCTGCTGACAGTTCTCCACTCTTTCCCCATATTTAAAAATAGAAGAAGGGACAGAAGCATTTTCATGTCTCAGAAGTCTCCTCAAATTTCTCTCTTTGTACTCTCTGACCTACAGTAGGAAGTCTTTGAGGGAGGGAATCCCCTCCAAGGGTGTTAATTCTAAGCTGGGCAGGGATAAAGAGATCAAAGGAGTTCCCTGTGGTTTCCAAGAGCAGAAGACCAAGAATGGCTTTTTACACCCACCAGAGCCCCTTAAAAGAGAGGCTGGTCACAGAGCAATTAGACCTTTGATAGACTTCTTCCTGAAGAGTTGGTAACTTCTCCTCCTTCCCTTGGTCTCTGATGGAATTGGAGGGGGAAATGCACACACATTTTATGTGTGTGGTGAGACCCCATGTATTGTAAGAGGCTGTTCCTTCACATGTAGCATGGGGGTATCATTCTGTGGCTCCAAGGAAGGTAGAAAAGACATCTCTAGCCTCTTTTCCCTCACCCTATACCAAAGGAGACTTTCGGTTCCTACCAGGAATGGAAGAAGGAGTTTGGGGCTGGAGACCATTCTGCTCTTCTCAGACAGAGGTATGTATGTACCAGGCTAGAATTCTAGACCCACTCCCTTGAATATTGTTAGTCTAGGGGATATGATCAGGCTGAAGCTAACCATTGTTTCATTATTGGGGGAAGAAAGACACTGAGCTTTATATATAAGGCTTGACCCTCTTTCTACCCAATGCTAATTTCATAATGAACATTCATGGCAATTATTAAAGAAGACCCATTTACTCAAATCATAGCAAAATAGAAATCAGAGAACGTATTCATATGAGACTATATGCCAGAAAATACAGAGTGAAGGAGCTCTCCCATTGAGAGGCAGGTAACACTCACTCAAAAGAGAGTCTCAGATCTCACCCATGGGATAGGTCACCAAAGTCTATAGTGCAGCAGGATGGGTGTAGGGACACGATGGAGATTGCCTGCTCTTCTCAGCCATCTTCTTTCTAGGGTTTTATCTTAGTAACCCAAGGTAGTGTGGGCCCTCTACCTTTCCTCTCAAAGTTGGAAGCCAGAAGTGTCCAAAGTGACCAGAAGCTTGAGGAGAACTCAGACTGTCTCAAGAAGAACTGAAGACACTCTCTTTCCAACCCTGTCCCACACCTTACCGAATCATCAGACGTTTATCTCCACGAATAAAGAGGGTCCCATACTAATGGGTCTTGGGACAGGGCTTACATTACTTCCCTGGGCCAAATCACTTTGCAGTCCTTTGCAAAGATCAGCTGGGGCAGTTTCAAAACCTGTAAATATACAGTATAAACACAAACATCAGCACTTTAAAACAATAAGGATGATTTTCCTGGTGTCCCAGTTAACCAACTTTCAGTATTATCGAAACTGAAGTATTAATAATGCATGCTAATAATATAAGCAGTAGACATTGTCCTGTCCAAAGCATCACTTGGGAGGGTACTACAGTGACAACATGCTTAATTACATACAGGACATAAAACATGTACATTTCAAATGTGCATGAATATCCATAGAACACGGTAATCAATCAAAAGCAGTAAGTATGTCTAACAAAGCAAAACTATTTACCTGCAACAATATCACTATTTTTTTTTCTTTTTGGTGAGGCAATTGGGGTTAAGTGACTTGCCCAGGGTCACACAGCTAGTTAAGTGTCAAGTGTTTGAGGCCAGATTTGAACCCAGGTCCTCCTGACTCCAAGGCTAGCTCTCTATGCACTGTGCCACCTAGCTGCCCCTGCAACAATGTCATTATTAATAGGCCCATATATAAAATGCAACTTATCTGTAAACATTAGCATATACCCAAAAGAATCAATAGAAATTAATATAGCATGAATGTAACAAAAGATTGTCAAATAAATATAACAGCAAAATAAAAAGAAAACCCACCAAGTTTACTCAAACTTGTAATTCTACTCAAACTAGTAATTCTCATATACAACAACAGTATACATATACAATTACATGCAAGACACATTTCAGATGGGCAGTCTGTAGTATTGTCTCCCAGATACACGTGTAACAGGTTTAACCATAACACCATTGACTTAGCCAGTGACTGGTCTAATAGGCTTAGTTCCCCGTCACTGACTAATCTCTGTACTTCTACCCCAGAGCTAGTTTTTGATATGCACTGACCATTAGGGTCATTGTGTACTTGTGTGTCTTATACCTGGACTGGCTGTCAGTATGTTGAAGCTTTACTGATTGAATCTGTACCCTAGGAGTCTCTGCAGCAGTTTGGAGGATGAAAAGCATTGCATCTGTGTTCAGTTGTGTATAATAATACACAAAGTTTCCTTCGTTGGATACATCACTTCGGATGTTCATATCTGGATCAGAAAGTGTTTGTACAGCTGGTGGACAGTCCCTTTTTCTAAGTCATTTCCTAGGTGAGTGTCCGTCAGCTCCTTCCACCTGCTCACTAGAAAGTCCAACTCTCTGTATGGATGAGTGTGGTGAATAATTCTGAGAGGACTCCCTCCTTCCTCTGGGGTGATTTTGTAAAAAGGCAAGCTGCCTATTCTCTCAATTACTTTGTATGGATTAGTTTTCATATAGTCAGCTAATTTATAAGTCCTTGGACAGATGAAAGCCTTCCTTAGATGCAGGAATCTGGTACTATGCAAATCCTAGACTGAAAACCACTGATTGTCTAGCAAACGATCTGGTGCATCTTGTACCCATTGCTTAGATTACTGGCCTACTTTAGTCCTTTTGTTCCAAGTTCAGTAATCCATATGCATTCCTTTCATTCCATTTTTCTTAGGCTCCATCACTATAGGTGAGGCAAAAGGACAGCTGCATTCTATGATGATGCCAATAACCATCATTTCTTTGAAATGGCTCCTGAGATCTTTCATCACAGACAGAAGAATCAATCCTAGACCTTTCTCCGAATGGTCTGGAATTGGTTGAGCTGGATTCTGTGGGTTGTACCTCCAGCACATCCCATATCCCACTCATGTAATAAGAGCAAACCTGTTCTCTTTCTGAGTTCCAGCTTCATCCTATCCATTTGATAAGCCACAGTTGGACACACCGTAACTTGACTCTAGCATAATAATGTCATTTTGGTCCTCTTCAAGAAGAAAAGACAAAAAACCAACCAACCTTACTAGGGAGTCCCCAAAGTCAAATACTTCAAGGCCTAGTGCAGAGGGGGAAAAGTTGGGGCTCCTTTGTAGTGTTCACTGGATCTTCTTAACTCTAATGTCTTGTAAGTTTGCACAGTCTTCATGAATGGTCGAAAGTGTGCAGGTATTGGGTCCCAGCTTGTCCCTTGAAGTATTCTGCTAGAATTTTGAAAAAGCTAGAAATAGTTCAAATCAGATTTGACTCTCCAGTAACTGTTGGATGATCTGGACATACCAGCACTAGAGCGTCCACTTTTCTTTGGACACTAACAACTTCCTTAGGAAATGTCAAGCTCACCTAGCTATATCTCAGGTATAGCTAGTTTATATCACTCAAAACACCAAGTCCAAGCCTTGTCATAGGCTTTAAAGGCATTTTACCCAATACCTGTCATAAAAAAAAAAAAGATTGGAAAATGATGGTAACTTGAGATCCATTGTGGAGGACAGTATTACAGGCCAAATTCTCCATTTCTATCATCATCTCTGCATGAAGTCCTTTGCTTCCATGTGGAATAGATCCATAAGGAATTAATGATGAAGTCAACGTAACTCTTCTTATGGCCCGGGGTGATCTCCTTCCTGGCCCACTCCAGTTTTGCAGTTGAATCAGAAACTTAAATTCTTCAAGACCAAGGCTCCAATGGCCTTTGCTAGTACATCCAAAATAAATATGACCATCTAATCCACAATTAAAACTAAAAGTAGATCGGTTATTCTGATGATGACCTGACGGAGGTTTTCATATATCAGGCTTTTGTACCCTCCATTTCCTTGGCCTTTTACCTCTCCAGGGAGAATAGCAAGGTGCACTCCCATCTTTTATCCAATCATCTCAGGTTCTAGTTACAACTGCAGCTCAGCACTGGTGATAATGTTGTCTTGTTTTGCTCCCATAGCCCATGTTCTGGAAGGTCTGGAGCCTGCTAGGGCTGAGCCCTGTGGATTATACTGATCCTTAAAGATTAGGAGTATTTGTCTCACTTGGCCATAGTGATGGTTTCTGTGTTGCGTAGATTTAATGACATCAACTACCTTTTTCTGCAGGCTGGCTGCATGTAGGCAAAGTCAAGAAAAGTTAAAACATGGGATCACTTTAGAGTAACTCATTGGTGACTGATTTTACACATAGTACTAATGACTTTTTCATGTGTCAACATATACCAAGTAATTATACATTCAGTAACGTTCAGACTTTTAAGAAATGCGTCATATTAAAAATATGCAGCAATTAAATAATGTATATACAACTCTACATTATATAGAATGTATAGGATGTATATAATTATATTACATATAATATAATTATAGATTACATATTATATAATTATACTATATGTAACTATATATTATATAATGCAATAATTATATAATTATATAAACCAAATTGAGATTAGTTTGTTATACCTCCAAAAAATCATAAGACAAAATAAAAATTGCATTAAAAAAAATTCTAGGCTACAGCTAGAAATAAATTTTTTTTGGTTCTAAAAAAAAATCTCTACTTTCTATGAAAAAGAAAACTAAAAGAAAACAGTGCAAAAAAAAACTGTGTTTTCCAGAACAGGAAGACAAAATCCAACTTCTGAAACAAACCTGAACACAGGAAAAAATGCTAGGAACTTTCCAAGTCTAGGAAGTTTCCTAAGTTTCAGAGTGCCTGAGACAATATGGATTCAAAACAAAGGGCTAGGTATATTGAGACAAAAGAGATGAAGCCATTCACTCCTCCTCTCCACCTCCCCCTTCTCCCTAAATCAGTCTGGGAGAGAAAACTCCTCACTCCAAATTTCTCATAAAAATTGTTAGTTTACAAATATAAAATGTAATCCAGGTTGCTTGTAGAAAACAATTCCTACTTACACTCATTCTCAGCCATCAGAAGTATAAACAACCTAAAATAATAGGCCTTATAGAATCTAATGCTGGGGTTTTTATTGGTCATTAAAAAAAAATAAACAAACCTGAAGCTATTTGTGCTAAAAGTTATAGCCAAATAGCCCCATTCAGAGCAATGAGCAGTTCTTTTTTTTTAGTTTAGTAGTATTTTATTTTTTCCAATTACATGTAAAGACAATTTTCAGCATTCACTTTTTGAAAGATTTTGACTTGCAGATTTTTCTCCCTTCTTCCCTTCCCACCCCACGCTGTAAGACAGCAAGCAATCTGATAAAAGTTATACATGCACAATCATGTAAAACATATTTCCACATTAGTTATGTTGTGAAAGAAAGAACAGACAAAAGAAAAAGTAATAATAATAATAAAAACAACAGAAAAGTGAAAATAGTATACTTTGATCTGCATTCAGACTCCGTCAGTTCTTTCTCTGGATGTGGATGGCATTTTCTATCATGAGTCTTTTGGAATTGCTTTGATAACTGTATCACTGAGAAGAGCTAAGTCAATCATAGTTGATCATCACACAATGTTGCTGTTACTATGTACAATATTCTCCTGCTTCTGCTCACTTTACTCAGCATTGATTTATGTAGGTCCTTCCAGTTTTTTTGGAAATCTGCCTGCTCATCATTTCTTATAGCACAATAGTATTTCATTACATTTAGGTGCCACAGCTTGTTCAGCCATTCCCCAGTTGATGGGCATCCCCTCAATTTCTAATTCTTTGTCACCACAAAAAGAACGGCTATAGATATTTTTGTACATGTAGGTCCCTTTTTTATGATCCGCTTGGGATATAAACCTATTAGTGGTGCAATGGGCAGTTCTTCAGAACCAAACCCAGGACAAAGAAAGAAAACTGTCTCAAAATTTTAGAGAAATTTACCAAAACCCCTATATTTCTTTCAAAAGTAAGTGAAAGTAGATTACAGGCAATCCAGATGAACTCTCTTAATATTCCCCTTCAAAAAACTTTAAAATATCACTTCAAATTAAATTTTGAAGTAACGGAACCAATAAAAGGTCAGGGTGAGAAAGTTTTTTGGCCTAAGAAAACAAGAGGTCAGCAGGAAAAGTTAATGACACAAGGATGGAAGCCTGACTGGCACTGATTAGCAACTCTATTGCCCATACTCAGTTCTAGGTCACAGTTCCAGGGTGGAGAGGAGTGCCAGGGGTTGGTCAAAAGAGAAGAGGGGCCATAGTTGCAGTTCAAGGGAAAAGAGAGCACTAGTGTTTGTGGCTGTAGGGAACCAGGAGCCTTTCCTGGGTAAAGAACAGAGTGTAGTCCAAGAGAACAGCAACCATACCTCACCCAGGCTCACAGCACCTTAGAAGTACCAAAAACTTGCAGAACAAACTGGAAAAAGCAGCATGAAAAAGTCTGAAGCTTGGGACAATGCCTCCCTACCCCTAGCTGAGCAGAGCCCAACTTTAACACAAAATTCAAAGTCAAGGAATAGACTGGGAAAATGAACAAACGATAAAAAAGAACTTGATCATGAAAAGCTATTGCAGTGGCAGGGAACACCAAAACATAAACTCAGAAGAACACAACAATGTGAAAACCATTACAAACAAAGCCTTAAAAAAAATGCCAATTGGACCCAAGCCTAGCAAGAAGTCCTGGAAGAGTTAAAGAAAGATATGAGCAATAGAGGAAAAATTGGGAAAAGAAATGAGAGTGATGCAAGAAAATTATGAAAAGAGAACAGCTTGCTAAAAGAGGCACAAAAAAAAACCCTGAAGAAAATAACACCTTAAAAAACATTATTGACCTAATGGTAAAAGGGGCACAAAAATTAACTGAAGAAAAGAATGTCTAGCGGCTACATGGCACAATGGATAGAGTACTAGCCCTGGAATCAAGAGGACCTGAGTTCAAATCCAGCCTCAGACACTTGACATTAGCTGTGTGTCCTTATGCAAGCCACTTAACCCCAATTGCCTCACACACACAAAAAAAAGAATGCCCTATAAACCAGAAATGACCAAATGGAAAAAGAGGTACAAAATCTTACTGAAGAAAATAATTCCTTAAAAATTAGTCAGACGAGTGGAAGTTAATGACTCTATGAGACATCAAGAAATAGTAAAACAAAGACAAAAGAAGAATGAAAAGACCAGAGCTGAATAGATTTGATATTCTAACACAAGAGTCAAGAGAAGCACAAATGGTAAACATGAAAGAGTTATCATAAAGTACTCAATAAAGTTAAACTGTTTACATTTTACATGGGAAGATGGTACATGTAATTCCTAAAAACTTTATCATTATTAGGGCAGTTAAAGGGAGTTTAAATAGATAGAGGGCATGGACGTAAGTCAATTATGTTGGAGTATCGCCCCCCAAAATGAAGGTGATGGAGAGATGCACTGAGTGAAGGGGGAAGAGAGAGGTAAAATGGGAAAAATTTTCTCACATAAAAGAGATGTGCAAGGAAGAGCTTTTACAGTGGAGAGGAAGATGGGGGTGGGGTGGGAGGCTATATTTGAACTTCACATTGGAATTAGTTCAAAGAGGGAAGAATACACACACACACACACACACACACACAACATACAGTTGTATATAGAAATATAACTAACAGTAGGGAAATAGGAGGGGAAGGGGATAAGAGAAAGGGGGAGGAATGATAAGAGGGAGAGCAGATTAAGGGAGGCAGTAAAGCAAAATAGACTTTTGAGGAGGGACAGGATAAAAGGAGAGAGAGGGTAGACAGGTAGCGCAGTGGATAGAGCACCGGCCCTGGATTCAGGAGGACCTGAATTCAAATCTGGCCTCAGACACATAACACTTAATAGCTGTGTGACCCTGGGGAAGTCACTTAACCCCATTGCCTAGCCAAAAAACAAAACAAAAGTAAAATAAAATAAAAAAAATAAATAAAAGGAGAGAGAAAAGAAGAAACAAAAGAAAAGGGGATGGAGGGAAACACAGTTAATAAGTATAATAGTAAATGTGAATGGGATGAGCCACCCATAAAACAGAAGCAGATAACAGAATGGATTAGAAACCAGAATCCAACAATATGTTGTTTACAAAAGATACACTTGATGAAACAGAAAGACACAGAGAGAGTTAAAATAAAGGGCTGGAGCAGAATCTGATATGCTTCAGCTAAACTAAAAAGGGTGAAGATAGCAATCATGATCTCAGACAAAGGAAATACAAAAATAGACCTACTTAAAAGGGATAACCAGAGAAGCTACATTATGCTAAAAGGTACCATAGGCAATAAAGAAGTACCAAAATTTTACAGCAAGTTTCTTTAATAAAGCCCACATTTCTGAAATATATACTATAGAACTGAGTCAAATTTATAAAAATAAGAGCCATTATCCAATTGATAAATCTTCCAAGGCTATAAACAGGTAATTTTAGAAGAAGAAATCAAAACTATCTATAATCATACAAAAAAAATGATCTAAATCATTATTGATTAGAGAAAGGGAAATTAAAACCACTCTGAGATACCACTTCACACCTATCAGAAATGACAAATGCTTAAGGGGAGGAGGGGAAAATGATCACTAATGAACTGTTGGTGGGGTAATGAATTGGTCTAACCGTTTGGGAGAATAATTTCTCCTGAAAGGCCCAAAGTGTTATAAAACTATGCATACCCTTTGACTCAGTAATACCACTAGTAGTTTTGTATGCTAAAGAGATCAAAGGAAAAGGAAAAGGACCTGTATGCACAAAAAATATTTATCCGCTCTTCCTGTGGTGGCAAAGGATTGAAAATCAAGGAGATGCTTATCAGTTGAGGAATTGCTGAGCAAATTGTGTCCTATGATTGTAATGGAGTACTGTTGTACTGTGGAAAATGACAAGTGGGAGTGATTTCAGAAAAACATGGCAAAACCTGTATGAACTGATAAAAAGTGAAGAGAGAAGAACCAGGGGATTATTATGCACAATAATAGCAATGTGGTAGTGATAATCAACTGTGAAAGACTTAGCTACTCTGAAAAATATGATCCAAGATAGTTCCAAGGGACTCATGCTAAAAAAATGCTATCTACCTCCAAAGAGAGAACTGATGAACTCTGAGTGCAAATTGAAGGATGATTTTTTCCCTTTATTTTTCTTGATTTTTTTGGGGGGGAAATATGGGTAAAATGGAAATATTTTTTGCATGATTCCACATGTATTTTGGTGGTTTATTCCTTTTTTTAAGTTGTGTCCAACTCTTCATTCATATAATGTATATATGTATGTATAATCATATATGTAACAGAGAAAGAGAGAGACAGAAAGACAGAGACAGAGACAGAGAGAGAAAGAAATTATAAAAACTCAGAGAAGAATATGCTACAGAGAATAGCTTCGAGAAATGTACATTTACTACCATGATAGAGTTGGTCTGAGGATTGAAAAGAGATCATTGGATTTGGCAATCAGAGAATTGGTGGCAGTGTCTGAAAACATGCCTCATTCTGTATCTCTAGTCTACCACTTTTCTATCAAGAAGTGGGAAGAATGATTCATCCTCAATCTTCTAAAGACAGATTGGTCATTGCATTGATCAGTGAGGTTTTTCAAAGTTGTTTTCTTTTACATTATCATTGTCACTGTGTAAGTTGTTTTCCAAGTTCTACTTAACATCAGTTCATACAGATCTTCGTAAGTTTCTCTGAATCTTTCATATTCTTTATTTCTTATGGCACAATAATATTCCATTAGATTCATGTACCATAAATTGTTCAGTGATTCCCACAACATTCCCATCCACAATTTTTTCAGTTCTTTGCTACAACATAAAGTATGAGTGTAAGTATGAATTAAATAAACATTTATTAAGCTTAAATCTACATTCAGAGTTCATTAGTTCTCTCTCTGGAGGTGGATAACATTTTTCATCATGGATCTTTTCGAATTGTCTTAAGTCATCGTCTTGATCAAAGTAGCTAAGTCTTTCACAGTTGATAATCCTTACAATATTGCTGTCACTGTGTACAATGTTCTGGTTCTGTTCACTTTACTTTGCATCAGTTCATATGTCTCCCCAGGTTTTTCTTAAAGCATCTTGCTCAACGTTTCTTATAGCACAATTGCATTCCATCTCAATCACAGACCTCAACATTGTTCAGCCATCCCCCAATTGATGGGCATCCCCTTGATTTCCTAATCTTTGCCACCACAAATTAAGCTTCTGTAAATGTTTTTGTACAAATAGGTCCTTTCCCCTTTTCTTTGATCTCTTTGAGATATAGACCTAGTATTGTACTATTACTGGGTCAAAGGGCATGCATGGTATTAGCTTTTTTTTTTTTAAATGATATGACGTTTAGGTGCAAGGACCTCAAATTCTATTTAGTATTGAAAACTTCCTTTCTAGAACTATGGTTGGCATTGCTTAGCATGTCATGACCCATTAATTCTATATTGGCAAGATGTAAAGTGGCCCTTAAGAGTGTTTTGACATGTAATAAGAGTATTAAGGCACTGAATTCTCAATGCTTGGATAGTTTCTTGGCCGACAATGTATGTATGTTCCATTCATTGGCAAGACTTCCCTGGAGCTGGAGGTCAAAATAGGCTCTATTGAACGCTAGCTTTTCATCAAAACAAAGCAGTGATGTCATGTATCCCCTCCCCATACACCTGTTTTTCATGTTGAAATGTTTCCCTTGGGTTTTTGTTTCTTTGTTTTGCTCCATGGGCAGATGCTTTCTATGCTTTCCTGAAATACATTAAAGGGAGGACAAATTGGGCTCATTAAAACGCCTTTGAGTTTGGATATCCGACTCTGCTTGGGTGATCTTGCTCCTTTCTTTTTTTCTTTCTTTCTTTTTTTTTTTCCAGGTCATAGGTAGTAGAAACATGATATCAAATTTAATTCAACAGTTGTTTATGCCTCAGAGCTGCCTTTCTTTAGAGATCATGAATGGATTTAGAGTAGATGGTGGGCTATGGAGAGAAATAGCAACATTCTAGATGAGCAGGGGAAGACTGCTGGATTTGGAGGCAGCTTCAATCCCAGATTTGCTTTGGGTAATTTTTGGCAAGATCTTTTACCTCTCTGATACTTAGTTTCCCCAATCGTAAAATGAGCCAGTTGGACTAGTCAGTGGTGCCAAACTCAAATAGAAAAGGAAGTCTAAGTGGGATATTGACTTATTGTTGTTGTTCTGTCATGTCTGACTCTTCACGACCTATGCTTTTGAGTGTTTTTAATACATGACTGTTACATCATTTTTCCCCCCAAAAGCTTTTCTACATCTACTGATATAATCATATGATTTTTGTTGCTTTTGTTATTGATATAATAAATTATGTTAATAGTTTTCCTTATGTTAAGTCATTCTTGCATTCCTGGGATAAATTCCACTTTTCACCATATGTAATCTTTGTGATATAATGATGTAGTCTCCTGACTAGTGTTTTATTTAGAATTTTTGCATCCGTATTCATTAATGAAATTACTCTCTGATTTTCTTTCTGCATTTTTTCTCTTCCTTTGTTTCATAAAAGGAGTTTGGTAGGACTCCTTCTTTGCTTCTTATTCCAAATAAGTTATTTAATATTCGAGTCAGTTGATCTTTAAATGTTTGGGAGAATTCACTTATGAATCCGGTCCTGATGCTCTTTTCTCAGGAAGCTCATTTATGGCCTGTACAATTTCTTTTTCTAAAATAGGTTCATTTATGGGGCAGCTAGCTGATGCAGTGGATAGAGCACGGCCCTGGATTCAGGAGGACCTGAGTTCAAATCCAGCCTCAGACACATAACACTTGCTAGCTGTGTGACCTTGGGCAAGTCACTTAACCCCATTGCCTAAAATAACAGCAACAACAACAACAAAATAAAATAACATAGGTTCATTTAGATATTTCATTTCTTCTCCTATTAATCTAGGCAGTTTATATTTTTGTAAATATTTTCCCATTTCACTTAAATTACTAAATTTATTGGCATGTAACTGGACAAAATAACTCTTAATAACTTCTTTGATTTCATCTTCATTAGTGATATAGTCAGCCTTTTTACTTTTGATACTAGTGATGTGGGGTTTTTCTCTCTCTTTTTTGACCATATTAATTAATGGCTTATCTATTTTATTGGCTTTTTAAAATAAAACTAATTTCTAATTTTATTTATTAATTCAATGGTTTGCTTACATTCAATCTTATTAATCTCACCTTAATTTTTAGGATTTCCAATTTTATGTTTAATTGGGTGTTTTCAATTTGTTCTTTTTCTAGTTTTATTTTAATTGCATATCCAGTTCATTGGTATGCTCTTTATCTAATTGATGCAAGTATTTAGAGATATGATTTTCCTCTGGTTATTACTTTTGCTAATCCCCATAGGTTTTGATATGTTTTCTCATTATTGTTATTCTCTTTAATGAATTTATTGGTTATTTCTATAATTTGTTCAACCCACTCATTTTTTAAGATTAGATTATTTAGTCTCCAATTAGTTTTAAATTTGTGTTTCCATGGTCCCTTATTGAATATAATTTTTATTGAATTGTGATCAGAAAAGGATGGATTTTATATTTTTGCTTTTCTGCATTTAACTATAAAGTTTTATGTCTGACTATATGGTAATTTTTGTAAAGGTAACATATATTGCTGAGAAAAAGGTGTATTCTCTTCTATTCTCGTTCAATTCTTTCAAGATAGCTGTCATATCTAGCTTATCTAAGATTCTATTCATCTCCTTGACATCTTTCTTATTTATTTTTTTGGTTAGATTTATCTAGTTCTGAGAGGGAAGGGTGCAGTCCTTTATTGTCATAGTTTTGCTATATATTCCATCTATAATTCAGTTAGCTTTTCCTTTAAAAACATGGATGCTAAAACATTTGATACATATAGGCTTCATTATCTACGGTACCTTTCATTACAATGCAGTTTCCTTGTTTATCTCTTTTAATTAAATCTCTTTTAGCTTTAACTTTGTCTGAGATCATGATAGCTACCCTACTTTTTTTGCTTCAGCTGAAGCATAATAAATCCTACTAAAGTCCTTTATTTTTATTCCATAAGCATATCTCATTTTAAAATGTGTATCTTGTAAACAACCTATTGTCAAATTCTTGTTTTTTAATATAATCTGTTATCTATTTTCCATTTTATGGGTGAGTTTGTACCATTCACATTCAAAGTTATAATTACTAGTTGTGCATTTCCATCCATCCTATTTTTCCTCAGTGTTTTTCTTTCTCTCCTTCTCTTTTTACTCTATCCTTCCTCAGACATCTAATTGACTTATAACCAGTGCCTCCTTAATCTGCACCCTTTCTAAGGATCCCTCCCTTATCCTTTCCTTTTGTTTTCTTATTCCTTAATCTACTCACCCTTCTAAGAGTCCCTCCCTTTTTCTCTCCCCGCTTTTAAAAATCCCTCCCTTATCTTCTCCCCTTACCCTTCTATTCCTTGATCTGCATACCCTTCTAAAAGTCCCTCCCTTATCCTATCCCCTTGCCTTCCTATTTCTTTTTTAGTTAAGAAGACATTTGTACCCTTCTAGATGTATTCCCTCTTTAACCCAGTTCCAATGAGGATACGATTCTATCACGATCAGCCCTTGACCTCTTTTTTTTACTCCATTGTAAAGTTCTTCCATTCATACCTCATTTATAAGAAATAATTGCTTCATTTAACCTCCCTATCCAGTTTTATATTTTAGGATAATCCCATCAAACTTAACTCAACCACTAGCCTTCTATCTATGTATGCTCTTCCAAACAAGCCAAGTAATGATAACATTGTTAAGAGTTACAGATTATGTTTTCTCATATAAGAAGTAAAAATTTGACCTCCTTAAATCCTTTATAATTGGTCTTTAATATTTACCTTCTTATGTTTCTCCTGACTGTAGTAGGTCAAATTTTCCATTCAGTTCTAGTCTTTTCTTCACCAATACATGAAAGTTCTTTAGTTCATTAAATATCCTTCCCCCCCCCACCCCCTTTCAGGATAACACATAGTTTTGCTGGCTGTTATCCTTGGTCACAAGTCCAGTTCCTTTGCTCTTGAGAGTATATTGTTTCATTCCCTTTGGTCATTTAATGTAGAAGCTACTAAACCTTGTGTTATCTGACTGTAACTCCACAATATTTAAATTTAATTTTAATTGTTTTTAGTATTTTCTCCTTGACCTGGGATCTTTGAAACTTAGCTATGATATTTCTGTGAGTTTTCATCTTGGGATCTCTTTCAGGTGGTGATCAATGGATTTTTTCCATTTCTATTTTATCCTCTCATCCTAAAACTTCAAGGCAATTTTCCTTAATAATCTCTTGAAGTATTGTATGTAGACCCTTTTTATTTTTTTATCATAACTTTCAGGTAGTACAAAATTCTTATATTGCCTCTCCTCAATGTGTTCTCCAGGTCAATTATTTTTCTAATGAGATGTTTCATATTCTTGTCTATGTTTTCATTCTTTTGCTTTTTTAAAAAAATCATTATTTCTTGGTGTCTTATTAAATCATTAACTTCCCCTTGCCCAATTCTAACTTTTAAGGAGTTATTTTCTTCCATAAGTCTTTGGATCCTTTTTTCCAATTGGTTGACTTGCTTTTCATAATTTTCTTGATTTTATTGCATTACTTTCCCCCCCTCATTTTCCCTCAACATCTCTTATTGAATTTTTAAAGTGCTCCTAAAAACTCTTTGGGCTTGTAACCATTTTGCTTTTCTTTCTTTCTTGAGATAGAAATAGCTGTTTTAACTTCACTGTCTTCTGAGTTTGAACCCAAATCTTCTCTATCTCTGGTTGGGTTCTTTCTCTTTTGCTTACTCTTTTTAGTGGCTCATATCTTGTTTGTTAACTTTGTGTTAAATTTGGGCTCTAATCCTGAAGTATGGAGGATAATATATCAGACTTCAGGTTTTTTCTGGCTATTGTGTTTTGAGCTCTATTGGGAGCCTGACCTTAAGTACTCTTCTCTGCCCCCGAACCATGACCAGGGTTATCACTGCAAATGTTCTTGCTCCCTGTGGTTCCTCCTGCAGCTGCAAGCGTCAGGTCACCCCTCTTCACTGGAACCAAAAGCAGGGACTCTGCTCTTCTTCAAGTGCCCACAGCCAGCAGGATCCCGATGTAAGCCACACTCACCAGTGTGTGTTCACTCCTCCTCACCCACAGCCAGCCTGGGACCTGCACCTTGTCAGCCCACCTGGGCCTGGAGTCCAGAGCCAGTGGAGGGTTCTGAAGTTTCCCCGATCAGCTGTCTGCCCTCCCACTGTCTGTGAGGTGAAAGTTCCTGAAGATGAGACTGCAGCCTGAGAAAGCTGCCCCCCAGGGCTTGTTCATTGATTTGCAGTATCTGCACAGAAGTATTTGCAAGTCCCTGGGAAGTCAGGTCTTTCCTGACATCCTCCCAAGTTATCTTAGGAAGACAACCGCTTTACTCTGATTTTTAATTATTTCTGTTGCTCAAAGTTCACTTTGTGGCATTATTTCATTTTATTTGTGGGTAGATTTAGAAGTACCAGGCAATTTCTTGCCTTATTCCACCATCTTCCCAAAATCCTCTTCTGCCCCTCTTTCTAAATCACATAATCATTAAATCTGACTTAAAATGGATTTTGGAGGTTGCCTTGTCCAGCCAGGTCCTAAATAAAAATTCCTTTTATTAGATACCTGACAAGTAATCATTCAGCCTTAGCTTAAGGACCTGCAGTGAGTGGGAATCCCTATCAATAGACAAGTCATTCTACCTTAGGATAGCTCTTATTAGTAAATGATAGATAGACAGACATAGGTAAATAGTAGAGATAGTAGATAGGTTGTAGTGATAGACATAGTAGATGGATAGACATAGATAAAATTCTCTTACTACATGTTTTCTTTGTCTAGCAATCTTCTATGTCTGTCATCAAGATATGTTTGAAAAACAATAAGTAAGAAATTTCCCAGCATAGGAAATTTCAAATTAGGGAGTACTGGGGGGTTGCTAGTGAGATTTTGGATGGCCTTGAATGAAAGACGGAAGTTTAGATTTCTTATTTCAGCAGTGGGGAGCCAATTGTAAGACACATTGGCATAGGGAAAGACATTCAGCAGGTCAGTAGCAGCAGGGAACCTGGAGACAAAGAAGCCAGCTAACAGACTATTGCAGTGAATGATGAGAGTCTCAATTAAGACAAGGCAATAAGATGAGAAAAGAAGGGATGAAGGTGAGTGATATTATAAAGGAAGAAAGTGAGATTTGGTGACTAAATATAGGTATAAAGAATTAGGAGGAAGAGATGGCTCTGAAATAATGTCATCATTTGAGGGGTGCCAAACAAGATTGCTTCCCCAAGTTGCTTCTAACATTCCGCCATTATCAGATTCTTTTCCTTAAGAAGATTTTGATAATGGGAAACATGAGAGCCCTGGGTACTTGAAAAGGTGTAGAGGCACACATAAAGAAGAGAAGAATGCTGAAAGGGGAGGGGAAGGTACTGGTCTACTTGAAAATCTTGTGCTAGGCCAATCCCAACCAGCATAACACATTTTTTCTTCTTATTAGGAGGAAGAGCTAAATATTTGTTCTCTGAGTCAGGAGGGAGAGACCTAGGATGGGATAAAACCAGGACTGGTAAATGAGAACAAAAATCCTTCATTGCCTAATTCTTCTGGGAAGGCAATGGTATTACTAGAAGAAGGTATGCAGGGAGTAGGAACAAACTGGAACTCTTGGAAAATACAAGTTGGATTAATGCTGCAGAACATGTAACCCCATTCGTGTCGCCACAGAGGAGTACAAATTAACCTGAACTTCAAGATTCATATGCCTTCCCAAAGCATGTTGGACAAATTGGCATAGGGTCAGCTCCATTCAGAGGAGCTTCCAGGAGGACAAAGCTGATTCTATTTTCTTCATTTTTCAGCAAACTACAAATAATTAATTGCCTTTTGGTCAAGTTCAACCATACTCATTCTTTTCCTTAATTGGTTTTTCTTTTTATCATGATATTTGTAAAAAAGTTTACAAAATGTAACAAAAAAGAACAAAAAAGGGTTGTATATGAAACTGTAAACTTGTAATGTAACTTTAAAAAGTTTTATTGATGTGTTTTGTTCTTGTATCACAAACATCGGCAGATTACTCCTGTTTCTTGAGAAATATATATATATATGTATGTATACACACACACACACACACACACACACACACACACACACACATATATCTTATACCAAAAAAGAAGGTTAAGTAAAATTAATAATATGGTAACCTCATCTGAGAATTCATGCAACATTTCACAGCTGGAGTACCTTCTACCTAGTAATGTTTTGGCAAATGTTTAACAATTGCTCAAAAAAATGTACTCAGGATGCACTTTTAAAGCTAATCTGCATTATTACCATTTTCTCCATAACTCTCTCTCTCTCTCTCTCTCTCTCTCTCTCTCTCTCTCTCTCTCTCTCTCTCTGGCTAGGTAATGGGGATAGGTGACTTGCCCAGGGTTACACAGCTAGTAAACATCAAGCGTCTGAGGCCAGATTTGAACTCAGGTCCTCCTGACTCCAGGGCAGGTGCTCTATCCACTGCACCACCTAGCTGTCCCTCCATTACTTTCCTAAATCTACACAATCAACAAAACAATAAACTAAGCCCTGATTCATAGCATCTGCCAATTTCTGAGATATAAGCGCTCACACTGAAAATTTAACAATTCACTCTCCCCAGCTATGGCAAGCTTGCGTTAGCACATCCCTGTCCCCATGTCTCCATTTAAAAAAGCAATCAACAGAAATCTCTTTTCCTCTCACTGCTTATCCCATTAAAATATGTAGGATGTATATGTGTGGTATGGTGTATTTTGCCTATGAAGGTTATGTGTATACACACAGTCTGTCTAGATGTGACTCATAGGGAGACAAGAATATATAACTTTAGAGTTTCTTTTCTCTGCCCTTTTCCAAGGGAAACTTTGATTCCTTTGAGGTGTTGTTTAGCCATTTTTTAGTCACATGTGACTCTGTGATTTGGGATTTTCTTGGCAAAGATACTAGGGTGGTTTGCCATTTCTTTTTCCAAATCACTTTGTAGATGAGGAAATTGAAGCAAGCAGGGTTAAGTGACTTGCCCAGTAAGTGTCTGAGGCTAAATTTGAACTCAGGTATTCCTGACTCCAGACCATTGTACCACCTAGCTGTCCCAAGGAAGGCAGGAGACTGGGGCCAGAGACTGGCTATTCTGCTTTCCCCAGAGAGAAAATGTACTAAGCTAGAATTACTTCTATCTACTCCCTGAAATATTGTTAGTCTAGGGGAAGTAATTTTTCTTTTTCAAGTTGTGCTCCTGATTGCTATGCCTTAATAGGGGAAGGAGAATCAAGAGCTATATATCCAAGGCTTGACTCTCTTCCAATCAGATGAAAATGAAAAGAAACAAAACAAATAGCATATAAACCCATTTATCCAAGATGATAGTGTGGAAGATATATATAAACCTATCTACTGTGAGTTTGGAGGGGGGTGGGAATAACTGTTCCCCAAAAGAGTGGCCTCTGGGACCAAGGAAACAGAACTACAGGTTGTGTAAATACAGATAGGCACTCAGGCTGTATTCTATTTCCCTCACTGGCAGCAATGAGATAAAACTGACTGACCAATTATGTCTTGAAAGAGGCCTTGTCTATCTAGAAATTACTTATTCAAACAGAATATTCCAATGAGATTAACCACACAGAAAATATCCCACTGAAACAAACCTGATCTTTGGAAACCCCTGTGATCCCAAGGTTAATACACTCTACCCTGAAATTAATTGATATCCTGTCCCTATTTCTCAACCTCTTAAATGAGGAAAATGGCTAAGTTAGCCTCACCTGATAGACTGATTGGATTTCCTTGTGCTATGTAATGTCCTAAAGTCCTGTAAAACCCTAGCTACCCACCTGACAAATGCCTATCAGTCAATGTTAATTAAACTTTTTTATCTTCTAGGTATGCTTCCTTATTTATTGACCTCCAGCCAAATGGACCAGATTGGGAGAAAGTACTTTCTGGGAGGATTTTAAGACCTCTGGGTTGAGGAATTCCTCAACAATAGCAAAAGAGTAATCAGGAAAAGTGTGCATATAAGAATATATATCAGACTATATAGAGTGAATAAGCTCTTCTATTGGGGTGAGGTAATGCAGTTCACCTGACAGTCTAAGTTCCCTGAAATCTCTAGTGTATTAAGCTGGGAATGAGGATATGAGATATTGCCACTTTCTTTCTACATAGGCTTCTTCTCAAAGTCTTTCTTTCCCTTTGAGGATCTGAAGAGAGTCTGGCACAATGGATCTTCCTTCTTGAAACTGGAAGCCAGAAGACTAAGATTTCTATTTTCTCCAGCTCCACCTTCAAGAGCGGCCAAGTATTGAGTAATCAATCTCCACCAGTTAGGACAGTTGTGCAAATTGTGCTTTAAGCCAAGAATTGAAAAAAACAACAACAAACTTTTTTTCATAACAAACATGTATGGTCAAGGAAAACAAATTCTCTCACAGGCTATATACAAATAATACACACACACACACACACACACACACACACACACACACACACATCATTCTGCACCCTAAATCCATCCCATCTCTTTAATGGATAGTCTATTTCATCATCAATCCTTTGGAATCATAAATGATCATGATGTTGACCATAGTTCTTACTGCTTTCAAAGTTGTTTGTTTTTACAGTGTTGTTATTATATACATTATTCTTATAAGAATATTTAATTCATTAGTTTATAAAAGTCCTCACAATTGTTTATTTTTATAATACTGAAGTTAAAAATGTGCCTTAAATTTGACATGGTAGCAACATTTTCACTTTAAATATTTTTTTTTTCAATTCCATATAAAAACAATTTTAAACATTTTTTAAAAATTTTGAGTTCCAAATTCTCTCCCTCCTTTCCCTTTCCCCCTCCCTGCAAAGACAAGCAGTTTGATATAGGTTATACAGGTGCAGTTATGCAAAACATGTTTCCATATTAGTCATGTTGTAAAAGAAAACACAGACCAAAAAAAGAAAGAAAGAAAGAAAAAGAACAACCAAAGAAAATAAAGGAAAAAAGAAAGAATATTTTGTTCTGCATTCAGAGTCCAGTCAGTTCTTTCTCTGGAGATGGATAGCATTTTTCATCTTAAGTCCTTCATAATTGTCTTGGACCATTGTACTACTGAGAATAGATAAGTCATTTATAGTTGATCATCATACAATATTGCTGTTACTGTGTACAATGTTCTCCTGGTTCTGCTCACTTTATTACTTTGCATCAGTTCATGTAAGTCTTTCCAGGTTTTTCTGAAAGCACCCTGCTTGCCATTTCTTATAGTACAATAGTAGTATGTCATCACAATCACATATCAGCTTATTCAGTCATTACCCTTGATTTCCACTTCTTTGCCCCCCCACAAAAAAAGCTGCTTTAAATATTTTTGTACATATGGGTCTTTTTCTGTTTTTTTTTTTAAATTTTATCTTTTTGGGATACAGACCTAGCAGTGGTATTGCTAGATCAAATGGTAAGCATGATTTTATAGTCCTTTGAACATTGTTCCAAATTGCTTTCCAGAATTGTTGGATCAGTTCACAACTCAGTGTCCCAATTTCCCAAATCTCTTTCAATATTTGTCATTTAAAATTGCCTGTTTTTGTTTCTCCTTCTGAGCTTCTTCAGATCATTTTTCCTGTTTATTTCAATGTCTTATCAGTGTTTTTTTCTTTTTCATTGTTTTGCATTTTTATCACTACAGTCACTCAGTAAATAAGTATTTATTAGTAATATGTTAACACATTATTAATATTATTAATGTTGAGTAATATTAACATGTTTATTAACATGCCAGACACTGCTAAGGGTCAGGGACACAAAGAAAGGGAAAAACATGATCCTTCCTCTCAATAAGTTCACATTCTAATGGATTAGTAGACAACATGCAAATAACTATACACGCAAGCTATATACAGGGTAAATTGGTAGTAACTTCAGAGAAAATTGGGGTTGGGAAAGGCTTTTTGTAGAAGGTGGGATTTGAGCTAAGTCAGCTAAGCCTCCTTTAAGGGGACAAAGTTGAGGAGGCACAGGGCACAGGCGATGTTGTCACAGCTGGGAGGTGAAGTACTGTCTTTGAGGAATAGCAGGAAGGCACTCCAGTATCCTTGGATTCTATCATGTATGGAAGGCAGTGAAGTGTATGAAGACTGGAATGAGGATGAAGGGGTCAGATTGTGAAGGGCTTTAAAAGCCAAATGGGATTTTTAATTTGATCCTAGAGGTAATAGGGAGTCTTTGGAGTTTACTGAGCAGGGGCAGTGTGTGTGTGTGTGTGTGTGTGTGTGTGTGTGTGTGTGTGTGTGTGTGTGTGTATGTGATGATTAGACTTGTGCTTTAAAGAAGATCACATGGCAGCCAGGGAAGAATAGGAGTGGGGAGAAACTTAAGGCAAGGAGACCACCTAGATGCACGGTAATGAAGGTCTACACCAGAGCAGAGGCAATGTTGGAGGAGAGAAGGGAACCTCTTTCATCATCATCTCATGAAAGATGCTGTGAAGGCAGCAGTGGCAGGAGCTGGCCACAGATTATGTATTTATCTATATATCTATACAGACACACACACATCACACACATACACACATATAAGTGAGAAATACAGGACGACATCTAGTTTGTGAGTCTGGATGACTGGGAAGATGATGGTACGTACCTTTGATTGTAATAGGGAGTGCAGAAGGTTAAGGCAGGGGAAATTTGGGAGGAAAGACCACCCAGGAACTCTTCTCCTCCCAATTTTCATCCAATAAGGGGGATGGGAATTCTAGTTTTACTTCTTCCCAAATTCTTCCCTCTCGACTGAGAGACTATACATCTAGTTCTTCCTGGAGAAGAAATGAAAACCGAAGTTACACTGAGTGGAATTGATCCAGAAATAAATTGCCCTTTCTGTGTTTCTCTCTTTCTTAGGTGTGTCCCCTACTCCTTTACAAGTACCCAGGATTGTCATGTTATTTCTACTATTCTTATGATCAAATCCTTCAAATCTCAACTAAAATCTTACGTTTTGCAAGAAGCTGTTCTGGTCCTTGGTGGCGCTACTCCCTTTCCTCTGTAACTATCTCTAATTTATACTGTATATATTTTGCTTATACATAGTTGTTTGCATGTTGTTTTCCCCATTAGATTGTGAGCTCCTTGTAAGCTGGGACTGTTTTTGCCTTTATTTGTGCTCAGCACACAGTCAGCACTTAATAAATGTTCTTTGATTTGACTTGAGTGGGAATGTCTCCCTTTGAAACAACTAAATATATTCAAGCCAAGCAAATCTACCGTTTGTGACTAACAAATTTACATCTCACCTAGTACATTATTCTTCTGCTAAGAGGAAACCCTCCTTATTCTGTCGAAGTTTTAGTCCAAAATAGAGCAGGGAATGGTATGGGTGGGTGTCTTCTACAAGCTGCTGCTCCCCGGACAATCTAACCTCTCCTTTCTCTCTCCCAGTTGTTATTCCCACTGAACATAACATACCTGAAATAATTAAAGTCAACAGATCAGTAAAAAGAGAAATGGGAGCATCAATTTGGAGGCCATAGACTCTGGGGCCTACTACATGTTACCCCGCGAGGCTACTTTGTTACAAGAAAGTGGAAACAATTTTTTTGAGTTCTCTTTGTGTGATTCAGGGTCTCTTGTAGTGAGGAGAATGCTCTGAGAGGGGTCTTTCCCTAGACATCTTCCAACTGGCTTGATTTTCCCCTAGCATTCATGTTATAAGACTGTGTGTGGATGTGTAAGCAAATGACACAATCCACCTGAAATTGTTGGCTTATTGGCACTTTTTCCAGGTACCTCACACAGCCCACCTAGACTTTGGAATGAGACCACTCCCTGTGCCTCATAGTGGGAACCAGAGTTTGAGCTTACCTCCTTATCCCAGTGCAGCAGGTGAACCTTAACTGCCTTCTGGTGGAGCCCATGCTAACTTTGGTTTAGAGATCTCAGAAACATTCACATCTCAGGTGACCTTCATGGGAGATTAAATAGAATTCTTTTTCCTGAACTTTTAGAATTTCTCAGAATTGCATTCATCAGTCGCGTTAAATACCCAAGATCACAGAATCAGCCAACCAGATGACTGTTCCCAGGGCCCTAAGAACTGATCTGAAGGCCAATGCAGGTGGCCTTCGACACACTCTTGTTCTACCATGTGTCTATGAGATGTTTTGTAGCTGGCTCTTCTAAGTACAATACGGGAGCAGCTAGGTGGCACAGTGGATAGAGGATTGGTCCTGGAGTCAGGGAGGCCTGAGTTCAGACATAACCTCTGTGATCCTGGGCAAGTCACTTAACTTTGGTAGCCTCAGTTTCCTCTCCTGTAAAATGGTAATAATAATAAAATAGTAGCTGGTGTTGTTAGGATCAAGTGAGATAATATTTGTAAAATGCTTAGCATAGTGCCTGGCAAAGTAGGTGTTTAATAAATGCTTATTTCATCCATCCATTCGATATTTGCAAGCCTGTTCTATGGTAGAGTCAAAGCAATGGTGACATGCTATCATGTAAGGAGTAAGTCAATCAGCAAACAAACATTTATTAAGTGTTTACTATGTACAAGACACTGTGTTAAGTGCTGGGGTTACAAAAAGAGGCAAAAGACATTCACAGAGCTCACAGTCTAGCGGGGGAGATGACAAGCAAACAAATATGCGTGATGAAGCCACAGTACATATCCTGTACGCAGAAATGATTAAGAAAAGGAAAGGCACTAGAATTAAGAAGGGCTAGGAAAGATTTCCTGTAGAAGATGAGATTTTAATTGAGACTTACAGGAGGCCAGAGAAGCAGCAGGTGAAGAGGAGGGAGTGCATTTCAAACACGGGGACAGCCAAAGAAACATCACAAGCTGAGAGATGGAGTCAGGAGCTTTGGCTTAGCAGTCAGGAGCCTGCCTCTGCTGCCAGCTTGAACACTAATTAGCAGTGTGACCTTGACCTAGTCTCTCCACCTCTCTTGTCTTGAGTTTCCTCAACTGTATAGCACATATGAGACTTACAGTCAGTAAGAGGACCCATTAGTTCACTTAATTAATTACCATATTAAACAAAGTGACAAGAAAGGATCTCTTCCCTCCTTTCCCTCCCCAAATCCCCTTTGCACATATGGAGTTACCACATTGCAAGTGAGGTAGGGTAAATGTGAAGAACATTCACATGATCATGACTTCAGTGTCCTTCATAACCTGAATCTTTCCTATCTTTTCAGTCTTCTCATACTTTCTTTTATTTTTAATTTATGGAATAAAACAAGCATTTTCATAATATAGTATAATAACAAATTTACACATGAAACTGCAAATCTGTTATATACAACTTGCTATTCATTTAAAAATATATAACAAAGTTATCATGTGCATTTTCCCCCTTTTTTTCTTCCCTCCCCCTTCCTGCCCTAGAGATAGCAATTATCAGACACAAATATGTATATGTGTGTGTATATATATAAGTATATATATGTATATATGCATATATGTATGTAAAAACATTGTATACATCTATTTATCAGTTCTTTCTCTGGATGCAGATAGCATCTTCCTTCATATGTCCTTTGTTGTTAATTTGGGTATTGACTTAGTCACTTGAAGTTGTTCTTAAAACAATATTGCTATTACTGTATACAACATTCTCTTAGTTCTGCTCATTTTGCTCTTCATTACTTCATACAAGTCTATCCATGTTTTTCTAAAATCGTTGAGCTCAATTTCTTATACTTTACTCTTTTCCTTACATTCTACAAACCGGTGATAATGGCTTTGTTCCCCAAAAGGGACTCTCCATTTTCCTACTGAGTATTTTCCCTGGTTGTACCCCATTCCTGCAATGCTCTTCTTTTCCTCTCCAGCTCCTGGCTTTCTTCAGGTCAAATCCCACCTTAGGCAAGATGCCTTTCCCAATCCCCCTCAGTGCTGTGCCTTCCCTTTGACATTACCCCCAGTTTGTCCTCTATTTGTCTTGTTTGTGCATAGGTATTTGCATGTTGTCTCTCCCATTAGATTGTAGCTCCTTGAAGGTAGAGGGGCGGTTTTTTTTATGCCAATATTCTTAAAATTTTTTTTTACATTTTTATTTATTTTATTTTTAGTTTATGGAATAAAACAAGTATTTTGATAACATATTTTTTTAAAAAAAGATGATTACACATGAAACTGCAGTTCTATTGTATACAACTTTCTATTCCTAAGGACATATTTAGGAGCTGTTTTTGCCTTTCTTTTATTCCCATGGCTTAGCAGAGTGGCTGGCACACAGTAAACTATTAATGAATGCTTATTGATCTATTGATGCAGAGGAAATATTGGCAGTCAAGAATCACACATGAAGGGGCACATACCAAGGACATGCATGATCTGGGAATATCTCTGCCCCTTCCAGGCTGCTGATATCCCCTACTAAGATCATTGAACTGCCCTCTACAGTTTGTTATTGAACGTTGAGTTGTCTTTTCTGTCTGTCTGCTAGTCAGATTTCTCCTTTTCCCATCTTCTGGTCTTCAGCTGTTCAAAACTACCTATTGGCTAACATGTACCCATTTAGTAGGATGTGGTGATTAGAAAATCTGTCCTGAACTAGAGGGGGCCAAACTCTTTTGGTCCATTGTCAAGGCGATGAAGCACCATACTTCACCAAACCAAACAAAAGCCAGCCAGGGTGTCCCTAAATTAGCTCTGTTATTGCACTTTCTGTGTCTGGTGCTAATTCGAAGGCCATACTCTTGGACAACCACCTGACTTAGGGTTAGAAAATTTAAAATAACTCCCTTTCAATCTCTAATGGGGATTCTGTGATATCTCTACCTCCCCCCCAAAAAAAAAATCCAAAACAAATCTATAGGATCTCTGCCTAAAAATGTCCCCATGAGAGCTTGGTTGACACAATGAAACCCAATCTGCTCAGAAGAGCCTCTGATTGGCATGCAAATAAGTCTGAGCTAGGACAACAGCTAAAGGAAGAAGACAAAGTCATTGTCCCCATGGCAGTGGTCCACATTCATGCCTCTATCTGTCTTCCAGAAATAAGAACCCTTTGGCTTTGCCTTTTCTGCTGATCAGCATAAAATCTCATCATCTTCTTACATCTATGAAATGATGGGGACTGATTAGATGATTCCTAATTTCATAAGAACCTTTTTATCTGTAACAACCTATGATTTTATCTTAGCACATCTTTGTACTTATTTTTGGAAAATGTTTAAAAATTTGTTTATCGGTGTCAGAAAAGCAAATATTTGACTTTATGTTATTTCTTTACCCAGTGGGATGTCAGGCAGGTACAATCTGGGTTCAATCCAAGGCCTACTTTCTTTAAAAAAGGTATGATTTTTAAGAGAGTTTCAGCTGAATATGGTTTTTTTAGCCTGAGATCTGGCATTGTTAGAACTGTAGCTTTTCACTTTCTTCTTGGTAAAGATAAAGCTCATAAAAATACTATTAATAGGATATGCAATTTGAGGTTTTCTTTTTTTTTGATTAAATTTCCATAACATAGTATAATAGTGAGGCATTGACACTGGTCCATCCTCATATAATTTATATCATTCTTATATCCTTTATACTTAGATGTTTGACTCAGAGCCATAGCTCTGAGCTCACTTTGAACGGATCCAATCATATGATCATAGAATCATAGATTCAGAGCCAGAAAGGATCTCAGAGGCCATTAGTCCAAACTCCCCATTTTGCAGATGAAAAGGAACTGAGACCCAGAGAGGTTAAAGGCATTCGATATGGGGAACCTCTCCCTAATAAGAGTCTCAGTGATTTACTTTATCCTCACTCAAGACTCAAACCCTGGGAATACTTGGTTGTAGCTTATTTCTAGCTCACCATTCAGAGATTTCAGTTTTCCTGTGTGGGCCAGACAAATAATAAATACTTAAGCACATGAGGCTCCCATGCTTTGGAGAGAGAGAGAGAGAGAGACAGAGAGAGACATAGACAGACTGACAGAGACAGAAACAGACAGAGACAGAGGAAGACAGAGACAAAGAGACAGAAAAAGACAGAAAGAGATAAGCAGAGACAGAAACAGAGAGAAACAGAGAGAGAGAGAAAGAGAGAGAGGTGTAGACAGACACAGGGAGACAGAAACAGAGAGAAAAAGATAGAGAGAGGCAGAGACAGAAACAAAAGAGAGAGAGAGAGAGAGAGAGAGAGAGAGAGAGAGAGAGAGAGAGAGATAAATATTGGACAAGTGGTCTCACAGGTTTTCTTTCTTTTCTTTCTCTGTTGTCCAGTCTTTTATAGCAAACATTCTCTGAGAACTAAAAAAAAAACCAGCTTTTGTCCTTAAATTGTCACTATTGTGTGACTAAATGATACTAAATCTTATCCCAGCAGGCTTTAGTAGCATTACCTAGAGAAACTCCCTAAGTGACCTGTACCCTGGACATGGTGGAGGAAATACCTCCCCAGAGCTGCCCTGCTCCATCCATGGTACTTTGAAAGATGCACAGGAGGTGCTTCCCAGACTCCTGAAAACCACGGATGCTGCCAAAGCACTTAGCACTCCTGTACTGGGTTTTTTTATTTACCCTATTGTAATCATGCCTGTTTTATTAGTTCTGTGTGTGTTACAGACTTGTTACCTAGTCTGTAAGTTGTTTATCACTTCTGCTTGGACTGATGCTGATTTGGGAGCCAAGGCCTTGTATGAGCAAGTTTGCTGGTCATGGTGTGGCCTCAGCTACTTTCCTTGTCAATGGCTTGATTCCTCCTGTGAAATAAAAAGGGAGGAAATGGGAACCCCTAGCAGTGGAACACCTGCAGATTGACTTTATTGAATTGCCCATGTCCATGGGATACAGGTATGTTTGGGTGTACACAGACCAATTGAGCTTTAGGGCAGGGCTTTTCCAGATCCTACTGACCAATCCTACCACACCCAGGTGGTACCTACCACCCCTAGGTACATCACTCCCGTGTGAAGCCTGCCATGATTAACTTCAGTCCAGCAGAGGAAGGAACTCCTAATTGGCCCCTGGACCCAGTTAAACTGAAAAAGGATCCCAACAGGGGCAGCTAGGTGGCACAGTGGATAGAGCACTGGCCCTGGAGTCAGGAAGACCTGAGTTCAAATCCAGCCTCAGACACTTGCCATTTACTAGCTATGTGACCTTGAAAAAGTCACAACCCCAACTGCCCCCCACAAAAAACCAAACAAACAAAAAACTAGAGAGATATTGAAATGTGTAGTAGAAGAGACCTTGCAAAGTCTATGACCCCACTTCCATGGCCGGGCTGCCACACATCTTTTATTTTTTTTTCTGGCTAGGCAATGGGGTTAAGTGACTTGCCCAGGCTCACACAGCTAGTAAGTGTCAAGTGTCTGAGGCTGGATTTGAACTCAGGTCTTCCTGACTCCGCGGCCAGTGCTCTATCCACTGCAACACCTAGCTGCTCCATGCCGCATATCTTTGGCCCAGCTGACCCAAACCTATAAGGGGCCCAGAGCAATCCTTCCTTTCCTTGTGGGAGTCTTCTGCCCTAAGTAAAGCCAATCTCTAGCAGGGCCCCTGCAGCAAGTGAAAACCATACCTTACTTCCCTAGATTGTCAGCAAAAGGTTATCTGGAGCTGCTCCAGGGCCCCAGGGTCTACTGCTGATAAGAGGACTGCTCCACTGGAGGACCCTGCTTTGTTTCCAAATTTGAGCTGATCAGCCTTGAAACTAAAGTGACTCTGAAAGGGGAGTGAGTGGCTCGTCCTTAGTGGAATCCCAGTTGCCTATCTTGTCTCTTTTGCACCCCTCCCAGGGTGTTGTCCCCAAACCTGTCACTCCCTCCATCCCTTTCACTGCCCCAGAAAATCCTTCCCTGCCTCCTTAGCTACGTGAAATACATTTCAATGTAGTACACCCAGAGAATTTTATTTTAAAACTCTTTTCAAGGGTGAATTTTTTTTGCCTGTTAGATCCCTCCCAGGTAGGTGTTAAAATGAATGGAGTGCTGGGCTTAGAGTCAGGAAGGCCCGAGTTCAAATCATTCCTGAGTCGTATACTGGATGTATGTCCTTGAGCAAGCCCTATAACCTCACTCATTCTATTTCCTTACCTGTAAAATGGGGATAATTGTAGCCACCTCAATTCAAATCTTTCCTCAGATATTTACTAGCAGTGCAACCCTGGGCAAGCACCTTCACTTCTCTCAATTTTCCTCATCTGTATATTGGGGATTATATTAGCACCTGCTTCATAGGTGAATATTGGGAGAATCAAATGAGATAACACATGTAAAGTGCTTGGAAAACCTAAAAATGCCATAGCAATATATTATTAGGAAGGACATTATTTTTATTTACTAAATGAACTAAAGAAAATAAACAACTAAATGTTGAAAATCAACAACTAAACTTACCTTTAAAAATACAAACTTTGCAAAGAGTTCTTTGTTTTGAGAATTAAAAGATGTTTATAATAAATATGTCAAGGTAGCACCAAGAAAAATAAAGAGCTCCTTTTGATCTGACTCTTGCCTTTTCTTCTAAATGTGAACCAACATTCCCAGTCTTATCTTCTTGCCTAAAATCTTATCTTTCCAGCTGGGTTTTGCTTCTCACCCCCCCCCCCCCATCTTTCTGAGAAGGCCTCACACTGGAGTTTAAGGATTGGTGGTCAGAGATGCCTCCTCTTAAGACTGATATTTTAAACTCTTTTTGTCTTTCTTGTCTATACCTGCTAGAGCCCCAGGGAAGTGGGAACTGAGACATAGAAAATCAAGTGACCACAAGGAGTCAAATGCGAAAATGACATTTGTTTGGTTTTTAACCTAGTCATTTATAGCATCTTGGAATTTCTAATCAGCAGGGTGGAAGAAAGCAACAGGAGGGCAAATAGGCTTTCTGATCCCTCCAGGAACTGGGCCCTGCAAGTACAGGCATGATGGGAGTAGCCTCAGCTGCACCAGTATCTGGCAGAGAGTCTCGGTAAGGCTAGGAACTGCAGGGCAACTGAGTCACTAGACTTTTAGCTCCTCTTCCTTGACCAGAACTTTTCCAGAGGGGGAAGTAAAGGACAGAAGCAATTGTAGGGATGTCATCTCTAGCAACTTGGGGTCCCTAGAGATAGAGAAAGCCACCCCAGGTCCCCAGTGGGCTCTGAATTCTAAGAGAGAAGGCTACTGGACACAAGTATGTGCCTAGACACATCCACACAGACTTTATGTGTGTCACCTCCTTCTTCAAGTCTTTCCTGATTCCCTCATATGAAAGTGAATGCTCCCCTCTCAAATTTCCTTATAGTACTTGGTCTGGGTCTCTTGATTGTCCCAATCACATTCTACATGTACTCGTTGAATCCTGTATTAGACTATAAACTCCTTGAAGGCAGGGATCATATTATTTTTTATTTTTGTATGCTCTGAGCATTTTTGTATGTCCAGAGCCTAGCATGGTGTCTTTTTAAAAAAATTATTTTTTCCTCCAATTACATATAAAAACAATTACTGTGGGGTCTTGAATAAACTTTAGATTGAAGTGAATTCTTCATCTATATTTCGTGACTTGAGAGACTGAGCCTGCCTACCCCCAAATGTGTCTCCTACCAGCCTCACAAGGCCTAATCTTCTAGAAAGCCTGAAAACCCCCCATTAAAGCTATTTCTTTAGGTTATACAATGAAAATTACGCTATTTTTTTCACTTTAAAAAAAGGCAGTTAAAGTAACATTTCCTTTATAAAATTAATTAATGAACAAAGAGTACTTCATCAGATAAATAGATTGCTCCTTTTGGAAATTCTGGTATTCCTAAGTGGATGAGATGTTCCACGAGTTCTTTTCAACTGAGTAAAGAGAAAGTAAGAGTAAACCTTTCCCTGTCTAGCAGTCTCCATAAGAGAGTGCGCTGTAGGGAGGGCCTAGAAAATGGGACTTCTGAAGAGAATGTAGAAAGGGGTAAGGTCACTGAAAAGATGACCCCAAAATCAAGGAGTCTTGGGCCAAAGGCAAACTCTGTTGAAGTTTTATACTTTTTCCTATTACTGACTCTTTTCATCACCTTGTTTTTGATTCCAGAAGGGAGCATATTTATGACAATCTAGCAAATTAGTAATCACGGGAATATGCGCTGTGTGACTTCTGAGGCTGGTATCTGTTTGATATGACAGTTTTTTAAATTTTATATTTTCTTTTCCTTTCTGTTCTCTTCTTTTCTTTTTGTAATGAATTTGGAGAGGCAGCCTGGTGAGTTGGATAGAGAGGCCTCCCTAATCTGATGCATATTGACCACAAGCAAGTCATAGCTGTAACATATTCATGACTCCAACAATTCTCCATTTCTATAAATTGCAGGAGAGCAGGTCTGTCTGGTGAAAGGAGTTCCCACACTCGAAGCCTGTGAAGTTGCAGTTATAGACTTTTTAAAAAGTATAATTAACTTAAAAGCTCTGTGAACTTGTCCTTGGTCACAATTTTAGCACTAGCAAAGATTTATGAATCCAGCACTGTGGTCATGGACTTTTTTTTTAAATAAAGAGAATTTCTATTTATTAATCTTGTTTGCTGAAAATTTGCTTAGAGCTATAGTTCCTTTGCAAATAATTTATAAATATTTATGGTTTATTGAATTCTTGACATACTAATTACTAACCTGCAATAACTTATAAATATATACGTGGAAAAAAATCTGTCTTAATCCCATCTATTTAATGCTTTTCTTTATGACCTAAAATTATTGCATGCAAAATTTTTTAAATGGAATAAATATTATGGCTGTCTGCAAGAAGAGTAAAGTTCATTAAATTTTAGCCAAGGTACATTTAAATGGATGATTTTTTTTAAAAAAAATGTTGCCTTTATAACATTCCAGAGTTAAGGGAAAGTATAAGTAAAATATATAATTGTAATAATACCTTGCATACACACACATACACACTTTTTTTTTTAACATTACTGTTCCTCTGGTGAGTCCAAAGTTCTGCTAGAGAACTGAACAATACATCCTTAACATCTTAGTTACAAAAGCTTTAAGAAAACATAATGTGCTATCTCTGACCTGCTGCCTTCTTTTGCTGCTGAGCTCCTGCTTAGTACTGATAAAGCGGGGAGTAAGCATGCCCCCAAAACAATTTTGAGGAAATAGAAAAGGCTGATGGTTGTAAACTGTTATGCCCTATAGGGATATGGTAATATCTGGTATGGATTAGACAATGCTATTTACAACTGAGTTTGACTTTGCTTTTTAATTTATTTTCCAAATCAATGTATTGTTGTAAATAAACTTCTTGTGTTCTTTTGAACTGGGAGTCAGAAATATCAATTGCTTCATTTAGTCGCTTAATATCTCTATTTCTTGGACCCCGCCGCTACAAATTCCCATCATGTTTAGGGATGAAGCTCAGCTATGATACATTAGATCATGGGCTTCATATTCTGTGAAACTACAAGATGGAGAATCGTTGGAAAACAGCAGTGGTTGGGACAGCAGGAGATTTTCACCTGAGCCTAGAGCTTCGGTTTACAATTAAATGATCATGGGGTTGCCAGCTGACTGCCCCGTGCCTCAGTTTCCACTCTTGTAAGGTGGGAACAAAAAACCCCTGCAGCATTCTCCCTACCTCAGGGGAATAACTTGAAAACTTTAATAGTGTAAAAATGCACTAAGACTTTTGGGACATGCTGTATAATAGCAAAAAAAAAATCATAGATTGTAGATTTAAAGATGGATCATAGGATAATCTTACCAAGAAAACCCCAAATGAGATCATGAAGCATCAGACATGACTGCAATGACCGAACAACAAAAAACAACCACAGAGGCTAATCGTAAGGTAGTTAAGTGGTGCAGTGGATAGAAGATGGGGCCTAGAGTCAAGAAGGTCTGAGTTCAGATCCAGCCTCAGACCCTCACTATCTGTGTGACCCCGGGGAAGTCCCTTACCCCGTATTTGCCTCAGTTCCTCATCTATAAAAATGAAGACACACTGGAGGAGGAAATGGCAAACCATTCCAGTATTTTTGCCAGGAGAATACTATAGACAAGTTCATGAGGTCATGAAGAGCTGGATGTGATGAAAAACAACAGTGTAGAATGGTAGATTTAGATATAGAAGGAAACGTAGAGGTCTTCACAGCCCAACCCTTTCACTTAAGAGATTAGGAACCTGAAAGTTAAGTGGCTTGCTGAGGGTTACATGCATAGTAATTAAGAGACTTGAGATTTGAACCTAAGTTCTCTGATTGCAAACCTAGGTGCCATACAAAATGGGCATGTTACCTTCTGCTGTGGGATGCAAGTACTTATGATAACTTACAGTTGAAAATACCGACTTATGTAAAATTATTTATATTAGAATAATCAAAACTTTTTTTCCCATTGAAGTCCTTTTCTGAGGATGTATCCTGGCATGAGGGTAATCCTAGGTTCAAAAAGTCTATGTTAGAGAATGACAAGCTTTGACAGGTCCTATGAAGCTCTGAGTGTGGGTCCAGTATCTATTGCCCAAGGGCCCAAGTAACAAAGTTTGGAATGAGTTGTTTAGAAGGTTGACCTCAAGGTGTTGATTTTTTGGCCATATCTATTCTTTTATTTATTTATTTATTTTTAGGCCATTGGGGTTAAGTGACTTGCTCAGGGTCACACAGCTAGTAAGTGTCAAGTGTTTGGTCTGAGGTCAGATTTAAACTCAGGTCCTCCTGAGTCCAGGGCTGGTGCTCTATTCACTGCACCATCTAGCTGCCCCTGAACAGGACATTTTCAAAAGAAGAAAGTCAAGCTATTAAGCACTATTACAAAATCTTATTTCTAATTGGAGCAAAGATTAGGGACTTTCCAAGTTGGGAGGGAGAGTGAACAGGTGCAATTCCCTAAAATCAGAAAAAGAGGTATTCTGCCCACCCCAGTCCCCCTAGTGTCTGTAAACAATCAAAGGAACACGTAAATAATAACTGATTGACCAGCTTTCAAATATTACATATGAGATGTAAAATTGTGAGAAAACTCTTGCTTCAGTCTGTAGATCTGACTGGGTTTCTGGTCAACATAACCTTAGTTAAGGGTCTCTAAGCAGCAAGTAGAGGTGGTCCAGCTTCCCCAGCCATGCAGGACTAGGTTCAAACAATGCAATAAAGTTTTCTCACAATTCTCATGATTGAATCAAGTTTTCTCACAAGACAGAAATTGGACTAGACCCATAATTTAATAGAAAGGGAACTGAGTTAGATCCAGAATTGAATCACGAGATAGAGTCAGCATGGTTCACTCAATTCCCACAATTGTTATACTTAGTTTTGCACGTATAGGCCCTTTTCCTCTTTCTTTGATTTCTTTGGTATATAGACTTAGTAGTGGTATTGCTGCATCAAAGAGTAGCTTTGGGGGCATAGTTCCAAAATGCTTTTTCAGACTGGTGAGGCCAGTTCATAACTCCATCAACAATGCCTGTTTTTCAGAGTCCTTCCGACATTCATTACTTTCCTCTTTCGTCATCTTTGCCATCATTTTTGTCATCTAATGCATGAGAGGTAAAACCTCAGAGATGATTTAATTTGTATTTCATTAATTATTAGTGATTTACAGCATTTTTTCACATAGTGCTTGTTAGCTTGACTTTCTTCCTTTGAAAGTGTCCTGTTCATCCCCTTTGACCATTTAGCTACTGAGAAATAGCTCAGTCTTATAAATTTCATTCAGTCCCTTTCACATTTTGGATATGAAGCCTTCATCAGTGAAACTTGCTGCAAAGATTTTTTCCTAGCTACTTTTTTCCTTTCTAATGTTAGCTGTGTTGGATTTATTTGTGCAAAACTTTTAAATTCTACACAACCAAAGTTGTATCTTTTATCTCCTGTGATCTTCATCATTTGTTGAGTTATAAACAAGTTTAGGCATAATCATAAAAGATAGTTTCTTCCTTGTGTTTCTAATGTGCTTATGATGTAACCTTTTATGTCTAAGCCAGCTTTTCAGCACTGCTCATCCATCTTTAGTGACCACCTGGTGCTCAGCTTTAACCTGTGGCTCCGAGAACCTTTAGCACACGTGGTGGTTACCCCTGGTAAAACCATCTTGGCAAATGGGTAACAAATGTGCCACAAACCTCTCATTGAGTTAAGGTGGTGTCTACATCAAACATGAAGATTTCCCCCAGTGCAATAGTTGGATGAGAAAAACTCATTCCAAAGGCTATGAAGGCAACTGAAGCAGGTGTTTCAAGATTGGTCAGACATTGAAGATGCCAAGGTCATCCCCTGTATCTTGGGCCATCTCCAGTCACCTTGACTTTTGTCTCGCCACTGGACTTTCACGACTCTGTGAGTGAGCCTAATGACTTTGTGCAACTCTGCCTTACTTAAATCCAATTCACATAGGAGCCAAGACATCATCCTATGGTGTCACTTGTCCTCTTTGAAAACAAAGGACAAATAACAACAACATTTTAATATTTGATAAATACCTCATTTCTGCCAAACTGCTTTCCAGTTTTCCAGGCAGTTTTTGCCGAATAGTGAGTCCTTACATTAGTAGCTGAGGTCTTTGGATTTATCAAACACTATGCTATTTTTTCATTTGCTTTTTTATGTTGTGTAATTAATTTGTTCCATTGAGCAACCTCTTTTTTAAATCAAAAATTTTTTGAATGGTTACTGCTTTATAATGTAGTTTAAGATTCAATACTGATAGATACCTTCCTTCCCATTTTTTTCGTTATTACCCTTACGATTATTAACATTTTATTTCTCTCTAGGATTTTTGTTATTTTTTCTAGCTCTATAAAATAATCCTTTAGTAGTTTGATTGGTATAGCATTGAATAAGTAAATAAATTTATGAAGTGTTATTTTTAGCATGTTGGATTTACCTACCCATGAGAAATTGCTATTTCTCAAATTATTTAGGTCTGTATTTATTTCCATAAAGAATATTTTATGCTTGGATTTATACAGTTTCTTGGTATGTCTTGGCATATATACTCCCAAATATTTTGTACCTTCTGACCACATTCATTCTTGAAGGCTATCTAGTAGGGCATGGAAAGGTTTGTGATCTGCATTAGTAAAGGGTACAGCCATATTGATGAAAAGGGAACTTTCAAAATACTGAAGAATTGATCAAAACCTTGGAAAATCTGGAAAACTAATGTTTACTCATAATTAGAGAAGGGAGCTGTACTAACTTATTTTATGTGAATGAACAATTAACAAACCAGTCATTAAGTCTCTCCTATGTGTCAGTCACTGTGCTGGGCCTTAGAGTGTACAAACTGAAAACTTAGCCAGACTTCTCTTCAAAGAGTTTACATTCTAATAGAGGGATGAGATACATATAGGAGAATGATAGCAAGGGAAGAGAGATGTGGTCTGGGTAGTTACCTGGATGGCGAGTGAAGTCATAGGGCAGTCTACCACCACCCTTTCTGGTAATGATGGTAGTATTGTTTCAGTGACTATTTCCAGTGCAAGAGAAGGAAGTGGAGAAATGGATACGTGTGTTGGGAGAAGGAAGGAGTCCAAGAAAGTGGCGTGGCAGTTGGCAAGATGCCTGGTAAGTCCTGGTTTCCTCCTGGTGGGTGGCAAGATGGGATGTGATGCATGCTCCAGGATCAGCTAGACAGTCAGTCGAGTAAACTTAAACTCATTCATCAATCAGGATAGATCAACTCTAGGGCAGCAGCAAAGTCGAGTGGATGACCATGCTGTAGTCTTAGAAATCTGCTCTGTTCCAGAGAGGGAGAATTGGACAATTGACAGAGCAGATGGCAAGATGCGATGTGAGACAGTAAATGGTTTGCATGTGTAATTAAAAAATAGCAAAGATGAAAAGATGTTGAAATTCTTGTCTTTGTCAGTGACAAGTGTTTCTCAAACACCTACTATTCATACTAGACCTTAGCAGCAAATAGGGCAGAAGCCCCTGAGTGTGGAAAGATTAAGTATATGTCTCTGCTGATACGGAATTTACAATCTGATTGGAAGACAAGGCATGCAGGTATCAGAAAGAAAAGAAGTAGCAGGTGCTACATACCAGGTGAGAGATAAGATAACAAATCCTGTAAGACTTCTGCTTGGTATGCAAAGCCCTGCATATCCTGTTTTCTCCTACCTTTCCAGTCTTCTTACATCTTATTCCCCTCTATGTACTCTGTAATTCAACAACACTGGCCTCCTTGCTTCTTGAACAAGACATTGCTTGTCTCTAGTCTGTGCATTTTTTACTAGCTGCCTCCAGAACTGGAATTCTCTCTTTCTTCATCACCACCTTCTGCTTTCCCTGGCTTTCTTCACATCCCATCTAGAATCTCACCTTCTACAGGAAACCTTTCTCAATTCTTTTAGGGTTAGTGCTTTCTCTCTGTTGTTTGTGTGTCTATATATCTTGTTTGCACTAAGTTCTTCGCCATGCTTGCTCCCTATTTGACTGGGAGTTCCTTGAAAGCAATGCTATAGTTTTTCAGAGAGACCTTGAAAGTGTCCTTGTACAATTTATTATTTTTTTATTTTTTGTGAAGCATTTGGGGTTATTGAGGGTCACACAGCTAATGTCAAATGTCTGAGGCCAAATTTGAACTCAGGTTCTTCCGACTCTAGGGCTGGTGCTCTATCTACTACGCCACTTGGCTGCCCCCTCCTCATAACACTTCTGACCACCATGTGAGCACCTGCCTTGTATGAGTTCTCTGTAAAAATAGTCTTTGGATAAGTGTGCGTTTGGCATTCAGACTACATGGCCAGCCCATCAGAGTTGCACTCTCTGCAGTAGAGTTTAAATGCTTGGCAGCTCAGTTTGAGAGAGGACGTCAGTGTCCTGTACCTTATCTTGTAGGTGTTTGAATCTTCTTAAGACAATTCAAGTGAGGGCAGCTGGGTGGCACAGTGGATAGAACACCGACTTTGGAGTAAGGAGCACCTGAGTTCAAATTCGGCCTCAGACACATAACACTTATTAGCTGTGTGACCTTGGGCAAGTCATTTAACCCTGATTGCCTCATCCCCCAAAAATAAAAAACAAAAAAAGACAATTCAAGTGGAAGCGATTTAATTTCTTGGCATGGCACTGATAGCCTGACCAGGTTTCACAGGCTCCAGCAATGAGGTCAGTATGACTCTGTAAACCTTCAGTTTGGTATGCAGCCTGATACCTCTTCTCTCCCACATTTTCTTTCATATCTATATCTATCTTTCATACATATACATATATGTGCATATATGTATATGTACATATAGTATCTGTGTACATGTATGATGTATATATGTACGTGTATTAATATTGTTGTCTAGATTTGTGATATCATCAGTATAGGAAATTTCTGGTGAGAGAAAAGAGACTATTACCAAAGTCCAGGTATGTAGTGATTAGTGGGGCATGGACTGGGATTGTAGCCAAGACAATAGAAGGCAGAGACAGCTACAAGAGGCATAAATAGAGAAACCTCAGCAGGACTTGCTTACCACCTGGATGTGGGGGAAGAGAAGAGGGAAGAGGCACTGATGACTCCAAGTTTCAAGTTGAAAGAATTAGGAAAACCTAGAGGGAACTGATTTTGAGAAATAGGATGACTTTAGTTTTGTCTGAGAGTTGAATTTGGTGTGATGTGTAGACCATAGAGATGAGAGTTTCCAGTGGGTGCTTAGAGAAGTGAGATTGAAGATCAAGGAAGTTATAGTTCGAATTTTTTAATATTTTATTTTTTCCAATTTTATGTAAAAACATTTTTTGCATTGTTTGAAATTGTGAGTTCCAAATGCTTTTGCACCTTCTTTCACCTCCCCACCCCCACTGAGAAAGCAAGTGATTTGATATCGATTATAAATGTGTAGTGATATTGGCTCAGAAAACCACATATTAATATTATCTATGTTTTATTTGTATTTTCATTTATTTTGTTAAATATTTCCCAATTGCATCTTAATCTGGTTCAGCCACCTGTGGCCTTCTGTATATATTTGACACCTCCGCATTACACCTTAGCTTCTAGCTCATATTTAAGGGTCAAAACTATGGAGAAAGACCAGGGGATGAGAGAGAATGTGCAGCTCCTGACTAGGAAGGGAATGAGGGTCAGGGAAGCCAAGGAAGGAGAGAATTTCAAGAAGGCGGGGGATAATTGGTAGTGGGGGAGGGTCATTTTAGATTTTTTACAGAGAAATCAAGGAGAACTGAAAAAAGACAATGATATTTGTGAATTAAGAAGATGGAAAAGGAGAGAAAATGTCACGACTACTTAGTTTTACCATGGTATATATTACAAAGAGGAATAGTTAACTTAGCCCTTATGTGCATAGTGTTGTTGAAATAATAACAAGGCTTTGCATTATTCTAATCATATGAAGGGCTTTTTCCAATTAGGGAAATGAAATGAAAACCTGAGACAATGAGCATTTCAAATAAAATTTTTTCTTTTCTAGAAAGGACAATGTATTTATTTTTGTTGTATTCATTTTCTAGTGGGTTTGTTTTTAATTTTGATCTCAGTTAACAAGTGATTATACAGTGATGAAAGATTCATCAGAATAACACAGACATCACATCTAGGCCCCATGTTAATTCTTCAGCATCACTTAGCAGAATAATTAATTCGATGTTATCGAGATAAGGTTGAAACAACCACTATAGCTTCTCTCCACTGCTGCCCTCTGCAGTTTTCTATCAACTGGCTACACTGACAGGTTTTTATATGGCTTTTGTCTCAACTCGTAGCACAAGGCCTTTGGGCATTGATTGGTTGATTCACGTAGAGTATAACTGAAATGACGAGACAGAATCATCAACAAATGGAGGTCTTAAAATAGTGAAATTCCACAAATACACATGACTTAAACTCTCTGAGGGCAAGTGCTATTTTAGCTATAATGTCTGTTTACTTAGCACCTAGCACAGTGTCAGGCACACAGTAGACATTTAAGAAGTGCTGGATGATTGATTGACATGAAGTTGCTGGGTGGTATGGCGCTGGACTCAGAGTCAGGAAGACCTAAGTTCAAATTTAACCCCAGACACTTATTAGCTATGTGATCCTGGGCAAGTTACTTATCTTCTGTTTGCCTCAGTTTCCTCATCTGTAAAACGGAGAGAATAATAAAACCTACTTCCCAGAGGAGTTGTGAGTATAAAATATTTGTAAATCACTTGGCAAACCTCAAAATGCTGTATGAGTGTTAGTGAGTATTATTGTATGTGTAATATTCAGAAGATCCAGCTTAACACATAGAAATGCTCAGGTTTTAGCTGAATTTAAATGTGTTCTGTGAAGCTTTCTGGCTTAGCTTCCTATTTTCCCATCAAATTCAAGGTAAATTTAGGGTGTAAGAAGAACTGGCAAGGAAAAACAATAGAAGTGTAACCATTGTGCTCCTGAAGTTGCTAAGAATTCTGTCTTTGAAGTCCTTGGTATTTCTTCCAGGTTCAGTGTGGCTTTTTTTGTTGTTGTTGTTTGCTTTGGTGGGAGGAGGGCAATTTATGACACCAATCATGGCTCTCTAACACAACAGTCTCTGTAAACTAGCCAGGATCAAAAACACTTAATTGACACAAAACAATATAAACATTACCAAGTTTATGTATCGAATATAAACCAAGTAATAGAATCATTCTCTACCTGCTTCACATCCCAATATCCAATGGGTAATATGCCTTATATCTCCTAGGTATTGAATGAATGAGATAAAAATCACCTTGGGGAAATTGACAAGGAAGTGGGGAAATTTAATTGTGACCCCAGCCTCCTTCCTTTGGCCAGCTCTCAATGGCCATCACAGAGATTCCTAACACCTCGGGTGGGAAAGGATGTGTTCTAAGAAAATCTCTTGGCTTGGTGCCAACATCATCTGGATTCCACCAAGACTCTTGGGGTCAGGGACAAATCATTCAATGCTCTTCATCTTTAATCTCTCCACTCAGCCTACAACTTGTCTTTCCATCTCATAGCAGCTCATGAAGCTTCTTTTTTTCCCTTTCCCTTCCCCATGGCTTTCTCTTTATTCTCTTCTTTCTTTTCTTTTCCTGCATTTACGTTGTCTGGAGTAACTACCACAGGCTCCACCTGAATCTGATGTCTTGCCCTCTTGGTGGGCAGCTAAAGCCACACTGCAGTGTTCCATTAAGGGCAGAGCAATCCCTGTTCATAATATACAGGCATATTCAGAATCAGATAATCAGATAGTGGAATGAAGGAAATGTCTCTATTAACAATAACAATCTCTGCCCAGGTAACTCACTCTTTTTTTTCCAGGTGATAATGTCTAGAAAGCATAGAAAGAAGCACTGAGTCTGGTATTTTAGACATGCTTCTATAAAATCTCTGAAGTTAAATAATATCTAGTCTCTTCAGAATTTTTGTGAAGGCACTCGAGAAATTATAAGGTATTCTGCACAGAGACGTAGGGAGAGTAGATTTTTTTTCTTTTTGGTGGAGGTGGGGTGGGGAAGGGAAGAAATGCTGCATTTTAGAAGTCCTTTACATATCTTTTAGAATACTGAAGAAGAAAACAGATCAGTTAGTAAAAGTCTACAAATCCAAATCCCTGATGGGTTCTGAAAAGCATTGAATTACATGGCTTTAAAAAATGATGACTCCATTAGCTAACACAGATGCCTTATAATGCAGTCACATGCCCAATACCAAAGCCAATTACAACAGAACTATGCTAGGAAAAGTAGGTGTGGTGGCTTTATGACAAATTAAGCAGCTGCTGTGGGGACACAGATAGCTTGCTGATACTACTATGTCCCAAAATAAAATCTAGAGAAACTACAAGAATTAAGAGAAATATGAAAGTGAAAAAAAAAGAAAGGAAAGAAAAACAACAACAAAATATCTGAACAATTTGTAGAGGGAAAATAGAATCCAGACAAGCACATTCAGGCTCGTTGTAGCAAGGCTCCCAAACTACATAAGTAGGTCAATCTCTTCAGCCTTTGTACTTTGACCTGGGCCTTGGAAAGCAGCCCAATGAGTAGACTGGCTTTGAAAAAACAAGCTTCTCCCTCCGCCCCACTTCCCATGCTTGGTTTCTGACAGTGCTCATGCCCACCTCAGAGCATCTTAGTTGAAATCCCTTCTGCTTGCTTACTTTTCTATCTTGTCTCTCTCGGTATTACTCAGCCTTGAGAACTACTCCCCATTCCCCGCAATGTTTTCTTTCTTAACCATCAGGAAACATTGATTTTTATAACTCTGGATCAGGCGAGTTTGCAAGGTCACAGGGACCCCTGTGAAATGGAAATAACTGAGATCATTCTGAAGTATTCCAGGGAGCCGTATTTAAATGGGATAGTTACAGGATGATCATTAGCATCACAGCTTTCTTCCAGGCCAACCTACAGACTAGACACCAGTCAATTATGCTGATGCCAGGTCAATGGCAGTAGTTGCAGCTATTGTTTCCAACACAGCACCAGAGTGTTTTTCTAAGTACTGGAAGTTTACAGGGACATAGTTAAATAGTTTTGTTTTTACTCAGTTGTGTCCCACTCTTCATGACCTCATGGACCATATTGTCCATAAGGTTTTCTTGGCAAACATACTGGAAGAGTTTTCCATTTTCTTCTCTCATGGATTAAAGCAACAAAGGTTGAGACTTTAAGTGTCTGAAGCTAGATTTGAACTCAGGTCTTCCTGACTCCAGGCCCAGGACTCTATCTACTGAGACACCTAGCAGTCTCAATTTAATGTAGTTTAAGATAAAGGGAAGCTTTATACATAGGATCCTAGCTCTAGAGCTGAAGAATCTCTGATAAGAATCTTTTTTTTTTCTGTGAGGCAATTGGAGTTAAGTGACTTGCTTAGGGCCATGCAGCTAGTAAGTATCATGTGTCTGAGGCTGGATTTGAACTCAGGTCCTCCTGACCCCAGGGCCGGTGCTCTATCCACTGAGCCACCTAGCTGCCCCTCCATCTGATAAGAATCTAATCCAGCCATTTTATAGTTGAGGAAACTGAGGCACAGAGAGGCTAAGTAGTTAATACTTATTATTAACAATAATTATTATTAATAATTATTATCATCAGAGGTGGGCCTGGAACCCAGATCTTCTTATCCCAGAGCCAGTGGCCTTTTCTCTGGTACCACACTCCATTCTAAGTCTATACTTGTTGGATGGAATTCTAGCTAGTAATCTTATTTATGGTGGGGAAAAGTGAGATTTTATATAAGGAAGAGTTAAATAATTCACATAGATCATGTCTTTTGATAGAGTTTGGTCACTAATCACATGAGGGCAACAAGGTGGTGCATTCAGTAGAATGATGGCCCTGGAGTCAAGAAGATGAGTTCAAACCTGGCCTCAGACATTTATTACCTGTGCAACCCTGTGCAAATCACTTAACCCTATTTGCCTCAGTTTCCTCATCTGTAAAATGAGAAGGAAATGGCAAACCACTCCAGTATCTCTGCCAACAAAACCCTAAAAAGGGTCATGAAAAGTCAGATATGACTAATTAACTAAATAATTCAATGCTAATCACATGATCAGGTCTACAGTGGAGCCTCGAATCAGTATGTTAGCCCATAAAGTTGAAGTCAGTGTAATATATGACAGATCTCTTTGCAAATGGGTGTTACGTACCATATAGTCCCATACCTGGTATCTTCCTCAGTCTCTTTTCTATTTCTTCTCTAAAGCACCCAGAAAGACTGGAGTACTCACCAGGTTTTTTGTCAAGATAAAAAGACACTAAAGTTTATCATTTCTAACTGTCTGCACTGGCCCCTCTGATGTCACTTGAGATAAAATATGTTTCAGTTCAAGGCAGATTCCTGGTATTGGGATTTGAACAAAAGCATTTGGAGGCTTTCTTTAAAAACATGAATGTTAGCCATGCAAAATGTAATTCATAGAGTGGACCGACCAAAATGGTTGTGACTTCTATCAGTTGTGGAGTTTAATAAATAAACAAAATTCATGGTAGAAAAAGGTGGGTTTTTTTTCTCCCCTTTCTATTATCTGGGCCAGTGAATCAAGGTGAAAGAAGAAAACTAATGAACATAGTTGCTGTTTATTCTTTATATTCTTTTTTTTTAAAGATTTCTAGAGAATCTTAAAAAATAAGACAGGCATTTCCATGGACAAAGCAGAACCCAAAAAAGGGGACTACACATAAAGCTCCTAATCCACATTATAAGTGCCTTGTTTTTCACTTTACTCATATGATAAATTTAACATATTAGCTCCAAAGTTGTCCTGTTTGTCTGCACTTCTTACTGACCTTTGTTCTATTTTCTTCTATGCATTTTTATTTTTTATGTTTTTTTTTTTTGTGAGGCGGTTGGGGTTAAATGTTATGTGAGTGTTATATGTCTGAGGTCAGATTTGAACTCCAGTCTTCCTGATTCCAGGGCTGGTGCTCTATCTACCACAATATTTTTTCCTTTTATTTCTTTTATTTTTAATTTCTGTAATAAAACAACCATTTCCATGATGTAGTATAATAAAAAAGCATGATTGCCCATGAAACCAGCAAATCTACTATGCATAACTTGCTATTCCTTTTAAATATATAATAAAGTTATCATGCAAATTTCTATGAATTTTTAAAATGCTTCAATGACCCTCTTGTCTTCTTTTCATTTTTTAAAAAGTTTTAGTAACACTTTTGGCAAGATGGTTACAATTTTATTCAATGAATTATGCCATCCACCTCCTAACAGAGAGAAGTGACGGACGCAGGGTGCAGAACAAGATATATGTATTTTTGGACATGGCCAATTTTTCAATATGTTTTGCTTGACTATGTGTATTTGTTACAAGGATTTTGGTTTTTTTTTTTCCTCTTGTTCTAGTCCATCTAGAACTTAGCTCCTAAACAGCAAGTCTGAGCACTCGCCCTGTCAATAAACTTCAGTAGCTCCCTATTACTTCCAGGATCAAATCAAGTTAACAAGCATTTATTTAGTACCTACTATGTGCCACGTTCTGTGCTAGGCATTAGATATAATGAAGAAAGGTAGAAAAATAAATTCCCCGTTCTCAAGGAGCTCACAGTCCAATGGAGAAGACAACATGTAAATAACTACATATGAACGAGATATATGCCGAATAAATTTGAAATAATCTCAGAGGAACAGCACTAACATTAACAGGGTTCAGGGATTGGAAAAGGGTTTTTGCAGGAAGTGGGATCTTAGCTGAGACTTGAAGGGAAGCTAGGGAAGATAGAAGATGGATATGAAGAGGTAGAAAATCATGGGCTTGGGGAAAAACAAGTGAAAGTTGAGATCCTTGTGTGAGGAGCAGTAAAGGGACCAGTGTCACTGGGTTGCATATTTGGGGTAAGATTGGACAGGATTTGAAAGGTAGTAGAGGTCATGTTCTGAAGAAGGGCGCTATTTTCATTTATTTATTTATTTATTTAAGGCAATTGGGGTTAAGTGACTTGACCAGGGTCACACAGCTAGTCAGTGTCAAGTGTTTGGTCTGAGGCTGGATTTGAACTCAGGTCCTCCTGACTTCGGGGCCAGTGCTCTATTTACTGTGCCACCAGTTGCCCCCAAGAAGAGCTTTAAAAGCCAAATAGCACATTGTGATCCTGGAGGTAATTGGAAGCCACTGGAGTTGATTGAGGGGCTGACATGATCAGACCTGTGCTTTAGGAAGATAACTTTGGTAGCTGATGATGCTGGACTGGCTTGGGGAGAGAAGGCAGGAAAACCAAGTAGATGGCTATTGCAGTAGTCCAGGTGAGAGGTAATGAGGGCCTGCTCTAGAGTAGTGGCCAAACCAGAGGAGAGAAGGGAAGAGTAGGAGAAATATTGTGAAGCTAGAATTGACAAGACTTGGCAACTGATTGGATCTAGATATGGACAGACAGAGGAGTGGAAGAGGACACCTACATTTCAAGCCCGGGTACCTGGGAGAATGGAAGGGCTGGCTCTCCACAGTAATAAAGGAGCTAGGAAGAAGGGAGGTTTTTGGGGAAAATTTAATGAGTTCAGTTTTTGCTATGTTGAGTTTAAGATGTCTTTGGGAAACCCAGTTCAAGATGTCCAATAGACATTCGGAGATGTAAGACCAGAGGTGAGGAGAGAGGTTAGGACTGGACAGAGAGATCTGAGAATCATCTGTACAGAGGTGATAACTGAATGAATGGGAGCTAATGAGATCGCCAAACAAAATAGTATATATAGAGAAAGTAGAGGGCCCAGGATAGAACTTTGGGTGATGCCCATTGTTAGTGGGCATGAACTCTATAAAGATCCAACAAAGAAGACTGAGAAGGGGTAGTTAGACAAGTCAGAGGAGAACCAGGACACAACAGTATCATGAAAATATGGAGAGAAGAGTTGTTAAGAAGGGCAGAGGGTAAAATGCCAAAGGGGAAGAGGAAGGGAAGGAAGGAAATAAGCATTTCTATATACCTACCATGTGTTGTGCTAAGTACTTTATAAATATCTCATTTGATCCTCACAACAACCCTTCCAGGAAGGTGTACTTTATCATTGAGGGAAACTGAGGCAGACAGAGGTTAAGTAACTTGCCCAGGGTCACACAGCTAGTAAGTATCTAAGGCTTGCCAGGTCTAGCACTCTATCCACTGTAACACCTAATTGCCTCAAGCTTACCTAGATGCAGAAAGGTCAAGTTTCTTGAATTGTGGCCTTCTAGGTCCTTGGGTGTGGCCTTTTGACTGAGTCTAAATTTTACAGAACAAAATCCTTTTATTAAGGCGATTTGTGCTGTGAAGTTTGGAAGGGCAGCACTTGAGCACCTAGAGGGCCACATGTGGCCCTGAGGCCACAGATTCCCCATTCCTGGTCAAGAAGTTTGAGGATTGATAAAAGGCCATTAGATTTGGCAGTTAATTTGGATTATGTATAAAATCCTGTGTCTGGCTTTTAAAGTCCTTGACATTTGGATTTCTTCCTACTTTGCCAGTTGTCTTATACTTTACTCCCCTCCAGACAGAATACGATTCAGTAACACTGTCCTCCTTGTTGTTTGATGAGCAAGACACTCCTTTCCATCCTCCAGGCATTTTCACTGGCTGTGCCTCATGCCTGCAATGCCTGGAATTCTCTGCTTCCTCACCTCTAGCTCCTAGCTTCCAGGTTTCCTCAATGAAGACCTCATTTTCTGCCTGGAGCCTTTATCACTTCCCCTTAAGGCTAGTGCCTTTCCTCTGAGATTACCTTCTATTTATCATATTTAGATCTTTTTTATGCATAGCTTATACTTTGTCTCTTCCATTAGAATATGAGCTCTTTGAGAGCAAGGGATGTATCTGACTTTCTTTGTGTCCCCAGGGCTAAACAGAGTGTCTGCAAATGCTTAATAAACGTTTGTTGGAGGGAGAGAAAATGGATTTTTTGCTTATTGGAAATCAAATGAAATTTTAAAATATTTCAGTATGTCATTGGTGTTCCCCACCCACCCACCCACACTGAAAGAAAAATAAAACCTGGGTGCCAAGTGAAACATTCCTCACAACGGCCATTTCCAAAAACGTGTGTCTCATTCTTCCCCTTGGGTTGTCTCTCTCTGTGAGGAGGTGGCTAATATATTTCATCACCAGTCCTTTGGAATCCTGGTTAGTCATTGCTCTGATGAGAGTTCTCATGTCTTTCAAAGTTCTTTTTCTTTAAAATGTTAGTGTTCAAATTATTCTCCTGCTTCTGCTCACTTCACTCTGCATCAATTTGTACAAGTGTCTTAGTTTTCTCTGAAAATGTTCCTTTAGTTATTATTATTATTATTATTTTTTTTTAGTATATTGTGAGATTCATTCCTATATAATGGTTAGAATAAAGTCCTGCAAGGGAGCTGCAATTCAAAGTTACTGATACCATTTCTTTATCATATATATTTGTGATTTTAACATCATCCACCTGGGAGGATGCCAGCAAGAGCAGCTAGGGAAATTGTAGTCTTCATAACTATTTTCCCCACAGTGAAAATGCAGCAGAAATGAGCCAGAAAAAAAGAACTAGAATATTTCTCTTCTTCAACCTGTTAGTGTTTCTTCCCTCAATCTCCTCAACTCAGACATTACTCCCTTACTCTCTCACTGTACTAACTTAACAAATCTAGCCATCCTCATTGTATATTAATGTAAATTCCTTTGGAGCAGGTCTGTATTTTAGCTATCTTTGTAGCATACCTCTGCATATTACAGGTGTTTAATGTTTGTTTAATTGAATCATTGAATTCAATGTCATGTAATCTAATAACACCAAAGGTATGTAGAGTATAATACTGTGGCTTCAGTTAGGCTTCATTCTTAATGTTTTCCTTTTTAAAAAATTGAATACCATTTTATTTTTCCTAATTACATGAAAAATAATTTTAAACATTCATTTTTGAAAATGCTGAGTTCCAGATTCTTTTCCTCCTTCCTCCCTCTTTCCTTTCCTGGTATAGTAAGCAATTTGACATAGTTTATGCATGTGCAATCATGTAAAACATATTTCCATATTAGTAATGTTGTGAAAGAAAACATAGACAAAAAAAAACCATCACACAAAAAAGTGAAAAATAGTATGTTTTGATTTGCTTTCAGACTCCATAGATTCTTTCTTTGGAAGTGGATAAGACTCCATAGATTCTTTCTCTGGAAGTAGATAACTTTTCATCATGAGTCCTTTGGAATTGTCTTGGATCATTGCATTGCTGAGAATAGCTAAGTCATTCACAGTTGATTATAGTACAATATTGTTGTTACTGTATATAGTATTCTCCCGGTTCTGCTCACTTAACTTTGCATCAGTTCATGTAAATCTTTCCAGATTTTTCTGAAGTAATCCTGCTTGTCATTTCTTCTAGCACAATGCTATTCCGTTACAATTGTACACCGCAACCTATTCAGCTATTCACTAATTGATGGACATCTCCTCAATTTCCAATTGTTTGCCAGCACGAAAAGAGCTGCTAGAAATATTTTTGTACAAATAGGTCCTTCTCCCAGCCCCCTTTTTAAAATTTCTTTGAGATACAGACCTAGTAGTGGTATTGTTGGGTCAAAAGGTATGAAGTTTTATAGCCCTTTTGGGCATAGTTCCAAATTACTCTCTAGAATGATTGAATCAATGCACAGTTCCACCAAGAGTGCATTAATGTCTCAATTTTCCAACATCTCCAACATTTATCACTTTCCTTTTCTGTCATATTAGCCAATCTGATAGGTAAGAGGTGGTACTTTAGAGTTGTTTTAATTTGGATTTCTTTAATTAGTAGTGATTTAGAGCATTTTTTATATGACTGTAGTTAGCTCTGATTTCTTCTGAAAACTGCCTGTTCATATCCTTCAACCATTTATCAATTGGGGGATGACTTCTATTCTTATAAGTTTGACTCAGTTCTCCATATGTTGAGAAATGAGGCCTTTATTAGAAACACTTGCTCTAAAAAATATTCCCCCAATTTTCTGCTTTCCTTCTAATCTTGGTTGCATTGGTTTTTTTTTTGTGCAAAACCTTTTTAATTTAATATAATCAAAATCATTTATTTTACATCTCATAATGTTCTTGTTTCTCTTGCGTGGTCATTAATTCTTCTGTAATTCTTAGATCTGCCAGGTAAACTATTCCATGTGTGCTAAATTTCTTTATAGTATCACTCTTTGTATCTAAATCCTGTACCCATTTTGACCTTAACTTGGTAGATGGTGAATATTTCCCTTCTTGAAACACTCAGTCTCCTAGGGGAAGAAAGAAGGCAGGAGGAAGAGAAAATCATACCTGGGGAAACATGGGGAGGCATGGGGGAGATCAGATTCATATTGGACAGGCTCAGAAAGGATGCAAATGTCTCAGCGATTGTCTCTATCCAGCTCTTGTTCTCTAGCCCTGACTCTACTAGACTGATGCTTCAGACCATTGATTTGAGTAGGAAGCTGATGGAGACAGACGTAGTCTTTGCTTTGGTCCAATCGCTCTTTATGTCTTGGTTTTAGGTAGTGTTCTACTTTTTGGTCTTCCTCATGCTGTTCATTAGAACTCAGATGCTAGAACCCAAATATGGCGGTTCTACTGCAATTGGTATGGGAAGTTATTTGTATGGAAACACTCACAGATGTGGATCCAGTTTTCATCTGATTGTCGCTCTCCTTTCATTTTAATCACTAAATGCTCTTGGGATGATTGGACTTAATTGGATCTTGTGCCAGTGTTTCTACAAACCTATTTTCCCCTTTATTCTTTTCTAATACCTTCAAGTCAAATCAACAAACATTTATTAAGCACTTGCTATGTGTCAGGCACTGTGCTAAGTGCTGTAATATAAACATAAGCAGAAATAATGTCAGTCCTTGTCCTCAAGAAGCTTACTTTCTTTTTTCTTTTTTTTTTTTTGGTGAAGCAATCAGGATTAAGTGACTCGCCCAGGGTCACACAGCTAGTAAGCGGCAAGTGTCTGAGGTCAGATTTGATCTCAGGTCCTCCTGATTCCAAAGCCACTGCATTACCCAGCTGCCCCAGAAGCTTACATTCTAATGGAGGAAGACAAACACATAAAAGGGAAGAGGGGATGGAGAGAAGGTATGGCCACAAAGGCATTATAGAGAAAGTCTGGAGAGTGGTGTAGTCAGAAGAGAAATATTGTGGGATTGGGCTCTTTCCTCAAAATGGAGATTGTAAGAGGAACTAGCCAACCAGAGAAAGGGAACAAAGGGACTTTCAGTGTGAGAAGTCCAGGGGTGAAGCGAATTTCTAGGGTAAGGAGGTTGCTCTAGCCTGGTAGAGAAAGCCTGGAAAGTCAAGGGTGGAGCCCAGTGAGGAATGATTCTGCAAATTGACTTAGCTGTCCTTGGCTTCTTGGTAAAGGGGCCATGTGTTCCACACCACTTCCCAGACATCTCTATAACATGCTGCCTCCACTCTCACCCCATGTCTCACAGTGACAGAATCAGCAGCAGGGCCATTAGCATTTGGTTTCAGGCATGGTCCTCAGCATCTCACTTCCTTTTCTAGCATCAGCAAGTCTGGTCATAGTCCACACCAAGATACTAGTCCTGGGATGGCTAATGCCTTTTTCAATGCACCCCAATTCTGGCTACCGATTACATCAAAGAGACTCCTTTTCATTACTTGCTTAGCATACTAAACCAAACACAAAATATCTGCTCATGTTCCACATCTTTCTAATGCATGTCCACCACACTGCACTATGGCTTTCCAGATTCAGGCTCCCTAGCCTTTCCACAGAGGGGATTACATAATCTGTCTGTCTGTCTGTCTGTCTGTCTGTCTCCCACTCAATCAACTATTCCTCTATGCCTCCCTCCCTCTATCTCTATATTCCTCCTTCCCTACAACCATCCATCCATCTACTTATGATATATGTTAAATTTCTGCAGGAAATGGTGACAGTGGGAGTTGATGTCTATTCCTTTATCCATTTACCATTTTATGACCATAAACTTAATGTTCATAGTCTTTTTTGAACAAAAATTAACTTCTTAAAATCATATTTGCATAATATAATTACACAAAAATTCTAAGCCTGTGTATTAGTAAAAGTAAACTTGCTTTCTTGGTGAAGGATATCATCTAGATATGCTGGGTAATTATGGAAACTTTCTAATAGAAAGATTTGTCAGTGGCATCTACATAATCAGCTGATGTTGACATAGTTGTAACATAATCTTTGGATGACATCAGTGTGGGCTGATTGGATGGGAGAAATGAGAACAAAGGTGATAACATGCTGGGGTTGCAAGAACAAAATTAAACACTCATCTGATTAATTGTGTATATTAAAAAATATCTTAATCAATTGGATACTTAGGGAATGGAATATTCTGGATAATTGTTTCTTGTAAACTGAGGGTCAACCCAAAACTTTCTTTTGTTTGTTTTGAACCATTTTTACTATTAGTAATATATAATGTAATAGTGAAGTGTATCAATTCACTTTTCAGTGAATTGATTAAATTGTGCTGCCATTTTGGAAACTATCCATGCTTAATGCCAGTGATCACTGTAGAGGATTGTAGAAGATTACAGTTAGCAGTTGGATTGAATCAGTTCTGACCCTAGGAAAATTCCCCGAGGTGATTTAAAAAAAGTAAACAAGCTTACCTCCTAATGTTGGCCTTTGGCGAGGGAGGATAATTATTTACCTTTTTCTCCTAAAAGTTAAATTCTCAGAAAAAAAAAATCCTAGTAAACTAAACCTAGTGGAATGAATGCAGGACCTGGAGTTAGGAAGACTCATCTTTCTGAGTTCAAATCTTGCCTCAGACAATTCACTAGCTATGTGACCCTGGGCAAGTCACTTAAAACCCTATTTGCCTCAGTTTCCTCATCTGTAAAGTGACCTGGAGAAGGAAATGACAAATCATTCCAATATTTTTGACAAGAAAACCCCAAATGGGGTCACAAAGAGGCAGATGCGACTGAAACAACTGAACAACAATCCCCCCCCAAAAACAAACAAACAAACAAACTTGGGCTTTATTAAGCCTGTTTTCTTCCTCTGTAAAAAGGGTTGGTGTATAGAATATTGAAGGTCTCTTTCAGCTCTAAGTTTCGGTGATTCTATGATTCTTTAGTGATCTTAGCTACCATGAAGCCATACTCAAATATTTAAATTGCTCTTATTACTATTATTTGTGTCTGCAGAAGCAGGAGCCCTAAGTAGTTGTAAGCTGTATCAACTCACTTATGGGTGTGTATATAGCATTCCAAAATGGCATCCATTTGCTTAGGAGAAGTGATATAAAAATATAAAGTCCTCCAGAGAAGACAGGAATGTTGTTCTGAATCATTCTGTCCCACTTTAAACCCTGAAACCTCAGAGTAGCGCTGTAGGCTCAGGATGAGTCAACAGGATGAGGTGACAGTCAAAACAACTGACTGCATTGTGGGGCTGCCTGGAGAGGCAGAGCTTCTAGAAGAGAGAAGCTGAGAGTTCAACTGTGCCCTGCCCTGGCTAGACTACAATGAGAAGTGTTGTGTTCAGCTCTGGATGTCAATTTAGGAAAGACAATGAGGTGCTGAGAATGCCCAGAGGAAGGCAGTCAGAATAGGGAAGGGTCTTGAGGCCATGCCAGATAAAGATCAGCTGGCAGCACTGAGGATGTCAGGAAAAATTTCCTCAAACTTAGAGCTGGAATAAGCCACCTTCCATTTACCCTCCTTGGAAGCCTTCAAGTACAACCACTTGGGTGTCTTATCTCCCTGGGTTCTTGTGAGGATCAAATGAGATAATATTTGTAACATGCTTAATCCAGTGTTTGCTACATAGAAGGCACTTAATAAATACTTCTTTCCCTCCCTCCTGATGAGGGTGGGATCTGGACCCCAAAAAGGAAAAACCCTGGATTTTCCCACATGGCCAATCTCTGGCATTCGCCTGAGGTGTAATTCCATCAACTGGCCTTTCATTGTGGCTATGCCCAATCTCCTAATTCTCGGTTACTCTTAACCTGGCCTAGCCCTCCATTGTTTTACCTTCCTATGGCCCCTGGCCACTTTCTTACCTTTAATCCTAGCTAGGCTCCATTGTCTGTTGGCCAAGTGACCCAGGTCCCTGGCATTCTATTACCTCACAGTCCTGGTAGACTACTTGGCCACTCCTAGACCTCTCCCACAGTCTTTCTGTATATAAGGTCCCTCTTGTCTCCATTAAGGTGTTCAGATTCTTGTAATTTAGCCAGTACTCAGATTTTTACAGTCTAGCCAATAGCTCACAGGTGCTCAGATTCCTTAAGAGTCTGGCTGATACGGCAGATCTTTAATAAACCTTGTCTTTGGCTGAAAGAAGGCTTGGGTGGAATTCTTTTGGGCAGGAGCCACATGTCATGATCTTGGGGTCCCAGCACCCCTAAACCTCTAGACCTCATCACTTCCTTTCTTCTTTCCCTCTCTCCTCATCTCTTCCCCAGTTTCTTTTAAGCCCCAGATAAAATACGACTTTCTACAGGAAGCCTTTCCCAATCCTTCTTAATCCCAGTGCCTTCCCTGTATTGATTTTCTCAAATTTATCCTGTACATAGCTTGTTTGAAGGGCAGCTAGTTTGAGTGCAGTGGATAGAGCTTGGGGCCTGGAGTCAGGAGGACCAGAGTTCAAATCTGGCCTCAGGTACTTGCCAGCTGTGTGACCCTGGGCAAGTCACTTAACTTGTTTGTCTCCATTTCCTCATCAGTAAAATGGGCTGGGGAAGGAAATGGCAAACTACTCCAGTATCTTTGCCAAGAAAACCCTAATGGGTCATGAAGAGTGGGACTGAACAACAACAATAACTTGCTTTTATGTTACCTTCCTCCATCAGACTCCAGGGCAGGGACTGTTTTTTGCCTTTGTTTACATCCCCAGGGCTTAAGTGTAGTGCTTGGCTAGTAGCAGATAGTTAAAAAAATATTTACTGACTGACTGATATCCTTTGACCACTTATCTACTGGGGAACAATTTTTGATCTTACCTATTTTTTTTAGTTGTATTGATACCTTGAAAACCAACCTTTATCTGAGGAATTTAGTACAGATTCTCCTCCCTGCCCCATTTGACCACTTCTCTTCATATCAAAGATGCATTAATTTTATTCCTGAAGAAGCTTTTCAATTTCAAGTCACCAGATTGTAATTGCCTCCTCTATCCCTTGTTTGGTTAAGAATACATTTCCTACTCACAGTGGTGAAAGGCATATGATCTCCTTATCTTCTAAGTTTTTTTATAATATGATCTTTATATTCAGGTCGCGTATCCATTTGGAATTTAAATATGGTGTAAGATATTGGCCTACGCTTAATTTCTGCTAGATTGCTTTCCAGTTGTGAGTGATATTGGTCTTAGAGTTGGCATTTTTATCCTGCTGCCTTAATTGCTGTACCTGGTGTCAAGTTTTGAAAAAATCTGCACTTCATTCCAAGGTTTTAGTAAAAATAAGGGGCCTTGTTAGAGTTGGAAATCATCTTAGAAATCAACACCCTAAGATCACCCAGGTAATAAGTAGCAGATCTGGGATTTATATCTAGGTTTCCTGATAATACAAACATATATGATGTCATCGGGAGGGATACTCCATCACTAGTTCCTATGACTTTGGAGAAATCATTTCATCTTGATATTTATAACTCATGAGACCTTTGTCAATATTAGGGTAGTGGGAAGGGAAAAAATTATATGTATGTATGTATAGATAGATAGATAGATAGATAGATAGATAGATAGATAGATAGATAGATGGATAGATAGATACATAGATACATAGATAGATAGGTACATAGAGGGCACAGGGTGAGTTGAAGATGAAGGGATGATCTCTGGAGAATAAAATTAAGGGGTGAGAAAGGATTATACTAGGAGAAGGAGAAAGGGAGAGGTAGAATGGGGTACATTATCTCACACAAAACAGACAAGAAAAGGTTCTTACAATGGAGGGGAAACAGGGGAAGGTGAGAGGAAATGAGGGAATCTTATTCTCATAGGATTTTGGCTTAAGGAGGGAATAACATACACACTCAATTGGGTATGGAAATCTGTCTTACCCTACAGGAAAATAGGGGAGGAAGGGGACAAGAGAGCAGGGGGATGATATAGAGAAGGGCAGACTGGGAAAGGGGTAATCAGAAGAAAGTACTTCTGAGGAGGGACAGGGTCAAAAGAAGGAATAGAATGAATGGGGGGGCAGGATAGGATTAAGGGAAATAGAGTTAGTTTTGCACAACATGTCTACTATGGAAATGTTTTGCATAACTGCACATGTATGGCCTGTATTGAGTTGCTTGCCTTTTCAATAAGGGTGGATGGGGTTGGAGGAAGGGAGAAAATTTGGAACCCAAAGTTTTAAAAACACATGTTTAAAAAAAATGTTTCCATATACAACTGGGAAATAAGAAATACAGGAAATGAGGTACAGAAATCTATCCTGCCCTACAGGAAAATAGAAGGGGAAAGGGATAAGAGAAGGGGGGGAGAGACAGAAGGAAGGGCACACTAGGGGTATCCTAATGCATGCCATCTTGGGGTGGGGGAGGGGAAAGATGGGGTGAAAATTTGGGATTCAAAATCTTGTGGAAGTAAATGTTGAAAACTAAAAATAAATAAATTTATGTAAAAAAAAGAAATCATTTCATCTCTTGGGGACTCAGTTTCCCACTCTAAATCTATAATCCTGTGAACTCCCTTGCCTTCACCTTCATTAGTAGACAGGTTTTATGAGTTAAGGGGGGAAAATTTAAAGCATGATGGCCAACCTTCAGTGATGGGCTTCTCCATGGCTGGTCCTTGGACATAAGCACTCAGTTTGTCAGCCAAAGTTTTCATTGCTTGGTAACACCTATGAAAGCTAATACCTGACTGACCTAGCTTAAGAAGCTCAGACAACCTTAGCAGGGAGGTCCACATGGGTTAAGCTCTGTTTATGGTTTTGTTGATTTATATTAGTACTTGCCTCACAGAAAGCTAGAAAAATTATATTATTAATTCTCATTCAATTCTTTTGGGGGAGGTTAGAAGGAAACAGTATAGCAATTGATTATTTCTGTTTTAAAGGAAACCACACAAAGTTAATGAATTGGTCAAATCTGTGTCAGGGCTGGGGATATATAATTCTAGGATCTTCAGTGATTCACGTTTGCTATGAAAGTCTTTGGTACAGAAGGGAAGGGAAGCTCAGAATTGTCCTAATTTTCTAGAGAAATCAATGATATTTGATTCCAAAGGCACTGTAGGAGAAGAGGGAAGGGAAGAGAAAGGAATAGGTATTTATATAGCATCTTCTAAGAGTCAGGCATTGTGCTAAGCATTGCACAAATATTATCACATTTGAACTATCCTTGATAAGCCATTAGATTAAAAAAAAGATTAAGCATTTATTTTCTCTTGTTTCTACTCCACCTCTACCACTGAAAAAGAAAAAGAAAATCCTTGTAACAAATATACATAGTCAGGCAAAATAAATTCCCACATTGATCATGTCCAAAAATATCAGCTAAAAGATTAAAAAAAAGTTGTGTGTTTTTTGTACACAATAACAACACAATGATAAGAAAAAAAAACTAGCAAATACATTAAGTGCTAGCTTTTAGATGAGATAAAAAAAATTCCATTAAGACGTTCTTTGCAAGGGGCAGTTAGGTGGCGCAGTGGATAGAGCACCGGCCCTGAAGTCAGAAGGACCTAAGTTCAAATCCACCTCAGACCAAACACTAGACATTAGCTGTGTGACCTTGGGCGAGTCACTTAACCCCAATTGCCTAAAAAAGAAAAAAAAAAGACTTGTTCTTTGCTTTCAAGGGGTTTGCTATCATAGCTAGGATGCCTGATTCTATATGATAATGAGCATTAGAGAATTACCAACGTGCTATGGGAAGACTGAAGAAAGGTGCCCAATGAAGGGTAATCAAGGAAGGCTTCTCAAAGGAGGTGGTCTTTTTTGTTTTTGGACTTTAAAGAAAGAAGTCAAGAGAGGAAGGGAGGGCATTTTAGATCTAAGGAACAGAGTGAGCAAAGTTCCAGAGGATGTGATGATCCTGAGACAGAGAATTTTAGAGAATCTTGAGAATTTCAAACTTTAACTAACTCACACTAGGGAACTGCTGAAGATTTTGATGTATAGCAGTGATATGACCAGCTCTCTAGATGATGATGATGATGATGATGAATCATTTTTACTGGAACTATGATTTCATTAGTATAGAAAATTATCCTTGAGGGAACTCTCTCTACTACCAATAAAGATCAGCAATTGCTTTGCAACTTACAGTTTCAGAGCAGGGATTCTTAACTTGGTTTTGTTTTTTTATATTTTGATTAATTTATCTTAATATAATTGGCACCTCTTGTAGTTCTTTGTATTTTATTCTCTTAGATGTCATCCTTGACTCCTCATTCTCTTTGTTTTCTTTTTTCCCAATATATTTATACTTTTTTGTAAATTATAAACCTAATAAATTATGTATATTATAATTGTACATATAATTATACATATTATATGTATATTATAAAACATATACAAAATATTTTAAAAGGATAGAATAAATAGGAAATAAATATTTTGAATGTTTTTTTCATTTCGTAGCTTCCCTAAACATAGAATTAGAAAATAGCAAAATAAATAATAAATAATAAATAGAAAATAGAAAAATAAAAATAGAACATATTTATGTGAATATATAAATGATTTCATATTAATGATATAAAAACCTTTTTGATAACATGACTGAATAATGTTTCACTATTTTAAAAAATTCAGTGGTCCTATTCTAAGTTCCATTTATTCTGCAACCTAGTCTTAATGACTGTCAAGAGCTGAAAAAGGTCACTCATAAAGAACTGGAAATTGCAGGGATGTCCTCCCTCTCTTTCACTCACTTCCCCCTCACTTCCCCCTCACTTTCCCCTACCCTCCCACTCCAGCCCATTCAATCTGTTGCCAAGTCTTACAGATTTTGCTTTCATAACATCTCTCCTATATTCCCCCTTCTCTCCTCAGACTGCCATCACCCCGGTTGGTGCATGCACTCATCACCTCGAACATGGACTATTGGAATAGGTTAAGAACCCCTTGCTTAGGAGGTAGTGGCAACTGGATCTATAGATAAGTTCTGTGTGTAGGGAAGATTATTCTGGTGTAGTGTTAAGGAAAGATTGGTGTGGGGAGAGAATGGAGCCTGAAAAACATGGAAAGAGGCTATTCTCATAGTCCAGGGCCTTTATTAGGTGGTTGAACCACAGAATCCCTCCAGATACTGTGTGAGCAACTCAATTGTCCTCAACAAACTAAAACTGCCCTTTTATTAAGGTAAGACAAAATGGTTCAGTAATTAAAGTCTGTGGTCTTCCTTTCACTACTGGCCTCCTGTTTCTCCTCCTGAGCCATTTTGTTCTCTGTGGTGATACTTCTTTTCCTCCTTCGGGTTGTTCCCCAGTGTTATCTTTCTTCCTTCTGTCATCCTCCTCAGTAGAAAACCATTCTTAGGATCTTATTGCGATCATTTACCCCTGGGTTTAAATTTAAGTCAATGTATCAGTATGTATTACCACTGTCCACTAACTCAGGTTCAATGTATTACTTCTACCAGGACAATTTACATGCTAACCTTTATATCTAGTTTTTACCTCTTGTTAAAGGAATTGTAAATATTAGTAAACAGGTGGAGGAAAGTATCCAGGGGATTGAGATGCTGTTCATAAGACCAGAAATCCCATAAGCCTGTTACACATGAAATCAGAGGTTTCTCCTGACTCGTCTATAGTAACAAAACATTTTCAGTCACGTCCAGCTCTTTATGACCCCAATTGGGGTTTTCTCAGCACAGATATCAGAGTAGTTTGCTATTTCCTTCTTCAGCTCATTTTACATATAAAGAAACTGAGGTAAATAGGGTTAAGTGACTTGCCCAGGGTCACATAGCTAGTAAGAGTCTGAGGCCAGATTTAAACTCATGAAGATGAATCTTCTTGACTCCAAGTCAGGCATTCTATTCACTATGCCACCTAGCTACCCTAAACATAGAAATAGAAAATAGAAAAACAAATAATAATAAAATAAATAGAAAAATAAAACAGAACATATATATGTATGTATGTGTGTGTGTGTGCGCGTGCGCGCGCGCACATGTGCGTGCGTGTGTGAGTGTGTGTGTGTGTGTGTGTGTGTGTGTGTGTGTGTGTGTGTGTGACTCATTTGGATACACATCCAAATAGAGTTGTGGCAGAGATTGGATTCAAAGCCAGATGGGCTGGTTCTGAAACCAAATCCAGTGGGTTTTTTTGCCGTATACCACATTATTTATCTCTCTGATTCAGTTTGGCTGAAATATGTAAAGAAGCAGAATAAAATGAAGGCAAAAAGGTGGGCTGGAACTAGATGATGGAGGGTTTTCAAGGCCAAACTAAGAAGTCTGTATTTTATTCTACAGTCAATTGCAAGCTGTAAAAACATTATCATCAGAATTGTGACATGGTCCAATCTTTGCTTCAGGAAGGTAAATTTGGCAACAGTGGTATAGAGGGGGAAGTTGGAATCAGGATGATCAATGAGGAGGCTATTATTATAACATTCCAGGTGAAAGGCAATGAGGGTCTGAATTATCATAATGGCAGGTTAATAGAGAGAAGGAATGGGCAGGAGACATGCTTTGGAAGCAGAATGGATAGGATTTGGCAACTGATTGAATATAGGAAGAGGAAAGAGTTAGAGATGACTTTAGTGTTTTGAGCATGAGATTTTTGAGAATTGGAAGAGGGTCTAGGTTTTGGGGAAAAGAAATACATTTAATTTTGAACATGTTGTGTTTGAAAAACCAGAAGGACATCCTAATGGAGATGATGACCAGCTAGAAGATGGAAATGCAAGATTAGATCTCCAAAGATCAGGCATGATTTTATATTAGAGATACATATTTAGAAATCATCTACTTAGAGGTAGATGATAATTGAGGTTAGGGAAGAGAACACAGTGCAAAGAAAGTAAAACAACATCTAAGAGCCTTGAGGGAACCACACATTTGAGGAGTAGGAGAAGGAAGATGATGAACAGGGGAAAACAAGAAAGAGATGTCAGATGTGGGAAATCCAGAAGGCACAGTGTCAGAGCCCAGGTCTTAGAGTCAGCAAGACCTCAGTTCAAATTCTGATCCAGTCATTTATTTAGTGATATGACCCTGGGCAAGTTTCTTTCTTTTTTTTTTCTTTTTCCAAGTTTCTTTTTTTTTTCTCAGCTAGGCACTGGGGGTTAAGTGACTTGCCCAGGGTCACACAGCTAGTAAGTATCAAATGTCTGAAGCCAGATTTGAACTCAGGTCCTCCTGCCTCCAGGGCAGTGCTCTATCCACTGGGCCACCTCACTGCCCCCTCTTTTCAAGTTTCTTAACCTCTGAGTGGCACCTATCTCTCTGGGTTGTGAGTATCAAATGAGTTAATATGTAAAGTACTTTGCAAACCTTAAAGTACTATATGCTAGCTTAACAGCTGTTATCATCATCATCATATTGGAAAACCAGGAGAATCAGGGGCAGGAAATTAAGAAAGAGGAGTTGGTCAATAAGGTCAAAGGCTTCTGAAAGGTCAAAAGGGATGGTCAAAGAAGTCACTGATGATCTTAGAGAGGGAAATTTCATTGCAAGAATGGAGAAATTCAGATAATTCTTATACTTGCACAAATCCTTAAGCAAATTCAATTTAAAGGGGAAGCAAGGGGCCAATTTGGGGAGGGTAACTTTCTTTAGTGGTAGCCTGTACACTACTTGGTTAACCCTCATGTACTTTTAGTGGTATTTGGGCTTTATCACAAGCCACTCTTTTAAAGTTATTCCTAAAGCTTAAAGGTAATCATTTGGAGGATGATATTGCACCTAAGGAAAGCTAACTGGAGATTTGTAAACCTGCTCCTTTTTTTCCTAATGATTGTAAAGGATTATGTCTGTTGAAATTTTCCACTGATACACAGTGACACTGATCTACAGTTCTTACGAGCTTAGAATATATTATTTTTGGCTTGTGGTCTTTTGAGGTTTTCTCTGCATCAGCTTTCCTTATAATATCTTCTTGTATTTGCCTCCATTTTTTTCCCTGTAAATTATACCAGATTCTAAGTACACTTATCTACATGGAGCCTTTCTCATAACAATGCTTTATTTATATCAAGGTATAAAACCAAAGCTATGTAATCCCACTCCCCATCTGGACCAGCTTGGCATACGTTTCTCTTTCCTATGGATACCCACACAGGATGCCAGATCTAAAAACCAACACTTGAAAAATATTATTGGTAACTCCCTCCTCCTGTCTTGCCCCATTACTTTGTATTTCTTTGCATATATTGTGTTCATGCTGTTCTTTTCAGTAGAATAAAAGCCCCTTGAGGCCAAGGACTACCTCATTGTTTTGTCCTTTTATTTCTAGTACCTAGCATAGTGTCTAACACAGAGAAGCAATTTGATAAATACTGATTCAATCAAATCCACATTTCATAATAACAACTCAAAAGTACATAACACATTAAAGTTAACAAGGTCCTTTACTCACAGCAATCCTGTGAGGATCCTTCATTTGAAGAATGAGGAAAGAGAGGCCTGACTGAGGTGAAATGACTTACCCAAGGCTATGTAGGTGGCAGTATTAAGGATAGAATTTGAATATGGTTCTTTTGACTCCAGACTCCAACCGGCTTTCCACTATACCATGCTTTAACTAGATTAAACCTTTAATTGTGTCTGGCACTTTTATGGAAGAAAGGGGAAGAGTCTTTTGTTATCACCTGCATTACATGGCTTCTTAGGTAAAGAGCCTTAAAAATACTAGGGATGACAATAATATGAAAGAAAACAACTTTGAAAGATCTCAGAACTCTGATCAAAACAGGAAACAACAGTGACTTCAAAAGATGGATGATGAAATGTGTCCCACCATCTCTTGGCAGAGAGGTGATGCACTAGAGATGAAGAATGAGACAGGCATACTCAGAGGTGGCAAATGTGTTGACTTACTTTGATGGATTATATATGTTTGTTTTACTGGTGCTGCACGTGGAGTGAAATGCAGAGAAAAACATTAATAAAACATTTTAAAATTCGAAGAAAAGAAAAATGCATTGAGCTACAAATTAATAGAGCAGCTTTGTTATCAACTGTTAACAACAATAAATGTAGATGTATATATAGATATGCATATACACATACATATCTTAAAAATAAATTATTCAACTCAGCAACAGTTCAAATTTCTTGTATGATCCTCTTTCTTGTTTTATTTTCTTTGTATATTGAAAGAAATATGTGTTTACTGATTAAGTTCAAAATAAAAAATGAAGTTAAAAACCAATGTGAGAGAAAGAGGCAGTGTGACAGAATGGGTAAATAGCATCCGGAAGCTAGCATCCCAGAACTCTTTAAGAGCCAGGACAACCCGGAGAGCTCTGGCCCTTAAGGGCTTTTTGACTCTGCATCATTAAGTTAACCTCTCAGCATTCCAGGCCACACTTTAAGACTTTAAGAACAGATGACAACCTTTGCTCCTAGAGAGACTTTGCTCCTTGGGAGTTCTCTTTACCAATGAGATCACAGGTTTGGGAGGTAAAAATATCAGCAAAATGAATAGTAACTTTAAGTCATCCCAATTTCCTTGCCTCAGGGTCCAGGACTGATTTGAAGAGAACCTAGAAACTCTAATTTATATTAATATGATCTAAGAAATTTCATTTGAGACTTATGCAAGCCAAGGATAAATTTTTCTTCTCCAGCAGATGCTACACTGTTTATTTTTCTTCCTAACCCTTCCTACCTCCAAACTTCTCTATGTCCTTGGAGGTTTAGACTAGTTAGACTCCTAACTAGTTCTCATGACGTTGACAGATTGGACTACATTAAGGCTTCAGTTTTCTCTAAAGTGAGATCAGAGAAAGGAATCATTTCCTACAGAAAAATAAACCCATTGCAGAGCTATAAACACATTTGATTGAGAAACACACAAAATGCCAAACTGGACAAGTCAGCTACCTATTCAGTCCACATTCTTGGATCTGACAGCAGCAACAAGGTACTTGGCCAGATCTATGAAGATATAGTAACCTTTCTCCAATCTTGTCCAACAAACATCCTCTCTTCTAAACCTTGTTATCCATCCTTTCCCTCTCCTCGTAAGGAGAAGAAAAATGAGTTGGGACTCATTTGCACCTGCCTTTCACTCTATTTTTTTTTACAAAGTGGCCAGTATACCAATGGAGGACATATTCAGGTGACCTATACATACTAGGTGCTCATTTATATAAGACTTCAATGGTGGTCAAAATGAATAAGGATGGGAGTTGGATGAGACAACCTAACTCTGAACTAGGAAGGACTCCCCTTCCTGGAGTAGCAAACCTCAGTGCCAAGGCCTAGAAAGAGTCAAAAGTAGAGGCTTTCTGCCAATCCTCAGCTAAAGGTCACTACCGTTTCTGAAAGACTGTAATAACACTTCAAGCTGAGCCAGAGACTGGATGGAGTAGACACCTCACCTACCCATTGAAGGATTGGCCCAGGGAACAAGCAGAATTCCTGGCCCAGTCTAGCAACAGCTCTACCTGGTAGTCAGCCAACTGTGCCAGGGGAGGTGCCAGCCCAGTGGATGAGTGACCTGAGCTGCTTGGCCCAGCCCAGTAGCCAATTGACTCATCCAGTAGTCTTTGAGGAACCAGTCTGGCTGTGAAGCAGAACGGCCTGTTCATCACTAATACTCAGCCCCACAGGGACTTGAGGAAGACTCTCTGGAGAAAGAAAGGCCATTGAACTAGTAGTTGAGGTATTTGCTTTGCAAATGAATAACCATTTTCTCTAAAAACTCCTGGCCAACTGGATCTACTCATTGACCTGGTTAATGAGAGTAACTTTGTAGAGTTGTTGGCAAAGAACCAGAAGAAAGGGTCAAATTGGCCCTCTAATCGTACTGCTAAAGTCTAGGTGCAATGCATTAAAAAACAAAACAAAACAGAAAAAAAATTATGCTGTGACTGTTATAACTACAAAGCTTCAGGTTAATTGGAACTTGAATCTCTAAACTTGATACCAAATATGATGGACTGATTGTTAAGGGAGATGACATGCCCTCAATTGGCTGTTTGGGGGAATAAAAATCAGCTCAACAAAAAATGAAAGTGGGATCCCTGGAAGACAGTGCTCCAGACCTTGTATGTGGACCAGGTTATGCCATTTGGGTTGTGTTTTGTTTTGCTGTAACTTAAGAACATCCCTTAATTGTCCCCTTTCTCTGATCCTAACTATACCCCTACATTGGAGGTGTGGCTCTAATGGCAAAACCCTCTTTATTTAGGTTTGATATTGGGACAAAATGAGATACAAGTCGCTGAATGTTTAACAACAGAGGTTTGCTTTGCCCTAGTTGCAAAAATATAAAACACCTGGTAAGACAAGGTACTGGTCACTGAGGTACTTTCTTGAAATAAGCTGCCAAGCATTCAAACTTTACTGCAGAGAACGCAACTCTGATGGGCTGGCCACACCATTCTAATGCCAAATGTATGTTTGCCTAAAAGACAATTTTATGGACAGCTCACACAAGGCGGGTGCTCACACAGAAGTCAGAAGAAGCAATACAAGGACACTCTCAAGGTCTCTTTGAAGAATTTTAGCGTCAGTTGTAAGACATGGGAGACAGCGGCACATGGTGTGCCTGCATCAATGAAAGGAGCTACGTTCTATGAGCAAAGCAGAATCAGGGTAGCTTAAAAGAAAAGTGAAATGCTAGAATTTAGAGAACTCTCCACCTCAAATGTTCAAACAGACTATTTGTGCCAGACCTGTGGTAGAGCTTTCTAAAATTGTATTAGTCTGATCAGCCGTGGTCAAACACACTGTACCTGGATGCCACCATGGTGATGTCTTTTTGGTCCTCCTTAATTCAGAAGGCTGAACAACTGTATGGCATTAACTACATGGGATAGTTCAGGTTAATTCTATGGATTACCATTTAGCCCTACCTATAGCGATTTGCCTAAAAGTTGCTAAAAGGGCCCACACAAATACTGAGTGAACCTATATTTCCCTTTCTCTCCATGGACTGCCCTCTATAGCCTCCCTTGAATGATCCAAGTTAGACAGGGCTTTTGAGGCTACCTCAAGCTTGGGTGATCTAAAGGGCCCCTAGGGCCCTGATGCTAAATTCCCTGTATAGTTTTACCAGCCCCTCCTCACCCTGCTCTCACAACACCCCCCACTTAGCCATTACTTATTTATCAACCACTGTAGTTAAGGACCCACACTGAAAGCTCCCTCCTAAGCGTGGCTTCATTTCCCTCTTCCTCCCTTATATTTGCAGGGCTCTTTCCCCAGCTCAGCTGTGAAGGGAGCCATGAAGTCATCTCCTCTTGTCCCAACCTTCCAAGACTCTGCCAAATGTTAGGGGCTCTACCTTAAAGATACCACCTTCTCAGTAGAGGTTTGGTGTTGGAACAAAGTAAGGTGCTCAGAAAGGCCCTCAACATTTAACAAAGAGGTTTTTTGTTGTTCTTCAGTAATTTTTCAGTCGGGTCCAACTTTTTGTGACCCCATTTTGGGGCTTTCTTGGCAAAGGCACTGGAGTGATTTGCCATTTCCTTCTCCGCTAATTGTTTTACAGATGAGGAACTGAATCAAACAAGGTTAAGTGATTTGCCAAGGGTCGCACAGCTAGTAAGTGTTAGAGGCCACATTTGGCACCTAGAGGTTTAACTCTTTGAGGTTTACCCCAGTGCGTCAAGAATATCAAATAAGGACATAGCTTCTCTGGATGAGCACCGCCCCCCCTCCCCCATCTCCATCTGGTCAGTAAGTTATCAGGATAATAATAACAACACCAATAACAATGTTGAGTCTTTTCATTTGTGTCCGACTGTCTGTGACCGCATTTGGGGTTTTCTTGGCAAAGATACTGGAGTGATTTACCATTTCCTTCTCCATAACAACAACTAACATTTACATAGCACTTACTGTGTGTTCGGCACAGTGTCAGTGTATGGCAACCTGTGTGGTCTCAGGCACTCACCAAATCTGAGAGACCCAGGCTCCCCATGGTTGGGATTTTTTTTTTAATATTCCTGGATCAGCTTAAGGGAAGCTGGGGCTGAAGGAAGTTGTATTAGGAAAAACATTGGTCCTATCACACCTTGTTTTCCCTAGCCAATCAGCATCAAGTCTTATATTGCTTCTCCAGATGATCAACTCTAGTGAGCAGCTTTGACCCACACTAATACTCCAAAATCATTCTGAAACCTGAGCTGACCTTGGCCTTACCTGGCTACCTATGCCTCCACATATCAACCCTTGGCTTGCCTCACCAAACATTTCATTTCCTCTGCCATCTAAGAACACCTGCACTGATACCATCCTGAGATTCATTACCAACCCCTGCTGTCTTGAACTTTATTCTGGAAGGAAAGCTCCCAAAGCTTGCCAGTCCAGTCCTGGAGGAACCCAATTTATCCCAAACCCTGTCTAACAGTAGTTGAATAGATGATAAGCTCAACCTTACTTCAAAAATAGAAGGGTCTCCCAAGCCCAGCCCACCAACTGGCTATATTTAATAACCTTTTCAAACGTCTTAATATGTTAAATAAAAGATTAAAAGTTTCTTTACATATATCATTTTCCCTGGCGTTCTGAGAGAAACCAGACACAGTCTGTTTAGTTGCTTTGGAATGACAATGAGCTCTTTGTTGTTTTTTGAACTTGACCTCTGATTTCACAGGGGACTCCCACTGAAGAAACTCGTTCCACCAATGCAAGTCATCTCCTCCTCTGCAACTTGGAGTCTTAGATGCTGATAACATTTGGAGATGAAAGGGCTGCTGACGAGGCCACCTTACCATTCACTATTACATACCTTATGTTGGGACAAAGTGAGGCACTCACCGAGGTGCTCAACATTCAAGAAAGAGATTTACTTTGCTCCATTGCATCAAGAGTATAAAACAAGGACACAGCTTCTCTAAGTGAGCTTCCTCTCCCATCCCATCTAGAAACCCATCTGGTCAGTAGGTCACCAGGATAATAATAATAATAATAACAACAACAATAACTAACATTTATGTAATGCTTACTATAAGCCAAGCACTGTGCCAGGGTACGGCAACCTGTGTGGTCTTAGGTACCCAACAAGTCCTAGAATCCCATGGATGAGACTTTTTATTTTCCTAGATCAGCATGAAGGAAGCGGGGGAAGTCGTATCAGGAAAAAACATACATACATGAAAAATAGAAATGATTATGTGGACTGTCCTTCAGTATGCCTAGGAATCCTAAAAACTTAAATTGGAACCTACGAAGGTAGCATATAAAATTATTTTAAAATTGGTAGTGAGTGAATATTAGATGTTGGTAAAAATGGAAATTTCTATTAATAGTAAAAACAATTTTCCTTTCTAAGTCATCCCTCTGCATATGATGGCATCTTAGTATTACCAGCTTGAATTATCATATTCAGGATGAGCTGAGCTTTATATTCCTGTCTAGCCACAACGAGTGGTCATTTCAGTTAAATTAGTAAAAGGAATCCATGTAAGTAGTTTGTCTTTTTTTGGGGGGGGGTGAGGAGTGAGAGGGTGCTGTTATATACCCAAAACAACTGGTTGAAAAATCTTAATACTTTTTTTTTTCATTTTTCAATAGGTTGTTTTGGAATCATAGAGATACACCCTGTCATTTCTCCTTTTGCTTGACCAAGACATCTGAATCAGTTTTGCAAGTTAGGCTAAGTAGCTGAAGATCTCTACAAGTCATTGCTTTATAAAGTAAGTTTGAAGTAAATTGACTCAGAGATATTGATATTTACTAGAGTAACTGCTATAATATAAACAATTAAAGATATTGAAGGCTGTTCAATGGACACTATGTTTCAAATAAAACAATGAAACATTTTGACTTCTCTTTAAATCAAGAAGCACCTTCAAGCTGACAGGTACTATGCTAAGTACAGAGAAAGGCAAAAAACCCATTCTGCTCTCAAAGAACTCACAATCTACTAGATGAAACATGAAAACAATTATAGGATAAATCAGAAGTAAACTCAAAGGGAAGCCACTAAGATTAAGGAGGATTGAAAAGGCTTCCTGACAAAGGTGGGACTTGAAGGAAGCCAGGAAGCAGAAATGAGCAAAGAGAGCATTCCATGCAAGGGGTCAGCCAGTGAAAATGCCCAGAGTTGGGAGATGGAGTATCTTGAGTGAGGAAAAGCAAGGAGGTCAGTGCTGCTGTATCTTAAATATAAATGGAGGGGCATAAAGTTCAAGAAGACTAGAAAGGTAGGTTATGAAGGTCTTTAATAGCCAAACAGAGGATTTTATATTTGATTTTGGAGGTAATAGGAAGCCACTGAGGTTTATTGGATGTGGGAAAGTGACCAGATTTGTGATTTAGGAAGATCACTTTTACTGCTAAGAGTAGATTAGCCTGGAGAAAGGCAGAGAAACCAACCAGACGGCTATTGGCAATATTCCAGGTGAGCTGACACTCCAGAGAGGTGGAAGGATCTGAAAACAGAAGAGGGTATACAAGAGATGTTACAAAGGTAGAATCAACGGGACTTGGCAACTGTTTGGATGCGGAAGGGTGTGAGAGAGTAAGGAGTCGAGGATGACACATAGGTTGCAAGCCTGGGTGACTAGGAGGTTGATGATATCCTTGACAAATAATATAGGAAAGTTAGGAAGAGAAGGTGGTTTGGGGGGTTTTACTCTGAGAGTTTATTTAAACTTTTTTTTTTTACCTCAACTACTTAACTTTTTTTTTCAAAAGTAAGATTTATTAAACCCTTTCATTTTTACATTACAGTTATTTCTGTATATACACTCCAACCCGAAACACTGGTTTTGAACCCTTTCTTGTAACAAAAAAACAAAAACAAAAACAAAAAACCAAACAGTTAACAGTTGACACCAGGACCATATCTGACAAGATTTGCAGCCTTCTGCCTGTCTAGTAAAACTGTTTAATAATTTTATTTGAAATATAGTGGTCATCTAACATCCTTTAATATTTTTTAATGCTTATATTATAGCCATTACAAGATAAGGGAAGTAAATTTCATGATTCATTCTCTGAGCTCCAGACCAGTTATTAGAATTAGTTTCCCTTTGGTCTAGTTTTTTTAAAAAATTTACATTGTTGGAATCATTGAGAATATTGTTCTTTTGGTTCTGCTGCCTTCATTTTATAATGATCTTCTCATGTTTTCTTGAATTTCTTATATTTAATTATTCAGTCGACAAGCATTTAAGATTTTTCAAATAATATTTACCTTAATTTTTAAACGTAATTCTCCCAGTATCCTTCCCTCCCACTCCTCTTCCCAAAGAGCCATCCCATATAACTAACAATATTTTTAAAGAAAAAGAAAAGAAAAAAGTCCACAAAACTGATCAATACTGCATATTGAAAACATTTTGAAAATTTATTCAAAAACAACACCTGTGCACCCCCTCCTACTGCTGCAGAGGATTGCAATTCAATGGTTGTTTTCATATTTCTTCTTTGAGACAATGCTTGTACTTTGTAATTGTGCAACATTCTTTTATTTTTTTCCTGTGGGTGTTCTTTCCATTTCTATTATTGCAGTCATTGTGTATTTTTTTCTTGGCTCTGCTTATTTCCTTCTACATCAGATTATATAAATCTTCCTGTGTGTTTATCATGCTAGTCATTTCTTATAGCATGATAATATTCCAGCATATTCAATGGCACAGTTTATTTAGCTGTTCCCCACTCAATGGACATCTGCTTTGTTTCCAATTTTGTGCCACCACAAGAACTAGTGGTATAAATATTTTGGTGTATATGAGGACCTTTTTCTTATCAATTACCTCCTTCGGGTATAAGCCTAATAATGGAATCTCTGAGTCAAAGGATATTTATACTTTAGTGCCTTTATTCGCATAATTCCAAGTTGTTTCCAAAATGGTTGCACTGCTTCCACCAACAATGTACATGTGTGCCTATCTTCCCACAGGATCTCCAACATTGGCTGTTGACTATAAATAGTCAATAGCCTTTGATATCATCAATTACTCTTCTCCTTGATATTCTCTCTTCTCTCTAGGTTTCATGACATTGCTTTCTCGTGTTTCTTCTCAATGTTTAAGTCTTCTAATTCCATTGATCAGTCTCTGAGGAATTGAAGTATGCTAACTAAACCCATTAGAGAAGGATGTATAAACAATAATGCCAACTTGTTTGTGTACAATGGAAATAGTCTCGTGGAGACAAGAATATGGGTCAGGTCACCCCCTTTGCAATACAATGGTATTATGGAAATCTAGTTGAGTAGGATCCTTTTGACACATACTGAAGCTTTAAACTATAGCTTACCTAGCTCACACCTAACCTAGGCTGCTTGGTGAGTATGTAATCATTGAATAAAAGAAGCTGAATACTCTTAGAGGATATTTTTATCAGGGCATGCCAGGTTTGTGGTTCACATTTCTATATAAGGTATCCACAAAATCTTAGCATATACCTGCCCTACAGATTAGAATATTTAAGGGCACTCACTTCTATCTCTTTTTGCTGGACAATGAAGTATCTATAACAATGAATTCTTATTCTATTGCTGCTTTTTCAAGTCTTCATGAGGACCACAATCCTTTTTCGCACTTGTCAATGTGCTACCGTCCATATTTTTCAACACTTAAAAGTGATATATTGATGTTTTTTAAAAGACTATCACTTTCCAATGACCTTTCCTCCTCCATAGAATCCTATCTTGTAACAAAAGGTACAATTAAGGAAAAAGAAAGCAAAACAAACCCCCCAAATCCAAATACACTGGCCATTTGTTGTTTCATTGTTCATCTATAGTTACAACATCTTTGCTAAGAAATAGAGATATGCCTCGTCTTCAGTCCTCTGGAGTTACATAGTAATAAGCAGGCTTTCGATAAATGCTTGTTGAGTGACTGAAATTAAGATTACATTGCACTGAAGTGAGTTCTGATGCCTTTCATTGTTGTATCCCTTCATATTATTTATGGTTATTGCACAAATCCTTTTCCTGGTTCTTACTTCACTCTGCTTTAGTTCATATGAGCCTTCAGAAGATTTTATGAAATCTTGTTGTTTCTTAATAGCAAGTTAATATTTCATTACATAAATTACTACAATTGATTTAGCTATTCCCCAATCAATAGGTACATATTTTGTTTCTAGTATCTGCTACTACAAAAAATACAAAAATTTCCTGCCATGATATAAATATTAATGCTCATTTGTGGAATTGCTAGGGTAAAGGGCATGGACATTTTCAAGACTTTTTCAAAGAATTGTAGATCATTTAACAGAATGGTCAGACCAATTCACAGATCCTTTATGAATGTGATTGTCTGCTGGCTGTCCCTTGAACATTTCTTCCATTCTTGTCTTTTGTAATCTGAAAGGTCAGATTGTTTCAAGGTACATTTGCATTGGCAGCTAGATGGCACAGTAGCTAAAATACCGGACCTTTAGTCCCATAACATAAACCTGAATTCAAATCCTGCCTTGGATACTTATTAGCTATGTGATCTGAGGCAAGTTATTTAACCTCTAACCCTCAGTTTTCTTATCTGCAAAATGGGGATAATAATAGCACCCATCTCATGGTGTTATTGTGAGTTTGCAATGAGATTACACATGAAAAAAATTTGCAGACCTTCATGTACTATACAAATGCTAATTATTATTATTATTTTATTAGTTGTAATTTGGAGCATGCTTTATATGATAACCAACATTTGCATAGAATTTTTGCATTTCTTCTTTTGAAAACTGCCTGTTCATATTCTTTGACCATTTATCTACTAGGGAAGGGCTCCTATATTGGTATCAATTCACTATATATCTTGGAGGCAGCATGGTATAATGGGTAGATTATTTGTTTTGCAGCCAGGAAAATGTGGTTTTTAGATTCCACCTTAGACACACACTGTTGTGTTATTGTAATTGTTCAGCGTTTTAGTCATGTCTGACTCTTTGTGACCCCATTTGGGGTTTTCTTGGTAAAGATTCTGGAGTGGTTTGCAATTTACCATTTCCTTCTCCAGCTCATTTTATAGATGAGGAATAGAGGCAAATGGGGTTAAATGACTTGCCAGAATCATGTGGCCACTAAGTATCTAGGGCTGGATTCTGAACCCAGTGCTCTATCCACGGTGCCACCTAGCCCATATAAACACTAGCTTTCTGCCTCAGTTCCTCTTCTATAAAATGGGGATAAAAATAGACACCTATCTCATACTCTTGCTAGCAAGACCAAACAAGATAATATATGAAAAGCACTTTGCAAACTTTAATTTGAAAGTGTTATATTAAATGGCAAGCAGTTAGGTGACACAGTGGATAGAGCCTGGGCCTAGAGTTATGAAGACCTGAGTTCAAATCCAACCTCAGACAGTTCCTAGCTGTACAACCCTGGGCAAGTCATTTAACCTTGGTTTGTCTCAGTTTCCTCATCTGTAAAATGGAGTTTATAATAATAGCACCTGCCTCCCAGGGTTGTTGTCAGGATCAGATGAGATAATAATTATAAAGTCCTTGGCATACTGCCTGGCACATAGTTAAGTTCTCTATAAATGTTAGCTAGTACTATTACTTGCCATCATCATTGTTAATCAGAGATATTTATTGTGAAGATTGTTTAACCAAACAACTTTTCCACCTTAGTCTAGCCGAATTGATTTTTATTTGTATAAAACTGTAAAATTTGTTATTGAAGTTGTTTTTTTAATCTTTTGTGATTCCTTGTTCATTTAATATTTCTCTTTGTAGACATAATAGTGATAGATATTTCCTCCTACTAGACTTTCATTTTTTTTTTAATGAAATGGTCATCTTATCTGGTTGTTTGTACTACTTTGGGACTTCTCTGATGGAGTTTTCCACCAAGTCCCAGGAAACTCATTATTGGGATGACTTCACCATCCTGTAAGATCTCATCAGCCTTAATTATTATTGGTAAGTAGTTTTCAGTCATGTCTGACTCATCGTAATCCCTTTTGGGGTTTTCTGGGCAAAGATACTAGAGTGGTTTGCCATTTCCTTCTCCAGCAGATGAAGAAGCTGAGGCAAACAGGGTTAGGTGACTTGCCCAGGGTCACATAGGTAGTAAATGTCTAAGGCTGGATTTGAATTCAGGAAGATGAGTTTTCCTGACTCAGGCTCAACACTCTATCCACCATGCCATCTAGCTGTCCTGATCAGTCTTGATAATCCACCTCATCACCACCATCTGCCTCTCTGATTGTGGCTGGGTCCATGAACTCCAAACCTCCTCTTTCAAGAGAGACCTCAGCTTCAAAGAGGTGTCCTTGATTTTCAGCTTCCTTTTGTGTTTTGTCTTTCTCTGTTAGATTGTGGTGCTTAATAAATGTTTATTGACTGGCTGACTATTTAGGTAGAATATTGGGATGGACCTTATTGTAGTATATGGTAAAAGATGTTCTAAACCTGATTTCTTCCAAAAAGTTTCAGTTTTCCCAAGACTTCTTTCTTCTCAGGAAGTTTGTGTTTTGGGGTTTATTGAACACTAAGTGTTTTTTTTTTCCCCAACACTTTCATAACAATTCTCATGCAAATGTAGGGGCTTGTTTACATTATAAAACCAGAAGGCCTAGATTTCTTGATTGAATCAATTAACCAAAGGTATAAACTAGATTTGAACAAGACCTTAATCACTTTGGGAGAAGTGAAGTACTTGAATTGCTGGATGAAAATAGATGATATCACATAGGAATATTTTGTGATTGATTGAAACAGTCAGACACACCTCTGGGCCCATGTATAACATAGCCAGTCATATTGAATTCATCAAATTCACCAAAGAAGCAGTTAAGCTTTGAGAGCTTCCAGGCTTGGGATCACCTCACGGAGGCAAATCTTTGAGTTTATTCCAGAGGGAGTGTTACAGTCTCTGTCTCCTACATTGCCTATGTCATCAGACATTGGACCCAGAACAGACAATGCATCCAACTACAAGATGAGAGTCTGAGAGACATGGGAAGGACAGGCAACTTCAGGATTCTACAAGGAAATGAGCCCTTAGAGTTCAGCCTATGTCTATACCTAAAGAGAACTCCACAAGAACTCTAAGAAGGGAGAAAAGGATTTCTAGTAAGCAGGAACCAAGTTACTCCTTTGACACATGTATATACTATACCTGTCTCCCCTCCACTATTAAGTTTGAGCCCACTCTTCCTAAGGATGTGTGTATTTGTGGGAGCACATACCCCAAAAAACTAAAAATAATTCGGAAAAATTTAGGCTTAGAATAACATTTTACATCATATATCACAAAAGTATCAAGTGTTTTCACCTCTCAAAAACTTAACTAAGTAAAAAAAGAAGTATTTTTTTTCTTTGTTGAGTAAAGCAAACAATGGTGGTACTGACAGGCTGCATAGAAGTATTTTCACTATTTTGATAACAAAGAAATTTCCCTATTAATGCGTTATTTGCAAGATATGTTTTTGTACCAAGTTTTCTCACTAAACTACATTAATAAATATCCCTTTCTAATAGCTAATTAAATTTGGCTGATAATCAGTTGGGACCATACCAGATGGGGGCTCATAAGAAACATCACTAATAACAGCACCACCCTTTCAGGGTTATAACTCTAACCTTTAGAGGAGGAGTAGTCATTTCCCTTTGGGAACTAACCTGTTAGGTTATTTCAAGAAGGGAGAGTGACCCCAAAGGTGCCACATATAGACTATTTTTCTCTGATTAAATTTTGAGTGGCTGTTTCCTAATGACATAAAGTGAGGTAATTTAACCTCACAGGAAAGGTTGTAGTACAGCATGGATTGCTGCTAGGAAAGTATCTTGAACATAATAAGTAATAAATAAGACACTTGAAGGATAGCTCCCCCAAAGAAAGATCTTTCAGTCCACAATTTATCTTGAGTCACTTTTATTGCCACTCTAGAATATCATAAAGAGATGAGAGATTTTTGTTTTAAAATATGCTCATGGATTCATTGGTTTTTTCTTCATATTTTCCATCCCTTTCAAACCCATGTTATTTTTGTCCACTTCCATGAAGCATATTCAGATCTTCTCAAATGTACCACTTTTACTATCGTGTGAGAGTGTCAGGGTACAAATGATATATAGCTGAGTTGTTACTGAGTACATAATATCATATGGCCAGTTTGCTTTCCACAATTTTTGCACATTAAATAGATTTTTTTCCCCCAGTCATTCTTTTCCCTTTCTTGTTAGTTCATCTTACTTTTATCTTCAGGCCCAAACTGAATTCTTTTATTTTTTTGGTAGATAGAACATTTATTAAGCACTTATGTTCTAGGCATTGTGCTAAGCACTAGAAATGCAAAAAAAAAAAAAGGAAAAAGAAAAGAAAAAGAAACAGTCCTTGATTACAAGGAATTTACATTATTTTTTCCCCTAAAATATTTATTTATTTAATTTTAGTTTTCAACATTCACTTCTTATAAGATATTGAGTTTTAAATTTTCTCGCCCTCTTTCCCCTCACCCCTCCCAGGTTGAATTCTTCTGTTTTCTACTGAATTCCACTCTGTTGTTTTTCTGTCTCTTCTCTACTTTCATGCCATCACCATCCCAGACAACCAGCACTCACAGTGAGGTCACTTGTCTGAGGTTCACATGCTAGAAGAAATCCCAATCCAATCCATATTTCTGACTCTGGAATGTCTGAACAAGGTTCTTTTTCAGCCATTTCTTAGATTCACATCTGGAACTCAGTTACAGTTAATTCTTTGGTGTCTGGTTAGACTTGACATGCCCTCAAAATCACAATGACTTGGTAAGAGGGTTGCTCATTACGTGAAAGCATTTGTGATGAATCAACTCCATTTTAATCACAAGAAGTAGAAAAGATGATCCTCACTGAATTGTATGGCCTGTCCTTTCTATGTTTGCAGGCCTGATCCATACCTTTGGATGTGTGGCCCTCTATCCAGGGCCTGTAGGGATCAATAAGTTGATTACCAAATCTAAAACTTGATAATTGCAACCTATTCTTTTAAAGGAAGTATAGGAGAGGGTTGAGCTTGCATGTGCAGTATTTCATCATGGACTTCAGAACCTGACTGTTTACGAGATATGGATATTATCTCATGTTATGTATATTACCTAATATCTCCCATTATCTGCTTCGAGATAGCACCAAGACTGGGCGGGAGGGCTGGGTCAGAAGCCTGGCTTTGCCAGGTACTAGCCGTGTGTCTACACACAAGTTTCTAAGCCTTAGTGCCTTCATCTGCCCAATATAGATAGTAATGTCTGTACTACCTCCTTCATGACAGTACAGGTGATGAAATGCTTGTTGACTGACTGACTGACTGACTGACTGATGGGATTGTTGTGAGTTAGCAAAATACTATACAAACAGAAGTTATTATTGTTATCTATAAGTAAAGCAATATTATTTGCTCAATGTGACTGGCATACAAACATTGGAGCAGAAAGCCTTTTCTCCACTTGTCATTCAATTCATAATTTTTAGTTCTTAAAGTTTAACAACTATTGGAGGCCATTTTTGGAGTCTAGTATTTCAATAACTAGTAGTCAATAACAAGTATTTCAATAATTTTTTGGGGGGGTTAGGCAATTGGGGTTAAGTGACTTGCCCAGGGTCACACAGCTAGTAAGTGTCAAGTGTTTGGTCTGAGGTTGGATTTGAACTCCTGACTTCAGGGCCGGTGCTCTATCCACTGTGCCACCTAGCTGCCTCAAGTATTTCAATAATTATATTCAATAACTAGTATTCAATGAAAAACAATCCCATTAATGTGTAGGTGGCTTGGGGTTCAATATCCTTTCTGAAGTATGCTGGCATTGAAATTTGTGTTTATGGACAGAGTATGACACTAGGAGAATCACATATCCTTGAAGTACTTAACAAATCTAGAAAGATACCTTAAAATACCAGTCTGTCTTGTAGTCTCTAGTATTTAAAAAACAATGCTGGTTGGCTTTTCTCACTCAAAAAAAATGAGAAAACAATATTTTTAATTTCCATTTATAACAATTAAAGGCAGCTCATGTTTCCACTCAAGTTACTTGGTAACTTGTTGAGCAAGAGTTTATAAATTAGGTAAATTATTCTTTGTGCCAGGAAGATGACAGACTAAGTAATTGTTCTAGAACAAAATGTCTAGTGTCAAGCAAAGAATGGATGTGGACTCTCACACTCATGTTTCAGTATGAATGCTTTTTATTAAATAGAGGCATATGTAGCATATAATGAGAGAGGGAATATGGCATAACGCAGGGGTGGGGAACCTGCAGCCTCAAGGCCACATGTGGCCCTCTAGGTCCTCAAGTGCAGCCCTTCGACTGAATCCTGGATTCATTCTGTAAAATTTGGATTCGGTCAAAAAGCTGCCCTTAAGGACCTAGAAGGCCTCATGTTGTCTTAAGGCACAGGTTCCCCACCCCTGCTCTAGCTTCATTGAGCCTTGGTTTTCCTCTGATGATGATACAGCCATTCCTTGATATCCTTCTAGTACTTCTGTAGTTCCTTTTATACACCTGACACACTAGCCCTGGAAGAGGATTCAAAATACTCCTTGATCCTCTCTGCTACTTCCAGACTCTCTTTTGCCTTTTTCACTTAAGCAAATTTTCCTTACATGAAATCCATTCAATCAATATTTCCCACCCATTCCCAATTCTAGTGACTGTAATATACTGACCCCCAGGTCATTCTCCCTTCTCCTTCAAGGAATTCAGTACCTGGCTCATCATCATCCCCTACTCCTTCTCTTTTATTAGGGGATTTTAATATTCCCATATATGATCCCTCAGATTCCCCAAACTCTCAATTTCTCAGCTTCCTTACATCTCATAATCTACTCTTTTCATCTCATAATTTACTCCTGACATCTCATAATCTACTCCTTTCTCTTACCTTACCCACATAAAGGGACAGTCACATACTAGATCTCACGATTACCCACTACTCAAAAGTTCCACTTCCCTGTTTAGAAACTCTGACTTTCTCATATCTGACCACAACCTCCTACCCCTCCATTTCTCTCTATTCCTCACTACCCTAAACCTACCTTTCATTTTCATGAAGAATCCCAATTCCCCGACCTTTTAGTACTTTCTCTGGCCATTCCTTTGACTTCACTCTCTGACTTCATTTTCCACCTTCTCCACAATCAACTCAATAGTTAGCCAATTTAATTTTATACTATTCTGGAATTCCTTGGCCCATTGTCATACCTCATTTGCCACAGGCCCACTACTCATCTTTTGCCAAACCTGACCCCTCACTTCCCCTTACCAGCCACATTCTGGTATACTATCTATGAACTGCTGAACGCGATTAAAAGAAGTCTCACAGCTGTGTAGACAAGTTAGATTACAAATTTATGTTATCCAGCCTCAACGAGGCTATTACTGCAGCAAAAGAGTAACATTTAATTCCTTGTGAATTGAGTCCTTATTTCACTACCTCAAAAATTATTTGTGTCTTTTTCTTCTTCAACCTTCAATACTTCCTCCCACCTCAACTGAAGACCTAACATCTTACTAGACAGAAATTTGAGGTTATATATGCACTCCATCTTCTCCCATTTCTTCATCTCAAAAACCAATTGGCATCATCCTCTACTTTTCTTTTTCTTCTCTACGCTGACAAAAGGGTGACTTTGATGAAGGTGGAGGATGAGATGGATACATAATGTCATGGAAACAATGAACATGAACTTTGAGAGATAATGGAGGAGAGAAGGGCCTGGAGTGCTATGGTCCATGGGGTCACAAAGAGCCAGACATGACCGAACAATTTAACAATAACGACAACAATGGCTACACATTTCTTGTCTTTGTGTCTTGTATTGGCTGTCACACATGGCTTGAAATGTACTCTCTTCTCACTGCTCTTAATTGTTAGTGGCTTTTCTCTTCAACTACATTGTATATAACTGCTTCGTACATATTCGAATTTATTTTCTTTGTATTTATGCTGCACATATGTATGTATATGCATATATATGGATTTGTGAATGTATACACATTTGTATGTATATGTGTATGCATATATGTACACACATGTATATATGATGTGTATCCACACACATATATACCCTGTACTTGTAAGGGTGCCTCTTGGCCATCTGAAACCAGAATTAAAGAGTTAAAGGTATATGTGTATGCATATACATATACACACATATATATATGATGTGTACACACACACACACACACACACACACACACACACCCTCCACTTGTAAGGGTGCCTCTTAGCCATCTGAAACCAGAATTAAAGGGTTAAAAGTGGAAGGCTACCTGGAGCCTACTATTTCACCTCCTTCTTCCACCCAATGAACAGTGAGGGAGCCATGGTGATGAGTAGCCAAAGGTCTCTGCCAGTGACCAAATTTGAAGCATCAGCCGCTTGGAGCTCTAGTCTGACCTGGGTCCTAAGTGTATGTCTCTGACCTGTGAGGAGAAGCTAAGACCCAAGTCCAGAGTTCCTGAGATTTGCTTCAAAGACTGGACTTCCTGGAAGTGTGAGTCAGATATCATTTGGGTATTCTATTATGTTTCCTAAATTCCTTTGCATACCCTCAGAAATAGTAGCTGTGGGGAACATTGAGCCTTTCATTGAAAATCTGGTGTCAGAGTGGGCCTATGAACTCTCTGGGGGTCTGCCTAGGTCTAGAAGGTACAGACACACAGTCATGCAGAAGATGCTTATTATGTTTTATTATATTTATTGTTACTGTGCAGAAGGTAAAATACTGTATATTTCCCTCTCCTGGCTGTGCTTATGACTCTCTAGACTTCCACATTATGATTCAACTGCCTTCTTACCCTGGAACATCCCTCTGCTGTGTGGGCCCCCTTTTCCTATTGGTGAGTTCCCTTCAGAGTGTTCTGTTTTGGGAGAAGGGACCCAAGCCAATCATGTCTCACTGCCCTCCTGTCTCAGTTTCTGACTCCTTAAGGGCAGAGATTGTCTTTCTTTTCTTTTTTCTCTTTCTTTCTTTCTTTCTTTCTTTCTTTCTTTCTTTCTTTCTTTCTTTCTTTCTTCCTTTCTTCCTTTCTTCCTTTCTTTCCTTCTTTCCTTCTTTCCTTCTTTCCTTCTTTCCTTCTTTCTTCTTTCTTCTTTCTTTCTTTCTTTCTTTCTTTCTTTCTTTCTTTCTTTCTTTCTTTCTTTCTTTCTTTCTTTCTTTCTTTCTTTCGTCTTTCTTTTCGCTTGGGGAACTTCTGCTGGGGATTTGTATCCCCAGGTCTCAGTATGGTGCTTGGCACATAATAAGCATTTAATAAATACTTGTTGCCTGCAAGCCTGTATATAGTATGCAAGCATGTTAGTTCATTCCTGAGAAGAGCTGACTCCATTATATCAAGGACATACAACCAGGACTCAGTGAAATAGTTCAGGTTCAGATAGGAGGAAAGGTAAAACAAATTGGTAGAGACTCATTTTGACTGGGAAAATCCACGTTAAATACACCTTAGACTGATGAAATGGGTGACCTCCCCAAGAGATGCACAACTGGAGGAAAGAAGGTGGTCTATTTCCTCTATGATAACCAAAGAGAGACTGACACTTCCCAAGCGCTTTGACTCAGCAAGGTGGCTGACATAAATGCCAAGGTGAGAACTAACTCCTTGGCTCCTTCTTCTTACTGAATTGGATCATATTAGTGAGATAGTGTATTTGAAACACCTTGAAAACTGTGAAGTACCATATAAATACCAATCATTATTATGATCTCCAATAGTCACTATATTTGAAGAAAGAAATCATCTCCAACCACTGATGCAGACAAGTAGAAAATGCTACATTTTCAGCTACAATGTATTCCTGTTGATTGGCCAGCCCACATTTCTTTCTTTAAGTTTTGTTTAAAACATTTAAACCCCATTTGGGGTTTTCTTGGCAAAGATACTAAAGTAGTTTGCCATTTCCTTCTCTAACTCATTTTATAGATAAGGCAACTGAGGTAAATAGGGTTAAGTGACTTGCTCAGGGTCACACAGCTAGTAAGTGTCTGAGGCTAGATTTGAACTCAAGAAGATGAATCTTCCTGATTCCAGGCCAGCATTCTACCTATGGGGCCACTTAACTGCCTTTCTTTATGGATAACAGTAATAACTCACATTTATGGAGCATAACAATAATAGTTCTTGTTTAGTCTTTGAGGGTTGTCACAGCTAAAATATATTAATTACCAAGAGGCTAATCCGATGATTCTCAGCTTTTCCAAATTTAGCTTGACTCATTCTTGGACATCAGATATACAGCCTCTCTCTTTGCTATACTTTTGTATTTATAATGTTAAAACAAGCAAACCAACATAAAAACAAAACAGGGACCTTTTACTGAACAATTAAAATTGACATCAAGCATTTTTTTTTGCTTCCTTGGATTATATATCCAGTATTATAAATCCTGTATTAGTTTGGAGGGTTATGTACGATACCGGGGTTTGTGATTGCAATGAGTGTTGTGAAATATTTCCATTTCTTCTTATTTAGCATTTGTAAAGCACTCCTATCAATGCAGTACCCCAAACTAATTATAAAGGCATTTCTCATAACTCTCTCAAAAACATCAGTGTCATCAGCTGTCATTTCCATTAGGAAGCCTATAATTAACTTAGTCAGAAAGGTATTATTTCTGACACACTGACTCTGATCTTTCTTTTGAAGCAGTCTTTTCAGGAACATCCTGAATTTTATTATCCAAGTGATAATGTCTTGGAGTTGCTTTTCTCCTTGCTTTTGGGTGTTTAGTAGGCTTATTCCACTGGCTTCCTAGTGAAATTACACTAATTATACATTATATTTGAAATGTCTTCCCTTTTCAGTTTACAAAGCACTTTTGCATCCTCACACAACCGGGTAAGGTAGATGAGATGATATTCTTATTTGACATAGGATAAAAAGAGGTCTGCTTTGTCATATTGATAATCATAGCCTGCATATGGGATCTGCATTTACTGTTCTTGGGTATAGAAAGGAGTCCCTGATGAATACTATTTAATACTCACAAAACTGGAATTGAAAGGCTAGACCTGGGATCAATATCCAGGTGTTTTGACTGTAGGAAAAGTGCTTTATCGATCTGGAGTCTTTGGCAAGACCTTGTGACCAGCCACATCCTTAGCTTTCTTATCTGCAAAATGCAAATAATATACTTGAACTAACTACTTAATGGAATTGTTGGTTATTAAGTGTACGTTGCCATGATTATTATCTTTTGACATTATGAAGTTTTCTTTCCCACTTGCCTAGCTTAGCAAGAGCTTTATATGGATAGGTCACAAAGTGTTATGACTTTTTTGCTCTTACTGCTTTTGAGGTCGGCAGATTGGTGACCATCCCTAGTATGTGAACACATGAATGATTTATAACTATTCCACACTAATCCACAATTTAGATGCTTATTATTTCAAGGCAGAGTCATGTAGAAGATAGCTGGCCTTAGAATTAGGAAGACCAGAGTTCAAACCCAATCTCTGATCCATACTTGGTGTGTGACTCTGAGTAAGTCACTTAAACACTCAGTATCCTTCCAGACAACTCTTGTTAAGAGCAAAAGTTGCAAAGAAGGTGCTGGGATGGCAAAGGGAATTTCCTTGCCAGGGAATTCTCCATATCAATGAAATCACAGAACTGTAGGGCCCACTCCTAATGGTTGAAAATGCAATTTATTTTATAAATTAGTAATAATAATATGCATAATAGAGTACTTCTTGGAAATTAACTCAGTGGGTGTTGACAGTCTGGTGTTTCCAGATTTCTAAGAAATGCCTTGAGATAGAACTAGCATTTATGTATTTACATAGGTAAAGAAAGAATTTATATAAAGTTAACATCAAAAACTTAATACAACAGCAATGGATGAAGTCCTAGACATCTTACTTCTTTTAACTTTCAGCTTTGTTCCAGAATTATTCTATGCCCATTTGTCCTCTGTAATTAATTTCTTTCTCTTGGCACAGTGGAGAAAACGCTGGCTCTACAGTCAGAGGCGTTGGGTTCAAATCTGCCCCCACCTTAGCTGACAGGATATGTGACTGTTGGTGATTCCCTTAATCTCTGTGCCTCAGTTTCCTCATCTATAAAATGAGGAGAAGGACTAGCTAACTTCTGAGGTCTCTTCCAGGCCTTTATCTGAGCTCCTATGAAACGAGGCTCATTCCCAATTTCAAAATAGTCTTAGAATGGGGGCAGCTAGTGGCACAGTGGATTAGAGCACCAGCCCTGAAGTCAGGAGGACCTGAGTTCAAATTCGAACTCAGACCAAACACTTGACACTTACTAGCTGTGTGACCCTGAGCAAGTCTCTTAACCCCAATTGCCTAAAAAAAAAAAAGACAAAATAGTTTTAGAATGGAAAAGGATCATCGAGGTCATCAAAGCCCACGAACTGCAGGAATCCCCAAGATATGTTGAGTTGGTAGGCACTTGAACACTTTCAGGGATAAGGAACTTTCTAGATAATGCATTCCGTTATGGCAGAGCTGGAATTGTTAGTTCTTTCAACCTATACAGTCCTTATGACTCCCATTTCCCATCTTTCTCACCCTGGATCTACATAGATTCATTCAATTCCTCTTCCAAACAACATCTGAAACCAGCTGTTTCACTCCCTGAAGTCTCCTTTCCTCCCTGTTAAACACAGTTTCTTCAACTCTTCCACTTTGTGAGGTTCTTTCCAGACCCTTCACCAGCTAGGATGATAGCCGTCTCCTGGAAGGGAGTCAACATAATCTGTAATGCTCTTCAAACGAGCTAGTTAAGAATAATGACCCAGGGTTTCTTTAGCGGCAGTGCTCTGAGCTCCCTAGATGAAAGGCAGCTCGAGATGCCTGAGTCGTTATCATTGCTATGATTATTATTATCATCATTCCTGGGAGTGCAACAATATATAATGGTTTCATTTTATTCAGGAACAATTAAGCTATCTTATCCAGCTTGTTTACCATCACCCACTTCCATTGCACATGTTTTTTTTTTTTTGACCTCACACCCAAGTCAGCTTTTCTGGAATCCTCAGCCTGAAAAATAAACATCTATTCTGTCCACGGATAACCCCTGTGGAGTCAGGAAGGGCCAGTCTGGATAACGCTGGCTCAGCTAGTCCTACCCCAGCCAGCCACTTTACTTTCCTCTTTCTCCTTGGATTTTAAAAATAATAATAATTTTTCAAAAACCCCTAAAAGTCAGCTCCTGCCAAGTTCTCAAACAATGCCTGATACTCCAGGTCCGATTTCAAGATATTCGTTTCTCTCAAGGATCGAGGGCGTGGAGAACAACAGGAAAAAAAAGAGGGTCAGGTGCTCTGACACAGATGTGAATCCACTGGGGCAAATTAATCCCTGGAACTGGGGGCGGTGACTAGCATAAGACGGGGAGGAGCGGAGGGAGAGAGGAAAGTGAAGTTGGACGCTAGGCGCAGCTGGACTGCGGTTGCTCTGCGCCCCCGCGCGGGTCCGCGCACGCTTCCCCTGGCAGGAGAGCGGGAGGGCCGGCTTTCTCCGCAGCCACCCCGGGCTTTCGAGCCGAGCCCGAGGCCCCTCCTTCTGCTTCCCTTTAGCTGGTAAAGGGCGAAGCATCCGTTCTCTGGGGTTTCACCGTAGAAAGGCCACTGAGCAGATGGAGAGAGAAACAAAGACAAAGCCAGAGGGAGGGGAGAGAGTGAGAGAGGGGAAGAGGCAGAGCCAGGCGTGGAGAGGGTAAACGCACGTGTCAAAGAGAAAGGGGGAAGAGAGGGCGCTAGGCACACTCTCTACCCAGCCTTTACTCCCTTAGAACGGAGTCGCTCCAGGGCAAGTCAGTCTCTCACCTAGCTTCTAGTAGCGGGAGGTAAAAAGAAAGAAAGGAAGTGTGTGGGAGGGGGAGGGAGGACCGGCGAAATTGGCTGATCTAGGTGGTGGTTGTTTGTGGAAGCCGGGGGCAGCTGACCCCGTATTCCTCTGCAAACCCTGTTCCAGAGGCGGTGGAAGAGCCCTGGCTTTGGCCAGCTCGGCTGCGGAGCCGAAGGTGGTCGGCCGCCCTGTCCCCTCGTACCTGGGCGCTGCGGCGGCGCGGGCAGGTTGACCCCGCAAGCCGCGTTATCTCTCTTTAACCCCTTTGTCTTCCTTATCGCAGGCGCAGCCGGAGGAGCAGGGGCCCCGACCTGCCGCTGCCTATCGCTTCCTCCCTGCTGGACGCTCGGTTCAATGCCGGCCAGCCCTGGGACAGCCCAGGAGGAGGGGACTCGAGCCTTGGCCAGCGCAGAGGGGAGCTGCTGGTGACCCCAGCTTACTCGGCCCGGAGGCGCGGTAAGATCGGGCGGGGCCGGCCGGAGGATCCGCAGTCCGAGCCAGCCCGCGGCGTGGGACAGAACACGTAGCGCGGCTCCGGGAAGCAGAGGCAGCGGCGGACTCGGGGTGCCTGGAGCGCGGTGGCCCGGGCCAGAGTGAGTGGCGCATGGCGCGCACGTGGGGATCTCTGGAGCGAGCAGCCTCGCGCACTTCCATGGGGGGCTCGGTCCGAGCCGTGGCGGGGCTCCTGCTGCTAGCCGCGGCTGGGGGCTTCGGGGGAGCCTTCGGTTCCGGGCTCGCCTTCACCGAGGATCTGCTGACCGTGTTCGGGGAGAACCGGAGCCTGACCGCGGCTCAAGTGGGTCACCTGCTGGATGATCTGGGCGCTGCGTCCGAGAAGTCAGTGGAGCAGCTGCAGCACTTGCATTTGCACTATAACCAGGTACGTGCGCCGTGGGACAGTGACTGCGACGATGAGCCCGGCTTTCGCTTCTCCTCCTCGCCGGGCCTCACTCTTCCTCCTCTGGCAGCCGCTCCGAGCGAGTTGGCGGTACCTGTCCTGTCCAGCCTGGCGGCCGCTTTCTCATTTCCTCCTTCGCTGTCCTGCCGGGTTCAAAATGGAGAGTAGAAGTTTGATTGATCAGAGGAAGAAAAACAGACGCTGGCCTTTAAGATCAACAGATTCACTACCTAACTTTTTTTTTAATTTTAATTTTTTTTTTAAAGCAAAACCTGTTTGCCTTAAGCAGACTTCTCAAGGGTAGGGGTGGAGTAAGTCGAAGTTTTTAATGCAGAACGGTGGGTGAAAACTATTGCAAAGGGGAGGCACCCTCAGAAAGAGGGGAAAGTAGTTTCATCATTCTCTAGCCATAACGGGACCTTGGGAGCTTGGTCATGCCTTAGGAGGGCCTCACTCAAATCCTATCCAAAAGATTGCAACTTATCCGTTTCTTAGAAATCTGTCTAGAACCGCTCTCATTTCTCTGGGGATAGTGATTTCATTGATGCTGGGAGCTCTCTGATGAGGCAATTCCTTTTACTCAACACTTAAGTGCAGTACCTGGCACATTGTAAGTGCTTAATAAGTGCTTATTGACTTGATTTTTCTTACCCATATTATCCCAGAGAAGGCCAACCTCTCTGCAAATTATAATCTTAGTCGCTTGGGGGCACCTGACTTATTCAGAGTCAAACAGCTAATATGTGTTAGAGTCTGGATTTGAATCTAGGCCTTCCAGGCTTCAATCCATAGTAATGAAAATTCTGGCCTTAATGCAAAGACTGCCAATAATTGACAAAAACAGTTTGCAAACATGATTTCATTTAATCCTCTTGACTACTCGGTAAATACCAGATATTATCATATCTTGTTTACAAATGTAGAAAGAGAGGCTTAAATAAGTAAGTCATTCAGATCAACATAATGATGAGTGTCAGATGTAGGATTTGAACCCTGCTCTCTTAAAAACTCCAAAAAATAGAATTCTTTCCGCTCCTTGGAATGATATAGCTCTGCCTTTCTCTAAATTCTGAAGGAATAACTTGCATTTAGCTTACATTTTTCTCTCCTGCCTTGTTGTGTAATTCTTTCAATCTGGCTACCTAGGAGTCTTCACTTAGCTCCTTGGTCATTCATCAGGCTGTTAACTCTCCGAGTACCCTTTCAAAGTTGGTGTCTACACTTTCCTACCCAAACAAAAACTGTTTGTTTTGTTCAGTGCTGTTTTCCTATGACAACAGGTGGTAGTGGGTCAATCTGATAAACTGATTCATGCTAACGTGTTCCCTTGGCAAGCTAGCACTATACTCATTTACAATGGCCTAGGCCCAATCTTGAGTACTGTGGCTGGGGTGGGGGGAGAAATTTTGTTTCTTTGTTTTTGGTATGGCACACTTGTTTTACACCGTCACTTGAAAACTAGAGATAGGGTGGATTCTGATAATAATGCAGATGTTTCAACTCTTGTGTCTGAGATGCCACCATTTAAGTCTGATCATGTCATCTCCCCTTTCCCTCCAATAAACTACAGGGTCCTTCAGGAACAAAAATAAGATTCTTACTTTGGTGTTCAAAGCCTTTCGTTACCTTCTCCCTTCTCTTTAATTCACTATCACTGGCCTCTTTGGTGTTCGTCAAACAAAACACTCCATCTCCCAATTTAGGATGTTTTCAGTGGCTGGCCCCCTCCTCATCTCTTCATTCATCTCCTTTATTCTGTCTCTTCCTACTCCCCTCCCTCCCTAGTCGTGTCTGACTCTTTGGGATCCCATTTGGGGCTTTCTTGGCAAAGATACTGGAGTGGTTTGCCATTTCCTTCTCCAGCTCATTTGACGTTTGAGGTAACTGAGGCAAACAGGGTTAAGTGACTTGCGCAGGGTCACATAGCTAGGAAGTTGTCTGAGTTCCAGGAAGATGATCTTGTCTTCCTGACTCCAAGCCCAGTACTCTATCCACTTCATCACCTAGTACTAGCCAAACTTTTATCTTCTACAGGAAAACCTTTCCTGATCCCTCTTAATTCTAGTTCCTTTCCTCTGATTATTTTTATTTTATTCTCTCTCTATATCTTCTTTGTACATCTATGTTGCTTATTGTCTCAGCCATTAAACCGTGAACTCCTTGAAAACCTTCACTGTTGTCTTTCTTTATATCCCTAGGACTTGGCACAGCACATAGTAGGCACTTAATAAAAAACCCTACCATTATCTCTTTATTCTAATTGTAGCACAACCCAATGCTGTTTCATGTATTATCTATATGCTACCAGAGACTTCAGACCACTTAGAAACTGACCCTCCACTTTCCTTCTGTCCCCAAAGGGGAAAAAAAGTATATGGAATGTTTGCTATAAGTAACAAATGGAAATTTATTACTGGTTTGCCCCCCTGCTCAGGGGTAAGGCTGACTCAGATGGTTAGATTGTGCCTTGTGTTGATACCTGGCCCCGTTCTGCTGATTTAAACAGCTAAAGGGCCTTTGTTATGCTCTTGCCAGGTATTTGAAGGTTGTGGGGAAAGAAAAAAAAACTTGAAGAGGAGCAGGAGCATAAATTTTCACGTTTTCGGACTTGGCAACAAACCTGGACAAAGAAACCGTCAGTTAAATGAACAAATCACTTCTCTGAGAAGTATTTACTTAGCAATAGTCTATTAATGTGGGATTATTGATTTTTGTAGGGAATAATATGCAGAGACAGCTTGGAGTAGTTTGGGGTTAGAAAGCTAGCCTGGGAACTGGGAAGATTAGGGTTCAAGTGTGACCTGGGCTAGTCCTCACTTCCAGGGGTGGAGAACCTGTTAGGATCTAGAAGGCCACACCTGGCCTCAACTCGGAAGGTTCCCCACCCCTACAAAACCTCTCAGTTCTATGGGCAGCTCTCTGAGAATCGGGTTTGTGGAAAAGGTGCGACCTGCATTGGTGGAGGAAGCTTTCTGCCTTGGAAGTTCTCAATGCCAAGGACATTACAGGTTCAGTCCCAATATTAGCATGGAGAATCCACTCAAATTTGGGGAAAACACTGAAGACCGTTTCATTGTGTTAGTAGACTTTAAAACAGCACTGATTTCAGTCAGTTGCCCCTGGAGCCTAGTAAAATAAAGAATGAGCCAAGAACTCATTAGCATAGACCTTGTAGAACTTTGTTTTGAGAACTTGGGAAAAGCTGAAGTAAGGATCAGGACCTTTCCCAAAGTCAGGGCTTGGTGATTCTGATGGTTCCAGATCTCTACAAATGGTCAGGGTTTCTGAATGTGGATTGTAACACAAATAAGTTACGACCAACAGTAAACTATTCTCTGGTGGGGAAATTGGCCAGCTTGGGAAATATATGTCCATATATATATTTTAAATACAGTCACAGTAATTGCGTAGTGTTTAAGAAGATGCTGTTCCCCATAAGGCTCCTTAATAGTCAGAGTCTGTTAAAATTGGAGGAAAAAAAAACCCAACTGGTACATTTTTGTGTTTTAAGTTTCTCTTCATTTAGAGTTAATTAAGGGATAGAAGATACAACACCCTCCATAGAAGGGGGATGGGTAATATAAAAATAGGATTCTCTTAGGTTGAAGCTCCTGGGAACTTCTTAGAGAGAGGAAAGCAATTGGCTTGATGTTTGCCTAACCTTTCCCAGAATGGGAGGTGGCCTAAGTGAACCTTTCTTCTTCCCTCTGAGCCTTAGATGCAGACTTAGACCAGCTTAAAGTTGAGAGCCTTCTCCATGAAAATAAATTTTCCAAGTGCATAAAAAATTTTCAAACATACTTTTAAAAATATTTCTGTAAAAGTCTGTATTTTTATGTGTTGTGAATAGTTAGTTTTCCAGAATTCCAAAGGAATTGCATTTCACAACTGGTAAAATATGCTTGTTTGAATCAGTGAAATGATATGAAGATTACAAATGTTTTCCCAGAAGGAAATCCTGGAAATGAAAAAAAAAAGTCAGGGGCATGCAGAAATCCTGTGATTCAGATGTCTCCAACCTGATATTTCTAGATATAAGAATCAGTAATTCATAATAAGAATAAATTTAATTCATTAATTGTTTCCCAATTACATGTACATTCTTAAAAAATATTCATTTTTAAAAATTGAGTTCCAAATTTTCTCCCTCCCTCTCCAATCCTTGAGAAGGCACAAGGTACAAGAGATTTTATTTACTAGGGATACATTCAGGTTCACCAGCAGCTGCTGCTCACACCTCAGAGTCACTAGTCTTGACTTTTCCAAGCTCTCCTCCTTCTAAAAGCACCCTGTTGCTTCCTCTTTTGCAGTATTTCTAATATCGGCAGACAATTAACAACACCTGCTGCTTGGGAAGGCATTGAAGGAGACCTAAAACTTGGGTAATACTTGGGCTCTCAGCCCTTGTGGAATTAGCTCATAGTCTAGTCAAAGGACAATACAGACAATAATCAATAAACGTTCATTATTAGTCATATCACGTATACACAGGACTTATTAACCTGGGGTGCAGTGAACTTGTTTGAAAAGAAAATTGATTTAAAAAAACCCCACAAAAAAATCATAAAAAATCCATGTCTCCCCTGCTGGAGACTTTTGTTTGTACATTTATTTTAAAAAATCACAAAAATCATAAAAATATTTTGATAGCTATATTTCAGTATATTTATATATGTACGGTATATATATATATATGTGTGTGTGTCTTTTGGCATTGTGTGTGTATGTGTATACACCCACATTTCCTTCACAAAACTAGGTATTTTATGCATTTAAAAACATTCTGAGAAGGGGTTGATGGGCTTTACCAGTATGCCCAAGGAGGCCATAAAGCACAAAAAGGTTAGGGCATCGAGTGTGTGGGTAGGGCTATTAGCATCAGATAAGATAACAATCTTTCTCCATCACTAGGCTTTCTATATTATCTGTTCTCTACTGGGCCCTCACTACTACACAGAAATTCCCTTATCCTCTTCTAAGTAAGAAGAATAAACCAAAGTGTCTGTCCAGAGGAGGCAACCACAATGGTGAGGGGCCCAAAGTCCATGACACATGAGGATTGGTTGTCTTCAAGTGAAGTGTTTGGAGTGCCGTCATGTGAAAGAGCTGTAAACTTCTGTTCTCTTTGACCTTAGAGAGCAGAACTCCTGTACTCAGAGTTTCCACCCGTTACTATGGGTGGAAATTGTAAAGAAGCAAATTGGCTTGATATTTGAAGAATGCTTCTCCCTACTTGCTAATAGTTAAGGTTATTTAAAAGTAAGATGGACTTTCTGGATGCTGAGGTTCCCCTTCATAGGGGTCTTCAAGCATAGCCTGGATAACTGCTTGTTGAATAAGTTATAGTGACCATGTCTGTCGGGTATGAGTTAGATCAGCTGTCCGCTGAGGTACCTTTTGGACTCTAAAATTCTGTGATTTAGTGAATTCTGCAGTCCGGACATCTCCTAGGGTCTGAGTCTTGGACACTAGGGCTCTGGCTGTTTAGAACCTTTTTTAGAAGCAGGCCCTTAGGTGTCAGGCTCAACCAGGAGCTTAAATACATTTAGTACTGGACTGGACATCAGTCATCCTCTGCCATTTTGAGATATGATGGTAAATCTGCTGAATTGGTCTCCCAAATCTTTAGATTATTTATTGACTACAGACACTCATTCTGATTTTCCTTTTTCCCTTTGAAGGAGAAGACACTGAGGCCATCATAGAATGGTTGAGGGTGGGAATAACTTATGCTTTACCTGTCCTATGGCTAACAAAGGTCTCCAACAAAACTTTCATCCCCTGCTATGGTTCCTCTTACCCCCCCCATCTCTTATCTATCCATCTTTGTGTTACTTCTCCCTGGTCCCTAGTCTTCTCTCCCTTCCCCTCCCCCTTCTGGAACCCCCCCCCCCATCATTAACTGCTCTTCGTGTTAATTCTTCCTTACCTTTGTGTAGTCACATAAACCTGACTCCCTCTAGAAAGTACCAGATACAATGTACTATAACTTTTGTAACTTTTAAGAGTCTGCTTTGGTTTTTATCTAGGCTTTAACTTTAGCCTAAAGCTTCACATCCGAAATCACTTGAAAGTTGGTTTATGACACCTGTTTTGATTTGAGCCTGCTCCACCTCCAAGGTGGCTGGTATGGTTTTCAGCCCCAGGTCCTCCAGCCTTCAAGCTAACCCATCGGTTTTTCCTTTCTTAGACTTGGCAATTAGATTTTACAACATTAACAATTATTGTGTCGAGCAAAATACTTATAGAACTATGTGATTTCCAAATGCAGTGAAAACACGTTAATGTGGTACTAAATGAAGCATGATAAACGAAGGATCCTAAGTGACACTCATTTTAAGTGATTTTTCTGGTATGTAATTGAACATGTGAAGTGGGAAGCATTGTTATATTTTCTGTAGAAATTTCTATTGTATGTGTGAGAAATTCCTATTGTATGTTTGATAACATTGACTCAGCTTCTGTCAGTTTCACATTGATTTTGTAAACCTAAGTTTTTTAGTTTTTTTTCTGTTATAAAGTAACTTGCTTTGAGGAATGTAATTTGTTACTTTGAAAACTTTGTAACTTTGAAAAAAAAACCTACCTAATTTGGTTTTCCTACAGAGTTAACTTGTATCCCTTGACACTGCCTGCAGGCCTGTGCACGTGTTCTCTTACTGGCGTCCCACCTACATAGGACCAGGAGATGGCGCCCCTCTATTCTGTCTCATGTCTCCTCCAGACTGGATGGTCACCATTAGTTAGGAACCTCTTCTTTGAGGCTCATTTTATCTAACCACATTCAAGTCCTTGTTATAGAAATCTATTGGTCCCCAGGTCACTTTCCTTCCTTTCTCAAGGAATTCAGTAGCTGGACTCTAGCTATACCCCAGCCTTTGGATGTAAGGACTTCGGTATATCTGATGTCCTTAAAAACTCTGCCCTCCCAGTTCATCAACCTTTGCCACACAGTGGGATGACCATATCCTTAATCTTACCACCTATCATAATTACTTAAATCTATGACTTACGAATTTCTGAAATTCTTCTCTGACTACAACCTCCTGGTCTTCCATCTCTCCCTGTGCCTCTCACCTTAAACTGATTCGTTCTTCATCCATTTGGTGACCTCCCTGTTGTCACAGTCCAGCATCCCCACTTCATGCAGACTCACTTTTCTTCTTTCAGTTTTGAATCAGTAGTGAACTAGCTCAACTATCCCTGTCCTCCTTTGCTGTCTTCTCTGGTTTTTCTGCTTTGTTAAGCCCCAGCCCTGGATGACCCTGACCATTTGACACTTGAAAACTGACTCCTGGCTAATTGCTGAAAGCTGCTAGAAGTCATAGAAACTGCATGGTGTTGGACCTGAATTTAGGAAAACTTGAGTTTTTATCCTGCCTTGGTCGATTATTAACTTTACTGAGCCTCAGTTTTCTCATGATTAAGATAAGGATAATTAGAGCATCCATCTCCCAGAATCGTTGTGAGGATCAGATGTGAAGTTATTTGCAAACCTTAAAATGCTTACTATCATCATTGTTATCATCATTTCATACTGATGAAGTCCAATACAAATTCATGTTCTTTAATAGGTGACTCAGTGGAAAGGGCCTTGGATTTGGAATCACAAGACTAGAGCCCAAATCCTACCCCTGACATTTACTGTATGGCCCTGGGAAATTCACTTAATCTTTCCTGTCCTCGGTTTCCTCATCTGGAAAATGAGAGGGTTGGGCTTGATAACCTCTAAAGTTTCTTCTACTTCTAAATGTATGATTTTATATACTGGGTCCTCACTGCCACATGATAATGCTTTTTATTCTCTGATCAATTTTATTGAATTTTCAGAAATGGCTATTTTCTATCTTTCTTTCTTGTTCTTTCTTTCTCTCTCTCTGGAGTGGTTGCCATTTCCTTTTCTCTCTCTCTATCTCTCTAATCACTGCAATCTTTTAATGTTTGACAAATAAAACCTTTGTGCACAAGCTTCAGAGCATATCACGTAAATACCTTTACAGAAGTGATGATCACTTTGTCAACGGTCAGTTTATTTTAAAAATAAAAACCCAGACAATGGTCAAAGTACTATGGGGGGTGCAAGGGGAGAAGGGAAGAGAGGATGCAACAATGACAAAAGAGAAACAGGTTAGTCTTTATACAGAGATGCCTGCAGAGTCCCGAAGTCCACAGTCCACAGACTACCTGGTGAAATTGTTTAAATAGACCCCAAAACTGCTCACTGCCCTTTATCAAAACATGCTGGCTGAGCACAAAGGCAACCCTTTGCCCCTAGAAATCAGTTCTGCCTTGCATTTTTCAAGGAACAAGCAATATTACAGTGTTTTGAGGAACTGAGACAAGCAGGCTTAAATGAGTTTCACAGGGCCAAACAGCTAATAAGTTTCTGAGGCTGGATTTGAACTCATTAAGACAAATTTTCCTAATTGTAAGCCCAGTGCTTTTTCCACTGAGCTACCCAATTGCCCTTGTGTCTTCTTTTCTAAAGCCTCCCATGGTACTCCTTGCCTTTTATTTTGAGAATGTAGGTATCCATCATGCATTCTCTGTTCTTCACTATATTGTACCTTCAAACACCTATATCTAATTTGCTCTGGTCTCTGAAAAAGAAATGGTTCTTCTTTTTTGGCCAAGGCCAAGTCCTTGTGCCCTTGATCCCATCTGTCTTGGGAGCTTATTTCCTCAGTCATCTTTCCTGTTCCCCTTCTTTAATCTTCAATTTCTCCTTATCTCCTGGCTCCTTTCCTGTTGCCTACAAACCTACTTAGGTCTACCCTATCCTTTAAAAAACCAAACCAAGCAAACAAACTCCAAAGCCTTGAGTCTGTTATTTCTTCAAGTTATTCAATATCCTTCCCAAACATACAGTTATTGCTACTACTTTCTGTCCTTTGACTCACTTCCCCAACCCTTGCCATCTGGTTTCTGATTCCACCATTTAACGGAATCTCCTTTCTTAAAGGTGACAACAACATCGTAATGATTAATCTGATCTTTTCTCAGTCTACGTCACTGTTGACCTCTGAAGCTCTTTGGCCCTGCCAGTTACTACGTCTTCTGGCTTAGTCTCTCTTCTCTGCCTTTCTTTTTTTTGTAACATCGTCTGCACCTTGTCTTTCTTCTTGTCTGACTTTTTTAGTAACCTTTGTGGTTGGCTTGTGTCCAACTCTGTAATGGTGATGTCCCCCTAGGCTCGGTGCTAAACCTTCCTTTTCCTATCCTTACTCTTAGTGTTTTCATTAAGTCTCATGGGTCCAATTACTATCTATATGATGACGACTCCAGCATTTGTATGTCTTTCCTTGTCTAGGACTCCAAAAGGGAGGTCTGGATTATGCTGGAGGCTAGAACTGGAGGATTCCTGGAGCAGCAGCAATCCTGCTATAGAAAGTTACGGGGTGGGAAATGACATTCAGCTCCTGTCCCACTTTATGAGTGTCCCATACATTTCTTCCTTCACTCAATCTGGAGATGGAGACTGTTGCCTTAGACTCCATCTATGGACACAGGGTATCAGGAATATTCAGGGCTAACCTTGGATAAGCTCCTTCTAACACCTCTCTCCTTCCTCTCTTCTCCTCACGCTTTCTCCCCAAGTGAGACTCCCTAATTGTGGGGTCCCCCTAGGCTCTGCTCTGAACCCTCTTGTCTCTACCCTTTCTCTAACCAATTTTATCAACTCCGTGGGTGCAGTGATTATTTCTATGGTCATGATTCAGAGTCTGTATTTCTATTCCTAGCTATTTTGCTTCATCTTTTTGCTAGATATTACTTAGTTACCTAGTCCAGAAGCTCCTGGCTGGAGGGAGAAGGGGGTGGCCAAACAGGATGAGATGGGGGGAGGGTCTGACACTCTACTTCATCCAACTATCCCTCCTCTGTCATTACCATTCCTGTCCACAAGCAGGCACAACCATAGGATATGATGATAATAGGTAAGGCCCAGTCTTAGGCACGGAGGCACTGTCGACACAAATCAACCTATTGGCCATGGCTGACAGTGTTAGATATCTAGAGACTGGTAGAGGTAGGGTCTCAGTCCTTTGAAGTCAAGATTTGTTACCTTTGTTTTTCACAAATTATAAATATTTAAGTTTTCTATTTTAGCGTTTGTTTGTCTTTGAAGAAATCCTTACTATTTATAGTATATATCTAAAATAAGCTTTAAAATCTTGGAGAACAGGAATCTACACCCTAATCTTTGCCATCCAGCTAACCAAAGACATATTGGTCAATTTGTACTTTCTCTCACCAGTATTCCTCAGGAAGTGAGGCAGTGTGGCCTAGCTGAGAGAAAGTTGGCCTTGAAACCAAAAGGACCTGGGTTCAAGTCCCCCCACTGATACCTGCTGGCTGTGTGAGTTCCCCTTAGCACATTCTTTCACATCTTGCTGCTCTAGGCTGTCCTTTAAGGCAGAGAAGGTATTGACCTGGATTGATGAAAGGAGTTTCCTCCCCTGGGACTTCCCTATACTAATGAAATCACAGAGCTAGTAACTATTACTAGTCTTCAGGAATGGCAGAAATACCATTTTCTTCTTCCATCTAAACTTTGAGGCTTCTGCTCTGAATGAGTGTTTAACTAAGCAGCTCTTCTTTAGCCCATTTCTTGAGAACCTTTAGTCTGGGAGAGCAGTTCCAATATATCTTGTCTTACTTACCGAGACAGACAAGTCTGGGTATATAGGTTATATAGTGCTTTGAGGTTTACAAAGCACTTCAGTATCTCATTTGGACCTTACAACAGCCCTGAGAGGTTAGTGTTCTTATTATCTTCATTTTTACAGAAGAAGAAACTGAGGCAGACAGAAATTAAATGACTTGCTTGGGGTTAAGTGTCTCAGGTAGGATTTGAACACATGTCTTTCTGATTCCAGGTCTAGTACTCTCTCCATTGCTCTGTCTCATTTCCTTCTATGCTTCCGTCCTGACAGTGTAGTATCTGCTTTTTATGATAGACAAGAGATGAAAACAGAACATATAGGAAAGGATGGAAAGGGAGGGAGTACTCCCTCTAATTCATGGAGTCATGCTAGGGAAAAGCTGCAGTTGAGAGACTGGGATGTATTTTTTTTCCTTCTCTCAATGTTTGGAGACTATATCTGAATGAATAGAAGTTGTTAATGTGCTTTCTGTAGTTGCATTTCTGGTTATATCCCTTTTAAAAGATGTTGCTATAAGAGGATGTGGTTTTTGTGAAGGTTAGAAAGAGCTTAATATGAATTGTTTCCTACTCCATTAAGAACTCTGAATAATATCCTTAATGGAGGAGGTGGTGTGGAATTTTAGAAAGATCACTGGACCAGGAACCAGGAGCCCGGACTTTCAGTGTTGATAGTTACAAATTAGTGTTGTAGCCTTGGTCAGGTCACTTCACATATTGGGCCCTCAATTTCCTCAGCCGTAAAATGAGGGCATTGAACTAGGTGATTTTTAAGGTCTCATCTACCCTTACATTCTGATAAACTAGATTTCTTTGCTAATATTTGTATTATGTGGTTGAATTTTTTAAAAATACATAAAACATGTATGTTTTGGAACCTCCTGTGTTAGCAAGAACCACTTTCTCTTTGAAAAGAAGGGCTACAGATGGCAGCTAGAGAGTAGGGCAGCAGCTGAGAAGGAGTGCTGCTCCCTGGGGAAAGGTAAAGCAAGTTGAAGGAAAAGAGTTTAAGGTATTAGGAGAAAAAGAGTTTGTAAGTTTGACACCATCCAGGATGAGCTTTGCTCAAGCGACCACACAGATGCCTCAGAACAAACATTTAACATCGGGATCACTTACAACCCAACTGGGTTAAAAACCAGAGCAAGGGAGTGCTTTGTAGACCCTGAGGAATATGAGAAAGTGCCTTCAGTTGTCTTCAGATAGTTTTACAATTTCAAATTACAGATAATTGTAGGCCCACATTCATACCCCTGGGAGTAGTTAGCATGTTCCCAAATGATCCCCAAATACCTGTTTCAGGAGCCAAGTGAATTTAAGACTTAAGAGTCTTAAAGGTTTTTTTTCTCCTAAAGAAGAAAAGAAATGAACTACCTCTTTGTAGGCTGGATTATTTGAGATGGGGAGCAGGGAGAAGCTTGTGAAAGGGAACTTTGTTTTACAGCAACAGCAGCAGCAATAATAATAATAATGATAATGATAATAGCCACCATTTTGTATAGACATTTAAGGTGTGCAGAACTCTTTACTCGTATTATTGTACTCGATCTTCACAATTGATTTCCTCTCTCCTCCCAGTCATGGGTTTTACTAAGGTAGAATCCAAATCAAAGATACGCTAAGCAACCTTGATCTATAGTATCATTATTGTGACATCTTACAAATGAGAATGAGCTTGCAGGCTGAAGGGTGGTGGATCCATTGAGTTCAGGAGTTCTGAGCTGCAGTAGAGCTAAAGCTAATGGGGCATCCACACTAATTTTGGCACCAATATAGTGAATCCTGGGAACAGGGAGCAGAGGACTCCAACCTGCCTAAGGAGGGGGTAAACTCATGGCTACTACCCTTCTACTTGGACAAGATAGGGAGATTTGGTCTCAAAAGAACAGCAACAGTAATCCTCTCCTCTTCTCCACCCCTCAAACAAAACAGATGAATGAGGAGAGCAGAAATAAATTAAGCATTGTCAAGATGGTATGGTTTGCATGATTTACAATTCTGTTTTGACTTTCATATTATGAAATGTGAGAAGGTGAGTTTATTGGGGTAGTGAGTGCTTTTCTGCTTTTTTGTTTGTTTGTTTTTTGGCTAAGCAGTGGGGTTAAGTGACTTTGCCCAGGGTTGCACAGCTAGTAAGTGTTATGTGTCTGAGGCTGGATTTGAACTCAGGTCCTCCTGACTCCAGGGCCGGTGCTCTATCCACTGTGCCACCTAGCTGTCCCTGCTTTTTTGCTTCTGAACATGGCTAGGTTATTTGGCATGGTCAGACCTATGCGTTGGGAAGATTATTCTGTTGTCAGTGTGACGGCAGGATTGCAGAAGGGAGCAACTAGGTAGTGAGATCAGTTAGGCTATTACAATAGGCTAGATGAATAGTTATGAACTAGCATGGTGGTGACCCGGAGAAAGTGGGAAGATAATGTTTCTCTAATTAGAAAGTTGGAAGCTGGGAGGAGGAGCATATAATTCTTTCTATGTGCATATGTCTATGTGGGTGCACACCTGTGCATATTCATGTAGATGATTATTTCAATTCTGAGATGCCTATGGAATATCCAGGTGGAGATGGAGATAGGTATTGGACCAATCAGTACAGGGAACTTTTGGAATAGGAAAATACCTCTACTAAAGCAAGCCAGTATCTTTTCTGCAACTTATGATCTTGCCTAGAGGTTAAGTGATTTAGCAGTGACTCACAACCAGTGTGGGTCAGAGATAGGACTTGATCCCAGGTCTGTCCAGCTCCAAGGTCGGTTCTCCATCCAGTACTCAGTGCTGCCTCTTAATCCTGGTGGAGCTATCCAGCAGAAAGTTAAGGTGTTTGGAACTGGAGCTTAGGGAAGAGCTTAAAGCTGGGCAGATAGATTTGGGCACTCATTTTCATAGAGGTGGAAATTGAATCTATGAGAGTAGAAGCAATCCCCAGTGGCCTGAGTCTAGGACCAAACCTTGGGGGAGACACTCATTCTTAGGGGGCAGGAAGATGGGGAAGAAACTATACTAGAGACCAGAAAGGGAGTGGGAAGAAGCAGATATTTGAAGTTTCAGGGAAGCTTCAATTCAGGAGTGGGGGCCCAACAGTGGTACAAGAGCAGCACCCAGAGTTCACTGCCAGATATGTTGCCAGCAGATGTGATTGGTGGATCACAGACGGCCAGGTGTTTGGGCAGGAGGGCACAGAGCCACCCCTGCTCATTTGGGCTTCTTAAAGGTGCCTTTGGTAGTAAACTTCATGTTCCTCTGATCTACTTTGGGGCTTGTTGTTTTTATGAAGCAGGATAGATGGATTTAGGGCTCAACAAATCCAATCAATCGCCAAGTCTTGTTGATTCTTCCTCCTCTGTATGTCTCGCTCCTATCCTCTTCTCTCCACTCACAAAGCCACTACCCTAGTCCTGACCCTCATTGCCTCTCCCGTGGACTATTAGAGTAGCATCCTATTTGGTTACCCTCTCCAAGTCTTTCCTCTCCAATTCAATTCCCACACCACTGCCACAATGATTTTCCAAAATCACAGATCTGAATTCTTAAGCAGCTCCAAGGGTTTCCTTTTGCTTCTAGGACAGGAGATCTTCATCTTCCTTGTGTCATGGACCTTCTTGGCAGTCTGGCAAAGCCTGTGGACTTTTCAAAATAATGTTTAAAATGCATTAAATAAAACATATAGGATCATAAAGGAAACTGATTATATTGAAATAGTTATCAAAATATTAAAATAAAAAAAAAGTAAGTTGACAGATCCCAGATGAAGAGCTCCCTGGGATCAAACTCCAACTCTGCATGTTACAGACCTTCACAGTCTGTCTTGTCTCTCTTTTTGGGCTGATTATACATTACTTTCCTTCACGTACACTATGATCTATTTTCTATACGTGATAGTCTGGCTTTTCTTGTCCCTGTGCCACTGAATGGTCTGTTCCTTATGCCTAGAATGTGGAATTCTGAACTCAACTTTTTAGAATTCCTAACTTCCTTTAAAAACCTGAAATCAAAAGGCTGTCTCCTACAGGAAGCCTGCCCCAAGAAATTCCTTTGTCTGGATTTTGTATTTAGTTTTCTTTTTGTTTAGTCATTTTAATCATTTCAGACTCTCTGTGACCCCATTTAGGATTTTCTCAGCAAAGAAACTAGAGTGGTTTGCCATTTCATTCCCCAGCTCATTTGACAGTTGAGGAAACTGAGGCAAACAGAGTTATGTGACTTTCCCAGGGTCACACAGCTAGTAAGTGTCTGAGTCCAGATTCGAACTCAAGAAGATGAATCTTCCCGACTTCAGGCCCAGCGCTCTATCTCCTGTGCCACCTAGTTGCCCTAGTTTAATTTTCTGCTTACATTTAATTTCTGCCCCGAGAGAGTCTGAGCTCCTTGAAGGCAGGGAATGCTTGTTTTTGTCTTTGTAGTATTAGTCTAGGGTTGTGGCACACATTAGGTGCTTAATAAATGCTAGTGGATGAATTTTAAAAAGAAAACAAAGGTGACTGGGTTCAGGGTTGTTCCTCACCCTCCTACCCTTCCACCCCCTAGCTGCAGTGAGTGGTCCAGTGGAGGAGAACATGGTGATGACAGATGGTGAAATTCTAGAGTATTTTATTTGGACAGAGCTGCAGTCCTCATGAGGAATCTTTGGGCACTTTTTCCATGAAAAGCTCACTGTTTGTGTCATGAGCTATTCTCATAAGGACATTGGCTTGGATTTCCTTAGCTATAATTTTTCTGCTTTTTTTTTTTTGTTGTTGTTGAACCTAAAAGTACAGTCGTGGTGCTCACTCTCCTATTGGCTACATGTGTTTTATTAGATATTTGTCGCCATAGACAATTTCTTACTTATGTCTGTTACATAAAGTCTGTTTATCTCATAGCAGGAGGTCAGAGTAGGTTAAAGCCCAAAGCCTGAAAATAATGGTTGTGAGGCAGTGCTGCTTGCTGATGAATGACATTTTCAGAATAAATATCAGGAACAGAGCCGGATGAGATTCTTATTCCTGCAGCTAATTTGCTCCTGAACCTGCTGCCGCCACCTTATGGACATGAGTGGGTACTGTTGGCCTCACATGCTGTCATCAGGTTTGTTTCTTTTTTTCAAATCTTCTCTCTCTCCTTTGCTGATGAGAGCTGACATTTTATAACCTGTGGTGTCCTTCCCAGTGACAATGTCTACCCAAATTCTGTGCATCATTACGGGCTTTAACAATCATAGGCTGTAGCCCATTTGGACAAAGACATTTCTTTTAAATATGATGCACTAACAGGCAGTTGATTCTCTCCCCTAGTTACGGGAGGTGGTGTTGTCCCTGGGACACATGCCTCAGCCTAGAAAGGAGACTGTCAATCAATCACCAGTTATTTAGGAAGCACCGTCCTTGTGACAGACAGTGTGCTAATCATGCCATGTCTGGTCTTAACTTCACTCACAGCTCCTGTGGCTAGTAAACCAAAACGTTCCCCCACCATTGCTTTTCTGTGGGTGGTGTATCCACTCCCTCCCCCACTGGAAAATCGGCTCCTGCAGGGCAGGGACTTTCATTTTTATCTTTGCCTCTAGCATATAGTGAGTGGCATATAGTAGGTGAGTAATAAATACTTATGCTCAGAATCACAAGGTTCATGGATGACCATGAACCCAGTAGCACGTTGTGGGCCCGCTGGGTCAAACATTTGGCTTAAGGAGTTAGGATGACTTTTGACTCTTTGAAGTTATACTGCCAGGAAGCTTCTACTGCTTTTTCCATTGAACTAGCTTCTCCCAACTCTGTAAAATGGAAATTATTTAGAAAGTCTTTGAATTTTGTCTACTTCCCATGCCTATGCAGATAGAATTTCAAGAAGCCCAAAATGGGGTTGGGCTGGATCACTAACTGTTCTGGTAATCTGTGCTCTAATTTATTATTAGGTACTTAACAGATTGAAAACAAATGTTATCTTGTTTGCCCCATGACTGTATTTGAGTGCTAACCCAGCCACACTGACTTTCTTGATCTTCTGGATGCTCCATCTCTTGGCTCTGGGCATTTCGGGGCTGTTCCCTTTCCCTGGAATGCTTTCCCCGCTTATTTTTGCAACTGGCGTCCCTGGCTTCCGTTAAAGTCCTCGTCTTCGGTGGGAAGCCTTTCCCAATCCCTCTCGTTCCTAGTACCTTCACTGTCTTTATTTCCTATTTATCCTGTATATAGCTTGGCTTGTACATGTTTTTTTGCTTGTTTTCTCCCCCATTAGATTGTTAGTTCCCTGTGGGCAGAAACTGTCTTTTGCCTCTTTTTGTATCTCTAGCGCTTAGCACAGTGCCTGGCAGGTAGCAGGTACTCAATAATTAGTACCAGCTAATTAGCATTTAGTACTTTAAGGTTTTAGAAGTACTGCATATGTTATCTCATTTATTCACAACCCTGTGGAGGTGAATACTATCATTATTCCCATTTTATAGATGAGTTGACTGAGGCCCAGAAAGGTGACTTCTTCACGGTCCCACAGCCAATAAACATATGAGACAGGATTTGACAAGTCTAGCATTCTTTCCCCACTGAGCCGCATGGTTGCCTGGTTATTTTGGTTTTCTTATTCACACGTCTCCCAATTACTATCAGGGTCTTCATCATCGCCAAGATTTATGGTGCTTATATAGTCATTTTGCAGTCAGTTTATAATTACAAGGAATTCTACAATTATTTTTTCATTTGATCCAGAGAGTCTTATGACTTTACCAGCAGACGTTAATTAAGTTCTGGACATTGTGCTAAGTCCTGCTGATACCAAGGCAAAAATGAAACAGTCTCCACCCTCAGGGAGCTTATACTTTGCCCAGGAAATGACCAGGACAGTCTCTTCTGATAGAGCTCATTGCTGATACTAAAGCCTGAGATTTCCAATTCAAATGATTCCTCGATGAAGGGAGTACCAGCTCCCTAAGGGAAAACATGAGCCTCAGCTCACAATTTCATGATAATCAGTTTAGCCAAGTGAAGACTTTTTGATGTTGCTCTGTGAGATGTTTGACTCTTCATTAATAACGCTGTTTGGGTATTTTTTTTATACTCCATGATTCCTAAGCTATTTTTGTAAAAGAAATATGCTTAGTTTTCCCCTGAGCCATGAAATCTACATGAGCTATGCATGTCAGAGATCTTACAGGATTGTTTAATAGGGATATGGAGAAGATAATTTATTGGCTAAGCTATCTCTTGTCCAAATGCTAACTTGACCGTATTTATGTTAATCAAAGAAGTGTTTGTCACGCACTTTATTCTCATCATCCCTTAATTTCTGTTGCAAAAGCACTATACTGTATGCTTGTAGATGGAGAGTTGGAAAAGACCTTAAAGGTCATGTAGTCTAACTTGGTCTTTGAACCGAGGAGGTGAAATGACTTGCCTTAGGTTCCTGCCCCCTCATTGTACCTTTGACTTGGGACACACACCCACATACCTACCCTAAATGCCTCACAAGCTGCAAGCTTCCCCAGTTCCTGCTCTTCAAGGAGCTTACATTCTTACAGAAATGTGATAGGCTGGGCTGATTTAAGCCCATCCCCTGATAGTTTAGATTTGATAGTGAGCCTTCCACAGTTACCAAAAGGATATTTATTTCACCTGCATGAACTCTGGATTTGGCCTCAAGTCTAAAAGGGCCATGACTCCATCACTTGGACAGGTTTTTTTATGTTCTTAAATGACAAAAAAAAAAAAAAGCCACATTACCATGGCTTGAGGCAACCAGTAAGGCTAGTGAGAAAAGCCTGAGCCTTTGCCTCTCCAGGCTAATCAAGTCTTGGGGCCAGCTTCCTTCCAGTTTAGGCAAAGAACTGGCCTAACTCAAATGGAAAAGAGGGAAAAGCTGGTAGATAATGATCCTGTCACAGGGGGAGACATGCGCATATGCAAAATTCTTCTGGAGCGGATAGATCCCCTGGGAAGGGGAACAGTACTAGCAACTGGGGGAACCAGGAAATGCCTCAAAATGGCTCCTGAGCTGAATCTTGAAGGAAATGAGGGATGAAGAGGTAAAGAGAGAATATATTCCAGGCGTGGATATAGTCAGAACAGAGGCACAGAGCCAGTAGATGAAGTAGCCAGTGAGAAAAATCGGCATGCCAGTATGGTGGATTGTAGAGCACTGGAGGTGAGTAATAAAGAAAGAGGTTGGAAAGGCAGGATGGGATCAGGTTTGGAAGAGCTTGAAATGACCCAGAGAGGGCGTTGTATTAGATCGTAGAGGTAACAGGGAGCCACTTGTGTTTATTAAGAAAGGATATGACACTATCAGACCTTGATCAAATCGCCTTTGGGATGTGGAGGAAGGATTGTCATAGGGAGACTAGAGTTTAAGAGATCAGTTAGGAGGCTAATATATCACCTGGGCGGAGAAGTGATGAGAGCCCGAACTAGGGTGGTCAAAGGTCATTGAGAGAGCATGTAGAGATAAAGGTAAAGAGAAGAGAAACTCTTGGGGTATGCTTCTAATAAGGAGCAGGACCTTGGTGATGATCACTTAGCAAAGGAGACTGAGGAGAGGTCAGACATGGAGGAGGAGTACCAAGGGAGAACGGTGTCCCCAAAGCCTCCAGAGGACAGAGTATCCAAGAGGAGATTGTTGACAATGTTCTAGGCTGTGAAAAGGAGAACGTGAGACAAGGCCATTAGACTTATTGATTAAGAGGACTTTGTGCAAGCCAAAATGCCATAGAGAAGGAGAGGAGAAGTGGAGATGCCAATTAAAAGGAAAAAAAAGAGGATGACATAGTTCCTTCCCTCAAGGAGCTCCTAGTTTAGTACTAGACAGGAAACGTTTTAGCCATTGGGCATTCACGAGGTTTGCTACAAAAAGATTCTCGTTAAAAAAAAAAGGAAATAATTGTTGGTAGCATTTATGTACAACTTTAAGATTTGCAAAGCACTTGACAAATAATATTTGATCCCCACAACAACCCCGGGAGCTAGGTGTGATTGTTTTATTCCCATTTTACAGAGGAATAAACTGAGGCATGCAGAGGTTAAATGACTTGCCAGAGTCTGACCTGGGTGTTCCTGACTCCAGGCCCAGTGCTTTAGCCACTGAGCAACCTGACTGAGAAGAGATTAAGTGTATGGAATTTCTTTTAGGTCTGCTGCTTGAATTTTAGATAGCAGGGTTTTTTTTTTAACTTGGTATGGGTTTGTTTGTCTTTTAAAATAGTTAGACAACTATTTCAATATAGTTGGTTTCCTTTGTAATTTTGTGTTTTTTACTTCAGTTAAAAGCATTATTCTAAGAAGTTATCTTTATCGATATTACAAATTCCATGAAGCCATTGTTGAACCAGGAAGAAGCTTTATTAACGACCTAGGAAGGCCAGGTGTGTCCCTCATATGTGAGAGCACATGTATCGACAAATGCACACCTTTTTATTCCCTATTCCCCATTCAAATGTCCTTCCCCTGTTTCCCCATTTGCTGGATACTGTAGAGGTTACAGCCTATCTGAAGTGCGTGATTTCCCCACTTGAGTCTCCGCCTCTGATTACGTCTCCTACTCTCCACAGTTCTTCGACCCCAACCCTTACTTGGGAGCACCCCTTTTTATGTTTTATGTTAATCTCTACCTAACCCCAGAACTGATTTCTCCTGGTTAGTCTATTCACCACCAAGAGTATTTTCTTATTCTAATATAGTTCCCATATGTTCAGCTTCCACCTAGCCCCTACTAGACTGTATTCCTTAAGGTTTCCACTTGGCTTTTTGTGGGGAAAAAAAACCCAACACAAAAAACTGTTTCTCTGGTTCCAACCTCTGATGCAGAAGCAATATCCATATATCCCACAGAAGGGGTCCAGGAGCTCCATCATACTGCCAAATGGGCATGATATAAAAATGATTAACTCTTGCTTTAGAGCTTCCCTGACTCTCCACCCCCCACACTCACCCACCAGATTAAGTCTCATTTTTCTGAATGTCAGGGATGGACTTTTAATTCACTATACATTTGGTGATTTTGCTAATTTCTTGTTTTTTGGGAATCCTAGGCTACTCACTAGCCTTAGGGCAGCCTAGGCTGAAACAGAGGAATTCTATACAGAACTTTGGATGAAGCTTTCCTTGTCCTTTCATAATAGTGTATTCTTTTTCTGTCATTTTGTATTATTGATGTGATTTTTCCTTCATTTCATTTTTTTGCAGTGTTTGTCTGCTGAAGAGATCTTTTCCATTCATGGGCTTTCCAACACCAGTAGAATCACCAGTTCTAACTTCTCCAAGATATGTCCAGCAGTCTTACAGCAGCTTTCATTTCACCCATGTAGTAACCGTCCACAGCACAAATCCAGACCATCACCTTCAGAAAGTATGTAACTTGCTTCCTTCCCCACGGGCAATGGGGCTATTACAAATATGGTGGTTAAGTTCTGGCTTTGTCTCTGATTAATCTGTCAAACTGCTATTAAAAGCCACTCATAAATGTGAATGACTAGGGCTTGGTTAATGGCATACTTAGCTATGTTACAGGTGATTCTTAACTTGTTAAAGATAAAAGCCACGTGGCACTTTTGCAGAAACCGGGTAAAACTGAATTCCTGTATTTAAGCGGCATTTGATTCTGATGGTCTGCCTTAGACCTAAGATAGATATTAAATATTTGATTTATAATTTTACCATTTGACTTTTTTTATCAGAATTTAAAATTTCAGACCATTTCATTTCTTTTAAATTGAACGAAATGATTAATTTCTCACTAAGCAATTGGTACTTTGCATGTTGTCTCTGTCAGTAGATTGTGAGCTCCTGGAAGGCAGGAATCATTTTTTGCCTGTTTTTTGAGTCCTTAACACAGACCTGGCTCATAGCAGGCAGTTAATAGGTGCATGTTAAGTTGATTACAAGGCTAAGTACTGGAATTATAGATTTGGAAAAAAACAAAGTCCATGACCTCAGGAGGTCATAAGTGAGACATAAGGCATATTCACAAGGACGATTGATATAAGGCAATAATAATGATAATAATAATAAAGGCAAAAGAAGAATCTAGTAAAATACTGCAAGAAAAGTCAGGGAGATTACTTTCAACTGAGTTGATCAGAGATGACTTTGGAAAAAGTAGAACCTGAGTGAGGCTTTAAAGGAAGAAAAGTATTCTAACAGAGATGTGTTTGGAGTACAATCCAGGCAGGAAGAAGATGGAAGAGAAACTGGACACAGTCACTGGACAGCTAGGAGTCCAGTTGGGTTGCTATGCTGAGTGGGTGAAGGGAAAAATACCATGAAATAAGGCTGAGAAAGGTAGGTTGGAGCCGTTTTGTGGAACATCTTCAATACCAAGCTGAGAAGTTGGTATTTTATTGTGTAGATAATACGGAGCCAGTGAAGATGTTGGAGTGAGACAGTGACATAGTAGCAACCTCACTGCAGCAGTCTGGGACAGAGATATGGCGTAATATAAATCGGTACTGTTAGATTTTGTCTTTTTTAAGCTGTAAATAAACCCACCCTGGCATATTTTAAGTTGTCTGTGATTCTGTTAAGACTTCTACTCTTAATGAACTAACTACTGTTAACATATTTAATTTCATTGACAATTTGTTATTCAGTCTTTTCAGTTGCATCTGACTCTCCATGACCCTATTTGGGGTTTTCTTGGCAGAGATACTGGAGTAGTTTGCCATTTCCTTCTCCAGCTTATTTTACAGATGAGGAAACTGAAGCAAGCAGGGTTAAGTGACTTGCCCAGGGTCAAACAGCTACTAAGTATCTGAGGCAGGTTTTAAACTCAAAAAGATGAGTCTTTCTGATGAACTGAGTGCGACATAGGAATTTTACAGTCCTGGATATTATTCCAAACTAAACTTTTAAAAACAAACAAAACCTCTGCCCTCTGGTGTTCCTGGCCTCTTTTGTGCCCAGATCGTTTTTATGGTAGGGCTAACAGATGACCACTTGGAGTTGTTAGTGTTTTTCTTGAACCTTCTAACTTTGCCCCCTCTTCTCATTCTCTGGTTGCTGAGAAATGAATCTACTTCCTCCTCTTCCTAGACTTTATATTTCGAAATAAAAATGAACCTACAACCTCTGGCTATTCAGGTTATAAGAGACCTCAGTAGTCCTATCTTTACCTGAAAAAGATTCCCATTCCTGCTAGATTGTCATCCAGCCTTTGCTTGAAGAGAAACTCACTGAGGGGGAACCCACTCACTCCGCAGTCAGCCCACTGGGCAGCTCTAACCCAAGGGAAGGTGTTCCTGAGATGACGCCTCTATTTGCTTCTTTGAAACTTCTTCCCACTGTCCCTAGTTCTCTCTCTCTGACTTAGCAGGATGTTTATCTCTACTTCTCCCTGGCAGCCCTTCAAATCCTTGAAGACATCCTCCATGTTCTTCATGTGTGTCCTCTAGGCAGATGCCCAGGCTTGGATGTGAATAAGGAGGCATTGATTTCAAGTCTTGTGCTCTTTGTACTAGGAGAGAAGATGATTTTTATTTTTAATGGTGGTGGCATTGCTAGGAGTGTTTATTATGTTATCAGTAACTGCTTAGAATTTTCCCTTATTCAGTCTCCTTAATTTGCCATAACACAAGTGAATAATTTTAAAATAGTCGATTATATTTGAAAGCATCATGAATGATCAGGGAATTTTTTTTCCCTACTAACTTGAGATGAGATGAAAAGCTTTTCTTTCTACTTAATGCATCTCATTGTAATCTTCATCAGCACTTATTGTGTGCAGTATGTTTAGGCATACATATAGGCTTAAATACAGATGATGATTTGATTTAAGTGGAAAGTAAAGCTTTTTGTGTTTCCAAGTAGTTCTATTGGTGGCTAAGGCTTATTTCTGGCTATTTTACTCTATGATCTGGTGACTAGTTGGAAATTAATTCTTGATGAATTAATGCTAGGTGAATGAAATTACACTGTGGATTTGGAGAATGATATATTTAAATGCTATGCTAAATAAAGTGCCACTTATTCCCAGTGTTTTGAACTGTGTCTATCAATCTCTTTTTCTCTTGGAATTTGAATATATTCCCTGGGGTGCTCATGAAAAGGCACATATTACTTAAAAAACTATCTTAAAAAAAGTTATCTAACTGTTAGGTATCTAGTAACATTCTCATACTTCATATCTTCAGTTTCACAAATCAGAAAATCATGAAGTTCAATCCTTCCTATTTATTAGTTTTCCTTGAGCTGCCTTTCTGTCTTTTTGTCTGTCTGTCTGTCTGTCTCTCTCTCTCTCTTTCTCTCTCGGCTGTCTCTAGAGGAATTTATTCTTTTGCTTATATCCCTTAAGGTAAAAGTAAATTAAAATATTTTATATTGTCAATTTATTAAAAAATTTGAGGCCAGATTTAGCCAGACCAAGGTGAAACATTAAATGTAAATTCTCCAATTTATTTCAAATAGTAGCCTGATTCTTTTCCCACTGTGTCCACGCAATGAGGGCCCTGGGTAGTAGGCTAATTGCTTTTACTTATTCATGTGTCAGTTATGAGATGCACTCTAGCAGCATGTGTGATTATTAGTGCATTTAAAGACCTCACTGACAATGATTACATCTATGACTAATAGCTCTTTGCACAGACTTATTGTTGCTCAGTCGTTTTTCAGTTGTGTGACTTTTTGTGACCTCATTTGGAGTTGTCTTGGCAACGATAGTGGAATGGTTTGCCATTCACTCCTGTAGCTCATTTTACAGATGAGGAAACTGAGGCAAACAGGGTTAAATGACTTGTCCAAGGTCACACAGCTAATAAGTGTTGGAGGCCAGATTTGAACTCAAGAAGATGAGTCTTTTGTTTCTAGGCTCAGTACTCCATCCACTGTGCCACCTAGCTGCTTCTTCTGTAAACATACATATTTACAAAATGAGAAATTTATAAAATGCTTTGCAAAACTTAGTGTCATAAACATCATCATCATCATCATCATCATCATTACTATATGCTTGGGGCATATACTTGGCAACTAGGTGGTGCCGTGGATTGAGCACCGGACCTGGAATCAGGAAGACCTGAATTCAAATTCAGCCTCAGACATTTATTAGCTATATGCCCACAGGTAAGTCACTTAATCTCTGTCTGCCTGTTTCCTCCTCTGTAAAATAAGGATGATAACAGCATTTGGCTCAAAGGGCTCATGTGAATGTCAAATGGGATAACATGTAAAAGCACTTTACAAAACTTAAAATGCTACATAAATGCTATTACTACTTACTATTACTACCTACTACTACTTCTAATACTCTACGAATATACCTACTACCACCACCATCACTACTGTCACCACCACCACCACCACCACCACCACTACCACCACCACTACCAGTTCCTTATATAGCAACCCCTAAGGCATCTTCCTGCCATCCATCCATTGTCCATGATGGAAGTCAGAGGAGCCTCGGAGCCCAATCAGGCCCAAACTTCTTATTTTACAGATGAGGAAACTGAGGCCCAAAGAGCCTTAAATGTTTTGCTAAGGTCATATATTGCAAATCTCACGTTGTTAGTTGATCTTTTATACTTTTTGTGGTGATCTTCGTGTGTACAACACCAGTAGTCTACCTTATTTTTCACAAACTCATTAACACTGAGGAAGGGACAGAGAGATTTTTTTGGGGAATCATTTCTGGAATCCCTAACTTCTTACTATCTTTGTCCAAAAGTAAGATCACCTTAAGCTTCCCCTCTCCCCTTCTTTTTTCCCCCTCTAGCCTTGTACAGGGAACTTTTGGTGAGGAAACTTCTATTATTATTAATAGTGAGGAAACTTTACTAAAGTAGATACTAAGCATTTGCTTTGAAGTTTATAGATTCAGAGGGCTGCCAGGGTGACTTAGAAGTCAAATGATTTATCCATAGTCACACATACAGTATAAATCAGAAGTAGCACCCAAACCTAGATTTCTCTGATTCTTTATTTACTGTAACACATCTCTTATTACCTGAACTTAGATATGAAGGATGGGGATACATAATGACCTTTTAATAGACCCAGAGAGCTTAGAGATTTAGAGTAGGAAGGGACCCTAGATGGCTTCAGGTCTAGCCTTCTCATGTCACAAATGAGGAAACTGAGGTGTTGAGAACTGCAGTGACTTGTCCAAGGTCATGCAGCTAATTGGTGTCTGAGGCAAGAGTTGAAATGTGTTTTTCCCGACTCTCAGTCGTGTGTTTTATCCCCTGCATCACCTAGCTGCCCAGCTAAGTAAATGTTAGCCACTATTGTCTTAGGTGTCCAGAGTCATACAGGTCATGGAAGCTGTAAGAAATAGAGGAGAAATCCACTAGACCATCACAGAAGGTCCCTCTAGTTTTAATCTTCTATGATTCTTGATGAGAAAGGGCTAATTAAATGGCGTACGTCATTCCCACTAATGTTAGTTGTCTTTTGTTCCCATCTGCATGTGAGCCACCCTGGTGTGGTGGACAGGGTGGACAGGTTAGCCTACCTTGCAGTTAGAAAACCTGGATCCAAATTCCCCTATTGCCACATGCCAGATGTACATCCCTGGGTCGGTCACCAAATCTCTGTGCCTCTGGGTCATTCTATTCTAAGGTTATAAATTAAAGTGAAGGTGCCCCCCTACAATGATAGAAGAATTTTCTTACATGGGATTTTTTTTGTCAATATTATCACAGGGCTAGTCCCTATCCTAGTTTATGTTAACAAAAGTTCAATATAGTTTTGATGCTTTAAAGAAGAAATTTGTTCTAAATTTAGTGGAGTATTTTTTTGTTTTTGCTTTTTGGTGAGGCAGTTGGGGTTAAGTGACTTGCCCAGGGTCACACAGCTAGTCAGTGTCAAGTTGGAGTGTTTATTTTTTTAAAATTTATTATTTTATTTTATATGAGGCAATTGGGGTTAAGTGACTTGCCCGGAGTCACACAGTTGGTGAGTGTTATGTGTTTGAGGTCAGATTTGAACTCGGGTCCTCCTGACTCCAGGGCCAGCACTCTGTCCACTGCGCCACCTAGCTGCCCTTGGAGTGTTTATTTTGAATTAGAATTTGAAGTGCGTTCTTTGTCAGACTCATCCTTTATCTTGGTTCTCATTCACAGTCTGGGGATACGGATTTCTTTCGGTGACTATCATTAACCTGGCATCTCTCCTGGGATTGATTTTGACTCCGTTGCTAAAGAAGCCATATTTCCCCAAGATTTTGACTTATTTTGTGGGACTGGCCATTGGGACTCTGTTTTCAAATGCAATTTTCCAGCTGATTCCAGAGGTAAGGGGTTTGGCTTTTTTTTTTTTATGTGCGTATTAATAATAACACAGTGCTCAGTTTTACTCTTTAAAACATTCTGAGTCTCCTTAGTCAATGATGATCCTTGAAGCATTTTTTGAGCTGGGTGAATTGCGTTCTATTTGAGGGAAAACTGAATCCTAGCAAGGTAAACAGGCTCATCCTAAATTACAGAGGCTATTTGTGTTGGAGACAAAATTACCAGTCTGGAAGTTCTGGCCAGCAGCTCATGCTCAAACAACTTCTGTACACCTCTGAGGAGCTCAAAGATTTCTACTGTTCTGCATTTTGGCAAGTCCAATTTTTCAATACAGTGTTACCATTTTCTTTTAAGAGCAGACGGTATCATATTTACTCAGAGAAGACAAGAAAATGCCCATCCGATATTTACTTTGCCTAAAGAAGCCCAGGGAATAACAGAACATTTCTTTCAATCAAGCGCTACTTACCCACAGGAAAAAAATTCTCTTGAAAGCCACACAAATAAAGCCACTGTTAACTTTTTTTCTTAGAGAGAAAATATTCCATTTAGCTGTTCTTGAAATTAAAAGCAATAAACATAAAATTATTCAGTAAATAAAATAAAAAATAGAACATTTCTATACTCTGGTCAGTGAAGGGAGAAGAGAGAGATATGAACTTAAAAAGTCACTGAAAGGGCCAGAGAGTGAGAGGGATGGAGACAACAGGCATCCCTTTACACACAGAAAGAAATCTACACCCAGATAAAGAGGCTGATACACAGAATAGAGAATAAAAAAATACTTTTTTGAAATAACATTTTCATTTTGTGATCTTTTAGGAAATTATGGGTAAAAATCTCTTAAAGCCATGCTAAATTATCACAACCGTAGACCCAAGTGGAGGTATCGCTTTTTGGAATAATAAAATTCAATTAAAAAACCGTTTAGGGAACTTTATCCAGTCTCTCATTCTACAGAGAAGTCCTAGAAAGGTGAAATGTCTTATAACCGAGGTCCCAGAGCTAGTAAGCAAATTAGCCAACCTTAGAATCCAGCTTTCTTCCTCTTTTCAGGATGTTATTCAGCTTTCTGAGTCAGAGAAAATTAAGTCAAGAGCCAGAATTGTCCTGAAGACAACAGAGGTTCCATCCCTTAATTAGCAGTGAATTATATTGCTACTTTAAAATGAGCAGTACTAAAATGGCTACGAAAAAAATAGAAACTTTCATTTGTGTAGTAATCATATGCACATATCGTACTGAAGACTAAAGTTTTTTCTGAGAGAGGAAAAGATAATTAGAAAATTTATTGATTAATTTTTTTTTAAAGTAAGACATTCTATTTTAATGAGTAACTCCATAAGCAAATACTGTTGCTTGAATTTCTAACTCTGTTTTTCACAGTGTAGACCTAGGCTGATTTGGCAATTTCATGTCTTAGACGTCTAAAATCAAGAAAGGGGGTATTTGTCGGGCTAATAAATAATCAGCAAGAGCTTAAATAGAATAATGTGGATATTTATTTTACTTACATAATTTATGGTAGTAGAATATACAATTCACATGATAAATGCATGTGACACACATTTATATCTATATATGAGAGACAGTGTTCTATAGGAGATAGAGAGCTGACCTTGGGGCCAGTAAGGACCTGTGTTTGAGTCTTATCTCTGACCCATGCTGCCTGTATGACCCTGGACAAGTCACTTAATGCATCAGTGCCCTTCAAGGACTCTAAGCTGCAGAGAAGGTGCTGACCTGGGCTAGTAGAGGAATTTAGCTTTACCAATGGAATCAAGGGTTCAATCCTTATCCCTATATAATACAGATGACTAAAACTCCCTGTATCATGAATTTATTCTTCCTGGCTTTAACTGAAGTATGTGTGCATGTTTGTTATGCATCTGTGTTCTATGCCTTTGGATAAAGTCCTCCTTCAGGGACTCACTGGGTCATGGAGGTCACTCTGGGCTGTCAAGCACTATGCCCTTTGAATACAGCTTCTGGCAGCACCTCCCATGTTGGGAAGGCATCCAATACATGGTGGTGACAGATTGTCTGAGGGCTGTCTTCCACAGAGTGAACAGAGTTTCATCACTGGCAAGTCTGACATTGCAACTTGTGAAACTGGCTTCTTCATCTATTGTATGTGTCCTGGATCCCTTGAGCTAAATAAAATCTGGTGAAGTACCTGGACCCCTTCTCAGAATCCTGGGTCTAAAAGTATAAAGTACACATGTTGGTAAAGGCAACCAATTACACTTATCGGAATATTGGAAAAAAAATAAGTTAATGGACCCCTAAGATGAACAGCCCTTTTTCTAAAACCTGGAGGGGCTATGCTTTCTGTCATTTGATGGAATCATTGATCTTTTGAAGCATTGAAGAAGTCTATCTGTCTATGGACAAAAGTATGACACATATAGATTCATAAGGCACTTTAAAATCATGTATCATACATTATATGTAGTATATAAAAGTATAACTGTATATCCTTTATTTCAATTAATTGGAAGGCCTTTTGACAAATTTTGTTATCAAATTGAAGTCTTTATAAGGCCATTATCTTTAAAGAAAATTCCCTGTGAACCACTGGAAAGGTAAGACTCAAAAGAATGAGCTTAATGAACACTCTAGTGGCCTGAGGGGTCCAGAAGTGGGCATTGGAAAGGTCTGCTAGAAGAGGTGATCATAATAACAGCTTACACCTTCCGTCTCCCATTCCTTCACACTGACTCTGGCCTCCTTGCTCTTTCTCTAACAAGCCTCTCCATCTCCCTGGGCATTTTCATTGACTATCTCCCATGCTCAGAATGCTTGCCCTCCTCATCTCTACCTCCTGGCTTTTCAGTCTTCCTTCACGTCCCAGATAAAATCCCAGCTTCTCCTGAACGCCCTCCCTCCCCTTTAATTCTAGTGCCGTCCCTCTGCTGATCACTTTCTATTTATCCTATGTATATCTTATTTGTTCTCAGTTCTCCCTATTAAATTGCAAGCTCCTTGAAAGCAGGGTTGTCTTTTACTTTTCTTTGTAGCCTTGGTACTTAAGCACAAGCACGTAATAAATGTTTATTAACTGACTGATAGTTGAAATTTGTATAGCATATCTTTCCACTTCAGTCATGACTTTATTCTAAGGAGGGATCCATAATCTTCACCAACTTGCCCAAAGATGTCCATGACACCTTGAACAGTGTTACTTTCACATTTTAAAAAAATTTCAGCCTCATAATGACCAAGTAAAGTAGGTAGAGAGGGCAGACGATATGTTTTACTGGTGAGAAAACTGAAGTTCTTATATAAGTCATGCTTCTTGTTAGTGCCAGACCTGGGATTTGAAAATAGTTGGTCCAATGGATAGAGCACTGGCCCTGAAGTCAGAGAGGACCTGAGTTCAAATCCGACCTCAGGCATTTATTAGCTGCGTGACCTTGGGCAACCCTATTGCTTGACCTTATTGCCTCCAAAAAAAGAAAAAAAGAGTAGCTGTCCAGGCTCTTGATTTCAGGTTTCCTTTAGAAACCTTTGGAATTGATTTTTCCATTTACATATTACCTCTAAGACCTATTTAAGCCATCACCACCACCACCATGACCACAACCACCACAGCAACATTGTACTGGTACTGCTATATACCGATGAGGCATAGAACATTAAAAATGAATATTGCAACAGAGGTAATTGGAGGAGCATATGGTATGTAGGAGCTACAGTATATTTCCAGTGATGAGCATCAGAGAAGAAGGGGACTAAAATATGCCTTTGAGGAAATGCATGCTAGGAAGAGAAGACAGGCTATTCACGTGGCACGACAAGGCATTGTGACTGGACAGTCAGAGTCCTCCCTGGAACCTTCTCAAGGTCAGGAGAAAAGGAGGCAGGTCTCTAGCTTCCTTGTGGTAGAAGGCCGACTTCCCCTTGATGATTTGATTTCCACGAAGTGCCAGTGGTCAACTATAAGAAGAGGTAGAAAAGAGTCACACTGGGTTAGTAGGCCAGTATGGATTGTTATCTAATGAGATCACAGCTCCATTTGAGTATATGAGAGGTCTGGCTACTAACCCAATGTTTTTCACATTAGGCAGCTGTTCACTTGTGAGCTTTACAGTTTTGAGGGCCCCAAATAGTGGTTTCTATGTTTTTTATGTTAATTTTCCATTTTTTGACTTTTTTTGTGGGGAGCAGGTGGGTGAGTATCTCTGCTCATCATAAGGAGGGCCTTATAGTTTTTAGTCCTAGCTTTTTTTTTCTTCTTCTTGAAATAAACATTATCAACTGTTTTTATAATTTTTCTTAGGACAATTCTTCTGTTCGTTAGCCTCTCTTGGCCCTTTTAAATCTGTTTTCCTTGTCTTTCACCCCAAGCCCTGAATCTTCTTTCTCTTCTCTTGTGAAGGTTTCAAAATATGGATTTGATAGTCATCCTCATAATACATCTATTCCTTTTAAAGAACAGATATCCAGGGGGCAGCTAGGTGGTACAGTGGATAGAGCACTGGCCCTGGAGTCAGGTGGATCTGAGTTCAAATCCGGCCTCAGACGTATAACACTTACTGGCTGTGTGACTTTGGGCAACTCACTTAACCCCCAATTGCCTCACCAAAAATACAAAAAAAAAAAAAGCAGATCTCCAGAGGCAGGTTTTAAGAAAGGACAGTGAATTAATTTTCCATTTACATATTACCTCTAAGACCTCTATTACATTTTTAAACATGAATGAGGATTGTTGACTAGTCAGAGCCTAGGGGTCATCCAGCCTTTTCCTTTCACTGCTGTATTCCTCCTTTGGTTATCTGTGGTCTTCAGGTTGGTTGAGTTAAGATTTTGACTCCCTCTGGAATATGCCAAAGTGATTATCCCTTTTTTTTTTTTTGTACATATTTACATGCGTATTTGGAAGACAGCTCCACAAAAATGTGTAGATGGGGAAAATTGGCCTTGAAATCTTGGCACTAATTGATGTCATAGCATCTGTGGTGCTTGATTGTTTTCCTGGAATTAATTGGGTTTGTCTAAATTATTATTTGGGTTCATTTAAATTATTCCTTCTTCTCTTAGGCATTTGGATTTGATCCCAAAGTTGATCGCTACATTGAAAAAGCAGCTGCAATCTTTGGTGGATTCTATATTCTCTTCTTCGCTGAAAGAATACTTAAGATGTTATTGAAGACTTATGGGCAGGTAAAAGTGCTTTCTTGAAGAGCACTCTTCCTCTTTGATGTTTTGCTAGGCACAAATGGTTTGATGGAAGCAAATGAATATAATAGAATTAAAATAATGATGGGAATCAACACATTGATTAGCATGATAAAAGTTACCATTTGCTTAGTACAAGGATAAACTAAACATTGAATAACATGTTTAGTTTATATCAATTCTATTTCAATGCATTTGTGCCTCTTCCTGGAAAAAGAAATCAGAATCTGAGCAATGGAACAATGTTTTAAAGTGAGAAAAAGGCGGAGCCAAGATGGCGGAGTGAAAGCAGTGACGTGCTTGAGCTCTCCCCCAAACCCCTCCAAATACTCATAAGAAATGGCTCTAAACAAATTCTGAAGCAGCAGAACCCACAAAAAGACAGAGTGAAACAAATTTCCAGCCCAAGACGACCTGGATGATTGATCAGAAAGGTGTATTGCGCCGGGCTGGGAGCGCAGCACAGCGCAGCATGGGCGCGCAGGCCGCAGCCAACCTGGAGCAGGCCTCAGAGGACTGAATCGTGGGCAGCTGTGGAGGTTTCCAGACTCCTCAATCCACGAATGCCAAAGACAACTTAGAAGGTCAGTGGGAAAAGTCTGTTTCTGTCGTGGTCAGAGAGGAAGGCGGGTCTCAGCTCCATTCCCCAAGAGCTGGCCCTGGGGGGGCAGCTGCTTCCTGAGCTTCCAGCCCACAGACTTGAGGGGGAATCCAGTGGCTGATCAGAGAGGGACTGCAGGGATCTCTTGCTTTGCCCGTGTGTGGATCTGGGTCACAGTTCCGGGCAGCAGTGCTGGGGTGAGGAGGAAGCGCTGGCGTGGTGGAGCTTGTAGTGGCTGGAGAGGACCCCTCCTCACAGTTACAGGACAGAAAGGAATACTGTGGTCACAGGCCAGGAAAGGAGTAAACACCTCGCCCCTTATCATACCACCTTGGAAGAACTGAAAATTTACAGGTCCCTACAAGTATCTCTGAAAACAGCTACACAAACCCCTGAAGCTTGGGACAGTACTCTCCACATTGGAAGCAGACTCTTACCTTAAAAAGAGTTTAAAACTCAAGTAATTGGCTGGGATCATGAGCAAGCAGGCAAAAAGAGTCAGACTATATTATCTTACTTTGGTGAAAAAGAAGATCAAAATATACAACCAGAAGAAGACAACAAATCAAAGCTCCTACATCCAAAGCCTCCAAGAAAAATATGAATCAGTCCCAGGCCTTGGAAGAGCTCAAAAGGGATTTTGAGAAGCAAGTAAGGGAAGTAGAGGAAAAACTGGGAAGAAAAATGAGAGTGATGCAAGAAAACCATGAAAAACAAGTCAACAGCTTGCTAAAGGAGACCCAAAAAAATACTGAAGAAAATAACACCTTAAAAAACAGCCTAACCCAAATGGCAAAAGAGGTCCAAAAAGCCAATGAGGAGAAAAATGCCCTAAAAGAAAAATTGGCCAAATGGAAAAGGAAGTCCAAAAGATTACTGAAGAAAATACTTCCTTAAAAATTAGAATAGAGCAATTGGAAGACAGTGACTTTATGAGAAATCAAGACACTGTAAAACAAATCCAAAAGAATGAAAAATTAGAAAACAATGTGAAATATCTCATTGGAAAAACAACTGACCTGGAAAATAGATCCAGGAGAGAGAATTTAAAAATTATTGGACTATCTGAAAGCCATGATCAAAAAAAGAGCCTAGACATCATCTTTCAAGAAATTATCAAGGAAAACTGCCCTGATATTTAGAACCAGAGGGCAAAATAGAAATTGAAAGAATCCACAGATCTCCTCCTGAAAGAGATCCCCAAAGGAAAACTCCTAGGAATATTGTAGCCAAATTCCAGAGTTCCCAGGTCAAGGAGAAAATATTACAAGCTGCCAGAAGGAAACAATTCAAGTACTGTGGAAACACAATCAGGATAACACAAGATTTAGCAGCTTCTACATTAAAGGACCGCAGGGCATGGAATATAATATTCCGGAGGGCAAAGGAGATAGGATTACAACCAAGAATCACCTACCCAGCAAAACTGAGTATAATCCTTCAGGGGAAAAAATGGTCATTCAGTGAAATAGAGGACTTTCAAGCATTCTGATGAAAAGACCAGAGCTAAAGAAAATTTGACTTTCAAATACAGGACTCCAGTGGAACATGAAGAGGTAAACAGGAAAGAGAAATCATAAGAGACTTATTAAGATTGAACTGTTTACATTCCTGCATGGAAAGATGATATTTGTAACTCATGAGAACTTTGTCAGTATTAGGGTAGTTGAAGGAAAAAAATTGTATGTATATGTATATATAGATAGAGGGCACAGGGTGAGTTGAAGATTAAGGGGTCATATCTGGAGAATAAAATTAAGGGATGAGAGAGGATGATACTCGGAGAAGAAAGGGAGAGGTAGAATGGGGTAAATTATCTCACAAAAAAAAAAAAAGAAAAGTCTCTCACAGTGGAGGGGAAACAGGGGAAGGTGAGAGGGAATGAGGGAATCTTATTCTCATAGGATTTGGCTTAAGGAGAGAATAACATACACATTCAATTGGGTATGGAAATCTGTCTTACCCTACAGGAAAATAGGGGGAGAAGGGGACAAGAGAGCAGGGGGATAGAGAGGAGGGCAGATTGGGAAAGAGGGTAATCAGAAGCAAATACTTCTGAGGAGGGACAGGGTCAAAAGAAAGAATAGAATAAATGGGAGGGCAGGATAGGATTAAGGGAAATAGAGTTAGTTTTTTACAACATGTCTACTAAGGAAGTGTTTTGCATAACTGCACATGTACAACCTATATTGAGTTGCTTGCCTTTTCAATGAGGGTGGGTGGGGAGGGAGGAAGGGAGAAAATTTGGAACTCAAAGTTTTAAAAGCACATGTGTAACAAAAATGTTTTCACATGCAACTGGGAAATAAGAAATACAGGAAATGGGGTACAGAAGTCTATCCTGCTCTACAGGAAAATAGAAGGGGAAGGGGATAAGAGAAGGGAGGGGGGAGAGATAGAAGAGAAGGCAGACCAGGGGAAGGGGTATTCAGAATGCATGCCATCTTGGGGTGGGGGGAGGGTGAGAAATTTGGAACTCAAAAACTTGTGGAAGTGAATATTGAAAACTAAAAATAAATAAATTTATTAAAAAATAAGAAAAAATAAAGTGAGAAAAAATTGTATATCTGCATCTGTCTATCTATCTGTTTGTCTATCTGTCTATTTTTTTTTTTCAGCAAAGACAAGGTTTATTAGAACATTTGCCATATTGGCCAGATTCTTAAGGAATCTAAGCATTTGTATCACTAATGCAAGTGGCCAGATCTTAAGAATCTGAGCCCTTGACTATCTTATAAGAATCTGAGCCCTTTAATAGAGACAAGATGGACCTTATATACAGAAAGACTGTGGGAAGGATCTCGGAGTGGCCAAGTAGTTTGGAGTGACTGGAGGGGAGGGGTCTAAGGAGGATCTGGATTGGAGTGGCCAGTAAGATGGGGTTAACAGAATGCCTGGGACCTGGACCACATGGCCAAGGGAGAATGGAGCCTAGATGAGAATAAGGGTGGGAAGTGGTAGGATTAAGGGTGAGAAGTGGCCAGCAGCCATCTGGAGGGTAATAGATGATGGAGGGCTAGGTAACAAAATTAGGAGATTGAGCAGAGGTGATAATGAAAGTCCAGTTGCTGGGATTATAGCCTCAGTAAAAGCCAGAGATTTGGCCATGTAGGAAAGTCCAGTGTTTTTCCTTTTTGGGGTCCAGATCCCATCCTCCTCATTCCCCCTCAAATGAGACCCAAATTCTTTTGGGGTAAGGAGTAAAGGTCTTGGCTTCTGAAACTGCTTCTGCTGGCAAGGGGTTGTAGAGCTGTCCCTGCCTCAAAGGGATTCCAAAGAGGAGGTTGACTGGAATTATGCACAGGCCACATCCAGGGAACAATGTGGGGGCGCATTTGCTGGTACCTGTTTTTTGCTACCAAATGTAGGTGAATGGCCTGTAGTCTGGAAGACACAAATCTTTAGGGAGAAGTAAAAGTGTAAGAGTTCCACTAAAATAATTTACATTTGACCTGCAAGATTATCTGATCTCCTTATTTTTTCAAAAGTTTAAGTAACACTATTACAGGTAAAAGTTTTCCACCCCTGGGTTCTATAGTTACACAAATGAATTTGCCAGAGACTGACTTTTCACTTCAATTATCACTGAAATTTTTCTCCCCAAACCCAAACTGAAGATGTTTCTGACTTAATTTCAGTTGTTTGGGGGTTTTGAGTGGCTACACATTCAGGTCAAAACAGCATGATCTCACACACTTGCATTGATCTTTTACTGACCACTTGCTCTGATTATAGAAATTTGCTATAAAAGGATAAAGCCAGGGACTAGATTTAGGCCCCAAATGTGACAGGATAAAACATCTTTAGCTCTGTTTGTATGCAGATAATTCAGTTTTCCAGTCATGCAGTATCAAATCCATCTCATAGCCAGACTCAGGAATAGCCAGGTGGGTAACATTCCTTTTCAAAGAAGCATAATGGGGAAACTGAGCCAGGAGGATCCCATCTTAGACTGAGGCTAAAATTGTCCTCTCAGCTTTTCCTGATGCTGACTTCCCACCAGTATCATGTTCTCTCTGAGTAGTTTGTGGCATTTCTCTCAGATGGTAGATTATTGATTATCAGTGGATTATTATGATCCGATAAGCTTTTACTTCAAACAGCAAGTTTCACTAATCACAGCTTAGGAAAAACTTTTCCAGGATTTACATCTCAAACTTAAATTTGTCTTGGTATAAGAAAACAAATCGTTAGAGATTATTTCTATGTACTTGCAAATTCTCAGCGAGACAAAATCCAAATAAGCTTTTTGGCAAATTTACACATTGAAACAATAACCAACAATAGCCTAATTATTTTAGCAGTAATCAAATTATGAAAAGTTGCTTGACATAACTGATACAAAAAATTCACCAATTTGAAACTTGAAACAAACCTGTTACTAATCAGGTGACTTCAGTTTCGTTAAATGCATTTCCAAATTACTTTATACAGAGAATTAACATCTCATCATTAATAGTTAAAACTACAACTTCAAAAGAATATGCTTACCCAAGTTTGGAGGCCAGCTTCTTTACCTTGAGCAGGATGGGCTGAACCTGGGTGATGCTTCCAGGCAAAGGCTGCCCCAGGGCCCAAGGCCATTGCCAGTGGGGCACATGCTGTAGCTGTTGCCCCTCCTGCCTCCTTGCTTTCTCCAAGTTGCAGAGGGCGAATTCAAAGGTGTTGGGGGGGGGAAGAGGGTGAAACTCTCCTCTCCTATGAGAGGGATTAACAGATACTCTCTTGACTCAAGGGAAGGGAGTGACCTGGGTTGTAAGGAAGTGTTTCAAAACTCTTTAATGATTGATCACAAAACCTCCAGATTTTAAGAATCTAAGACAAATTTGTATATTTTAAAAGATTATATTTAACATATATATGTATATAAAACAAATACATGAATTTCTCCCACTTGTGAATAGAAAGTAGACGCCTTTCCATTTGTTTACTTGTTTTGATCAACCTGTATCTTGATCTCTGAAATGTGTATTTTTCTATTTTTTCCACTGCAGAATGATCATGCTCACTTTGGAAAGGAGGACTTCTTTCCTTCCCAAGAAAAAGCAAATTCCCCAGGCCCCAAAGTGCCTGCCATCAATGGAGTCAAATGTTATGCAAATCCAGCAGTAACACAGCCTAATGGCCATCTCCATTTTGATAATGTCAGCATAGTTTCTGTCCAGGTATGATGATTCTTTTTTTTTTTTGTTTAATTTACTGTATTCTTTCTGCCATGTAAGGCTATTTGGAAGCCTAGCTAGTTTTGCTCTATTTTTGAAGATCAGTCTGATTCCTTATGAAAATATATCAATGAATTTATTATTTACCTGAATGCTTTCTTTCCCTTTCCATAGATGTGACTATTCTTAATCCTCCAAGGAAGAGAGGAGAGTTGAGGAATTATGGACACTTGAGTTCTGACTCACTGACAATATGCATTATCTTTCAGATTATCACTTCTTTATTGAGGAAGGGTGACTTTATTATAAGTGGTAGAGTTAATCAAAATCTTTCTTAACACTTCTGTAACAATTCTCCAATGCCTAGAGCTAAAGTCTACTTTGGTTGATTGAGAGAACAAGTGGAAGAATGAGATGATTTAAAAATTGAAAGAAGGGCTTTGTTTATGCCTGTAAGTGTCCTTTGCTATTTCAGGTTGGGTTTAAAGCACCTTTGGTCTAGAGAGATAGCTGCTGCAGCCCCAGACCACTGTTTATATGCTTCAGCAGAGGTGCACGCACATTTGTGTGGGGAGGAGGAGAGGGATTAATAATATCTTTGTAACCCTTTCTTTGGGTCAGAAGAAGGTCCAAAGCAGGGCTCCTGGACCCCTTTGGGAGTGTGGGGGAAGCATATGGACCCCATTTTCAGCATAATATTTGTAAAAGCATAAAATGAAATGTATAGGATTATAGAGGAAACCAATTATGTTGAAATATAATTATCAAAATATTTTTTAAAAAGTTCATGGGCCTCAGGTTAAGAACTTCTGATTTAGATAATGAGAAAGGAGAGCAAAATGCAGCTAAGAGGGAATAGAGAAGTGCTGACTTTCCTCTCTTCCTATTAAGCTAGCAACCAGCTACTGTTTACTTCCTTTAATTTAATCATGTAGTGCCTTTGCAGAAATAAGTGTGTTTTGTTTAGAGGTTCCCTTATTGGGTAAATGGTTGCTATTTCAAAAAGGGTGGGCCAGGAAAAAATAGGTGGGGAAAATGTTGTCCTTGATTCTGGCCTCAATATGTTTGTATGAGAGGGAAAAATAAGTGATAGAAGGGATTAGGGAGTGATATGAGTGAATTTGCCTGTTAGAACCATGATGGACCCAGGTCTTACATTCATTACTGTGTTGGTGTTTGGGAATGAAGGGGAAGAAAGTAAAACTTCAGCATACAGACGTCAGAATAAACCTGAAACTGCTTTTTGTTTGACATCAGGCTACGTGGAACAGAGTACAAATTTTTTTTTAGGTGTTTGAGCTCCCCCTGGAGGAGAAAAGGAGATATGACCCAGAATAGAGTAGGACCAGCTCTGCTTTAATTGTTTTGTGGCCCTAAAGTTATGAATGCATTTTTATTGTCTTTGTTACCTGCCTCTTCTCTTCTGTGATTTCAGCAGTTGGGTAGGTAGGGAGATGGGGAATAGATTGAGTGTCCTGGTCACTCTACCCCCCATTAATTTTAGTAATTACTGCTGTTATTTTAAAACAAAGGAATTTGTTACATTGAACAATTTGCTAATAATCAATAAGCATTTATTAAGCACCTCCTATAGGGTAGATACTGTGTTAGGTAGAGGGATAGGAAAATAAAAAAAAAAGAAACAGTATCTGCCCTCAATGAGCTTACATTCTATTTGAGGAAACAATAATTAAAAAAAAATAAATTCTAGCCTATTTGAGAAGTAGATTGTTATACTTTTTTATTAATGGAAAAGTGAGGCAGTACAGCTGCAGATGTCCTCTAGAATTTAGCTGTCTGCAGAATTTGGTGGTTTGCCTCTTTATTTGGCGGTAAACTGATTTATGTTCAGCAGTATTATTTCTCCTTACATGAGTTACCAGCAGTTTTTGCATCTGTCATATTTGGAAAGTCTCTTAAATTTCTCAGTCACATCTTGGATACATACCCTCAGAAGGGTTGTTCGTCTCTGGCCAATAGCTGCCTCAGTAGATCTTGGAAAGGCATTCATCAAATCCCGCTCCTTGCGGGATCGTTAGCAGACGACCCTTCTGATAGTGCTGCCTGTGGATTCCCCACCTCACGCACTAGAGCAAAGGAGGTGACTCTCTTCTTGGAGAGGGACTGCTTCATACTTATGACATACCTGTGATCTGTTCTTGAGCTCACCAATCTCCCATTCTATAAGTGAACTTTTCACTTATAGAAAGTAGAGAAAAATTCCCTTTGCCTGGTATTCAAAACTCTCCCAGGATTTGCCTCAAATCTACCATTCTAGACTTTTCCTACCACTTACATGAACCTTAGATATCAGCCCATCTGATCATCCCAAATGTTCCTTCTACTTTTCCAACTTCATGGCTATGATAAAATAATTTTCTCTGCCTGGAGCACCCTTTTCTAATAAGTGCCTATTTTGAAATCTGCCCATTCTTCGTGTTGTCTTGCCTGATCAGTCCTAATGGGAAACAGTCTGTGTGTCCATAGAATTCAGCTTGTATCCCTCATATGGTACTTAGCACATACTGTGTTGCATTGTAGTTAAACGTGATCCTTAACTCCCTTCCTAGTATATAAACTTGAGGGCAAGGAAGATTTTTGGTACACCTTCGTATTCCTCCCATCACTTTGTGCATGGCTGGTACAGAGAATTTATTCAAAAATGTGTTGAATTTGTGGTTCTTCATGGTGTTGGATTTTAAATGTTGTGATTTTCCTTTCTTATTATAGATAAATGATTTTTTAAATCATTTTAATCATTTATTTACAGATAAATAACTTACAGTTATGGAATGAACTCTCATAAGGCAACATTTTTTTAATCTCTAATTCGAAATTCTTCCTCATGTTGTACTGAGGTTCTCTTATTTCTATTTGAGTCTTACAGAATTTTCTGGCCTCCTTCAGTAATTCTCTGCTTGGCATTCCCTTCTTTTGGTTTCATGATCCTTTTGTGCCCATAATTACCTAAATGGGCAGCTAGGTGTTGCAGTGGGTAGAGTACTAGGCCTGGAGTCACGAGGACTCATTTTCTTGAGTTCAAGTCTGGCCTCAGACACTAGCTTTGTGACCCTGGGTGAGTCACTTAACCATGCTTGTCTCAGTTTCCTCATCTGTAAAATGAGCTGGAAAAGGAAATGGCAAACCACTCCAGAATCTTTGCTGAGAAAACCCCAAACGGAGTCATGAAGAGTTGGACGCAGCTGAACAAGAACAACAACAATTAGCTAAATCCTAACCAAGTAGGGTCAGTTTTTAAAGCCCCAGATACTGGCCGCTGGCCTGATGCTTTCTTCAACTGAGAGCTACCCTGAGATTCCCTTTGATAGCAACTAAACTCACCTAGAAGAATGCTTTTCTTATAAACCAGCCAGAAGGTATTACCTCTTAAACCATAATCTGCTTTATGGTACTTTTCTGGGAATCAGGGAAAGTCCCAAATGTCAGGCAAAGAAGCTCAGATTCAGTAGCTTCTAGGGCTTTCTGAATTTTGCATTAGTGTTATTTTCCTAGAAGAGAGTAACACAGGGTACTTCAATGAGACTTGATTCCATCAGTGTGGGTAGTCCTCCCTCCAACATCAATTACAACCTGCCCAAGTATCCTCATTTTAAAAAATGGTTTATTGTCCATATGTCTCCCACCACACACCCCTCCCCCCCAATAAATCTGCAGTTATATGGTACAATGGATAGAGCACTAGACTTGAATTCAAGAAAACTTGAGATCTAGTCCTGCCCCAGACATTTACTAGCTATGGGATCCTGAGCAAGTCACTTAACCTGGGCCTATTTTGTCAAATATACAGTGGGATTGGACTTGATGGCCTCAGAGGCCTCTTTTACCTCTAAATCTATGACCCTATGAAATTGGATCAACCTAATACATTGGAGGCCTTTCCCTAGTTCTTATACTATTTCATGGATAATTGTGCAGGACTTGGGCTTGGCCCTCTGTAATCTCTCCCTATTGTTACTTGGCTGACTCATTTCCTTTGCTGGTCAACCATTCATGGCCTTGATGATTTTTGTTACATCACTTCTCAAATACAAATCATTGTCGACGATATGCTGAGGCCCACATCCATCATATGTCTCTCTACTTCTTTCTGCATGGTAATGCAGAAAATTCAGACATTGTTCATTCCCTTCCTTCTCTGCTTATTTCCCAGTATTACCCTTTTGCTACATCACACAAAATCTGAAATTTTCCTGAAAAAAGCTCTGAGCTCTCCAGACATGAAAATAACCTTCAGATGGTAAAGAAGGGCGGTACCATTCTTTTCTTTCAGATGCAAGGAGAGTGAATCAGAAGTCTGAAACATTTGCTGTCGTTGAATGGAATATAACTTTTGAGACCAATTTAATTTGCCATTTGCATGATAACGTTGCCAACCTTTGCCCTGCTGATCTTCTATGAGAATCTTGGAGTTATGTCATGCTCTCTCTGTGAGGCTAGCACAACTGTCAAAGTCTGACACATCCATTTCATTTGAAAGCATTAAAAATGAGTGTGAAGTCTTAAGCAGGCAGAGAGAATATTTGATTGTAGTACTATTGAATTAATTGGGACACAAGCTACCACCTTTTAAAAATTAAGGGTCACAGTTGTTATAATTACTGATAATTTTAGTCCCAGAATTCATATTTAACAACCATTTATTAAGCACCTATTCTGTAGTAGGTGATGGGGTACCAAGATTGATAAAACTAGCTATCCTCTCAAGGAAGTTACAATCTAAACAGTTGAATGATGGGCTTAAATTGTCATTCTGCATCCATGTGTTTGCCACCATGGAAGTGCAACCTTCATGTTAGATAAGTTTTGGGTTATTGGCTGCCCTTTTTCAATAGAATCTGTGTCTATGGCTGCTCCATTGCTCTTTGCTTTATATTCACCAAATTTCTAATTTGAATAAATCTCTGAAACTAGAAAATAATTGAAAATGACACCTAGACTGTCCATTTTGGGGACCCCTCTACTCCAAAAATTACATAGCGAAATCCAGGTCATTTACTGCTTAGTATTTTAAGACACTTTAAGATTTATGTTAGTTGACTGTTCATTTCGGTAATTCTCATGGATAAAGTAACACTAAGATCTCAAAAATTCTTGCTTTTCTGCTTGACATGTGCCCTCCTGATGCTGTATACCAATACCCCTGTTGCTTTCCCTCCTGCCTCATTTCTACTTCTTGTTCAAAAACTGGTCATCAAATCATTACCATTGCTACTGTGGAAGGGATCCCAATCTACTGACCTGTGACTCCATTTAGAATCTTAGTTGTTGGCTCCTTTCTTGGCTACCACTCCTTGCTCACACATAACTAGCCGTGTCAATCTTGTCCCTCGAGAGTCCTGATCCCACTGTACCTTGCTTTTCCATTGTACCCTCTGGAAGTCTAGCATGCATCTGCAGGAATATGTGCATGTAATAACTTGTTTGCAATATGATACTATATGGTTATATGATGCAATATTATGTCATCAAAATTTCAATGCAGGGAAAAACCCCACAAATTTACAAAAATTATTAAATTTAAGATGTGCCATTTTTAAAAAAAAGTATTTTTTTTCAAATGATGCAAATTTTAAAACCTACTAAAGGATTAAAGATTTCCTTGCATCTGAAAGAAAAGAATGGTACCGCCCTTCTTTACCATCTGAAGGTTATTTTCATGTCTGGAGAGCTCAGAGCTTTTTTTAAGAAAATTTCAGATTTTTTGTGATGTAGCAAAAGGGTAATACTGGGAAATAAGCAGAGAAGGAAGGGAATGAACAATGTCTGAATTTTCTGCATTACCATGCAGAAAGAAGTGGAGAGACATATGATGGATGTGGACCTCAGCATATTGTCGACAATGATTTGTATTTGAGAAGTGATGTAACAAATAATTTTTTTTTTGGTGAGACTGTTGGGGTTAAGCGACTTGCCCAGGGTCACAGAGATGCTAGAAAAGGCTTTTGGTACAGTCTTGTTGACTGTCTGCTTTCAAAGCCCTAGACTAGCTTAGTCCCATTCCTTCCCAATAGACTGGCCATGAGACAAACCCCAACTTGGGGTTCTCTTGGCAAAGATGCCAAAGTGACTTGCCATTAAGTTCTCCAGTTCTTTTTAAAGATGAGGAAACTGAGTCAAGCAAGGTTAAGTGAATTGTCCAGGGTCACACAGCTAATAAGTGTCCAAGGCCAGATTTGAACTCCAGCAAGACTCCAGGCCCAGCATTTTATTTACTGTGCCACCTAGCTGCCCTATGAAAGGAAGTACTGAGTTCCAAAACTGGGAATCTCTCACATCTGCTTTTAACCCAGCCTGGCGTAAGGACTCAAGAAAAAAATATTTAAATGATTTAAACCTACTTTGTATAAACTATTAATTTTGATAGAAATTTTGGTTAGTATGTCAAAATCTTGAAGACCCTCTCCAATCTGAGGTGCTCAGTAGATTTGCCCAGCAGGTTGGTTGTGATGTCATGATGAGCTCATGGATTTGATTACTTTATGGACCAGTTCCATTTGGCAACTAGTGCCAGGCACTCTTGGGTACTGAGGATACAAAGAAAGAAAAAAAACAAACAAACCAGCCCCTGCCCTCAAGGAAGCTCACATTCTAGTGAGCTAGACAACATGGAAACATACTATATAATTTGAGGCGGGAGAAAATACTAACAACTAAAGGAGATTAGGAAAGGTTTTTCAGAGAGGTTGCACCTGAGATGATCTATGAAGGGTGCTGATTTCAGGCATGCGGGAAAACACACAGCATGTCGGCAAGCTGGAATAGAGAGTATATGAAATAACTTTGGAAATGTAGGGTGGAACTCTATGCCAATCTGAATTGTATTTCATCCTAAACTCCTAGTATGTCTTATCCTAGGGGCAGTTGAGAGCCACTGAAGCTTCTTGGGGAGGGAAGCATCATGGTCAGGCATGAGTTTTAGAATGATTTTTCTGGCAACTCTGCAAATGGTAGATTAGAAAAGAGAGAGACTGAAAGTAAGGAATCTAATTATGAGACTTTTACAGTAGTCCAGGAAAGAGGTGACCAGTGCCTGAACTTGGATGGTGACCCTGTTGGCGGACATAAAATATATTTTGGAGGCAGAACTGACAAGGTTTGGCAGCTAACTGGATAGAAGGGGTGAAGGAGAGGGAAGAATTAAGGGTGAATCTGAGTATGACCCTGGGTGACTAGGAGGATAGAGGTCATCTCAACATAAATAAGGAAATTTGGGGTGTGTGTGTATGTGTGTGTGTGTGTGTGAGAGAGAGAGAGACACACACACACACACACACACAGAGAATATATAATGGACTCTGTTTTGAATATGATTAATTTGAGATGCTCATGGGATATTCAGGTGGAACTGTCTGGTAGCCAGTTAATGACAGATTGAAGTTCAGCAAAGCAGTTAGGATTGGATATAGATTTTTTTTTTAGTCATCTGTATAAAGGTGATAATTAAACCCATGGGAATTGGGGGAGGGGAAGAGGATTGTCTAACACAGAGCCTTGGGGAACAACAGCATTGATGGAGCAGGATATGGGTGATGATCTAGCAAAAAGAGGCTGAGAAGCACCAGGAAGATAGCTAAGGACAGAAAGCAGCATTTTCAAGCTGAGGGAGGACATGGAATATGCAGAAGGAGAGGGTGGCCAACAGTATTAAAAGTTCCAGGGAGAGGTTGGGAAGAATGAGGATTCAGAAAAGACCATCTGTCAATAGGGGAGTTTGTTTTGCTTGACTCTGTGTATTTGTCACAAAGGTTTTGCCTTCTTTCCCCCAACTTGGGGTGAGAGGCTAGGAATAAGCTCAGAATTAAAAAAAAATTAAAAGAACAAAAATGAAAGAAAAGGCCACCTGATCTAGCAATTAAGGGATGATTGGTTAACCTCTCTAACACCATACTCTTCGGGATATTAGCTGGCAAATGGTCATGAGGGAATCTAGGTCAAACTGAGTCAAAGACTTAGAATAAATGCAGCAATATTAAAAGAAATAAATAATATCCCTACTGATACTGAATCATCAGCACCATTATTACATAGGGGATTTTGTTTCTTTCTCTTTTAATTCGGCACCATAGTGAGAAATATGAGATTGTCCAAAATATGGCTTTTCTTTGTCCTCCGCTATTTGCTTATTCTTTTATATTAATTCAGTGCTATATTCTTTACATGCTACACCTTGCAGTTTTGAGATACTGGATCAAGACCCTGGTGAGTGATTTTAACTTAATGGCTTGCATGAAATGGAAAGTTACTCATGTCCAGATTGTTTTACTGTTTTAATGAGTGATAAAGACCATGGCACAGGTGAAGTGCTGGCCGTCAGAGTGTGTACTATCATTCATATTCTCTATTTGAGGTTACTCTGGGAAAGAAAGTCCTGCAAATAAAAAGATACTCACAGTTACGAATTAGGTGTGGTGCAGCCTACACACCATTTGCTTTTGGAACTATGTAATAAGATATTATTACATATGTGAAATGTTTTTATGTCTAAGGATAAAAGTCTGGACTCTATATATCCTTCTCATAGCTGGAGTGCTTTGGTTGGTAATGTTAGTGACTATTCTAAGGATTTGGAGTACTTGGAGGCTAAATTAATTGCTTACTCTTAATAAATTAACGTAAAGGTTAGCACCGGGATCGTTGATTGGCTGGTGAAATTTGTATTAACATTCGCCACAGTGACCCTGCTTTTAGATAGATCCTTCTGCAGGACTCTCTATCCAATTACCTGAATAAATACAAAATTGTTTTAATTAAGTGGCAAAGTCATGTGCCTTAAAGCTGTTCTCTAGGTTTAGTCAGTGGCTTGGACACTCACCAATTTAAGGGAAAGAACTTTGTTTAGAGACTCTTTTCCTTCTCTGAGTCTTCATTTCTGCTCATTGTTCATGTTATGAGGTCATCGCTACATTAAATATCAAAAAGAGTGCAATTTCTTTGTTTAAAAACGTTTTATTTATTCTACTTTTTCCTCGCCACTTTCCAATCTACCTCACCCCCCACCTGCCTATTCCAAATCAAACTCTTTCTTTATAACAAAATACGGTTAAGCAAAACAAACACAATACGTTGGCCATGTCTGAACATGTGTGCTTCTGAGATATGTCTGTATGTGTATATAGATGTAGGTAATATGTGTGTGTATGTAGGTGTATGCGTGTATGTATGTGTGTATGTATTACTGAGCATCTTTCTTTTGGGTATAAATCAAAGCACTTTTGTAAGTGTTGCCTCATAAAATCTATGTAGCAACTTTACTAATGACCCATTTTATAGCTTGGAAAACTTAGAAGATTGTGTTTTTCCAAGGTCACTGGATGACTGCAGTCTCCAACCTGGCTTTCTGGTGTTTTGTGGTCCCTCTGTGTTGTGAAACAACTTCTTCTCTGGGTACTGGTATATGGTTCAAAGGTGACCTTGTGATTCTTAGTAAATATTTATTAAGCACTATGCTAAGCATCTGGGATAAAAAGCAAGGTAAGAGACAGGCCCTGCTCTCAAGGAGCTCGTAGCCTAATGGGGGAGACTCCATGCAAATATCTGAGTATAACTGAACTATACAGAGGAGAAATTTGAACTAGGTACTAGGATTAAGGAGGATCAGGAAAGGCTTCCTAGAGAAGGTGGGATTTTTGCTGGGATTTGAGGGAAGACAGAAGGCAGAGATGAGGAGGGAGTGTTAGTATGAGTGTGAGGAGTATCTTGACACATGGTATTTTGACCCCAGAAGCTAGTACAGAGCCCGAAATGTAGTAGATACCTAGCAAATGCTTGTTGCTTGTTTGCTAGGCTGGCTCATTACAAGAAGGTTGGACGCCAGAAGATTCTTCCCTCTCCTGCCCCATGTTGGCCACAAGTTATGAGACCAACACTAAAAGCTGTGTTGGATGAGGGAATACCCACAGTGGTCATGGATTTTAGCTTTTGATTTCATCTAGTCTTCATTTTACAGATGAAGCTCAGAGCTCTTACCCAAGGCCACATAGTTAATTGGTGAAGCCAGTTTTCAGTCCCAGAACCTTTGACACCAAAGTCATCGCTTTTTTCACATAAGGAAATCCTGTTGCCAGCTAAGTACTGAAGCAGTGAAGAAGTAACCCTGGAAATAATAATAAAGCACAGAAATAAAGTGGATCTGGTACAGAAGAAACTATGAGTTGGAGCCAAGGTGTGTCCCCAAGGGGGTCAATGGCTTTGAATGCTTCAGAACATTATTGCCTTGCAGTATTGGAATCCTAACATCCACATAAGGATTGTTTGGGGTTTAGGAAGCAGAACTCTGAATCATGTACTCTGGTGGGTTGTTATATTTGATATTTGAGAAGATTCCCTCCACCTCTACATTACTTAGCTTAACTTGTCTCCTTTGAAAGGATGTGTAGCATGGTAGATAGAGAGCTGACTTTGGAGTCAGGGAGATCTGGGTTCAGGTTCCGTTTCTGGCTCTGTGATCCCAGGCGAGTCACTTAACCTCTCAGTGAGACAGGCAACAGTATGGCACTATTCAGAGCCGGTGCCAGTCTGCATTGATAGAGAGAACTTCCTCATCCAGGTTACCTTGCTCCAAAGAAATCACAGGGCAACTCATTTAAAAAACAAGCCAACAAACAAAAAAACCCACCCAAAATTCCAACCGATGACAATTAGTCTTCATTGTGAATTGGAAATTCATTTCACAAATCTGACACGGTTCTGGAACCTTAGGATGGGCAGGATTTCCTGTTCTGTCCTGTAATCTCTCTCTGTTTCTCAGACTCTGTCCTCCTCAAACAATCCCATTATTGTTAACAAATATCACCATTATTCTCCTGCCTGTTAGTGCTATTTTCTTTCTCTTCTTGGTCCCACTGTTTCTTCCTACAAACCTTTGAGCCAGCTGTTAACCACTTGTCACTTCTCTCTTTTGCTACCTCTATATTACTATATATAGCTCTATGTAGATATGTTTATGTAGTGTGTGTATATATCCTCTTATGTGCGTAAGATTCATATATACGTTTATAGCTGCATATACATGTGCATATACAGATCACATTACTGACTCACAATGAGATGGTCATGCTTGGAAATATTTTAGTAGTAGTGGTGATGGTTATATACTGTTGCATTCTATTCTTATATGAAATGTCTTTGGGATGTTTGGCTGTTATTTGAGATTCAGTTTTTGGTCATTTGGGAGAAACTAGAATGGGGCAGCTATGTGGCACAGTAGATAGAGCACCAGAACTGAAATCAGGAAGACTCATCTGCCAGAGTTTAAATCTGGCCTCAGATACTATCTGTGTGACCTTGGGCAAATCACTTAACCTTGGTTGCCTCAGTTTCCTCATCTGTCAAATGAGCTGGAGAAGGAAATGGCAAACCATGCCAGTATCTTTGCCAAGAAAATCCCAAATGAAGAGTCAGACGTGACTGACCCACAACAACAACAAAGAATGAAGTGAATTGGTCCATGGGACAATCAGATCTATGAACGCTGGCCTTATTAATGTAGTGGCTCACCAAGTCCCAGGCATTCTAGACCACTTCTAGTTGCCTTTCTTTCTTTAGTCCTTCCCCGACTTCAACATGCTTTATGCAGGGAAAAAAATCATCTTTATCAGACCAGTAAAAGTTTGATTTTCTACAAGCCTTTGTTATCAGCCATTCTGGGTAGCTGAGATTTCCAGACAGGTGGATATTAGCTCTAAAAATTTTACATTAAAAAAAAATGTACATCTAAGAGGCACTTTTATTGCTTTTTAAATGTAATATATTGACTCTAATTTGGACGTTCGTTGATGGCTCGTGGTCTTCTTGAGGAATACTGCACATCCTTGGCATTATTTTTTCATTTGTAACCTCTTTTGACAGTACAAGCCACCCAGACATAGGTATCCTCTATTGACACATGGACTAGAGATGACTCCTTGTCCCCGAAGACTGGCAATCTATTCTGTCTTATGTCTTTTTGTTGCTGTCTCTTGCCTGCTGTCAGAGTATCAGTTATTTGCTGTCCTCACCGTTGCTTCTTATTACAGATGCTGCTTCTATTTAATTTTTAATCTCCTTCACTTTTCTCTTTTCTCTTCTCTTTTTGTTTTCTTGTATCTAATTTATAGTTGGCTTTTTTTATGTGTCTCAACTTTTGTTTGAAAAGCCTCCTCTTCCATGGACATTCTCAGTAATGGTAGCACTCCGTTTGGACCAAACTAACTGCAGAGTACCGGAGTGTGGTCTTTGGCTCTGCGTTTCCTTGGCAGCGATCATTTGTTACTGACTGCCCATGGACTGCTGCTTCACTGACTACAAGATTCCTTCTCTACTCCCAGCCCCAAACTTGAACCCCTTCTTCCTGGCCACTTCTAGGTCTAGCCCTCTTCTGCATGACTAGCTTCCAGAAAGTTAAAGTTTTATTCTATTTTTATAGCACTCTTCCTTCTTAAAATACCGCAGTTGTTCCTGGTTAACTTAAACCAAATGAAAACTGCCCTTCGGCTTATAGACCCTTTTTAAGTAAGGTTAACCTACTTGTGCATAGAGTCACAGGCCCTGGATTCAAATCCCAGCTTTTTGTCTCCTTAAATCATTAAATTCTTTGTGCTCCATTCTGTTTTTCAGGTAATCTACTTCTTTGGGTCATTTTTTCCATCTTTTGTTTTAACATTCTTCTAATTTTTTTCTGAAGAGTTCTAATTTCATTTTTTTAGATATCGCTTCATTTCTTTCATACACTCTTGGGAGTCTTTGTGGCCAAACTTTTCTCTTTAATCAGGCTCTACTTTTATTTCTTGTGGAGTTACTCTCTTCTTCTGCCTTCAGCTTTGGGTCTCCCCTTCACCTATACGATTTCTTCATGCACTTGGGAGTTTTCTTCTGTTTACTTGTGTCTCTTGCCTCAGCTCCAAGCTCTGTCCCCTTGTACCCTCTTAGATGAATCCCTGGTCTTATCCATGCTGCAGCCTGGGTGGGGTATTTGGTTCCTGGTTCTCTTTCTTACCCTTTCTCACAGTCCTGGCCTGGATAGGGAGCAGGAATTGCCAGTTTGCTGCAGTCCCTTTCTTGTGCAATTTCTGTCTTCTGGTAGGCCAACCTAGATGACATTGTTGGCTCCATCTGTCTCTTCCTTAGACAATCACCACCTGGGAATTCCCTTTGTCTTCTATGGAGTATCAAGAGATCACTGTGATTTCAGTCTTCCAGGAGAGCCCTAGGGACACCTTTCCTCACCTAGTCTCCTTAATCCTCTGGTGTTGATGGAAGAGCTTACTGGTATTACCTTTTGGGTTGATTGCTTCTTCTAGCTACTCCTTTAATTTTGCCTGGAGAATCTCTCAGGGGAGCTAGATGTCACTGTAACCTTTTAACATGGTTCTCCCTGGCGTAGCTGAAAGTATACTGTAGGCTCTTTTAATTTATTAATTAATTATTTAAGCCAGGGCAGGGTTTTAGGAGGTACAAGTAGCACTTGTTTTGAATTCTTTTGAGCTTTGTTAGGAACTCATTTATAATCCACTGAATACAATCTTCATAAGTTCTTGGAGGTCTGACCTCTCAGTGCCAATATGAGTTGAATGAAAAGGGGAGTTTGGAAATAGGTTTTTTATAAGAAGTAATATTCTGTTTCCTGTATGTGCCAGAGTACTCATTATTTTCACCCACAGAGAGTATAGGCTTCCTTTCAAAAGTAGTTCAAGTAGATGGTCCATTAGGAGAACTGTAAATATTTAATTTGGTTTGTACTTTTAAATTCCACCAACAGTGTTAATTTAAACTGTGAGGACTCCTCAGGTTTCCCAAAAGTTCATTTGTATCAGGGCAGCAAAATTGTATAGTCCCCAAGTGAAAATGAAGCCTACTTGTTTTAGATCCTAAATCCTCAAGATGACGCCTCTCACATTTCAGAAAGGAAACCATTTGCCAGCCTTCTCTTAATGATTGCTTTCTTGTTAATAATTATGTTCATTAGCAAGAGTATTGGAAATGAGTGTGGGCTCCTCTTGGAACCAAATGAGTGGAAACTAAGCACAATTGACTTAAACGAGATCACATAAATTTGGAGGAAAGTTCCCTTTTTGTTTTTTCTATTTGAAATTTCATTTTGGCCACATTTGACTTTCCTGCTTATCTAGGTAATCTGGGCAAGTTTCTTAACCTACTTGGTTGTCAGTTTCCTCATTTAACATTTGAGGGCATTGGAATAGATGGCCTCTGAGCTCCCTTCCAGCTTAGCTCTATCATCTTGTGCCCCATGCCCATGCTGAATTTTTATTCAGGTTGGGAAGTACAAATCACAGCAGTATAGTACCAGTCATTTGGATTTATTGGTAAATCTACATTTAGAAATTAAGTACAAGTATAAATAATGGAAAATATGTGATGCCTTATGTTATTATTGTGAAAATGGTTTGACCTTCAGGACTCCCTGAAAGGGTTCCTGGACCACGCTTTTAGAATCACTTCCTTATATGATGGCTGTAACTCTTCAAAGTGCTTTTAAAAATCATATATATATATATATATGTATATATATGTATATATATATGTATATATATATATATATATATGTATATACGTATATGTATATATATATGTATATATATATGTGTATATATACATATATATATACACACACACACATATACACGTGTGTGTGTATGTATGTGCATATATATGTATGAATATATGTATTACAAGCAACACTTAAGCCATATTTATTCATTCATTTGATAAATATTCATAGAGTACTAGGAACTAAGGGGTTACAAAGAAGAAGAAACCCCTTGCCTTCATGAAGCTTACAGTCTAATGTACATGTGTATCATTTTTCCCATCACCAAATTACACTCAGATTTTCTACCAACACTCACTTTATCACAACTTCTTTCCGTATAAGCATGCTAAAATAATATTTTCTTTCTTTTCTTTTTTACTTTTAAAGTTCTTTCCCATTTTCCAAAGCATGTTTTACCCTTGTAGCTAGTTAATTTCCTAATCTTAATTCCTATGTATTTATGGACTTTAGAAAATCTGCTGCCTGAGAAAGTAGTTAAAGGATTATCTGCTTTGTCCTTCCCTTTGTCTTTTTCAGTTTCTCTCCTCTCTCCCATTTCAACACCCCATCTCCCCAGCTTAGTTAGAGCTTTCCATACTTTTCTTTTCTTATAATTTTGGAAGACTGGCTCCCAAATTCTGCCATATCCTCATCAGAGATGAGGTATGACTATGTCTTTCTTTTCTTTCCAATGCCTTTCCTTAGGCAGGTGCCATCTCCCTTGCCCTCTAACTAACTTTGTTAGTTTTCTTTAAAACATTCCAGGTGAAATCCATTTTACCTCACATTTTCTGCTTCCCATAATTTCTGTGAAAATTTGTTGCTATCCTTGATCTTCTGATGTGTCAATTTCTGTTTTATGGATATAGATCAATCTCCTTGGGAAGTTCTTTGTTTTAGTTTCCTTCTTTTCATTTCTCAGATCCTCAGCTTTTATCATCTTCTTTATATTTCCCTGGGTGACATATTTTGTTTGCCCAAAGAACTTTTTCCTAGTTGTACGTGCTCCTTTCCTGCCAGTCCTTCAGTTCAGTGAGTAGACCTTTGAAGTATGCCCTCCGTGTCTTGTGCTATTCTGATTTCTTCCCAGTAGAACAGCATTAAAGCATCAGAACATTTATGCATTGATTATGCCCCATCCATCTTCCTCTAGGCACAGAGCTGTATTCTGACTGTGCTTTCTGTTATTCCATAGAACCACAAAAGAAATCCCTTTTATGCAAGAAATATCAACAACACAAATTGCTTGAGTGGTCTCAACTTGTTTTAAAATAATAAAGTTCACAGCTTTGCTCTTCTTCGTACTTGTGTTTTCCTTGCTCTTTGGCCTCTTCCTCTCTCAAGTTGGTGTTTGGAATTCTCACCTATTTACGTCTGTAGAGCCGTATTTACTTCCTCTCCCCCCCTCCCCCATTTCTGTGACTTTTCAGTTGCTGTTGACTCTTGTTTCAAAGTCCTAGCATCATAGAACTAGAGTTGGGCCTTAGAGGATATCTAATCTAATTCTCCCTTCCATATTTTACAGATGAAGAAGCTGAAGCCCAGAGAATTTAAGTGGCTTGCCCAAGCTTACATATGCCACAAATTCTAACTCATGTCCACTGACTCTAAAATCTAGCCTTCTTCCCCCTGCACTGAAAAAGTTAAGAGACTGAGGAACAGTAGCAAGGTTTATTGACTTGTTAAAAGTAGTCACTGACTAGTAATAGCTCCGTGGCAGAGTTGGGATTATTCTTTTCAATCCCAGTCCTGTGACTACCCCTCCCATAACCCCACATAGAACCTTCTTACGTTATCTGGGATAGATATAAGAGCAGCAGAACTCTAAAATAAGAATTTGATTGATAGCATTAGTTAAGGGCCTATTTGCTCAGTAACAGTGACATAGTTGCCACTGAGTTATAAAACTTCTCTTTGTGAAAGATTTTTATAGTGGTTGTTGCAAACCTGTTGAAAATTTATAGCTGCTAACTTGGTCTAAGATGTCTATTAGGACTCTACACTCTTGGAGTTAATGAGAGGGATGATAAATCGACTCAATAATATCTGTGTCATTAAGAGAACTCGTGCCTGAAATATTAATTTAATTTCTTTTTCAGAATTAAAGGCATTCCAATACAGTCTCTATAGATGAGCCATTAAGTAATTGAGGTTTAGCCTTGACATCTTTTCCTAAATCACTACAGGAAGATAAACTGTTGTGAATGTGTGAACCATTTGAAAAATGAAAATCACTGTTATAATTTCAGTTAAATGTATTTTTATTTTGGAAATAAATTCTTTTAAGGTCCATTTCAAGTCCTATTTCCTTCATGCCTCCTTTCCTAACTATGCTAACCAGCATTTCAGTAGATCCAGACTCTTGTTCTATATACCGTTGTTCATGTGTGGTGTAACTGTAGTACCTGTAGACTTTCAGAAGGCAAAGGAAGGCATACTAAAGCTCTGCCCATTGGGGAGCCTTTTTAAAGTCTTGTGTGTGTGTGTGTGTGTGTGTGTGTGTGTGTGTGTGTGTGTGTGTGTGTGTAAGGCAGGAACACGTACATATTTCTACATTCTTGCCATGCCATGCTTGCATGTCTTCTCACTGGCATCTGCTGACCTTTGATAAGGGAACAAATGGCTAGGAACTCTGAGCAGGCACAAATGTTACGTAGTGGAGTGTGGGACTTTGAGAGAGAAGACTGAATTGAAATCCCGGGTCTGCTCTGTATGTGTGTGGACAAGTCACTGAAAATCCCAAGGTTTCCTCATTTATAAAATAGGGATGATGATACAGTTCTGAGGTTTTTATAAGGCTCAAATGAAGTCATGTATATAATTCTAAGAGGCTTTGGAGGTGACCACCTCATGTGTTAGGTGCACTCTTTCTTGTTAATGTCCATATCAAACCACTATATCTTATCTTGTTACCTGATTTATTGCCTTATTAATTCTCATCTCATATTCTAAGGTAGTCAAGGGGTATGTTTTGATATTTTCTCATAAAATAATAACAATGCAAAATCTCTTCTATTAATTAGTAATATCAGAGTCTCTAAAATCAAGAAACATGTATTCTTATAAGCTTTCTCTTCTTTTTCTGAAACTCCTTAGTCTTATAGGCTTAAGTAAACAACAGTGTTAACTAGCTGTATAATTTATTCATATTGTTACAAATAATACAAAGATATACTTTCATCAATTCATCAAAGTATTACAGTGAGAAAGATCATAGGCCAAAGTCACCTCTAACCATCAGGTACAACTATTAACTTCTCTTCAACTCTGGAAATAGAGTCCTACCGTTCAGCTCTTTCTGGGTGTCATTCACAGTCTCTCAAGGATTCTATCTAAGCTACATTCTCTACCATAATTGTTAAACTCTGTTCTCTCAGGAAATATCTCTTTAGAATCTTTGTCAAAGATGACACTTTAACTCTCCCAGTCTTTCAAGGAAAGAAATTCTCGTAAGAGTTTTCTCTTATTATAATCTCTTTCTAATCATGGCAGCAGTCAATCTTAAGAAGACAGTTAAGCTGCCCTTTCTCCCTTTTTGAAAATAAAGTAATAGTTTTTGTGTCCTCTATGGGAGGGGCTGTTGAAGCTGATGTTACATGATATAACTATAAAGCACTTGATAAACGTAAAGACATCCTTTGCTTAGAAAATAATTATTTTTGAGAATGAGCCATTTGAAAAATTTAATGTCAAACTTATAACCATGAGATCTGTAGGTATTTGTAATTAAAATGTACTTTAAAAAGCAAGGATGAATTTTTGGAGATGAGATTACTTCTGAGGGAGACATATAGAACCCCTTTAACTTCTAAATTTCTCTCATCTTTTCCCCTTTTCCCCTTGTTTGCTTCTCCCCATCTCCTTCTTTCTCCTCCAAGTAAGGTTTTTAGATCAGATTCGCATTTTTGAAAAATGTGTCACACTGAGGTCAAATGAGAAATGTTTTGAGTCTAGGCAACATTAAACAATTTAAAGGAAATGTTTTATTTTTAATGCATGCATTCAGGGACTGGACTGGATTGCCTTTTAAAAACCTTGGGCAGTCTTTGAAAGCAGTTTTTATCAATAGCTTCGTTGCAGTGACAAACTATCCGTAACTAAGCCCCTGATTCCTTTGAAATTAGGAGCTCAGTTACAATGAGCTTATAAAATGACATGAAAAACATGAAGAGGCCTGGGATTTCTGAGAGAAGACGAACTGAAATAAAGAGAGAAGCTCTTGTGGGGTGTTTTCACTGCCAGACATCTTAAATGTGAAACCAAAGCCCTGTGCATTTTGATCTCATCTGTGGACCTCTAATTTGTTATGATTTGATGTTTCTTTGCCTCCCTTATGTAAAGGGAGAAAAGCCCAACTTCTATGATAAGTGATATATGCTAAAATAGAAGTGTTATGTAGACAAAGACTATCTTGTATTCTTTGTATCTTTCTTCAGTGCCTAGTGAAATATTTTACACATGATTCTTATAAATTGAATAATGCAAATACATATATCCAGAAGATTAATATCATTAATGCTACTCTTCCCTGTATTATGGCACCAGATCAAGAAATGGTTCTGTCTTGTAGAACTTCTTTATTTTCAGTCCCATTAGAACATGAGACCCTTGAGGGCAAGGCTCTTTTTGCCTTTCTTTACATTGCCAGAAGTTAGCAATGTGGGCCATGGTAATTTCTTAAATGCTTGTTGACTGGCCCAATCATTATCATGTTTTTCTATAAGCTTGAACCATTATTCATCAGCATTTAGAATTTGATGAATGTTCAAAGATGGTAAACATGCTAATTCTTCAGTTTTCAACCTAATGGCCAGACTTGTTTGTTGAAAGGAAAGCCAAAAATGAACACAATTAAAGCCAAAGATGATGAGATCCTAAATAGTCATTGGTGCAAATATGGTCTCAACTAGTAGTGTTGAACTGTCTGTTGAGGTCTTGTGGAATGAATGAGTGGGTAGTCTCCTTCTAGTTCCCTCTCTTTTTTTTCTTTAATATGAGGTGATTGGGGTTAAGTGACTTGCCCACGGTCACACGCTAATGAGTGTTATATGTCTGAGGCCGGATTTGAACTTAGGTCCTCCTGACTCCAGGGCCGGTGCTTTGTCCACTGCCCCACCTAGCTGCCCCTAGGTTCCCTCTTCTTTACATATGGCAGGTTTGTTGATTTCAGAAAGAGATAGCCCTAGGAGTCATTATACACATTTCTTTACATCCTTAGATTGATTAATGCCCTTATCTAATATCTGTTATTGGCTGTGCCCTGTTGATTTTTATTTGACAATATTTTGCTTAGACTCTGAATTGGAAGGGACACCAGAGGCCCTGTTGTGTAATATGTCCCTGAATGAGAATCCCCATATGACATTCCTGACAATTTGGGCATTCAGCCTCTGCTTGAAAACCTTGAATAAGGAGACCCCACTACTTTCTAAGGCACTCTGTTCTACTTTTCCAGAGCCCTAAGAATTGGGAGATTTCTTCCTCAACATGGATTCTAAATCTGTCTCTGTTACTCTCGCCTATTGTACTTACTTCTGCTCTCTGGGCCCAAGCAGAACAAGACTAACATATCCCTCTTGTACAGGACAGCCCTTGAAATTCCTGAAGAGAGCCAACTACCAGTGTTGTCCAGGTTGAGATCCCCATTTACTTCTCCTTATCCTCATGTGGTATGACCTGGAGGCCCTCCATTATCCCAGTCACTTTCCCGTGGACACTCTGTCTTCACATGACTTTTCTCAGTGTTCTGTCTACCTGGAATACCTTTCCACATCCCTTCTCTTTATCCAAATCCTCCCTTCAACACTCAGCTCATCTTTTCTTACCTATGAAGTATTCCCAAACAACTCTGGTCGTCCATAGTGACCTCCCGTCCTCTGCAATCGTAGAACTTACTGTCTGTCCACATTACTTATGATACAATAAACTAAAATGTGTTTTGGGTGGGACCCCTGATTTCTTTGTTGTAAAGAACGTCCATTGAGCAACTGTCCCAGTGCAGATCAGACATTCTCCATAATTTAGAGTCTTAGAGTTTTCTGGGGACAAAGAGAGGTCAAGTGACTGCCCAGGGTCACGCAGCCAGTCTGTAGTAGAGGCAAGTCTTCTTGTCTCTCTATACTATATGTAATAATGATGCTTCCCAAACTGTATATGTATGATTTGTAATATGTCTTTTGTTCATCTGTATGACGTTTTTGCTTTTGTATTATTAACTTGTCATGTATTCTTTCTTTTTCTAAATCAGCTGCAAAACTCTTAAAGGATTTTGCTTTTGTACCTCCCTCAATACCTAAATCAGTGTCTTGAATGTGGTGCTTAATTTAGCAATTATTTGGTAATTGACTATCTTTTTTTTTTTTCTCCATAGGATGGGAAAAAGGAACCAAGTTCATGTACCTGTTTAAAGGGGCCTAAGCTATCAGAAATAGGCACCATTGCCTGGATGATCACCATCAGTGATGCCCTCCACAACTTTATTGATGGTCTGGCCATTGGTGCTTCTTGTACCCTATCTCTTTTTCAGGGACTTAGCACTTCCATAGCAATCCTATGTGAGGAGTTTCCTCATGAGTTAGGTAAGAGACTTCTACTCAGGACAAGAATCAAATGTTTGTTTTGGTGTGATTTTAATCAGATGCATCTTTGAAATGCCAAGGACTTGAAATCTTGTCTGCTGTATTCAAATGAAAGAAACTGTAAGACCCCAGTAATCGTTTCTTCTTGAAGTAACATCCTTCTACAGTATAATTAATTTTGCATTTTCCCTTTCTCTTTTTCCAGGGGACTTTGTGATCCTACTCAATGCAGGAATGAGTACTCGGCAAGCTTTATTTTTCAACTTTCTTTCAGCATGCTCCTGCTATGTTGGGCTGGCCTTTGGCATTTTGGTGGGCAACAACTTTGCCCCAAATATTATTTTTGCACTAGCTGGTGGCATGTTCCTCTATATTTCTCTGGCAGACATGGTAAGAAGGTTTTTTTTACTCTCGTTTTAATTTTACATTAAAATTTAGGAATGACTAGAGGTCGGTGCTCATCACTTCCTTATTTCTTATTGTTCTGCCTCCCAAGGGTAAAGAAAAGCTGGCTCTCCAGGGAAACTCATGTTGGAAGTTTGAGAATAAGAATAATAGCGACAAACCCAAGCCTTAGAGAAGGCAGCCTGCCGGTGGTGTAAAACTCTCCTAGCGGAGAGGGAAAATGCTTTTAGGCATCTTCTTGGAATGGTCTTGGGGATAGTAGGCAGCAAAGACATGGAGGCAGTGTGGTGGAGATGGAGAGACGGCTGGCCTTAAAACCTGTCTCAGGTAATCTTAAGGTCATTGAGAGTCTAGGCAAGTGGTGTCAAACTCAAACCGACATATGAACTCAGAAAACCACAAATGAACACGCTGCATTGTGTTTTTATTTATTTTGTCAAATGTTTCCTGGTTTAGCAGCACTTAGGAGCTTTGCCGTCTATGAATTTGGTGCCTCTGCACTAGAGAGTATCAGACCTTACCTATGACCTATGATCTAATTTTTTGGGTCTGAATTGTAGAGACTGTCTCTTGAGCCCTTTTTGTTGATTTCATGTTGGGAAGGTTCTAGCCAAAGAGTTGGTTTTTATTTGTGTCTTGCTTTTGTGGTGATGCACAGTTCGATGAATACCCTGAAGGGTATATTCCTCTATCTGTGCAGTGAAAACTGTAGCTAGTCCCATACTTGGACTAAAGAAAGTTGGTTAAATGGAGTCACATACTGGACCTTTCCTGAAAAGTTCAAGTTGTGTCTGTTTGAGTGTGTGTGTGATTACAAAAGGCAGCTAGATGGCTCAGTGTACTAAGGCTGGAGTCAAGAAGACTTGAGTTCAAATCTGGCCTCAGACACGTCCTAGCTGTGTGACCCTGGGCAAGTCACTTAACCTCTGTCTGCCTTAATCCACTGGAAGACAAAATGTCAAACCACTCCAGTATCTTTGCCAAGAAAATTCCCTTGGACAGTAGGGTCCACAGGTTCCTGAAGAGTCAGACGTAAGTCCTTACAGCAGTTAGAGCTGGCAGAAACCTTAGTGATCAGTTAGGGCAGCTCCATCAGTTTTATATGAGGAAACTGAGGCCCAAAGGAATTAACTGAATTTTTTAAGATCACCTAGGAAATAGTAGCAGAGCTGAAGTTCTCTAAAGTCCAGTGCTAGACCCACTTCATGATGTCTTCTGATGTCTCGATCGTGGCGTGGAGTCGTGCCATGCCAACGGAAGGTAAAATTTAGCAAGTGACTCTCCGAAAGAGTTCGGATCCTGCTATGGTTTGTTCATCTGAAGACCTAGGTAAAGTCAGGAAGGCTTAGGCCCAGGGTTGTTGTTATTATTACTACTACCTCTACTACCGCCACCACCACCATAACATCTGAAGACTATTTTCTGAGGTGGTGTGATCTGTGTTGGAAGAGATTGAGCAAAATCACAGATCCTTGAAGTGAACACCTATACCTTATTACCAGGAGATCAATTAAAACTAACTGCAGTGGTTAAAATCTGTCTTCTCATAAGAGCTTGGAGAATCTGTGTAACAGTATCTCCCAATGACTACGTATCGTACGTGTGTCATCTCCAAACACTCACACATAGACATACTCACTTCAGTAAATTTTATGTATTTGATTGGAGTGGAGGTGAAACTGGGTTTTCAAAGGAATGCTGGGAAGTCTTGAAAGACTAGTAAGACTTTGAATGTGGGCTGCTGACTCTGTTAGACTGTGAGCATCTGGAGAGCAGGGACTTTTTTTTTTATCTTCTTTTGCATCTGCAGCACTTAGGAGAGTGCCTGACACATATTGGGTGCTTAGTAAATGCTCACTGGATGATGACATACGTTTATATCTGTTCTCTGTGGGCCAGCCCAGCTAAGCATAGAAAGGCTCATCTAGTAGAGGACTTTTTTGGCTAGAGAAACTTTTATGATGTGGATCTTTCCACTATGAAGAGAGTGGAGAGATTGTGACCCTCATTGGTAGTTTGGAAGGAGGTCTCATGCCCAATGAAATCATGGGTCTTTGAAGTAGAGAGTGTGTGTGTGTGTGTGTGTGTGTCAATGTGTTTATGGTTCTAAAGCTACTCTATTGGATGACTAGTTAGCCAATAGAATGAATCATGGGTGCCTTTCTAGACAATGAAACTTCTCTATGTTACGACATAAGGGATTCTTCTTTACTTTTAGAGGTGTTTGGCTCTTAATGATTTCACTTCAGAGTCACTAAGTAGATAATTTAGTGATCTCATCTACACCTTGCCTCCAAATTGAGCCCATATTCTTCGGTGTTGAATGTTGTCAGGTTTCTCTTATGTGTGCTCTAGCAGGCAAAAGGAGATTTTTATGTCATACTCCATAAAATTCTGCCTACCCTGTTGGACCATCCAGATCCTTTATAAACATGTGTCCCTTTAACATCATGGCGTAGTGGATAGAGATTTGGCTTTCAAGACAGGAAGACCCAGGTTGAAGTCTGACCTCTGCTATATTCTGGATGTCTGTGACAACCCTGGGCGAGTCGTTTACCCCAGAGGTATCAGACACACAGCCTGTAGCATCATGGTCTGTAACCCTTCTGTTTGAAGGATAATTGGAAAGTATTTTTAAAAACAAATAATAGGTAATATAACATAGATAACATTCACATGTGGTTTTTCAAGTCAGTAGGCATCCCGTAGGGGTGGTTATGCACAGTTTGCTGGCCTTTGGTTGTATTTGATTTGGACCCCACTGGCTTTACCTCTCCATTCCCTGAGATGCTAAGTGGTGTAGAAGGTGCTGGCCTGCATCAGAAGAGGGGATTTCCTCACTGGGGAGTTCTTTGTACCATTGAAATCACAGTTCTAGTCCCTGTCACAATACTACTTGATCAAGATGTGATAGTCTTATAAGTAATGTAATCAAATATTTATAATAGAAAATATTAAATTTTAAATGAAAATTAAACATTACCATATAATAGAAATTAATACAATTATCTTAATAAATATTAATGATTAATAATAGATCAACATTTATAATGTTATTAATGATGAACAATATAATAATATTATTTATTATTAATGTAACAATATTATTATATTAAATTAGAATTTCTGATATTATTTTACTGGGCCTAAGGTTTATTTTACTGAGCTCCTGCTGAGATCAGTGCCCGATTTTCTTCATACAAATTAGCTGGGAGGGGTGGCTCTCTGCTCATGCCCTCCTTCTATGATGGCTCCTGAGTGTGTGGAGGTGATACTAGGTTCTGGAAGCCATGCCAGCAGAGCATAAGCTCTGGTCATTTCTCCTAAGCTGGAAAGAGTTCAAGCTTCAATGGGATGTATTTTTCTGGCTCAAGAACCAGCTGAGGATGGTCCTAAGTACTGAGGTTGTTCCACTGAAGGAGTACCTGCAATGACAATGTCATAAGTGAAGATGGTGGGAATAGCGTGGTGAACTGGAATTTGGCAAAGATGCAGAATGTCTACTCCTGCTTAGCGTCATACAGCTAGGATGTGGCAGGGGCAGGGCATGAACGTGGATCTTCTCAGCTCTGAGTTAGCTCTATCCACAATGCCATGCTAGCTCTAACACTAATAATACAACCTTATATGATGTTTTTTGCTTTGCAAAACTCTTCATCATTTGTTCTCATTTGTTTTTGCCCTAACCCTATGAGGGTACCTGTGTTTATTGTGATTGCTTGAAGATTCTTTGTACTGGTGGGTAATTACAGCATTTAGCCCAGCATTTTTGGGGAGCTGTCTGAATAGAGGCATTTTCAGGTATTGCTACAGAAATTGGACTGGAACCACTGCACCTAGTTTTAATTGATTCACTTGTAATGAGGTGTTATATGTTTCTACCTTGGCAAAGCAGTGAATAGAACCAAAGACGTTCTCTTCTAATGGGACAGAGGAAAGGGAAGTAGAGAGCTAATGTGTAAGGAAAGGTAGAAATGAAGACAAAAAGGTATAGAGGGATCTCGGGATTTTTATCATGAGCCTTCTGATGGTTGACTAATCTTATTCCACTAAAGATGATTTTGGTTTTTCCACTCTTGATGATAAGGCACATTTTTTTCTGCAATTTCATTTATTTGGTGCATTTCAGCAGCTCACCTAGACCATTGAATCAATGATTCATCATTTGATATGCTGGGAAAAGGCTCTAAATTTGTAATTAGAAGATACAGGTTTATGACCTGGCTCTGTTCCATGTGTGCCTTTGAGCAAATCCTGGGCCTCACTTTCCTCATATGTAAGATGAGATGATTTTGGTAGAAAACATCTAAGGTCCCTTTCAGTCTTAATTCTCTGATTCTATGGATTTCAGACTAAAGTCTTGTTTCACCACAAGATGGCAACAGTTCTCTAAAAATCTACCTTTCTTTTTCCCTAGTTCCCGGAGATGAATGATATGCTAAGAGAAAAAATAACTGGAAGAAAAACAGATTTAACCTTTTTCATTATTCAGAATGCTGGTCTGCTAACAGGATTCACAGCTATACTTATCATTACCCTGTTTGCAGGAGATATTGAGTTGGAGTAATCTGACTTTGAAGATGACATAATTAATGAAGACAATTAACCAATAAAAACATGAAGAATTTCTTTTTTAGTTTGCAAGGGGGCCTTTCAGTTGGTCTGCTGAGTTAAAAGATAACCTTGTTTTCTTTTGCAAGTTGCAGAAAACCAGTTAGTTATTGGTTCCAGGCCTGCAAAAGGGCTCATCAACCATATGTTACAAAAATAAAACCAGAAAAATTTGGAATTCAAAGTCTTATAAAAATGAATGCTGAAAATTGTCTTGACATGTAATTTGGGGAAAAAATAAAATACTATTTAAAAAATAAATCCAAAAGTTGGATTTTCTTTTCCCATTAAATGCAGCTTACCAGTTCCTTGGTAAACAGTGTTGCATGTTATATGTAACAGAGAACCACCAGGCAGCTGAGGCCCATGCATTCCATGACTGGCAAATAATTCATGAAGATGAAGAAAAATTATAACAGGTTTTCCAGGCCTTAATAATGCTGGGATGGGAGCAAAGGCTCAAGTGGCTTCAGGGCAGGTTAATTCTCATTAATTTGTTGAAATGATTTCATGGGCAAGCCCATCAAAACATGGAAGAGAATCAAAACCATTTCAGCACACATATAAGAGATGCTGAGATCTCAATTATTAATTAATGCAAACAAGAAAGAGACCACTTTTAGCTTTTGATCTGCTCTCTTTTTATGTGGCTCAAGGACTTGTAGATTTATTTTGAAAGCCCCTTTTGAAAATAGAAAAAAGCTTATGAAAAATCTGAACATTCTAGACATTCCAAAAAAGTTTAATTAACTATGTGCACTCTGAATTTTATGGATATTTTATCCCAAAGGGTCAATTTCGCCTAGATTTGGCCTTGTTAGTCCAGAAGACTTTATTCTAAAGCTAGAATTGCCTTTATGGCATTCATAAATTATATTCTGGCTTATATATTGTTACTGAATGGTAGGTCAACATTCAGGGAGAATGGAAAATGCTTAGTATCAATGTATGATAAATATTTGTTTCCTAGAGAGATTGTTTGTTCATGAAAAGAAACAGTAAAATTTTAAACAGTTCTAAAAAAGGCAAATGTTGGTTCAGCAAGGTTTTTATAAATGCATGAAAAACAGCTGGACTGTTGTTAAAAAAGGGTTAATGGAGGGATGTCACAGTTTCCTTATGGGAAACTACCTGATCTTTGGGAAATTGCCTGTTTTGTCATTAATTGATCTTTTTTCCTTCATAGTTTAAGTACCTCAATACAAAATAACTCAGGTTATTTTTCTACATTGTGATAGGGATATAGCAGAGACCAATCTGTCTATTCAGTTAGGAAATTAATGCTACTGGTGAATTGGCCTAAATGATTTTAACTCTGTATTTTGTATATGTGTGTAGAAAACCCACACTCCCATGTCACCTTTAAAAAAAATTATTTCAAAATGTGAAAATGACTGTTCTTGAAATTGGTGATCTTTCCAATTTTGTATTGTGTTTTTATGCAGTAATAAAATGCACTTGATGAACATTATGTTTTATATGTTACATCACATGGATGACAATTTTTCAAAGTTTCTAGTCAACCAAATAGTAACCTTGGTATCTGTAGCTTCCTTTCAAAAAAAAAAATAAACTTTGATATGTAATATGCAGAAATTCTTGTGAGAACAATCAATGCTGACTATAAATTTGTGCTTACACTACAAATTTGTGTTTCATAATCTCAATTGGGCCCTCACTGCAACAAGGCAATCCTTTCATATCCCTATAATTGACTCACTATCCCACTTACGGCTGCTTTCCCAAATCTTTTTATCCCTTCTTAGATGACCTATGGCTCCCCCACAGTCTCTGCTGGGAACATTGCTTCATATTTTGCTGAAAAAAAAAATGAGGCCATTTTGCTGGGAGCTCTTGCACTCAGATGCCTTCGCCACTATCTCCACCTTAGTCTTACATGAAAAACTTGTCCTTCTTGCTAGGGCAAACCTCTAAATGCATGCTTAATCCCATTCTAACCTTTTTTTTTTTAAACATTAAATTATTCTTATATCATCCCCACTCTTTGACTAATATTCAGTCAGTCTACTAGCTATTTTCTTGCTACCTACAAACATACCCATGTCTTTTTCATCACTCCATCCTTACTACTCTCTTCCTTTTTGTGGGTAAACTCCTCGATGAGGTCATCTACAATCAGTCCCTCTGCTTCTTTTCACTCTTAACTGTGACTTTGGTCCTTATCATTTAACTGAAACTGCTCTCTCCAAAGCTACCAATAACATCTTAATTGTCAGATCTAGTGACTTTTTCTGAGTCTTTATCTTTCTTGATCTCTGTGGCCTTTGACCCTGTTAATCGCTGTCTTTTGTGACATCCCATTCTTCTGGTTCTACCCTTCTGACTTTCCTTTTTGGACTCTTTTGCTGAATCTTTACCAGAGCCCGTCCGCTAAATGTCGGTGTCCCCCAAGACTCTTGTCCTATCTCCTCTTCTTCCTCTGTACTATTTTGCTTGGTGATTTCATCAACTTCCATATATTCAATTGTCTCAATGCAGATGATTCTCATATTAATTATTCAGCCTTAACTTCTCTGTGACTGCCTGGCTCACATCTCCAACTGACTGTTGGACACCTTAAACTTGATATCCCATAAACATTATTTAACATGTCCAAAACAACTCATTTCTCCCTTTTCCTAACTTCCTTATCATTGTCAAGGGCACCACCAGCCTCCCAGTTACTTGGGCTGGAAACCTAGGTGTCATCTACCACTCCTCACTCTCAGCCCCTGTATCCAATTAACTTGTCAAGTCTACCTTCACAACATCTTTTTGGATACATGTCCTTCCCTCCTCTGACACTGTCAGCACCTGGTACAGGCCCTCATCACTTCATGCCTGGATTATTGAAATAAACAGTCTTCTACTTGATTTCCCTGTCTCAAGTGTCTTCTATTTTCACTTACTTGCCAGAGCTGTTTTCCTAAATTGCAGGTCTGACCATGTACCTCCCCTATTCAATGAACTCCAGTGTTTTTTTTTATTGCCTCCAGGATCAAATGTAGAATCTTCTGATTTTAAAGCCCTTCATAGCCTGACACCCTCCCACCTTTATAGTTTTCTTAAATCTTAACTTTTCTCCATTGCACTCTGATTCAGTGACACTAGCCCCCTTGTTCCTCCCACATGACATTCCAAGTCTCAAACAGCATTTTCATAGGACCATTCGCTCCTGCCTGGAATTTTCTCTCTTCCCATCTCTGCCTCAGGCCTTCCTACTATAATTCCCATCGCTCCCCAGCTAAAATCCCACTTTCTGTAAGAAGCCATTTCTCATGCTCCTATTGTTATTTCCAAAGTTGAACTCACAACATCATAATTTATTAAACTCAATTATTCAGGACCTCTTAGCTTAGGCTTTGGATTACATAGATCCATTTCTTCTTTCCTTTATCTCCTCACCACCCCAATGTTAGCTCCTGAACTAGAAAAGAGACAGAATAAAGGGAAATGGACGTGGAGGATCACATACTTTGCTCAGAAGCCACGATAAAAGACAGTGAGGTGGAGGGGGAAATTAATGGCTAGCATTTTATATCATTGTCAAATTCCAGTTGTTCAGGCTGTCCCCACTGTTCTTAATTTAATCAGCACAGTATTGTCATTGGGGGTACTCTTCCAGTGGAGTGGATTGCAACTGCATCACTTAGTAGGTGGCCTTTGAGAGCTGATGTGGCTGGACACGTCATTACTTTATGGCTATCCTGGTCTGGGTCTCCAGTCAGAGACATGTCCTCCAACTTGGTCCATGCTTGGACTCTTTCCAGCTTAGCATGAATGACCAGGGGTTACGCTCTGCTGCCATAGCCTTCATGAACCTCCAGTCACCGTCACACTCTGAGAAATTAGGAGACATGAACTATTGCCAGATTCACTGACATTTGAATCCTCATTATTTAGAGAAGTGTATTCTTAGTAGTTACTAACTTAATAATAGGGGCTGGATAGGGATCAGAATTAGACTTGAGATTTCGTTGGTTTAGGGGGCTTCAGGGTAAAGATATTCTTTCTACCAGTTCAGGTCTGTCCCTTTTCTGCAATGCAGACTTCTCAGAAGTTAAGTAATTTGTCCCCTTCAGTATTTGTCAGAGATAGGACATGAATCCAAGTCTCCCTAGTTTTGAGGCTGGTGTTCTAACCACTATCTCACACTGCCTTTGGTCCTGTTAAGATAGACCAAACCTTAATAAAAATAAAAACAAGTTGTCTGACGTTCTGTATTAAGCACTGTCACATAGTATTGATCCATTGTCCAATCATCTTTATCATATAATTTTAGCGACTTTCTTTAAAAAGTTGGCTACCTATAGATAAAATATTTAAATTTACTGTCTATAACATTCTATTACATTTTTGCATTATTGATCTCATTTGAGTTAACAGATTGCTTTCAACACTTCTAAATTGAAATAAAAACAAAATTAATTTAGTAACTTACCTTCTCTCTAATTCCATTGTGTCACTCTTCTCACAACCTTCTCTAGGGGAATGATTTCTTCAACAGGCATTTATTAAATACCTACTATGTGCCTGGCACTTTGCAAGGTACTAGGAATGCAAAACCAAAATAGTCCGGCCCACAAGGAGCTTACATTCTTGTGGGTAGGCAACACACAACACACTACATACAAAGCTCATACATGGTAACCTTGAAGGAGGCGAGTGTGAGAAAATGCATTAATAGCTAGAGGGCAAGAAAGGCCCCACACAGAAGGTGACATTTGAGCTGAATTTGTAAGTAAATTAGGGATTCTTAGAGGTGGTTAGGTGAGAGAATATTCCAGGTTTAGGGGACAGCCAATTCAGAGGCAGGGAGATGGGGGAGGCAATGCCAAGTAAGAAATAGAAAGAAGGCCAATATGATTGCATTGTATAGTAATTTGTAAGAAGGTTCAAAAGGTAGGATAGTACCTTTGAATGGCAGAGCTTAAATACCCCAAAGAGACATTTATATTTGATCCTAGAGGTAATAGGGAGACATTGGAATTTAATGAATGTGGGAGTGACATGATCAGACCCGTTTTAGGAGAATCATTTTGGTGGTTCTATGGAGGACTTTGGAGGCTTGCAGTGGGAAGAGTCTAGTGGCTGGGAGATCATTTAGGAGGCTACTGCAAAAGTCCAGGTGAGAGGTCATGAGGGCCTGAACTGGGTAGGGGGGGAGGATACCTGTGTTAGTAGAGAGGAGGGACATATGTAGAGACTCTCTGGAGATGGGAATGACAAGAAATGTCAAAGTCTGGTAGTGTGAGGTGAGTGAGAAGTTAAGGATGACACCAAAATTGCTAACCTAGGTGATTAGAAAGATGGCCGTGCCATTGAAGAAATGAGAATGTTTAGAAAGTGGGGTAGGTTTTTGGGGAAAGAACATGAATTCTACTTTGAATGTATTGAGTTTGAGATGTTCCCAGGACATCCTATACAAAATATCCAAAAGGCAGTTGGTGATGTAGGTCTAGTTCTCAGGCAAGAGACTGGGGCTGAATATATAGATCTGGGAGTCATCTGCATGGAAGTGGTAACTGAATTAATGGGAGCTGATGAGACCGTCAAGTGAGGAGTATGTAGAGAAAAGAGGCCCCATAAAGTAAGACTATATAGAGAAAGAGGACCCAGCACAAAACAGGGCACACACTCACAGGTTGAGCAATGGATGATAATCAAGCAAAGGATAATGTAAAAAAGAGTGGCTAGACAGGTAGGAGGAGAACCATGTGACAGCAGTATAATGAAAACCCAGAGAGGAAAGAGTCTAGGAGAAAGGTAGTCCAAAGTGTCAAATATTGCAAAGAGGTCAAGAAGTATGAGAACTGAGAAAAAGCCATTCAATTTCAAGTGAGGTCACTGGTAACTTTGAAGAGAGCAATTTCGTTTGAGCGATAAGGTCAGAAGTCACATTGCAGAAAGTTTGAAAGGTGAATAGGAGGAGAGGAAATGAAGGCAATGCATGTAGATGGCTTTTTTAGGATGTTTGGCTAAGAAATGGAAATGTAGCATAATAGCACACAGGATTGGTAAGACATAGGGTTCCCCCCCCCTTTAATGGAGACTTGAATATTTTAAACTCTGTTTGGGTAGAGATTATGTGTTACCTTACAATTTCCATCTCTCTCCAGCACTTATTTCTCTGCATATATCATCAACTTCAAATTTCAAATGATCTTTGATCTCACCAACATAGATCTTGTCTCCAGTGATGCGGATTTAAGTAGATGGTCTCCATGAATTTCTAAGACACTCCTCCTCTCTTGCCAACTCACCTGGTAGCTAACCTTTGGTCAGAGCCTTTCCAAATGTAGCCTGGCTAGCTGACAGAGTTGACGACTGCACTCATGTTCAAAGCCCTTCCAAATTGTTAGCACCTCTGCAAGCTTATGTTTCATGGGCTTAGCCTTCGGGAGCCCAGAGTCACCTCTGCACCCCAATAAATACATGAGTAGGACTTGGTTAGATTTTAAGAATCTGTACACAATAGGATTAATGTTTATTGACTTGAATTCTATGCAGTCAGTAATTCCTATTGCCATCTTCTCACAGCCTTTCTTTTTCATGTGGGTTGTATAATCTCTGGGAACACCATGTCCTCAGCTGCTTGCTATGATAAGGTTTTTGCTGTTAGGCATCCTACACTCAGATATATTCCTGTGTGGTTTTCTACAATTCCACAGCTTGTACTAGATACAGCATGCTCTATCCTTTATTGCTCAAAACTAGCCCTTTTCTTAAAATTGCTCCTAGGAATTAGAAACTACTGATATTTGTCTTTCACTTTAGTCATGCCATCATGAACAAAGGTCACATTAGCAGTATGCCACTTTAGTGCTTTTAAAAGAAAGGGGTGTCCCTTTGTACAGCAAAATTAGGTCGGTGGGCAGAGAGCAAAGGAAGTGTGCCAGGGAGTGAGGAGAGGGCAAAAGGTCATTTCCAGTAGAAAGATGACTTCATAGGTAGATGCTATGACAGATGTGAATGGGGAGGTTGGGAATTTCAAGGGATGTATATGAATGGACTATGGAAAAATTTTGCAAGTGTCTTTGCTCAAGAGAGATGATTCTGAAAGTGTATATGCAAGTGCTCACCTTTTTGCACTGAACTTCTCACAGGCTTGTAATAAAGACATAGATTTTAAGCTGGGGAAGAGTGCATGCATTTCCAAAAATCCTTACTGATCAGTTTTCTTTATGTGAAAGATGTCCTGGTGTGCACATGTGTATAGGTCATTCCCATTCATAATATAGACTATAAATTATTGTTCCATATGCCTGAATGGCATGACTAGGCAATTATGCTAGTGCCATATACACACTACTAGGATGATGCATCTGTGTGCATGAAACATACATTTGTGTCATAACTAGTCAATGCTTTTTCTTTTAGTATTTTTACTTGTGTCAACACACACATTGCATATATAATTAATAGCTGCTTGTTAATAAGCTGGGAAGCTTGCATTTAAATAAATCTTAGTACCTAAAGGAGAAGAAATAAATTATAGCTTTCATAACATGATTTTTTTCTTGGCACAAGCATTATTGTGAAACATAATTTTATTATGTTTTAATATTAGACAGGGGGTGGGGAGGCACCAGATATGTGATTTCCTTGAAGCAAGAACCTGTGGGTAAGGAAATTCTCTCCACCAATGTACATTGTGACCTGACACGAAACTTATAGTTTTAGAGAGTTGCTTCAGGGCATGGGGGTGGGGGGGGAGGGAGAGAACAAACGTTTGTTAAGTGCCTACAATATGCCAGGCACTGGGCTGAGTACTTTACAAGTGTTATTTCATTTCATCCTCACTACAACCCTGGGAAGTAGGTGGTGTTATTATCTCCACTTTACTTAGTAGAAAATGCAGCTTAAGGGTTGCACATCTCAGACACTTGTTTGAGGGTAGATTTGAACTCAGGTCTTCCTGATTCCAGGCCTAGCACTCTATCTGCTGCACCACATCGTTGCCTATACTGTCCTAACTTTCTTCAAAATAGTGAGAGGATATTAAGTGTTTTCATCAGGGTAAGCAAGCTAGTTTCTGGGATCATAGGATCATAGTTTTAGAGATGGAAGGGACGTCCCCTTGGAGGCTTAGAAACTCAGCTCCAAAGAGGTTAACTTGCCCAAAACTTACTCTTTGGGCAAAGAAACTTGCCCTGAGTGACACAGGGAGTAACCACTGTGTTGGAAGTAAGATTTGAACTCAGGTCATCAAGACTCAGCAACTATGCTCCTATTGGCTCTCCATTAAACATAAGACATAGTGTTACATGCTAAGCGGTTTACGAAAGGCAGCTTGTAAGAGCTATCAGCCACAGTGAAATATAACAAGTCCTTGGTCTTTGAAGATTTAAAACCTTGGAAACACTTCAGAATGGCCAGGATTAGAAAGAGTATCACATAAGGAAGGAATTAGGTTGACTGAAAGTTTTGTGCAATAAAAACATGAGCTGAAGAGATATTAATAACTATAAATGAACCTATTATGAGAGCTGCTTAAAGGCCTATTTGTATCAACTTTAGAATTTCTACTTCTTGAAATGAGCAGAGCCAGGCAGCTATTTCTGGTTTTCCCTTCTGTTGACATTTGCAGTCACCTCCCTAATTTCTGCAAAATTTCTCTTGCAGATTTTTCACCGAAATAGAAGTAACAAAGCTTGGGGAGAAAACAAAATGGTGGGTAGCCCCCAAATTCATCCTTGGGCATGTTGCTAAATAATAAATATTTTTGTTTATTTCACTAATTTAGCACTAACACATATCAGAATTTGGTCAGTAATGACTGGAGGCAGTAGTTGAGACTTGGATGACACTCAGTATGCCCCAGAGCTAATGAGTGCACCCATATGGTAATCCAAATGACCCAAGTATGGTACGTGATCTCGGCATTGAAATAATGATGTCTTTCTAGCCTGAAATGATTTCTAAAAGGGATAACAGGCAAGAATAGCTGAGGTAGCAACTTCCAGATTGACAGTGTGTTCTCAACTAGAGTTCTATCCCAGAAAACTCCAGGAAAGCTGTGTTATGTAGGATGAGAATCTAGGGCATTAATTTAGTTCTACTCCATATGCCATGGATTCACAGAAAAAGTACAGTTCCTTAGCAACCAGCAGATCACTTGGATGCCAAGTGATTTCGTAATCTTTATAGATACCCACTTTTTTAAGACACCTGTCTCAGAGACACTTAACCTCTAGCCCCTCAAATTATTGTCAGAATAATTACACCTGATGATATTTTAAAAATAAACATTAACTATTTACACACTGCTGCGATTTATTGTGGCTCACAAGAAGATAGGAGAGGCAAGGCAGAGTAGTGTATAGGAGCTGTCCTCAGAGACAGGAAGACCTGGGTTGAAATCTGTCCTCTGCTCAACCTGACTGTGTGACCCTAGGCAAGTCACTGAAATTCTCAGTGCTGGGAAACTCTTTAAGCTACATTGATAGAAGCAGTTCCTTTTGGGGAATACCTTACACTAGTCCGATAAATAAACAAGTAAATGAATGGGTGAATAGATGAAAAGGCATACCACTTATGAAAAGCAGCAAAGAACAGGCAATAAAGAATTAACCTCAGAGTCAGGAAGACTGAATCCCTTCTCCATGGAAGACAAGCTGGGTGACACGTCACTTAACCTGTTAATGCCCTAGCAAGTCTTTTTAGACTGTCGCGAGGGGCAGCAGCTAGGTGGTGCAGCACTGGAGTCAGGAGGACCTGAGTTCAAATCCTGCCTCAGACACTTACTGGCTGTGGGACCCTGAGCAAGTCACCTAACTCCAAGTGCCTAAAAAAAAAAATAAAAAGTCTGTCAGTTATAGGACAGGTGCTACAGCCTTACTTGTAGTTCCCTGCATCAATGAGATCACAAGTCCAGTTTAAAGAAAAAAAACAAGCAGAAGCTCATTCTCCAAAAGAGGAAGGTTAATTACCAATAATAACTAGCATTTCTATAGCACTTTAAGGTTCACAAGGCACTTTATTAATATCCTTGCAACCTTGGGAGAGAGGTGCTATTATATTAACCTCCTTTTACAGATGAGAAAACCGAGGCAGGCAGAGGCTAAGTGACTTACCTAGGGTCACACAGGTAGTGAGCACGTGATGCCACATTCGAACTTGGGTCTTCCTAACATCTAGCATTGACGTTAATGACAGGGGCATGAAATAACAACTCACATTTTTTTATTTTTTAGGCAATTGGGGTTAAGTGACTTGCCCAGGGTCACACAGCTAGTAAGTGTCTTAGGTCAGATTTAAACTCAGGTCCTCCTGAATCCAAGGCTGGCGCTCTATCCACTGTGCCATCTAGCTGCCCCAACAACTCACATTTATGTAGTGCTTTTCAGTGCCTCTCCATCCTTGAAGGGACAGAGCATTGCTCCCATTTCACAGATGAAGAAATTGAGGTTTCAGGAAGTTACAGGATTAGTGAGTCGCAAAGTGATCTCTTAGACTCAGAGCTTCCAACTTCAGGTCCATGCTTTTTCCACTTAATCACACTGTTAGCTTAAGGATCATTTCCCTGGCTATCCTTTTCCCTTGCTTTTTGTGAATGCATTTTTCCTTCCAAAATTGCCAGAGTCTACATTAGTCCTAATAATTTACATTTATTGACAGTTTATTAAACTCTTCTCTCATGTCATCTTTTGAGGTAGGTGATGTGAATTTTTCTTTTAATCATTTGCATGTCATAGATAATGAGGCCTAGAGAGTTTTAGTAATTGGCCAATGGTCAAACAGCTAGTAAAATATTAGAGCTTGAATCTGGGCCCAGGTCTCCTAGGGCCTCAGTTAAGCAATCCTTATTCTACGTTCCAGTGCCTTTCAACTGGACTCATTGTTTCATTCCCTTTATCGAAGAGGATTTCTGTTTTGATAATTTAATACATAATTGTTATCAGGCTTTTTTATATACTTGGAATTTTATTCATAAGAAAGATTGAAAAATATGATTATTCCTTCTAGTCAGATTTTGATGAGGAGAGACACAATATGCTGGATTCTCTTTTCTCTGTGTCTGCAGAAAGGAGGTAGTTTCAGGCTCCTTGCCTCTACCTCCTTTACCCTCTCTCCCCCTCCACCAAGTAGTATCAGATATTTATAAAAAATAACAAAATAATGGTTTGGCATTTGAGAAGTAGCATGATTCTGCCCAGTTAAACTCTTCTTTTTCCTTTTAAAACAATGCCTCTTTCCTGTTATCCCAATTGGTCCACATTCCTTCCACTTCTATGACAATCCTATTAAGCTTAATTAGGCCTAATGATTATACCTTTAAGAATAAAATGATCTCAGTGAGGTCTTTCATAGCCCAAATCTGGAAGCAGAAATTGTCCTCCTTTGATAAACAGGTTGGAAGGTATGCTGTTTTTGCAGGGTTGTGTACAGATATTTTGCATTAATGAGGCCTGAGAGACAGTTACGGGGCACAATAAAATGTGAATTAATGGGGTTTGGAGGCAGAGGAGCTGAACTTTCAGCCATGGGGACCTAGATAACCCCCAAAGGGCAAAAATGTCTTATGGTGGTTACAGCCCTGAAGTTTGTTAGGGTTTGTAAAAAATGAAAGGGGATTTTGTACTACACACACACACACACACACACACACACACACACACACACACACACACAGAATGCTGTATTTTACTGCTTTTCTGCATAGCAAGCAGGCATCTTACCACCTCAAGACCAAACATAGGAAGGAATTCTAAAGTCAGCAAAAAGGATCTCTCAGCAGTGAGGAAAACAGCTATGGCTAAGCCCACATATTTGACTTTTAATGTACAGGGGGCGGCTGTGGGGGAGGCCTGCATGTAAGTGGGGTTGTATAGTTGGCCCCAACAGCTATGTATTAAATAAGGCAGCATGTTAGAGCTGGGGAGGACATTTTTCACTGAAAACAGTAAAAATTCATGACAATGGCAAGGGGACAGAGAGGCAGAGGGATATACATAGGCAGAGAGATATGTAAAAGCCCACTGGCCTCATGGAATCTAGGGTAGGGATAAGAAGCTCAGTCATTGGGACGTGCCACCTTAGAGCTTCATAAGAGCAACCCTGAGCCATTAAGAAAAATGTTAAATTATGTCTTTGTTCAAGAAAGGAGAGAAGCTTGGAAAACATAGAAGTATCACATCTCCAACGTGGAAAAAAAAGGAAATATTATGGGGCAGCTAGGTGGTGTGGTGGATAGAGCCCTGGCCCTGGAGTCAGGAACCTGAATTCAAATCCACCTCAGACACATAACACTCACTAGCTGTGTGACTCTGGGCTAGTCACTTGACCCCAACTGCCTGACCAAAAAAAAAAAAAAGGAATATTAGTTTTTAAAGAAGTCAATCTGGAACACGCACTTTTGGGAAACATTGTAGTTTTCAATGATGACAAATGATCGAGGTACTACTGGGTTCTAACACCTGTATGAAAATTCCTAGCAAGCAATCGACTAACAAACATTTGTTAAGCACCTACTACAGTTATCTCTTCCAAATTGTGAGGGGGTGAGGGGCGTGGTGCCCCCACGGGCTGATAAATACACATAAAATTTTTGTCCCTCCCTTTGTACCAGAGAAGAAGTCTGCATTGTTACGGTATGAAAAGATAGAATATGTTGATGTTATACAATACCATACATATATTTTATGCATTTGGAGTTTCTTTTTCTCTGTTGTCTGCAGCTTCAACAAAACTCCAAAAAAACAATCCCCATTTAATTTCTTATGCTGACCCATGATGTATTAAAACTGTGATGGGGAAAGTCGCCATGTGGAAGGGATAACTGTAGTTCTAGGCACTGGGTTAGGTTCTGGATATACAAAAGTGAAAATAGTTGCTGTCCTCACAGAGCTTACAGTCTAGCTGGGGGATGTAATATGTACTGAGCTTACAGTCTAGTTAGGGTAAAAAAATTTACATTCGTAGTACGTGTAAAATAGAAAGTGATGGAGGTGGGCAAGGAGCTAGCAACTAGGGGGAATCAGGAATGGTCTTTTGTTGCAGGAGGCACTTGATCTAGACCTTGAAGGATGCTGAAGATTCTGAAAGTTGGGAGTGAGGTGAAAATCCATGCTAGGCATGGAGGATGGTCAGATTGAGGCACAATGATGGGGGATTGAGTGACATTTATGAGAGGGCTAGTTTAGCTGGACCACAGAGTGCATAGAAGGGAGTGATGTGCAATAAGTAAGCATCAAAATGATTTGGTACCAGGAAGGGAACAAGCATTTATTAAATGCCTACTGTGTGCCAGGCACTTTGCCAAATGCTTTACAAAGATCTGTCATTTGATACTCATAGTAACCCTGGGACATGGGTGCCATCACGATCCCTATTTTATAGCTGAACACACTGAAACAGGAAGAGACTAAATATCTCTCCCAAGGTCGCAGAGTAAATAAATATTTGAGGCTGGATTTGAACTCAGGTCTTCCCAATTCCAGGCCCAATTCTCCATCCACTACATTACCTAGCTACTGAGGTTGCAAAAAACTGAAGTCAGTCAATGGCCCAGACTAGATATGAAAGAGCTAGAAACAATTGAAAGCAGAAGCTCAGAGTTCAATAAACGAAAAACACAGATTGTGGTTGTTCAGTCGTGCTGACTCTTCGTGACGCCATTTGGGGTTTTCTTGGCAAAGATACTAGAGTACTTTGCCATTCCTTCTCCAGCTCATCTTACAGAAGAGAAACTGAGGCAAACACGGTTAAGTGACTCTCTCAGGGAGACACAGGTAGGAAGTATCTGAGGCCAGATTTGAACTAAGGAAGATGAGTCTCCCTGACTCCAGGCCTGGTACTCTATTCATTGTGCCATCTAGCTGCCTTAAGATGCTATATACAAATGCTAGCTATTATTATTATTACTATTATTAAAACTACTAATAATGATAGTTGCTTCAACTGTTCCAGAAAAGAATTTGGAAGATCATTAAATAGTGCTTGCCTTAGTAATATTGTCATTGGATTCCACAGGGGATATAAAGGAGAGAAATTGTAAAACATAATATATATACACACGCATGCACATATATATGTATGTGTTAAGATATTGATGAAACTTTAAAAAAAAAAGACTTCATAGTGTAGTGTTGAAAGCTCCGGACTACTTCATCTGCTTCTCAGAGTCCCAGGAGGTGTAACTCTGAGGGGGTGGGGTTTTTCTTCCCTACTGCCATTGGCTCAAGCCCCGTTTCCTCTTTTTCAATGCTAGGGACCTCAGATCCACTTAACCACTCAACACTAATTGCTGCTCTCAGGCTCCTTCCCTATTTCTATTGATCAGGAACCTCTCCTCTTTTGACGTTCATGCTCTTCATCTCCATCACCCAATCAAGATCCTGGTAGCTATTGTCAGCACTCCAGACTGCTCTCCTTTCTTCCTCAAAGAGTTCAGTACATGGCTCACAATGTTTCTCTCCTCCCCAGCTCCTGACCTCCTATTAGGAGACTTCAACATACTTATTGACTCTCCCTCAAATGTCCTAACCACCCCAACCACTACCTCCTCATTTCTCTTGAGCCTCCACCCCACCTCAGCCACACACAAAGATTGTCACACCCTTAATCTTGCCATCACCCACAAACATACCACCTCTGTCTGATAATATGATGAAATCACCGTATCTGATCACAGCCTATTGGCTTTCCACCTTTCCTTCTGCCTTCCCTTATCTAATCCTACTCTTCATCTTCAATGTGACCTCTAACCCCTTGATTCCTCAATTCTTTTCCAGCCCATCTCCTCCACATTTGCCACTCTTTCTTCTTTCCCCCATCTTGACTCTTTGGAGAACGAATCAACTCTATACTGTCGTCTCTTGACTTCCTAGCCCCCCTTATCATTTTGCCATTTGTGCTTTGGCCGTGCTTCCACCATTTGCTGCTTTTGTTCTTACATATGCGCTGCTGAATGAAGGTAGAGAAAGTCATGCAAGTGTTCTGATTGGGATCACTATGAATTTATCCTACACAACTTCAACTGCGTCCTCACTGTTGCTCAGCAATCCTACAAGGCCATCCTCATCCATTTGCTGTCTCACTCTCCACAGTGTCTCTTCCAAACTTTTGACACTTCATCTCTCAGCTCTGGGATGTCCCCCATGCTTGGAATGCCCTCCCTCCTCATTTCTGCCTTTTGCCTCCCTTTAAGTCTCAACTAAAATCTCATCTTCTACATGAAGCCTTTCCAAATCCATCTTAATTCTAGTACCTTTCCTTTTTAAATTATCTCTTATCCTACATGTAGCTTATTTGTACATATTTGTTCACTTGTTGTCACCCCTCATTAATTTGTGAACTCCTTGAGTTTCCTTCTTTTTGTATCCCAAGTACTTAACAGAGTGCCTCACACACAGTAAGCCCTTAAAAATATTTATTGACTGATTTCACAGAGATATTTACTTTGAAGATATGTCAAGGACAAACATAAAAATATTTCCTCCAATACCACTCAGTCAAATGTACGCCAATAAATGTTTAACAACCAACTCTCAAAAATAATGTGGAAACAAAACACTGTTCTGTTTCTTTTGAATTATTGACATTTTCTTCATTGGTTTCCTAAATCTAGATGATCAACAAAATAATGAATCAATCCTTAATTGAAAGCATTTGCTGATTTCCGAGGTGCAAATACTCACATTGCAAACTTAGCAATGGGCTCATGTGAGCACTTAGAGCTGGATCCAGCACACCCCTGCTCTGGCATACTGTCCCTTACACTTGGTCTCTGGGGATTCAAAACTTAGCTGAGTTCTTAGACAGCATTGATAACTCCAAATTCATGTGCAGAGGTAACATTAATGCTAAATGAGTGGTTGTCCCTTCTGCCTCTTATCCAAGGTCACTCCTGGAAGTTGATCCTTGATTTTTTGGGGCATTGATGATAACTTAGATTATTATTTCCAGATTCCTGTGGCTTAATGTCCTGGCCTTCCAAAAGTTCCAGGATTGGAGATTGTAGTCACTCCCTTCACCTATAATGATGAAGAACAAAATAAAAAGCCAAGGACTGATGCATACTTCTCACCACCATATGACCTCAGAGGTAGTGGATTTTGTAAAAGTCACTGAGGTCTCCCAAGAGCAACTGAGGCAAAAGAGGAAGTGGCTGGTACTGATAGCCCAATGCTTCTGAAGCCAATGAGTTTTCCCTCCAAAAGAACCAGATATGGCATGTGTACACATGCTTTACAGTCTGTCCAAGACATTTCCCCATAAACATTTTCCTGGAAGCAAGCTCTGTAGCATCTTCCACACAGACAGATTGTAGTGGTTGAGAAAACTGATGAGGTCTCCACATTTGCCAGACCCCTATTTAGCATTTATTTCTGACATAAGTACGAAAAAGTATTTTTTTTCACTAACTTTCCAGAAAGGAGAGATATACATCATCTGTTCCTCCTTTAGTGAGACTAGGACATTAGAGCGTTTGAGGTAAGGAAGGTCCAACTTCTTTCCTCACTCTCTGCTTATAGTAAAGAGTAACTTAATGTTTGGGATTGGGTTAGATGTGCTTGTAATAAGAGGAACAAAAATGCTTTCAAGTTAGTGCATCTCTGGTGCCTATAACAGTGAGTCTCATGGTCTTGTGTAATGTGAAGTATATCTTAGAGTTGTTCATCCTTCATTCTCAAAGAAAACCAGTGATATCAGGAGTGTGATCTCTTGACTTGCAAGTGAATTGGATTTAAGTGAGGCAGGGTTGTGCAAAGTCACCAGCCCCACTTTCTCCTTCAAAGTCTTTGGAGTCCAATGACAAAACACAGGTCTGGATGACTGGCAGCGGCCCATGATGCAGTGGGAGACCTTGGCCTTTTAAGCTAAGGTCTTTCCCAGGTGTCAGCTTGTCTGAAGCCATACCCATTCAGTAGTTGAAGGCTAGGTAAGAATAGGTATCTTATGATTACTTGTCTATTTTTCTTACTGCCTGAGTTCCTTCTAGGGACCACTAATAGGTTGGAAGACTTATAGTTTGGAGCACCGCCAATTTTTCCTCCCTCAGCTGCCATCAGGCTTGTGGCTTCGGCTGCTTTCTCAGTTTCTATTTCTTCGATGTCTGTCTCTGATGTTGCCATGCTCTATAGTGAGAATCTCTGGATTTTGGGTGAAAGGGTTAATTATGGAACTTAACTTTGTCCTGCAAGTCTTCATTTTCCAAGGATAACATACAGTTTTGACCCCTTTATCTCTAGACCTATTGTGTTCCTGGAGCTGCCCAGTTTAAAATTGACCAATACCTGGGAACCTTAACCTGGAGACATTTACAGGGGCCATCATCTAACAAAACTAATTCATTCAAGAAATGATGACAGCCACCATCTTCACAAGGAATGGTGTTCTGGGAAAGACGTTTTGACAGTGGCATTTTTCTGCTACAGATGAAAGACTAAAAACAGTCATTCTTGCATACTCTTGTTTGTCAAAGCTGAATGATATATTTGTTAAGAAGCCTCAGAGAAGAGTGTGACTGAATGATGGAAACAACTTTGTTACAAGAGATAGAAAAGGGGCATTGAAACCAGGTCACTCTTCAACCCTTTTGCCAAGTACAATTTTAGGTTCAGTTCTATTTTAAGATCAAATTCTAATTTAAGGCTTTCACAAAAGTAGGAAAAAAATAAAGTATTTTTATTTTTAAAAATGCTAGTTCATTATCAATGAATAATAATGATAGTTAAATTTACATAATGCTATGTAATTAAGGTTTGCAACATGTTTCAATGTGTTATCTCATTTGATCATGATAGCAGTGGGGCGCCCTGTGGAAGAGATAGCAGGCAGTATATGCCTGGCAAGTCAAAGCACCTTGACCACCATTTTCCCTCAGAGCCCAACAGAGACAGTCAGAATCTTGAACCCAAGAGCCATGGGAATAGCAGTGTTTCTAGCCCAGTGCCCTTAGACATCATCCTGGGAAGCAACGCTTGTGGAGATAAAGCTTGGCAACTTCTCCTACAGATGCTATAGTTTCAGATATTGAAGACCCAGAAGGAAAAGTTCTTGCCATCCACATTCTTGGCACTGTCACATGGTTCAACATAAGAAACTGACACAATTTTTATCAATGGAAATCATATTAGAGAAGACATATTGCCATCTGCTTTGCTGCTGCATTCTGAGGACCATGAGACTTTTCCATCAGACTTACATCTGAAACATTCCAAATGTGTTGTCTCTTCCAATAGAATGTGAGCTCCTTGAGAGCAGAGTCTGACCTACTTTTCTAATTGCAACCCTAGCACTTAGCATGGTGCTTTGCACAGAGTGAGAGCTAAATAAGTGCTTTTTAAATTCATAAAATATCATCTCTTTTAATTGTTACAACCTTGTGAGATAGGGGCTATTATCACCCCCCTTTTACCAGTAAGGAAACAGAGGCTGGGAGAGATTAACTGACTTGCCAGTCATCACATGTCCTCAGGCAGCATTTGAACTCAGGTTTTCTTAACTATGAAGACTCTGTCCTCTACACCATCCAGCTGCCTCATCAGTAAGGATAAGTTCCTCTCTTCTTAAGTACATATAACAAGTCATTATTGAGCCTTTGCAGTTGACAGAGCCTAATGATGAGGATGTGGGGCAGAAACAAAGTTTAGCAATTTATGGACCATGAGCTCTAGCAGGGGAATTCTAGTCACACGATGTCACTGAGTGATTTTGAGAGTTACAAAATCACAGGCTATGTGAAGTAGGAATAATAACTTTAATTTGTCATGTTTCCTGTCATCTGGGTTGGCAGTACTTTTGTTCAGAGTCAGATTTTCCTTTTACTCTTCTATGCATAATTAGAGCAAACAAGTCTGAAGGCTCACTAGAGAATTCTTTTTATATTTTAAAAATGATAAATTTATTTTAGTTACTTTGTGCTTTTAGAGAATGTTTCTCCTTTGGATCACAGGGGTCATTCCTTGAGATGATGATGATGATGATGATGATAATAATGATGATGATTTATTTCAGATGATACTTGGAGACTGTAGACAAGGAGCATTTCCTGGTTAAAAACCTTTTCTTATAAAATTTGATCACCCATATTTTTCCTTCATGATATATACTTATTACTATTTTTTTTAAATCATCTGCTTTCTGCCCAAGTACAAGTAAGGATTTTTCTTGGAAAAAGTCAATATCTCAAATTGAGGTGCTCTTCATTGTTACTAAAGGCAATATGCTTGCCACTTGAATTAAAATGGATTTTTAAAATTAGATGAAGTGTGAGCAGTCACAAGCTTACTGAAATGATTTCCTGGCTTTCATTTTCATTCCTTTAGTTCCTTTATGTTTCCCACTTTTGCATAGTTTTTGATGTACATTCTTCAATCTTAATTATCACTTTTTTTTTTGCTTTCTAATATTGCTTGTGATGGTACCTTCATAATGATAATGCTTATACTTGTATAGTACTTTTTAGCTTTTGAAAATCTCCAAATATCTGAGAGTTAGAATCACAAATTTAGTGCTGAAAGGGGCCTTAGAGGTCGTTTGGTCTAACTGCCATAATTTAAATGTAATTCAAGTGTCAACTTACTTCTTATTGTCAGGGAGAGGAAGGACAGCCAAGGGCTTAATACTGTATGGATGTAGAAAGATGTGACTCCTGATTGGTGGAGAGAATTCTGTGACAAACTTAACGAGTTAGTTTGTGAGCTTCTTTGGAGCAACACTCCAAGGAGGCAGTGGGGAAAGACATGCATGGAAAGCTTGCCCATTCATATCTCAGGACTTTCTTGTAATTCTAGATAGAGAACTCTAGAATGGATGTCCACTGGTTGAGAATATTCATCCTTATTCTTGATTTGAGCTAAGATACCATCTAGCTCTCAGCGGAAGAGCTCATTCGCTCACGCATTTTTTATGGTATATTCCATCTGTTGGACTTTCCAAGTTTTGTTTCTGTTTTTTGTTTGTTCATTTTGCTTAGACAAACATACTTGTTCTTCAGTGTTTGTGGTGGTATTTTGTGCAACCAGAAATTTGTGAGAAAGACCTAAACTGGCGAATGTCAACTAAGAGTTATGTGCTGAGGACTGCGCTTCCTATTAAGAGTGACAAAGAAAAGCAGCTTTACTTCTGAAGCCAGACTCATATTCTCAGACCGGAGGTATTTGAAGAGGGCAGATAGATATAATTCTAGCCTAGAACCCTTCTCAGAGACTAGAAAAAATAATGACTAATATGTGTATACACAACACACACACACACACACACACATTCTCATTTTTCAGCCTCTATCTTGACATTTAATTTTATATTAAAGTTAGGCTCTGCTCCTGTGTTGGAGAGAGTACTGTCCAAAGCTTCTTCACCAGGGTATTAGCCTGTCCCAGGGGAGGGAGGCCTCACTGCTGGCTTATCTAGCAGCTTGGGGCTCACTGCTGGCTTGCCATGGCACACAACCTGCTATTGGCTTGCCTGAATACCACCTATGCTGGACTGCGCTCTCCCTTTATCCCAGTGAGACAGACCTTTCCTGTTGACCTTCTAAACATCTTGGGCTGAAAAATTGTTTTACCCTATCTGTTTGTTGTTTCTGCCATTCCAGAATTCATTTTGAGGCAATATTTTATAGTTGTTTGGAGGTGATTTTGAGGGAGTTCTGGTGAGTGCCTGCCTTACTCTGCCATCTTGGCTCTGCCTCCTGATTCTACTACTTTAAAAAGTTATTTCAATTTTAACACAATAGCTTTATACTGCCCTTCTTGTCTATGTCCTCTTCTCACTTCTAAACCCTAAATGCACTTTCTTCTCACTTTGAATGATTCACTGATTCTTTTTTCTTAATTTTTTAAATTAATGCTGTCATTAACCTCTCTAACTAATAATTTAGTGCCACAGTGAATAGAGCACTGGCTAGAGTTAGGAAGACCTGAGTTCAAATCTGGCCTCAGGCATGTACATCCTGTGTCACCTTTGGCAGTCACTTAACTTTCGTTTCCTCATCTGTAAAATGGAAATATTAATAGCAATAGCATAGGGAAAGGTGCTGAGTGACCTCAGGGTCAGTTGGCATCACTTCCTTGGTTGGGTTTTTTATTAGCCTTCCTTTGGAGTGTCCTAGACCAGCCACAGAGACACTGAAATTGCTTTATCTTTGGTTCTTCTGTTTTACAGAAGTTCAAAAGGTTGTGGGAATCAGAGAAAACGTCCAGTCCACCATCTTGTTGCTCATATGAACCCTGGTGCTTTCAATGGAAATATTTAAAGTCTTCTACCATATTAAAGGTTAATTTTTCTCCCCTGTAGGATTATCCTCAGTCATAGGTTCTAAGCCTGTGATTTTTGAAATTCCTATTAAAAAATTTTCTCCTTTATACTAGATGCTGCTAAGCTTTGCGTGGTCTGACCATGGTTCTTCGGTACTTGAATACTTTCTGGCTGCTTGCACTATTTTTTTTCCTTTGATTTGGAAACTCTTCATTTTGGGTATGATATTTCTGGGTGGTTTATTTTTTTTTTTTAGGAAGTGATCAACAGATTTTTTCACTATATCTTTTTGTTGTAATGGGAGGATTTCTTGAAATATAGTGTGTAGAATTTTTTTGCAGGTGGAATTATAGTTTTCAGGGAGTCTTACAATTCTTAAATTATCTCTTTGACATGTTTTACAGGTCAGTTTTGGATAGTAGGTACCTTATATTTTATTCTGTTTTTTTCCAGTCTTTTACTTTGTTCTGATGTTTCTGTTGTCTTATGGAGTCATTGAGATACTGTTTGTTCCATTCTGTTTTTCAGTGGTTCTACTACTTGAGTAAGGTTTCTCAACTTTTCTAAAATATTTATTCTTCCTGCAAAATTTATCTGAAATTTTCACTTTATTTATAATTTTATTTTTAATTCTTTGCTTTGTTTCTTCAAGCCATCCTTATAGTTTTTGTGACTATTATTTTTCCTTTGAGGTTATGCGTATAGTTGTGGAATTGCTCTCTTCTTCTGGGTTTACCTCTTGGCCTCTAGCATTTCTTCATTTGGTTCAGTATTTTCTTCTGTTTACTCATAGTGTTTATTTCCAATTCTTGTTTGGGGATTTTGTATTTGTTTCAATCCACTGACATTCTTTTTCTTTTCTTTTTTTCTTTTTTTTTGGCTAGGCAATGGGGTTAAGTGACTTGCCCAGGTCACACAGCTAGTAAGTGTCATGTGTCTGAAGCCAAATTTGAACTCAGATCCTCCTGAATCCAGGGCCAGTGCTCTATCCACTGCGCCACCTAGCTGCCCCAATCCACTGATATTCTTAAAATGATTGCATGAACCTTATTTGGTCCTGTCCCCTTTGTAATTTGGATGTTCCTGCCAACCTCAGTGAAGTGACTGTTATTAAGCCCATCCTCTGTCTCAGTCATTGGCTTCTGTCTCAATCTCTTGGTCATCCACTGGAAGTTCTAATCTTGGTTGGACTCTTTCCTTGCCCACTCCGTAATCATGAGTTGGTTCTGTTTTCTGTGCTGGGCCTTATAGGCCCTGTGGGATGGTGGCTATCATGCTCATCTCAGGATTCTTGCATAGCCCCCTGGTGCTGAGGCACAGGCACTAGGTTGTCCCTGTCTCCTGCCATGGCTCTTCAGACTCCAAGGAGTACATGATCCCTCTGTTTCTGTCTTCAGTGATTTGTGGTGACTGTTCTATCTCCTACTTCTGTTCTGATAGGCCATGCCTGGGATCTGGCTTCAAGTCCCCAATTGCTGAAGCTTGTGCTGGCTTGTGACCTTAATCCCTTCAGAGTGCTGGCTTGTTTCTGGTTCATTTTCATGAGCTTGTGTTGACTTCCTTGGCATAGTTTCTCTTTCTATTTCTGCCAGCTTCCTTGTTTACCTGAGCACCTGCTGGTTTTCCTGGTGTTATCCTTCTCCCTGCCACTGCTAGCTTCTGGTGATCATTTTATGCAGTTCTGCACTGGATGGAAGAACTATTTCTGTTTCATTTTGGTTTTATCATTGGTCTTTTCTGAAGTTCTTTTCAGATATTTCCTGTGGTTTATGTGGGAGAGCTAGGCTTCTCTTTCACATTGGCATCTTAACCAGATGTCATATTGGTTCATTTTCAAAAGTCTATAGCTACCTTTGTCCTTCTGAGTAGGAAATAGTGCTAGCCTAAACAGCCCAGGGGTTACTAAGAATGTACCCACAGGTCTTGTCTGGGCCAGTTGTCTGAGACCCACAGAAGATCGCTTCATTTCTCAAGACCAGAAATAACCCTGAAGTGGTACTGAGGTAGTCAGGACATCTGTAGTCATTCAGTCAGCAAACATTTATTAAACATGTGTAAAACATTGTGCTAAGCGCCTGGGATAAAAAAGACAAAAATGAAAGAGTTCCAGCCCTGAATGACTTAATTTTCTGCTGGAGGAATATAGCATACACAGAGAAAAGAAAATATATAATGTACAGTACAGAACATAAACAAAGTCATCTGTGGGGGTAAGTAGCACTAACAATTGAGGGGATCAGCAAAAGACTCATGTAGGGAGGGTATCTTGTGAGATGAACCTTGAAGTGAGCTGGAGGTACTAAGGAGAGCATTCTAGGCAGGGGATGGAATGTGTAACAGCAAGTAGACCTGTTTGGTTGGCATATAGAAGGCTCAAAGCTGAATAGAGTGAAGCCTCATCTTATGTGAGGGTTAGGTTTTAAAGATAGTGTATAAAGCTAACATTGTGTATGTAAAGAGGCTTTGTGTGTGTGTGTGTGTGTGTGTGTGTGTGTGTGTGTGTGTGTGTGTGTGCGTGCCCGCATCAACTAATGTGGAGGCACCCATGTAGGAGACACCAGGGAGAAGACATCCTGCGCTCCCCTATAGACTCTTCCCATGAACGGGAACAGCCCTTTTCCATTGTCCGAATAGCCAGAATGGACTATGCCTTTAAAACTGCCAGTCTTTTTCTGGCAGCATCCAAAAGGTCAAGGTCCTGTTTGCCCACTGCACGGACACCATGAGCTGAGGTAGGGTGAAAGGGTTAACCTCTTCACTTCAAGTCCTGTGACCTTGGGAAGGGGTCTGAGGTTGTGGTTTGTTTCATTTTTTGAGTTCTAGGCGCAGGTTACAAAGCCCTTAGATCCAGGAACTGTAGCTAAGGCAGCTTTGGAAATGGGATTCCAGTCTAGATGTTGCTGCCAGCCCAACAGGGAAGTCCTGAGAAGCTAGGGTGCCCGGGGCTCCAGTCCACAGGAGGCTTTGGGCTTGGAACCTGTTGGACTATGCTATATAGAAGTTGAGCTAAGCAGTGAATCTTAGTCTTCCTTTTCTCCCCTAAAGACTGAAGAGGTATGAGGGAATATTATGTACCCCCCTCCAGGGAATATTCGTATATTTATGCTTCTTATGTCTTTAAAGCAAATAAAAAAAATCTAATCTGCTAAGTGATTACATGGAACTGGGGTGATTACATGGAATTGGGGTTCAGGGGATTTCTAAAATTGGAGGAACACAATTGGTAAGGGATTGAGTCAACGGCAGAGAAACTATATACTGGTAAAACCCATTATGATATTGGAGAACCCTGGGGGGAGAGTGAAATATAACACACTTAACCTTCAAGCAGTGGGAGCCAGGGTAATCACCACTACATGTATAATTAAAATTATCATTGAAAATCCTTTTAATCACTCATAAGTCATAATTCAGTATCTTTAAACAGTTGTAGTAGGACAGGCACCACAGTCTCTTTAGAAGAAGGCAATGTGTATAAGAGAGCAGATGAATTTAAGATAGTAACTATGAATTAAAAATAAATTTTGAAAAAAAAACAATATCCAACCAGATTATTGATCAAGAGACTGGTGGAAACCAAGACTTCTACTCAAATGGAAGGAAAGAAAATAGGTAAAAGCTTAGCTGTCATGAAAATCAATGATTAGGCAAAGAATACTTTTGGTCATGCTTGTCACATAAGAGTGATTATATTAGTTGGTGGTCATGACACCATGTAACTGTTACTACATCTTGTTCAACATGAGGCAAGAAAGGACACCAGGAAGTCAAAGGGAACATAGGAATTCCAGGAAGGCCAACCAAAGTTGTAGCTCCCATTAACACTACCAGGTTAGACAGAATGAATAGACCATGTGGATGATCAAGAGAGCCTAGAATCACATCTAGTGAAGGAAGATGCTCACACTATCAAAGTAGTGAAAGCCTTTAGACCAGTAGAGAATATAATACACCCACCTATTCCTCCTCACATTTATTCTGGGAGTATGCATTCATTGAGTGGAATAACAGGTGATACTCTCTGTCTCTTTGTCTCTGTATCTTTTTTTCTCTGTGTCTCTCTGTCTCTCTCTATGTCTCTCTGTTTCTCTCCTTTTCTTTCTTTCTTTCTTTCTTTCTTTCTTTCTTTCTTTCTTTCTTTCTTTCTTTCTTTCTTTCTTTCTTTCTTTTTTCTTTCTTTCTCCTTCCTTCCTTCCTTCCTTCCTTCCTTCCTTCCTTCCTTCCTTCCTTCCTTCCTTCCTTCCTTCCTTCCTTCCTTCCTTCCTTCCTTCCTTCTCTCTCTCTCTCTCTCTCTTTTATTTATTCTAATCACTTTTATCCTTTCGTCTGTGAAGATTGACCACCACCTCTTCTCCTAACCCTGGATCTTACCTATTTCTCTTGTGTCTAGGCTGGCTTCTCAAGTGTTCAGAGCTGATATCATTATCTGTCTACTATTCTTATACTCTAGCTAACATGCTTTTCTCTTCTACTCTTATTTCTTAGTTGGATGCTTCGATATGATTGTGCTTTGAGAACCCTCCCTTTGTCTGAGGATCCTTTGTGAAGTGAATTCCAACATTTTCGGCCAGGTCATCAAATGAGATAATTTTGCTGTAGACAGATTGTATCATTGCATTTGAAGCAGTTGTCTCCTAAGACTTCCATTCCAGATTATTGCCTAACTTTCTTTGTCTAATTATCTCCAGTTATTTTAGAGCAGGGGTGGGAAACCTGCAGCCTGGAGGCCATATGTGGCTTTCTAGGTCCTTGGGTATGGTCTTTTAACTGAGTCCAAGTTTTACAGAACAAATCCTTTTATTAAGAGGATTTGTTCTGTGAAGTTTAGATTCAGTCAAAGGGCCACACGAGGTCTCAGGTTTCCCACCCCTGTTTTAGAGTATTCCTGGAATCAAGAAGCAGGAAACAAACGCATTTTCCTCCAGAGCACTGATCAATTTTTATTTCTGCTTTTTAGCCACCATCTTGGGATGGGGTGGAACCAGAGCTTCTCTCATATAACAACCTTCACAACAGCCTACATATTGGGAATGTCATCAAGTTCCCTGAAGCTAATGAACTCTCTCATTTTCTTGACTTGCATGGCTCCAGGGATAAGTGTAATGGGGGTATGAACAGCTTATGGGATTTTTTTTTTGCTTGTGTATATAACTCATATGCTATAATTCTAGTATTTGGTTGTTGGCTTTTATATCATCTATCTAATAAAGCATAGGCTTTATTCTTGCTGGGTTGGAACAATTCACCTGAGGGCAGAAGACTTGTTAAGGGCAGAGGATGAAACCAAATGAACTTCAGTAAGGGAAAGAAAACCATTATGTTAAACTGTCTGGAAACCTATGATCACCAGGAAATTCATAGTTAATGAAAAAACCTCATGCTTATTCTATTTTTTATTTTATCCCTCATATCTTTTTCACCACACTTCACTGCTGAAAGAAGGATGAATATTGGTATGTTTTTGTTCTTCTGGGACTAACAAATGTTTCTCATAAATCATTCTAGGCTGGCCCTACTTTTTCATTGCATATCTTCTTTATCATTTTTTAATCCTTTTTTTTTTTCTTCCCTGCATTTCTTGATCATTTCTTGTTTACCAACTTTAGGGGTGAAATAGAATGCAAGAATAAGTAGAAACTGATATCTTAAGTGAAAAAATTGGAGTGCTCATTTGCCTTCCTTTGTTCTAGATGTGAAAGGAAGGGAATTTTACAATTTCACCAGAAGGCCTGAATGATTGTAAAGCAGGCACCTAGAATCTATTATTTACTACAAAAATGCCAGGTGGACCTAAAGTTAACCATTTCTGTGAAGAAAATAAATAAAACAAGTTGGGGAGCTTTCAGTAATGACTCTATTCTGTCCCTTGTGAAAAAGAATGTTTTCTGTTCCATTTTCAACCCAAGTTAAAATAGAGACAAATTAATTATAAGAAGATAAACCCAACCTGTATCCTTATCTATATAATTAGATGGATTTTGAACTAGCTGAGTGGCTAGATTCAAGAAAGGAAGGCAGGGGAATAAGAAATGCCTTTATTTATTTATTTTTGGAAGCAATCAGGATTAAATGACTTGCCCACAGTCACATAGCTAGTAAATGTCTGAGGTCAAATTTGAACCCAGGTCTTCCTAACTCCAGGGCTGGTCTTCTTTCACTGTGCCACCTAGCTGCCCTTCATGCTTATACTTATTAAGCACCTACTATGTGGCAGACACTTTACAAATATTATCTCATTTGAACCTCACAGCAGCCCTGGTGAGGTAGGAGCTATGCTTATCTTCATTTTACAGTTGAGATAACTGAGGCAGATAACAGTTAGATGACTTGCCCAGGATCATACAGCTAAGTATGTAATTATTTATGATTGAGTGTCAACTTGGAAGGAGGTCTTCAATGGAGTGCTCTGTTACTTCTACTTTGTTCTGTGCTGTTTAATAGTTATTATCAATTACTTGGATAAAGGCATAGAGGTCATGATCATTAAATGGATTGTTGACAAAAAGTCAACCAAAAAAAAAAACCCTACAGATTTTTGGATGGTATTGAAGAGTTTCTGACAAACAATGATAATTAGTAAATTGATAAATTTATTTGAATTTTGAATATTTGAATATTAAATTTATTTGGAATAAATTGATAAGTGAAGCTTAATAGGGGCAGTTTTACTTATGCTTGGGTTCCAGATATCAACTTCAGACATACAGAATGCCAGGGATTCACTGTTGGATGACAGCTAGTCTGCAAAAAATATGGAGATTTCAAACTTCATATGAGCCAGCAGTGATGTGGCAGATGAAAAAAAAAACTAATGGAATCTTGGGCTACACAGAGAGAGAAACAAATAAAGGAGAAGAAGCTGTTGTCCTGGTCCTCATCCCTGGAGTACTGGGCCCTAGAGTTCAGTTCTGGGCATTAGAGTTTAAAGAGAATATTCATAGGCCTTAATTAATTAATTAAGAGCCTCTAAAGTAGGACAACCAGGATGATGAAGAGCCTGAGATGGTAACTGAAGTTTGATTGAAAGAATGAGTTATGGTGAGCTTCAGGAAAAGAAAAACACTCACAGGGAGGAAAGAAGCATCTACTATATGATAAACAGCGTGCTAAGCACTTGACAGACATCTCATTTGATTGTCAACAACCCTGTGACTTCAGTGCTATTATTATCCCATTTTACAGTTAAGGAATCTGAAGCATACATAGGTTAAGTGACTTGTTCAGGATCATACATCTAGTAAATGTCTGAAGCCTGATTTGCACCCAGCTCTTTCTGGTTCCAGGGCCCCATCCACTGACCCACCTATGAGAAACTTCATAGCTTCCTTCAACTATCTGAGGGGTTAACATGTGAAAGATGTTTCAAATCATTTTGTTTGGCCCCAGAAGGCAAAACCAGGAGCAATATGTCAATATGTCAGATATGTCAATATGTCAAATATGTCAAATTTGTGAAGAGAGAAATTCAGGAAACCAGGAAAAACTTCCTAACAATTAGAGCTCCCAAGTTGAATGGACTGCCTCAAGAGGTCTTCAAGCTAAGTCCAGCATGTTGTAGTGAAAGCCTTTGACCAGTTATGGTTGCTGAGGTACCTTCCAACTCTGGGATTCTGAATTCATTTAGCTATCTGGACACTCAATCATACTTAAATATGTTTAGTAGCCCAGGTGGTGCAATGGATATAGTGCTATCTTGGAATATAGCTATCATTCAGCCATCTTGAAAGGTGGATTGGGGACCTGAGTTTATCTTTCTTTAAAAGTCATTTTGTTTTTCATTAAGCAACAATGTACTGCAGGAGTTTCCCTAAGAGTTTATGGTGAATGAGCCCAGTACAGTGACTGAAGGTGTACGTGGGAACATGAATGTTTCTTTTCTCCCTCTGCTATTGCATTCTCTGGGGCTCAGATCTTGTCTGTTCTTCACAATGACCTAAGTGAATTTACCAAGTGTTTGAACCAGAGATGTTATTACTCCAGGTAGTCTAAGAGAATGGATGTTCTCAGGGAGAAGAAAGGCAGAGCTAAGGGGCTCAGACAAAGAAAAGATGCTTTGAGCTAAGACAGCATTTGTCCTTCACTGCGTGGTTTGCGGAATACAGAGCAATCCATTGCACTTTGATGGTCCCACCATTAAGTTGGAGAATATTCTTGAAAAGCAGAAGAAACAAAGATGGAAAAGAATATTTATTTAAATTCCTTCTGTTTGAGAGGAAGAGTATTGGTTTAGGGAGGAGTATAATAACTTACTCGAAATGAAATCCTAAATACTTCTGGAATAATGTGTACATAAATGTAAAAATATGTATAGAAGTTTTTTTTAAATTAAAAGTGAAATCTTCCCAAATAGTTCTGTAATAATGTGTGTATATAATGTAAAAGATCACCTGAATTCTGACTTCGTGCTATTCTATATGCTAGGCTATAAAAATGATAGATATTAAGTCCAGATATTTTCCATTCACCAAACAAGATAAACTGTTCTTTCCCATTAAATCGCTCTTTAAGATAATGGGTGCTGTCACCGAAGTCCTATGATCATCTTACTATCTTGGCTTATGTGATTACTGGGCTACATAACACAGTCAACAGGATCAATTTTTTCTGATCTGATTTGTCACACCTTTTGTCTCAGGCTCCTTGAGAACAGGAGGATGGACAAATTCATCTTTCTTAGAAGTTATGAGATGTGGGTTTATTGATTGAATTCTGTTGCCAGTGTCCCGAATTTTGATGATCAGAGGAAATGGACAGGTAGGATACCTAGTAATGAAATAATCAGTTAAACAATAAACATTTATTAAGTGCCTACTATGTTCTAGACGCTACTAGGTGTTGAGGTTATGAAGAAAAACAATCTTTGTCTTCAAGGATTTTACATGTTAACCGAGAAAACAACATGTAATATAAGGGGAGATGTGTACTGTGTTACCTCTATAGATTGTATGTGTCCATATGAGTGTCTAAAAGTGGCTCAAAAAGGTATGAAAAGACATCTCTAGAGTCCTCCACCCATCCTTTTCCAAAAGAGACTTTAATTCCTGTCTGGAGTGGAAGCAGGAAGTTGGGGTCAGAGCAGAGGTGTATTGTTAAAATCTTAACAATTGGCTCTTGGGAAAAATGTACATAGGACACTTTTGAGTCTAATTTGCATTATTAACATTTTTCTCCATTCCTTTCTTAAAATTAGGCAATTAACAAAACAATAAATCAGGTCCCTATTTGTAGCATCTCCAACTTCTGAGGTCTAAATCCTCACACTAAAAATTTATCAGCTCTCCTCATGGAGGAAGAAGCCCGGCACACTTCTGGGCCAGAGGTAGCTATTCTGTTTTCATCAAAGAAAGGGTATTGGACTAGAGTTATATTTACCCTCTCCCACCCCAATATTGTTAGTTTAAGGGAAAAAAAATTAGCTTTGAGCTGAGCTCCTAATCACTATCCTTTAATGGGAGAGGGATACCTAGTCTAAATATCCAAGGCTTGACTCCCTTCCCTCAAAAGGTAAATTGCATAAAGAACACATATATCAAAGAAACCTATTTATTTATTTGAGTCCATAGCAAAACACAAACCAGAGAAGGAGTACACATGAGAATATACCAGACAACACAGAGTGAATGACCTCTCTTATTAGGATTGAGATAGCTCAACTGAGAGTCCCAGATCTTACCAAAGGAGACATTCCCTGAAGCCTCTAGTATAGCAGTCTGAGGATAGGGACACGATGAGGTGATGGCTTCTCCACATATTGGCTTCTTCCCAGAATTGAAACTATGCCCAAAGAACTATAAAACCATGCATACCCTGTGACCAAGCAATACCATTACTAGGTCTGTATTCCAAAGAGATAAAAAACAAAAAAGGAAAAGGACCTATGTGTACAAAAAAATATCTATAGCACTTCTTTTTATCCTGGTAATGAATTGGAAATTGAGGAGATGCCTGTCAATTCAGGAATGGCTGAACAAGTTGTGGCATATGATTGTGATGGAATATTATTGTGCTATAAGAAACGATGAGCAGGATGCTTTCGGAAAAACCTGGAAAGACATGCATGAACTGATGCAAAGTGAAGTGAGTGCAACCAGGAGAACATTGTACATAGTGGCAACAATTTTGTATGATGATCTCCTGTGAATAACAGTTATTCTCAGCAATACAATGATCCAAGAGAATTCTGAAAGGACTTATAATGAAAAATGCTATCCACATCTAGAGAAAAAACTGATGGATCAGAATGCAGATCAAAACATACTTTTTCTTTATTTTTCTCGTCTGTTTTCTTTTACAACTTTACTACTATGGAAATTTGTTTTGCATGACTGCATATGCATAACCTATGTCAAATTGCTTGCCTTCTCAATGGGGGGGAAGGGGGGTGGGATGCAATTTTCAACTCAAAATTTAAAAAAAAAGAATGTTAAAATTGTTTTTTACATGCAATTGTGGAAAATTAAAACATCAAATTAAAAATAAAAAAAAAGATCAAACACCTATAAGAAGGAGTTCATCATGCTGAATGGATCTATGGAAGCCATTAATAACAAGAATACCCCAGGATGAGTAGACCTGGATGGGTAGCCAACTGTACCAGTGGAACTGCACCTAGCCACAGACTAACATATTAGATCACTGGATTTGGAGGCAGGGAAACCTGACTGTCAGTCCTGTCTCAGATACTGTGTAATCCTGGGCAGGTCATGTCAAGTTGATGAGCTTGGATTTCCTCACCTGCCCAAGTGGGATCAAAAAGGGCACCTGCCTCTTGTTTTGAGGTTGAAATGAGATACCCTATGTAAAGTGTTTTGTTGCTGGTGACACATTAAACACATCAAACAGAGCATAGCACGTTGAAATTTGAATGCAATGTTTAGTAACTCCAATTAATTTCTGTGTTGTCAAACAGTTTTGCTTTAACAGAACAGATTCCTTTATAAATAGTACGTTGTTTTATGCAAATAAATATGACCAATGTACTCCAAAACATTTTTTGGAAGGTGAACATTCACCCTCCCAGAATCTTCCTATTAGCATTAAGTTGCTCATAACATCCTTTGTTCACAGATATAAATGCCTGGATTCTTTTTAATTGCCTTATTGCAGTGGGTACTTCCAACAGCTGTTCAGATTTCAACCTAGCCACATTTTCTTATCCTAAATAGCTCTTGCCCATGTCTTCTTACAAATCCTCCATATGGGGTCTACACAATGTGTTAGAAGCTTTCATCAAGTTCTCTTGTTATCTCAAGAATATTAAAGAAGCATGTGGGCTATCCAGAAGTTATCTTTTGCTGACACTGCATGAGTGATCCATCCCCTTTTTTAGTTATATGTTTATGTGAAGATATCCTTCATGTTGCTTCTCCTATGCAATTCTTCATTGCTAATATGCTTTAGCCTACTCAGTGGATAGAGTGCTGGGCCTGGAGTCAGGAAGATCTGAGTTCAAATCCAGCCTTAGCCACTTAGTAGCTGTGTGACCCTGGATAAGTCACTTTATCTCTATTTGCCTCAGTTTCCTCATCTGTAACATAGGAATAATAGAGTCTATTGTAGAACATGTATAATAATAGAATAACAACAACCTAACTGATAGGGTTATTGTGAGGGCCAAATGAGACATTTATAAAGCACTTAGCCCAATGTCTGGAATATAATAGGTGCTAAATAATGCTTATTTCTTCCTTTCCTTTCCTTTTCTTCCTTCCTACTCATGTTCATTTGTGTCCCTCCATTGCCCTCTGGGTGATCTGTAACTTTAATTCTTCAGATACTGTGGTATTCCACAAGACACAGTGACATGGCATCACCTGAAGAATACAGAATTAAGAAGATGGACCTTTGTTTCTGGGAGAAGCTTGTACAATAAAGCTTGCTCTTCTCTTTTTCAATTCTGTAACCATCTCATTATCCATCTAGAATGTCTGCCTGACATATATGTATTGATTGGTCAGCAGTATGAACTGCCTATTCACCTGTATATCATAGTATGGACAAACTTCTTGCTTGGCCAGCTCAATATTGAGTTCTGGATGCCACTCCATTCCATCCTTTTGTATCTACCACATGACTATCTTTGCTTCCCACAACGTTAAAGGAGATGGAAGATTCTGGAGCTTTTATAACTTTCACGTTCTTTATCTAGCTCAATCCTTCAAATGTTTCTTCTTTCCTCTGTGTAAGTGTGTTGTCAGGAGGGGGAGTGGCAATGTTTATTTCTCCTCAGGGCCAAAAATTTTGTAGGCCCTTGCAAAATAACTTGACATCTGAAAATATGCACCACGTGCATCAAAATAAACATAAATGCCCAAATAATAAAAAAGATTAATAAGCATGCTAGTCCCCACGGAGGGATAGCATATAGTCCTTGGGATCAAGCCTGCTATAGATAACTGTAACATATGCATGAAAGACACCTTATTGGAAAAGAGCCTTTAAGGCAATATTTTGCTCTATTGGGTCATATGGTAAGATTTTTTAAAAAATCACTTAATAAACAATAACTGGGTGAGCTAGGTGGCCCAATGGATAGAGCTCTAGGCCTGGAGTCAGGAAGACTCATCTTCCTGAGTTCAAATCTGGCCTCAGACACTTACTAGCTGTGTGACCCTGGGCAAGTCACTTAACCCTGTCAGGCTCGGTTTCTTCATCTGTAAAATCAGCTGGAGAAGGAAGTGGCAAACCACTCTAGTATTGTTGCCAAGACACCCCAAATGGGGACGTGACTGAAAAAACAACTGAACAACAACAAAATAATAACTGTAATATTATATATGTTCTTTGCACTTTTGAGTCAACTATGTGGCTGGAAAGATGTGATCTTCTGTGAAATATCATGTATAAGGCTGCTTCTTTCCTTGTCACGTCATCACTACGTATGACTTCAATGCAGGATGAGATTTTTTTTCTTAGAAAGATTTTGAAGGGGCAGCTAGGTGGTGCAGTGGATAGAGCACTGGCCCTGAAGTCAGGAGGACCTGAGTTCAAATCTGGCCTCAGACCAAACACTTGACACTTACTAGCTGTATGACCCTGGGCAAGTCACTTAACCCCAATTGCCTAAAAAAAAAAAGATTTTGAGATTGGAAAGTAGGTATATGGGGTTGCAGATATTGATTATCTCCAGTCATATATATCTGTATATGTATGTGGTATGTGTGTTTGTGTGTGTGTGTGTGCATTATCTCTCTCTCTCTCTCTCTCTCTCTCTCTCTCTCTCTCTTTCTCTCTCTATCTGTGGAGTAATGTGATCCAGGATTTTTCCAAGCATTTGCATCCTTAATTATCATTGGTCTATAATGATATGTGATAATACAAATAATAACTTATATTTATATCATGATTTATGGCTACAAAGTTTTTTATATACAGTATCTAATTTGATTCCTTAAACACTACTATGAATGAATAGGGCAGATATTATCCCTGTTTTACAGATGAGGAAATTGGTATGTAACTTGTCCAAGGTCAACAGAGTCAGGATTTAATCTCAGGTCTCCTAACATCAAATCCATTCTTCTTTCAACTGTGTATGTTTCCTCTCATGGAATTCACTATTTTCCCACCACCATCTGTTGAGAGAAAATAGGTATCCTCAAACTTATAAGGATCTCTGCTTAGAAATCTTCAGTGGCATTTAAAACCCTCCACAATCTGGCTCTCACCTACATTTCCAGTTATTTTATGTTACTCCCCTTCATGGTCTCTTTGAATCAAGGTGGCTAGTGGCCTGATCTCCAAATAGGTCATTCCATTTCCTGCCTCTTTTGTTCAAGTCAAGTCAAACCAAGTCAATAAGCATGACTTAAGTACCTACTATGTGCTGAGAGAGACAGGGGGAGAGAGAAGGGAGAAAAGGAAGGGAGAGGAGAAAGGAAGGAAACAAGCAAGCAAGAAGGAAAAAAGGAAGGAAGGGCAGAATTCCTAGTCTGTAGAATCTCTACCTTCCAAACACAGCTGAGGCGCCATTTCCTGATTGCCCCAGGTATTAACTCTCCTTCTTGAAATTATTTTGTCTAAATTGGTATATATTTTGTTTACTTATGGATTTTAGGTATACCTCCCTCTCCAACAGAATGTACACTTATTGAGGGCAGGGAATGTTTCAGATTTGTCTTTATATTCCCAGGACCTGGTATAGTGACTTACAAATATACATACATACATATACCCACATACATATATACACATACCTGTATGTAGGTGTACATGTACACATAGTTATAGAAATGCATATATATACAATACATATATATGCATGCACATATTATATGTGTCTGTATATATGTGTTTATTTTTCTTTCTATCTTTCTATTCATCTATCTATGTTTCTATCTTTCTATCTATATATCTATGTTTCTATCTATCTATCTATCTATCTATCTATCTCTCTCTCTCTATCTATCTATCTATCTATCTATCTATCTATCTATCTATCTATCTATCTATCTATGTTTCTATCTATCCATCCATCCAACTCCTAGCCTTTATCACTATGGCTCAGCAACAGCTCTACAACTTAATATTATGGAGTTACTTGGGGAAAGGGTGGGGGAGGCAATGGGAGGTTAAGTGACTTGTCCAGGATCACACAAGCATTGAAGTCAGAGACAAAACTTGAACTCAGGGGGGCAACTAGGTGATGCAGTGGATAGAGTATTGGCCCTAGAGTCAGGAGGACTTGAGTTCAAATCTAGATATATGATATTAGCTATATGACCCTGGGCAAGTCACTTAATCTCAATTGCCTCAAAAAAAAAAAACAAAACCCAAAACAAAACTTGAATTTAAGTCTTCTTGACTCCAAGTCCTATTCTCTAACCATTACATCACAGTACTTGCAATAATAATAGCTAGTAACAAACATTTCTAAAGCAATTTAAGATTTTCTCTCTGTCCCTCTTCATCTTTTCTTTTCCTATCCCTTCCTTCCTTCCCTCCTTCCTTCCTTCCTTCCTTCTCCTCCTCCTCCTCCTCCTCCTTCTCCTTCTCCTCTCTCTCTCTCCCCACCTCCCACCCAGGATTTTTTTTAAAAAATGATGTTGTTTAATGATTTTCATTCACCTCTGATTCTTTGGGACCCCATTTGGGGTTTTCTTGACAAAGATAGTGGAGCAGTTTTCTATTTCCTTCTCTAGCTCATTTTACAGATGAGGACACTGAGGCAAGCAGGGTTAAGTGACTTGCCCAGGGTCACACAGCTAGTAAGTATCTAAGGTCACATTTGAACTCAGGTCTTTCTGACTCCAGGCCCTGTGGTCTAACCACTTTGCCGTGTAGCTGCCTTATTTGTAATGGAATTGCCGCAGTTATAAAGTATAAAGGTAACTTCCTACCTAATGAATTCTTAAATAGTGGGGCCTAAATTAATGAGCCCTTACTGTCCCTAATGCACTTTCCATTTGTAATGAGTCAGGTTCTTCCTGGTACTTGGTTGTTGCCTGTCATGAGCAATGCACAACCTACAGGCTCTGGCATTATATAACTGCATTGCTGTACGCCAAATGCCTTTGTTCATTGAACTCTCTCAGTTGTCCAATTACAACTGATCTCTGTTGAGCTAATGCTGATTGTTAGTAGCAGGAAGTTCTTTAAACTTGGCAGAGCTGTTGTGGTACAGTGGGAAGAAGGTTGGATCTTGGAACCAGAAGATTTGGGTTGGCATCAGGGTTTTGCCACTTACTAGTCTGTGGCTTGGGTTTGTCACTTGACTTTTATGGACCTCAGTGTTTTCACCTCCACATTGGGGGTGTGGGACTACATGACCTTCATCATCATTTAAGCAAATGATAAATGGAATCCATATGTATAAAGGAGACAGTATGGTGTAGTGGGGGCAGCGAAGTGGTGCAGTGGATAGCATGCCAGGCGTGAAGTCAGGAAGACATGAGTTTGAATCCTGCCACAGGCACTAGTTGTGTGACCCCTGGGCAAGTCACTTCACCCTGTTTGCCTCAGTTTCCTCATCTGTAAAAGGAGCTGGAGAAGGAAATGGCAAACTACTCCAGTATCTTTGCCAAGGAAACCCCAAATGGGGTTATGAAGAGTCAGACCCGACTGAAATGACTGAAATGGTGTGGCAGAATATGCAGTGAACTGAGAATCTGGGACTTTAGTTTAAGTCTTGTGGTTGCGTGGTTCATCCTTCATTCTTGAAGAGGACCATGGCATCAGGAAGATGATACCATGACTTGCAATTGAATTGGATTTCAGTGAGGGAGGGCCGTGCAAAGTTGCCAGCCTCACTTTCCCCTCTACAGCCATCTGGGTCTAGTGGCCAGATATAGAGCAAGATGATTGGAAATGGCCCAGGATGCAGTGGGAGACCTTGGCCTTTGTAAGCTAAGATCTCTCTGAGTTCACACTGCCTGAGGCAACACCCATTCAGTGTTTAAGAAATGAGTCAAGGGGGAGGAGACGTTGGCCAAATCAATCTGTAAAATGGCACAGGAAGGGACATAGGGGAAATTGGATTAAGATGATTTTCAAAGTCCTTTCTGCTTCTGATATTCTATGATTTTCACTATAATACCTCATTCATTTAAGTTTGACTCATTTTTAAAGAAAAGTACTCATACCTTTTTTTTTGCTCCCTTCCCTCCCCCCCTTTACCTTATTGAGGTTAGATGAATTATGGTCATTCATGAGCTCAGATCTTGCTGCTGATCTCCTTGGAAGTTTTGACCTGCTCTATTGAGCTAATGTTAGTAGCATTTTTGTTACTAGTTAAAAACAAAACAAAACAAAACAAAACCAAAAACAAAAACAAAAAAAGACCTCAAAAACATCTTTAAAAAAGTTTTTTATTCCTGGCCTCAGGCAGCCTAGTGGCTCCCTGATTTTATCACTTCTCATATTAGTGAGTCACCCATCTACTTAGTCCCATCATAGCTCAGAACTTCTGAGCTCAAACAATCCTGCAGTCTCAGGATCCTCCAGCAGGAGGGATTATACATGTGTGCCACCATACCCAGCAGCAAGAATATTTTCAAAGGAATTCTATAGTGAAATATTTTGTTAAGGGTAAAGTGCTTGCCAAAGTTGTGGTTTAATGAAACCACATTTCCCCATGCTGTACATCAGAGGTGTTAAACATGTTTGCAACACTCCTTCGTACAGCCTAAACCAGATTAAAATGTAACTGGGAAATATTTAACAAAATAAATAAAAGTACAATAAAACATAGATTCCATTACATTTAAAAACTTATTCAATATGACACCCACAGGGCTCCTTATGTATGGATTAATGACCCTGTTCTATTTGAATTTGACAGCACCGCTATATATTCCTGATCATAGTAACTCAAACTAGTCTTTAGATTAACAAGTCAATAAACATGTATCAAGCACCTACTATGTGCTACGCACTGGGTATGACACAAAGACAGGTGAAATAACAACAGTAACAAAACCTAGCAGTCCTGGCTCTCACGGACTTCACAGTCTGGTCTGATGGGAAAGACAATATATATAAACAACTATGTAAGTACAAGAAATAGAAAGAGTTAGAGAGAATCTCAGAGGGAAGGCACCAGGGAAGGGCTTCTTAAAGAAGGCGGGACTTCAAGGAAGCCAGGGAAACCACAGGAGGCAGAGATAAAGATGGAAAGAGTTCCAGGTGTGGGGGATAGCCAGGGAAAATGCTAAGAATTGAAAGGTGGAGTGTTTAATCTGAGGAGCTGCAAGGGGGCCGATGTCACTGGGTCACAGAGGATGTGGAGGGGAGTGAGATCTAAGAACACTGAAAAGGTAGGAAGGGGGTAGGCTATGAAGGGCTTTGAAAAGTAAAACAGGATTTTATATTTGATCCTAGAAGTAATCAAGAGTCACTGGACTTTATTAAATGGGAGGAGATTGAAAGAGAGAGAGACACAGAGACACTCAGACAGAGAGATAGAGATAGAGAGAGAGAGAGAGAGAGAGAGAGAGAGAGAGAGAGAGAGAGAGAGAAGAGAGAGAGAGAGAGAGAGAGAGAGAGGTGACTGGTTCTCTGTTTTAGGAAAATCAATTTGATGGTTGAATGGTGGATGGACTGGAGTGGAGAGATTTGCAATCAGGAGACCAATCAGAAAGCTATTACAATAGTCCAAGTGTGAGATGTTGAGGGCTTGTACCATGGTGGCGACAATGGTAGAGGAGAGAAAGGGGCATACGTGAGAAATATTTTGAAGGTAGAACTAACAGGGCTTGGCAACTAATTGGATATGGGTGGTGATGGTGGTAAGAGAGTGAGAAGTTGTTGATGGCACCCAAGTTGTGAGCCTGGGTAACTGAGAGGATGGTGGTGACCTTAATAGTCATAGTTAGGAAAATGGTGGCCATCTTTAGGGCTGAGGGTGGGAGGAGAGGGAAGAAAAAAAAGAAAAAAAGAAATTTAAATGATAATTTTGTCGTATATTAGAAAGGAATAACCAGTTGTGCATAGTAGATTTGCAATTTCATGTATAATCATTTTTTAAAAAACATTATACTATGTAATGGAAATGTTTGTTTTATTCCATAAATTAAAAATAAAATATAAAAAAAAAGAAAGAGGGGAGGGTTTTGGGGAAAAGTCAATGAGTTCCACTTGGGATATATTGAATTTAAGATATCTAAGAGACAAAGCCTTGAGGGATACCTGCAGTTAGCAGGGGTGACCTGGATGAAGTTTTGTAACAGTTAGCAGCCTGGTAGGATTCTTAGGCGATCTACTTACTGAATAGCTTAGAGTGATTCATCATTTCCCATCCACTGTAGAAAACTTACTTCTTTTAACATACTTGAATGTTCTTGGAAATAGTTTGTTCTTTTAATTAATTTACAAATAGCCCAAATTAGGACATCTCTGTCAATACTTAACAAATGACTGCCATCTGGAGTATGTCACACTCTTTGAAATTTCATTGATCAGCCCTTAATCTCCTTATTATTTGAGGACTGATCACTCCAGATTGTGTCTAGGAGCCAAAGTAAAAAACAAACAAACAGAAAAAACACTTCAGTCAAACAGCTCTAATTTCTTTCTGTTCCATGAAGGGGACATGACTGATGTTTTCATGGTGACTTTTTCTATAGATACCAACCAAGTTAGAGCTGCCTCTGGGGTCTCAGGGAGAGGAAGGAAATCATCAAATTAGTGGTGGAGCAAGTTCCATTATCAGGGACTTTTTTAGATCTTAAAGGATTTTTTTCCAAGGAAAAAAATATGAGTACAAAATGCCCCAGGCAATTCTGAGTTATGAGTTCAGAAGAGTTCATTTATTATGCCAGTAAAAAAGCTACTAATTCAATCAGCCACCCCGCTCCCCCATTTATAATGCCTCTACTCAGGATCTACTGATATGTGAAGAGCTGTGGGGGAGTATCCCCAAATACAAGTAGCTCATATTTTTACCTTTAATAAGCATTCCTGAAAACCAAGACATAGAATGATTACAATGGGTGAACTGAAAGGGACCACTTAGATCATCTAAAAGTCATGAAGATGATAGATGAAGCATTGTTTATGAGGACCCATGAGAAGATCAATTTGGTCACACTGAAGAATGAGTGGAAGAGAACCATGTATAATAAAGCTGGAAAGATAAATTGGAGCCATATTGTAAAGAGTATTGAATACCAGATAGCTTATTTTTGATCTTAGAGGAGGTGGCAAGGAGGCATTGGAGCTTATGGAAGAGGAGAATGAAAATCTATACTGGTCCTGAATTTGGGTTTTACATAAGAGAAAACTGATGATGGGAGAGGAATTTTTCATGCTTTCTTCAAAGAAATTTTTGGTATGATTTTGATGGCCTCTTTGAAAAATTACTCAGTAACCCAATTTAAATTGTTTTTTTTTTTCTTTGAAATTTTTTTCCTATAACAAGCAGAAGCATTCAAAACTGTACCATAGACCTTCACAGCTGCACTCAAAAACTGGGATAGTACTTTTCAGAAACAGTAATTTCCAAGTATAGCATTTGGTGCACTCTTCATGTGGGCCCCTAGAAAGTTATTACAAGGCACTTTGGATGTCAACATCAATGCAAAGCCATTGCCTAGGAGCCACCATCAGAGTGTTTCTTTTCCTGAACCAACCAGAGGATAATTAGTTTAGAGCAAACATGTTTAATTAAATGGTGTGGTTAAAAAAAAGGGGACAAAAATTCCCCCCCCCCCACAGGGGTATACTCTCCCACAAGTTATTTCACTGCTCAGAGTGGAGCACTTGACCAGGGAACATGCATGGATAACTTTCTCCTACCACATTGAAATATTTGTGGCTGGGGCAGCTCTTACCTTTAAGACTGCAGAGTCACCTATGTACTCGGAAGTCCTATTATGCTATTGCTGATGGCTGTTCCTACTGAACTGCTCTCTAGTTTTTGTTTTTGTCTTTCCTGTTGGATGACTTCACTGTCTGCTGAACTTTTTCAGCTAGTCTCAGCTCTGAACAACTCATGGTCTCAAGCTACTCCAGCCTTTTGGATATACTGACTACACTAGGGAATTAACTAGAAAAGTCCTTAAGCATTCAAGTCCGTCTCTTGAACTCAGCTGCCACTGAGGGTCTTTCAGTCTAAACTCTGGTTTGACTTTGGGAAAGGAAATTCCTTTTTATTATGATGCCACTTATGGCCATGAAAATCATTGGAGGTGGGTGGAGAAGAATGAAAAAAGTTGGCAATTTTTGTCCTACTACTCCCCTCGTGCCCAAAATTATACCTCCCCTACCCAAACTTCTAAATATTTGAAGGATTATGGTTATGAGGGCTTGGAGAACTGTATTCTCATGGTGCTCTTTCTTTTGACCATTTTTTTTCTTTGTTCTACTCAAGTTCTAGTCCCAATCACCTCAAAGATAACACTGAAATGTAAAACAAGTCATTGTGTGGGAGTAAGAAGAGAGAGGTAACATTACCTCTTTACTAGGATGTTAGTGGGATGTGTCTATGGGTTGATTAAAGTTTTATCCCTTACACATCGTGGGAGTTAAGGGCATGGCATCCCTGTAATCTGGAAAACCCTCATAAAAATTATTTTGGCCCTCCCTTCATACCAGAGAAGAAATCTGAATTTTTTTTTCTTTTTCCTTTATAGGGTATTTACAGTATCTTATTATAAAATTTGGGTTAAGTATTTGGCCATTGGGTACATGTAGGTCAATGTTAAGTAAAAATACTGTATGAAGAACAACTTTCTGTGTTGTTTGTGGCTTCTGCAAAATTTCGCAAAATTCCCATTTAATTTCTTATGCTCAACTGCAATATATCAAAACCATGATGGAGAAAGTTGCAATGTGGAATTATATGTTAATATAAGCCTCAGAGATTTTTTTTCTAATTTTAATTTTATTTTTAGCATTGGATAGCAATCACTTCTTTATTTCTCCTCCAGTCTACATCTATGGCCTTTTTTGGGGCCTTCAGATAAGTGGAAAATATGACAATCACCTGATGGAGGAAGCTTTGAAAAATAACTACTTTTATAAAGCAGATTCCCTGCCCACACTACCAGTCTCTTTGGAATAATGAAATTCTCCATTGTTAATTCTGTAGTCATCAGCTCTACTTATCCTGAAGTGATGCCCATTTATCTGGGGAGTCATCAATCACAATCCTTCTGGCCTAATCACCTGTCCTGCCATGGGTCCCTAAGTACCATTGGAACTTACCATCTTCCCTGCCTCTGGACAAGCTATCTGACCTGCTATTGAATCCTAGGGATTCTGGGGCATTGCCAGTCATCCTGTAGCTGCATCCTATGGACCACCAGGAATGACCATCTATTTTTTTTAACCCTTAATTAGAACATGAGTTTATTGAGAGCAGAGGTTGTATCGCTTTTCTATTTGTATCCTCAGTGCTCTGCACAGTGTTTGGTACATACTAAACATTAAAAAAGTGCTTTTTCATTATTTGGAAAACAAAAATGAAATTTATTTTGAGAATAATTATTTTGAGGTAATTGGAGACACTCATAAAATCAAAGTTGGAGCCATTAGCTTAGCAAACCATTTGGTACACACCACTAAAAGCGAATTAAGTAAATATGTCTTCCTAAATGCTTACTCAATACCAGTGGGAGATGTAAGCAATGGAGCAGGAGTTGTGGGTAAATGAGATCTATCTTTTTTTTTTAATATAAAGAACATCTTTTAGAGGAATAGAATGATGGATTCAACTCAGTAATTAACCTTCTTCCTTTTAAGAAAATTGTTGCTACTTTTTGCTTTTGTATACATTTGTTTCTAAATCTATATCCTTCATTTCCCCCTATACAGCATGTCATCCCTTGTAACAAAGAAAAAAGAAAGAGGGAAAAAAAGCAGTTCTTCAAAAGTAATTAATATATCATTGTGGGTCTGATAGCATATGCAATGTTCCACACCTATGCACTGCTATCTTGATTTTAAAAAAGTTTTTTTTTTTTGGGGGGGATATCTCTTCTCTTGGATAAAGCTTGGTCATTAATTACAGAGTTCATTTTTTAAATTGTTCTTTCTATTTATATTGTTTTGGTCATTATGTATAGCTCTGCTTCACAATATATTACTTCGTATAAGTCTGCCCAAGCTTCTCTGAGTTCTTTATAGTCATTGTTTCTAAAAGTACAGCAATTCTCCATTACATTCATACACCACAATTTGTTTAGCCATTTCCCATTTATTGGGCATCTACTTGGTTTCCAATTTTTAGCTACTGATGAAAATGCTGCCAACTTTCCAAATGCCTTTCTGACAGGAGGGAGTTCGAGGATTCATCACTTCCTAAGAAGAAATGACTGAAACTGGTTTTGACAAGTTAAGGGAAGAAATTTCTTAAGTGATTAGGAAGTATTGTTATGGTGTTTAAATTCATACTTTGTCATTTAGAAACTAAAGTGGAGGATAAAGGGAAGAGGCATCTTCTGAAAGAGGAAAACTAGTCCCAAAAGTCATTCCCTCTCTCTCTTTCTCTCAATAGTTTCATAATTTTTTAAAATTGCCATCGGAAGATTTACTGGACTTGGCTTTGCAACTTTGCTGAAGTTGTTAATTGTTTCTATTAATTTTTTAGTTAACTCTCTAGGATTCTCTTGAGTAAACCATCATTATCATCTGCAAAGAATGACAGATTTGTTTCTTCTTTGCCTCTGCTTATTTCTTCAGTTTCTTTTTCTTATGTTAGTGCTATATCTATTTAATAGTAATGGTGATAGTGTATAACCTTGCTTCACTCCTGATTTTACTGAAACGGCTTCTAGATTTTCTCCATTATAGATATTGCTTCCTCTCGGATTTAGATAGATAATATTTATCATTTTAAGGAAAGTCCCATATATTCCTGTGCTTTCTAGCATTTTTAACAGGAATGGGGGTTGTGTTTCAAAAGCCTTTTCTGTATCTATTGAAATAATCATGTGATTTTTGTTTTTGTTATTGATGTGGTTAATTGTACTTACAGTTTTTCTCATATGGAACCAACCATTCATTCCTAGTGTAAATTCAACCTCTTCATAGGCTATAATCTTTATGATATATTGCTATCATCTCCTTGCTAGTACTTTATCTAAAAAAATTTTCATTAATGTTCATTGAGGGAATTGGTTTATAGTTTTCTTTGTTTTGATCCTCCATTGTATAAATTCTTCCTTAGGTAGCTCATTTATGTGAGAGAAGTTACCCCCTTTCTTTCTCTTCCACTCTCTCCCAGAGCATTCTTTCCCCCCACCCTTCCATTCTTCTTTTGAGATCATTGAAACATAAAATATAATACCCAGGCTCTCTTTCTAATCAAATTTCCTTTAAGACTCCTGGTGATGATAAGGTTCTGAGGTGTTACGTATATCATCTCCTCATATAAGAATGTAAATAATTTGGTTTGTTTAGTCTTTTTTGATTTCTCACCTTCTTTTGAGTCTTGTGTTTCAATGTCAAATTTCTATTTAATTTTGGTCTTTTCATCAGAAATAATTGAAAGTTTTTTATTTTATTAAATGGCCATCCCCCTCTTCCCAATAGGATTATACTCATTCTTTACTATAATCCTAGCTTCTTTGCCTTCTGAAATATCACATTCCAATACCTCTGTTCCTTCATAATGATGGCTGCTAAATCTTATGTGATCCTGATTTTAACTCATCAGGAATTTTTAATTCCTGACTGGTTGTATTATTTCCATTTTGATTTGGGAACCTGAATTTTGGCCATAATGTTTCTGAAAGTTTTCGTTTGGGGGCTTCTTTTAGGAGGAAACCAGTAGATTCTTTCACTTTCTATTTTGTTTTCTGATTCTAAGATATCCTGTAAGTTTCCTTTATTATTTCTTGAAATATGTTGCCTAGGCTCTTTTTTCATTCATGGCTTTTAAATAGACCAGTGATTCTTTTGTTTATTTGTTTTGGGTGAGGCAATTGGGATTAAGTGACTTGCCCAGGGTACACAGCTAGTGAATGTTATATGTCTGAAGCCAGATTGAACTCAGGTCTTCCTGACTCCAGGGCCGTGACCAGTGATTCTTAAAGGACTTTCTCCACTCTATTTTCCAGACAGTTATTTTTCCTGTAAAGTTTCACATTTTCTTCTTTTTTTTTAGGTCTTTTGTCTTTGATTATTTTTTGATATGCCATAGATGTGATCCACTGTGCTTCTGGACTGACCTCTGCAAGCTCCTGGACCAGGTTTGGGACTATTGGCTTGTGTCTGGTTGAGTTACAGTAGACTGCTGTTGGACTCTTTCACTCATTTTTCTGGGAGGCTCTGATTCAACACTGGCTTCCCTTTATTCTCAGTTTCTTGCCTTGTTTATTCCATTGCAAATTTGTATGTAGGGCTAAAGGTAAGAACTAAACCCTCACTCTGCTCTTGGGCCCAAAGTCACGCAGCTAAGTTTCTAGAACTTGTGTCTTGCTCTATACATAGTGCTCGCTCTTAAGTATCCCTCTCTGCTCTGGAATTGGGTAATGGGTGAGAGCTACCAGATGGCACTTGTCCCCATTGCAGGTTCAGGGATCCTCTGGGATCTCTTTCTGTCTTAGGACTTCTTGCCTGGCATTCTGACTCAGCCTTTTTATTATTCTAGGGCCCTGAAATGTTTGCTACTACTGCCACCACTGACCAACCTTGGCCTCAGTATCCACAGACCTCTCTATCTTTCTAAACTGTCCTGGCTGAGAAAAATGACTCACTGTGACTTTTTCTTAGCTTTTGATATCAGAATTAAAGGTGGTATATTTTCTAGGTTGTTGTGGGGGTGGTGTTTTGGGTGAGCAGGGCAAGAACATTTTATTTCACTCTGCCATAACAACTCTGCCCCTCTAGGTTTGTAATTTATTGCATAATTTAAGAAGTTAAATTTCTATGTTTTTAAAGATGAGTACTTGCTTTAAAAATGGATAAAATTTCCACTTGTACCAGTGCAAATAGACATTGCTAGATTTGGTAAGGCAGTTCAGGAATTATCTGAAGTTACCCATGTCAAAGGGTATATTTTTTCTATTGCATAAAACAGTTATTCATGGTTGCTTACAACTCTATTACTCAAAATGGATTTTTCTTCCCCTACACTTCATCATTTATAAATATTTCACCATTCTTCCAGAAATGGGTTTTCTCTATAGGTCACGTATAGAAAAGTGGAATGTATCAAACTGACAAAAAAATCTTTAAAAGCCAACTAAAGGAGTTGAATTTTATGGCTGAGGAAAGACACCTATTCTTGGACTGTTAAGTCACTTTTGAGTCCTCATGGATAATAGAAGAACTGCTTTGTGTTGTTGCTATGGACCCTTGTTGTTGTCGTTGTTGTTGTTGTTGTGTGTCCTTCATTCTCGAAGAGGACCATGGCACCAGGAAGGTGATGCCATGACATTCAAGTGAATTGGATTTAAGTGAGGGAAGGTTGTGTAAAGTCATCAGCCTCACTTTCTCCTCCAGAGCCATCTGGGTCTGATGGCAAGATCTAGATCAGGACAACTAGAGTTGCCCTGGATGCAGTGGGAGACCTTGGCTTTTTTAAGCTAAGGTCTTTAACATGTCTCAGTTTGACTGAGGCAATGCCCTTCCAGTGATTAAAGCTAGGTAAGAAATGAGGCAGAGGATGGCCTTTTTACCTAGTCAAAAAAATCAATCTGGGAGGCAAAGACCCTCAGGGCCAGAAAGGCCAAAACAGAAACAATTGCTATTTATATTCACTCTGAGCTGATCAGAGTCCAAATAATGATCATGTGGGACTTGGTCTGGGACCTATTGTTGGCCAATCAATGAGAGCCAGAGTGATTTGGGTTTAAGGCATGGTCCTTAAGAAAGAAGTCTAACCTGTAAACTCCCAGATATCTTGAGAGGTTTCAGGGATCAAAATGTACATTCTTTTGGGCAGAGCACCTGCAGATAAGTTCATGATACCCTATGTGGTCAGAGGGAAGGGAAAGAAGAAAGAAAGAGAGAAAGAAAGAAAGGATGAAAGAAACGAAAGGAGGAAGAAAGAGAAAGAATAAAAACAAAGGAAAAAGAGAGAGAGAGAGCTATGTTGCTCTACTGGCTAGTTCCAGTAGTCACAGATGTGCTTGTTGTCTGTCCTTTGTTCTTGAAGAGGACCATGACGTCAGGGAGGTGATGCCGTGACATGCAAGTCAATTGGATTTAAGTGAGGGAGTGCTGTGCAAAGTCACCAGACTCACTTTCTCCTCTGGAGACCTTAGCTTAAAAAAGTCAAGGTCTCCCACTGCAATCAGGGCCAATTCCAGTTGTCCTAATCTCTATAGACCCTAGGAAATGACTGGATAGCTCACTGGTGAAATGAAAGCTTCTGCAGCCTTTAGGGACTAAGGTTTTAAACACTTACTATCATATCATATTGAAAATGCATTTAAAAATCATGTAGAAAATTTTTAGTGGAAAACTGGTTTCTCTGTTTTCAAGCTTTTAAAAATATATTACTTTGTATATTAAAATTTTAACAGTTAACAGAAATGTCTTATGTGGAACAAGGAAATAAGATATTCTTATTTTCATACATTTTGCATTTTTCTCCTAATATTTTGGCCTTATAAATATTTCAGAAAGCCCTTGTTCCTATTCTAAAATGGTCCCATTAATTCTCAACATTCAGTCTTCTGTCAACTTTTATTTGAAAGGAATGGGTCTGGATAAGTGGATATTCAAGTAGGAAGCAGCAGGAGAGATCTATAACTTTGGGTCTCAGGCTCATGCCCAAAATCCCTTGGAAGAAAAAGAGAAATTATCTAGTCTGGGAAGGGAAGATCCACACTAACCATTCTGTTCAGGTAGCTGTGATTGCCTCTAGGCATACACCAAGGTATCTTGTAGTTAATGTGGGCACTGACCATGGTAATAGGGGAGACGACGGAAATTTGATCCCCATGTGAATAAGTTATTCTCCAGGTAGCTATCCTACATGTGGATGCCATGGCTCGCAAACGGAACCCTTCAAAAGAGCATGGCTGGAATAGCACCAATCTGTTGTCACACCAGACACAAAGTCCCTGCCCTGTCCATCAGAGAACCCTCTTTGTATAGCATTAGCTGCCTATCCATCACCAATTCCTTGTTCTCCTGTACCATGTGCATCTCCTGCCATTGCTCTGTGCTCTGGCCTAAGAGTAATCAAAATGGACACTGTTGCCATGGAGACCAGAGGCTATTTCAGTTTCTTAGATTTATTTTTTTCCTCTACTTTAACCAACTGTAATTTAGTAGAGGTGAAAGTTTCTACAGCTTGGAAATGTGAGTCTGTGAAATTTCTTTGAGTCCTACTTTTTGGCAAAAAAGAATGATTGTCAATCACATTTCTTTAATTTTTCTGTAGGAAAAAACCTCGCAATGTAATAATTCTGCCAACTATTTATCTATTGTTCTAGCTAATGCTTATATAGTACTTCAAAGTACTTAACTCATTTGATCTTCACTACAAACCTGATCTAGGAGCTATCTCCATTTTACAGACGAGAGAGAATGTACATTTTGATCCCTGAAACCTCTCAAGATATCTGGGAGTTTACAGGTTAGACTTCTTTCTTAAGGACCATGCCTTAAACCCAAATCACTCTGGCTCTCATTGATTGGCCAACAATAGGTCCCAGACCAAGTCCCACATGATCATTATTTGGACTCTGATCAGCTCAGAGTGAATATAAATAGCAATTGTTTCTGTTTTGGCCTTTCTGGCCCTGAGGGTCTTTGCCTCCCAGATTGATTTTTTTTGACTAGGTAAAAAGGCCATCCTCTGACTACAGAGATAAATAACTGGGTATGAGGAAGGTTAAGTGACTTGCTCAAGATCACAGAGCTAGTAAGTGTCTGAGACAGGATTTGAATTCAGGGCTTCCTGACTCTAAATCCAGCATGTTAGCCACTATGTCATACCGCTTACTTTCTATGAAATCCTTTGTTTGACATTGAAAGCACTTCACATTCTGGCCCATTCTTCCCTTTTTTGTCTTCTCCTCCATGTAGTCTATAATCCACTGACACTGACCTCCTGACTGTTCCGTGACCAAAACACTCCATCTCCCTACTCTTTGCATCTTCCCTGGCTGTCTCCCATGTCCAAAATGCTCTTCTTTCTCATCACCATCTTCTGGCTTCCCTGGATTCCTTTAAGCCTCAGCTAATATCCTGCCTTCTGCAAAAAAGCCTTTCCTGATCCCTCTTAACACTGTTGCCTTCTCTCTGAGATTGCATCCAACTTAGCCTCTGTGTGTATATGGACATCTATATCTATATCTATATCTATATCTATATCTATATCTATATCTATATCTATATCTATATCTATATCTATATCTATATCTATATCTATATCTATATCTATATCTATATCTATCTATATATGTATATATACATATATGTGCACATGAACACAATATATATACACAATAATTAGTACAGTTGTTTGCATGAGCTGTGAGCTACTTGTTTTTGCTTTCTTTTTTTTGTATATAAAGTGCTTAGCACAGTGGTGGTTCATGTAGGCAATTAATAAATGCATGTGGATCTGTCTATCTGTCCATCTATCCATCTACCTTTCTTTTTGCCTTTTTATTTGTTACTATATCTCAACTGCCTATCTATATATCTATCTATATATCTATTTATCTTTATCTATATTTATACCCAATTCTCTCTCTCTTTCCCCCTTCCTTCTTCTCTCTCTGTCTCTCCCCCCTTCCTTTTCTGTCTTTCTCTCCTCCTCCTTCTCCTCCCCTCCTTCTTTCTCCTCCTCCTCCTTCTCCTCCTCCTCCTCCTTCTCCTCCTCCTCCTCCTCCTCCTCCTTCTTCTTCTTCTTCTCTCTTTCTCCTCCTTCTCTTTCTTCTTCTTGTTCTTGTTCTCCTCCTCCTCCTCTCCTCCTCCTCCTCCTTCTTCTTCTTCTTCTTCTTCTTCTTCTTCTTCTTCTTCTTCTCTCTTTCTCCTCCTTCTCTTTCTTCTTCTTCTTGTTCTTGTTCTTCTACTCCTCCTCCCCCTCCTCCTCTTCCTCCTCTCTCCTTTGGTTTGACTCATTAGCAGATTGATGTTTTGTACTGTGACCTTCTTGTTATCATCATATCATAAAAGCATATAAAGTCTTGGTGATTCATTTTTAGTAGAAATCCCCTCCTGCTATGAGAGAAGTGATTACATGTACTAGAGATAACAAAGCATATGGTGGTAAAATCTAATTGAATAACTATGAACCAGTGTAGACACTTACATTTGTGCTTATAGCCCTAAGCACTATGGTGGTATTAGTGTCAGGTATAATAATAGTTCACATTTACATATAAATATATTTATATATAAAAGTTCACTTTGTAGTCATCATTTTATTAATTAGGTTATCAATCCTCTGATAGATAAAGCATTTATTACACACCTACTATGTGCCAAGTATTGCAGTAAGTGCTAGGGATGTAAATACAAAAAAACAGTAAAGTCTCTACTCTCAGTGAGCTTCCATTCCAATAAGAGAAGACAGAATATCAAGGAGAGATAATTAGTATAAGTATTTTTAATACTCATTTGACAAATTAGGAAACTGAGGCTCAATGGCATAATAAACTTGCTCAAAGTTTTACTGGTAGTAAGACCTGGGAATCAAAAACAGCTTTTCTGATTTTCCATTCAGTGCTCTTTGCAGTACACAGTGTTCCCTAGGAGTAATTCCCAGGACTGAAATGGTGAGCACCTTAGCAACATGGCTAATAACCTGAAAAATGACCTCTTTCTTACCCTTAAATTCTTCATTATGGGAATTATACAGTATGTGCTTTTGCAAAGGCAGTAATCATGGCTCCTTGCATGGGAATGTTGGTAAATTGTCATTTTGGTCCCTAGTTCCAGGCTTGGCCTTAATCTTGTTCCCATCCCAGCTCTGTCCTGCCACCCCTGAGAGTACTGTCTACCTTGTCCTGTCATTGGTGAGGGCTGGAGTCTGGGATTTTCTGCAGAGATTAAGGGTTTTAATGTACATTTTGACCAAGTAGCATATTTGAATGAATGATGACTAGGGTGGAGTGAGGGGAAGAGAAACTATCATATAGTCCATAAATATGGGAATTGAAGTAGTTGCAGTAAGATGAGTAATGATGGGTGAAGATGCATATTTCTCAAACTACATCGAAGTTGTTATGAGCTCACGATTCCTTAAGATTTTGATAAGAGATTGGAAAAAAGGGACTTCCTTTCCAATCTCCTTGGAGAGAAGGAATATGAGTTCTGCCAGTGCCAGTGGCCTCTATTTAAATCATACCTGAGTTTATTAAAATGCTTTGGCTTTATTAAACTTTTTGTCTCTTGCTGCTAAATGGATGCTACACTGAATAGGAAAGGAATGTAGATGAGAGAGGATGTGTGCAGAGTTGTTATGGAAACAGCAGGGGCAACCAATCAGAGGAGAGACATTAGTGTTTGTCCTGGAAGACTGTTTCCAAATCATCCCAATAGCATTGGGGCTACAGATGAAACAGTGAATTGGCGTCCATACACCCATTGTGCTCTCTATGGTGGCTGAGGGACTTTTGCCAGCTTTCTAAGCAAATATGGAAAAGAGTTAGGAATCATTCACCCAGTATCCATAGCCCTGCAGTCATGCACACAGCAGAGAGGATGTAGACACAGAAAGATAGATGAAGATAGATAGATAGATGGACAGATAGATAGATAGATAGATAAGTTGATAGATGCATAGATGGATGGATGCATCTATCTATCTATCTATCTATCTATCTATCTATCTACCTATCTATCTGGAGATAAAGAGGAGAGAGAGAGAGAGAGAGAGAGAGAGAGAGAGAGAGAGAGAGAGAGAGAGAGAGAGAGAGAGAGAGAGAGAGAGAGAGAGAGGAAGGAAGATAAAGAGGAAGAGAGAGCAAGAGGGAGAGAGAGTATAAGTGTGGTGTGTGTGTGTGTGTGTGAGAGAGAGAGAGAGACAGAGAGAGAGACAGAGAGAGAGAGACAGAGAGAGACAGAGAGAGACAGAGACAGAGAGACAGAGACAGAGACAGAGAGAATTTTCTCAAATTAGCTGTAGTTTCGTGTATGTTATGTCAGGACTTCCCCACCCTCTGAACACAAACATCTCCTAGGCTTGGGGAGAAACTCATAAAGTGTTCTCAAGGATGTTTCCTCATCTGCAAAATGGGAATAATAATAGTAATAGCTAGCATCTGTATAAAACTTGAAGGTTTGTTAAGTATTTTACAAATATTATCTCATTCAATTCTTACAGCAACCCTGGGATGTTTTACAGATGAAGAAATTGATGCACTGACCTAAATCTATTTCAGGTTCTTGGTCTAAAGAAAATGCTTTTTGCACATCAAAATGCTATGCAAAGGCGATTCATTATTAGGCAAATGGCATTCAAATAGAAGAGACCATTTTTTTCCCTTTATACCATCAGCTAAGCCCTAATGTTAAAAAACAAAACAAAACAAAACAAAACAAAACAAAACAACCCAAATCTTGACCTCTATGGAGAACAACATTGGTGAAACTTATTGGGCAGTCATTCGTGAAGAAGCCCAAAGTGTGGGAATGAGAAATAATGTTGCTGGGGCTTGGTGCTGAGTGGGAGTTGTGTGACTCATTCTTCAGGGGGTGCCTAATCTCCAAATGTTTTTTAAGGCAATGAAATTAGTTGCCCCCACAACTTGCCTTTCTGCTTTTTCCCCTGTCATTTTAAGAATCAGAGGTTGGATGCTAACCATTGTGTTCTTTGCAATCTGTCTAGGACTTAGTTTTATTCTTTACTGCTCCTTCTCCCAGAGGTGGTGTGGCTTTATAGCTTGGCTTTTTCGGGAAGACCTGAGCTCTCATCCTATTTCTGCGTCCTACGCCCCTGTGGGACCCTAGATAAGCTCCTTTACCTTTCCCTGTTCTGGACATTTCTCTAAAGCATTAGGTTGCTGAGGAAGTGACATCTTGCATTGGTAGACAGTCACCCTGGGTGACTTCTAAGGTTCTTTCTGTTGCTAAATCAATGATCTTATGGTTCCTGTTCTTCTCTCTTCCCTAGTCTCTTGCAGTCAGACAATCAACTAGTATTTATCAAATGCTTAATTATGCATCAAACACGGTGCTAAAGCCTGGGAACACAAATATAAGCAGAAAGAAAATTCAGGCCCTTAACTGGCTTTTCCCAAATGGAGAAAGACAACAGATAAAAAGAGGTTTACAAAGGGGTAAGGGAGAGAGGAAGGTACTCAGCATGGGGGTGTGCAAGAGGAATGAGACGTGGCATGGTCAAGTGGAGGTTCTTGGAGGAGCTTTCCAATCAAAGAAAAAAGCCACAGGGGCAGAGGGGGTATCCAATGCATGGATTCCAGGGCTGGAATGAGGCTTCAGAAGGAAGAGCCTGGCATGGTAGAGGGTGGTCCTGAGTGCAACCTAAAGAGAAATGACATAGTTATAGTTTGAGTAATGACTTTTATTGTGCACATTGAAGTAGAATGTAAATACGTGTATGGCTAATAGGACTGTCTTGTTGGTAATGAACACCAGAGCTTTAAAATCCATGTGTTCAGAGAATTGCAGTAAACCCTACGTTGGCAAGCAGGACTGGGCTCTTGTGTTGGGAGTCACTTAATGCCATCAATGTTTCTCAAAGCTCTGCATATATGTCATCAGTGATAAGTTGTGACTGGAGTCACGGTCTTGTGTGTTTAGCATTTAAATATTTAAATCCCTCTACACCTTGGCTCTAGCCTGTCTTTCCAAGCTCATTGATTCTCTTTATACATTCTACGTTTCAATCAAACTGGTTCACTTGCTGTTCCTTACATACAATGCTCCATCCCTGTCTCCATGTTTGGTACAAGCTTTTCCCCAAGGCCAGGATTGCATTTCTTCTTCACATCTGCATCTTGGAATCTCTACTTCCCTTCAAAACTCAGCTCAGGCAGCATGTTTTACAACAGGAAACTTTTCTTGATCCTCTTCCTCTCGAAATCTCTCTCCCCCCTATAAAAGTACCTTGTCTTTATTTCGTGCAAACTTTGCACCTATTCATATGTGCACACATTGGGTCCTTTGATAGAATGTAAGCTCCTTGAGAGCAGGGCCTATTTCATTTCTGATTTGGCACCACGGTTTAGTGCCATGCCTGGCATTTATTAGGTGCTTGCCAAATAAATGTCTGTTTATTGATGATCACAATTACTCAAAACCATCATTTTCATGAAAAGCACTGACCAAATACTTCTTTATATTTAAAACTGTTAAGTTCTGGACAGCGTTAGCCAAAAAGTCAATTTTTTTTCCTTTTAGTCAGTTAAAAAGCATTTATTAATCACCTACTATGTGACATATAATCTCAAACATAAGGGATGCTATTTCACATTCCTATAAAGAATGGAGCAGAAATATCCCTGAAAGCTATATACTTCATTAAAAACAAACAAATAAACAAACAAAAAACCTTTTTTTTTTACTGGAATGTGAGTTCTAGGACAAGTAAGGGCTCAGTTATAGTCAGAGGACTCATCTACAATGGTTTAGCTTATAGAAACTCAGCACCAAAGGACTGGTAGTTCATGATTATTATGCACTAATAATAACTTATATATGGTATTTTATCACACCATCTAATAAAGCCTGGAGGGAATGCCAATACTAATAAAATAATGATAGTTATAATATCTTTGGGATTGACTCATCAAGGGGTTCCATATTTGTTGTCTAAAGACCAGCCTAGAGAAATTAAGAGAAGCTCCTCACCACAAGGTTGGCTACTGGGTAAGACATTTTTTGGCTTCAGTAACTCATGAAGATTGTTTACAAAGACAGAGAGAGAAGCTATGATCTCTTGTGTTCATGAATAGAGTACCTTCATGTGAATCAAGGATCCTGGAAACTGCAATAATTTAAGGCTGGAAATAACCTTTAATATGACTTTAAGCTTTTAATGTAAAAGTCTTATCATGAATATAACTTTTTCCAATTATTTTTCCCTTAGGAAAAATACCTATTTGAAAAATGCCCTTATATATAGGAAAATATCTCTTTTGCTAAACTAATTTAGCTATTCTAATCTTTTCCAAATTGTTTACCATGCTATTTCATAACCTGTGTCATCAGATATTTCCTGCTGTAGTACATGATTGTAGAAAATTATTTCAATTGTAACTTTTAGAATTTATATTTCATTTGCGTGATGACATTCATTTCTTAGAGTTTCTGGTTAGGAAGTTTACTGGCTCTGAATTCTAGCTGAGTGGGGTGGTAGTGGTGATATGTGTGCTGGGGGAGAAGGGGAAGGGAGGAGGCAGTGCTCCTAGACAGTACATCAAGAAATTTTGTCATTGAAGTGTGTATTGTGAACAATGCAGCACCATAAGAATGAGATGGTGAAGGGTCATTGAGGCCACACCTCTACTTTGAGAAGACAATGCCAAAAAGAAAATAATCTGCTTTGCAAGACTTCCAGGAAAGACATATGCACCCTGTGTGAGAACTACTGAAAATATTGGTATACAGGATCAGATTACCTTAAGGAGTAAAAACAATTTTTCTTTTTTGGGGGCTAGACTTTCAATGAATTATTATGCTCTCTGCCCTTCAGATTTGGGCTCAGCCAGAGCAAGTCTTAAAGATCCAACTAATATTTATTATGGATTAAGTTAAGATTCAATTAAATTCAACAAATACGTATTGAGTACCATGTTCAAAGCTAGCTGATCAAGGAGACACAGAAAGAAAATACAGTCTTCCATCTCTCCTGTCCTCAGTTTTTTTATTTATAAAATAAAGAGTTTAGACCTGACCAGAGGTGTCAAGCATGCTGTGGCCCACAACACTCCTGAATGCTGTCAAAACAAATTAAATGTATTTGGGAAGTGTTTAACAAAATAAATAAAAATACAATAAAACATAGATAATATCATATTTTAAAATTAAGTAAAAATGAAAGGATCCTCATGTTGAGATTAACATCCTATGTTTCTTTTTGAGTTTGACATTATGGACTGGATAATTTCTAAAGGCCCTCATAACTCTAAACCAATGATACTAAGATGCTATATAGGTGATAATTGCATTAGAGAGGGACAAAAGTACTAGGTAAATTTTGAGAAGGAACTTTTTTTTATTATTATTGATATATTATAACACACTATTAATAGTAATTGATGGTATAATTATATCAACAACAACATTATTAATAGCTTTCATTTATGAGGCACTTTTTATAATAAACCTATTATCTCTTTTTTTTTTTTACAAATGAGAAAACTGAGGCAGACAAAGGTAAAGTGACTTTTTTGGGGTCACCCAGCTAGTAAGTGTCTGAGGCTGGATTTGAACTCAGATCTTTTGTAGAGAACCCAGGTGTAGTGCTGTACGCATTGCACCATCTGGCTCCTATCATTTTATCAGTGGCTGACAGGATGATAAAGGGAAAATCAAGGACAGAGAGGGCATTTGAGGTGAATTGTAAAGGATAGGTAGGAATTCAGCAATTAAAAAGAGGGAAGAGATGCAGTTAGGTGGTTTAGTGGATAGAGCATTGTCCTTGGAGGCAGGAGGACCTGAGTTCAAATCTGGCCTCAGATGCTTACTAGCTGTGTGACCCTGGGCAAGTCACTTAACCCCAACTACTTCCACCCAAAAACCAAAACAAAATAAAAAGAGGGAGAACATTATAGACCTAGGGAACAGTATAAGCAAAGGTCATGAGGACATATGAGTGAAAAGGAATGTTTCAGGTACATAGAGAGTTACCTAGTTTGGTTGGACCAAAAGAATGTGAGGAGATTGGACTTTGGAAAAAAAAAAAAGGAGACCTCCGTTATTTCCAAGCTGTGTGACCCTGGACAAGTCACTGAATCTTTGTGTGCCTCAGTTTCTTCATCTATAAAATGAGGATGACAATAGCATCTACCTCTCAGGGTTGTTGTAAGGATCAAATGTATTAATATTTTTAAAGCACTTTGTAAACCTTAAAGCATTTTAGATATGCCAGCATTTAAAATGGAAGCAGTTTGTCATTTTTGAATGACAAAGGACTTTGAGCTTTCATCAGCAGGAAATTGAGAGTCAACTGAAGGTTTTTGAGCAGAAGAAGGACAAGATCTATTCATAAGCAAGCAGCAGGATGAGGGTGGCAGAGTGTAGAGGTGGAAAGATCACTTTAGAAGTTATGATAATGACCTGAGTAGGTGGCCACTTTAAAGGGGTGGCAGTAGAAATTGGTGCCAAGAGATACTGGGGAGGTAGAATTGTCAGGATTGGGTAATTCTTTAAAAGTTCATATTTTAGTAGAGGGAAGTAAAATATATACATAAAGAAGCATAATCCAAGATAAGAAATGCTTAAGACAATAACAACAATAACCTTTGTTAATAGACTGTGTTGAGGACTAAAAGCTCTCACATTCATTTTCTCATTTGGTACTCACATTGGACAAAGTAGGTAATGTGATAATTATTATTTCATTTTATAGATGAGGAAACTGAGACTGAGAAGTATTACATAGCTCTGAGACAGCCATTTGCTTCCAAATCCACTACTCTTATCATGAAGTATAAAGTACTCTGAGGTCCAAGGGATGAGAAATATTGACCATTTTTTTTCTAGTGTTTTTTCCATGTATGGTGGAAATTAGAAGGTCAAGAGAGTTAACAGCAGAGTAGAAGAAAGATTACCAACTCATGAGCCACTATCAGTCTTACAGATGAAATTCCTGAGGGTTAAAACTGCTCTAACTGAATGTAAGCTAGGATCAGGAGCCCGCAAAGCACATACTATGAGGGTAGCAGTCAGACTTTACCCTAGATCCAACACCTTAGTGCAGAAGTTCCCAAACTTATTTGGCCTGCCACCCCCTTTAAAAAAAATTACTCAGTGCCCCCGTGGAAATCTACTTTCTTTAGTCTTCTCATGTATTTTTAAAAAAATTTGTATCTTTTCAATATATATACACATATATATATGTGTATATATATATTAAAAGTGACACATCTTAAATTTAATAATTTATTGAAAATTTGTGACTTTTCCCCTGCATTGAAATGTTGATGACACAATATCTCCCCATGTATCTGTATAGTATTGTATTGTAAACAAGTCATTACACATACATATTCCTGCCAATACATGCTGAGCTTTCTGACATGCTCGCCTGCCAATACTCGCTTGTTCAGACCTGTTGGTGGACTTGAACACTGATCTGTTATAACTGGCATGAAACATGTACGAACAATTTTTCAGAATTTTCTTCTTTCTTCCTTTATGCTTCCACTGCCCCCTTATTTTTATTCAATACCCCTCCCCCCATTGCTCTTGAGGCTACTACCTCCCCCTTGGATTGTTCCAGGGGTATATCACCCACTTGGGAACCTATGACTTAGTGTGATCTGAAAGTTTGCAGGTTTCCATACAGCTACCAAAGATTCTTGAAGAAAATAGCATTCAATACTTGGAGAAAGCAGTATCAAGACTCCAGAGAATACAAATCAAATCTAAACAAGGTCCCAAACCTGCCTACAGAAGTGCATAGACCTTGGAACAGAAAGTCCAAATTCAGGAAGTAAGACTGGAAGAATGAGTAAAAAAAAATACTCCCGAATAAAAAAACCATTATGGTCTGGACACTTTGAGACATATACCTAGAAGGAAAGGATAACTCCACCACATCTACAAGCATAGCCTCAAAGAAAAACACACCTTGGCCATGAGGTCAACTAGAATTTCTGGAATAAATGAACCAAGAGTTTAAAAGAGAGTTTTAAAGACATTATAAATGAAATGAGGGTGCTAGAAGAAAGAATTGGAAAGCAAACAAAAGCCCTAGGGTAAAGACTTGGAAGGATAATTAACAGCTTAAAAAGAAATCTTACCCAAGTAACAGACTTCCTGAAAATTAGAATGAACCAAATAGTTAATGACTCCATGAATAAACAGGAAGTATTAAGATAGTCAAATGACAAAAATAGAAGAAAATGTAAAGTATCATATCAAAACAACTGAACTAGAAAACAGATCAAGGAGGGAGAATTTAAGAATCATAGTACTACTTAAAAGCCATGACCAAAGAGCCTAGACATTATATTTCAAGAAATCATGAAAGGAAACTGCTCAGATCTCTTAGAACCAGAGAGCAAAGTGAAAATAGAGAGATACACTAGTGACTTTCCTGAAATGAAAACTCCTGGGAATGTCATAGACAAAATCTTGAGTTTTCAGGTCAAAGAAAAAATATCTTTGTTGTTCAGTTGTGTCTGACTCTTTGTGACCCCATTTAGAGTTTTCTTGGCAAAGGAACTGGAATGGTTTGCCATTTCCTTCTCCAGCTCATTTTATAGATGAGGAAACTGAGGCAAAGAGGATTAAGTGACTTGCCCAGTTAGTAAGTGTCTAAGGTTGGATTTAAACTCAGCTTCTTCTGACCCCAGGACAAGCTTTCTGTCCACTGCCCCACCTAGCTGCAAGCAGCTGAAAAGGAAGAGTTCAAGTACTGAGGGGATACAGCCACAATTACATAAGATCTGGTGACTACTATGATATAGGAGTAGACAGCATGGGAAAATGGTATTTAAAAAAGCAATAAAAATACAACAAAAATATGTATTTTTTTGTTTACAACAAAAAACAAACAGAAAAAATAGTGTGATCCTATTGAGGAAAATGGATTTTTAATGAAATAGAGGGCTTCCAAGTATTCTTGATGAAAAGACCAACACTAATTAAAACCTTTGAAAGACAAACTAACCAGTCAAAAGAAATATAAAAAAGGTAAATATAAGTAAATCAATAAGGAGAAACTATACAAATATGACATTTTTCCATTCTGTTTGAGGGGTTGAGGTATGCTGGAACCAGCTCTAACTGGCTTGCCAGCTTGCAAGAGCTTGTATTTTCAATGTGAAAACTTACACATCAAATATTAGTAATTGCAATTACTAATTAATCAGGGCTTGATTTATTCTTTTGTTGATTGTCTAGACTTAATATGGTATTGATAATTCAGATTAAACTCAAAAGTATATGTATATACTTTTTTCCCCCCAGGGAGCCCAGTTGTCAAACATTTCCTCACACATCTCTGTTTTGCTCTTCAAGCATTGCTTGAGTTCAGCAGGAGTGCAGTAGAGGACTCAGGGAATAAAGTCATCACCAGACTGAGGGTGAAAAAAAAAGAGAGCTTCATTAATTGAACAGACTTAATTGAACATTAATTGAACAGACATATAGAAGGAAATGAGTATATTAACCTAGTATTTGATAATAACACTCCTGGGGTAAATTCTCACCATTTGACAAAAACTGTTAGAGAAACTGGAAAGCAATCTGGCAGAAATTAGATTTAGATCAACCCTTCACACTATATACCAATATAAACTCCAAACAGATACTTGACCTAGGCATAAAGGGTGATATTATAAATAAATTACAGAAACAAGAAAGAAATTACCTCTCAGATTTATGGACAGGGAAAGAGTTTATGACCGAATAAAGGATAGGAATGATCACAGAATATAAAATGGGTGGTTTTGATTGCATAAAATTAAAAACAAATTTTAAACAAATACAACCACTGTAGTGAAAATTAGAAGAAAAACTTAACTGAGAAAAATATTTGTAGAATGTTCTTCTGATAAAGGTCCAATTTCCAAAATATATAAAAGAATAGATCTAAGAATAAGAACATTTCTCAGACAATAGATGGTTAAAAGATATTAGCAGGCAGTCCTCAAAGGAAGAAATATAAGCTATCAGCAACCGTATGACAAAATGCTTCAAATCACTAATAATTAGAGAAATACAAATTAAAGTAACCCTGACATTCTACTACACATCCATCAGATTGGCAAAGCTGATAAAAAGGAAATGCCAAATGATGGAGGGGCCATGAGAAATCAGGTGCAATAAAACACTGTTGGTGAAGCTGTGAATTACTCTAGCCATTCTGAAAAGTGATTTGCTAAACAATGCCAAACAATTCATTCAATTTAACAGTTTGCAACCAAGGTTATATTCCAAAAATTGAAGAAAGAAGAAAAGGACACATATGCACATCAACATTTATAACTGCTCTTTCTGTAGTGGCAAAGGACTGAAAAGCAAGAGGGCGCCCATTTTTTGTGGAATGGCTACATATACAAATATTTCTCTGGAGAACCCACTCTTAGCTTAGTTCCTATTTAACATTGATTTCACCTAGTTCGTGTCCACATGTGGCATGTCCACTAATGAATCCTTGTCTTAGCTACTATTGGATTGGGTCCTGAAGATCACTTCTGAAAGTCACTTCTTCCTCCCCTGAGCACAGACATGCTACACTGGATGCCAAACCTAGATGTTGCTTGATGCTCACTTTCCTGGTCAGAGACTCTAATCTCTGGAAAAGAATAAATGCAGAGGTCAATGACAGATTTATTTCTCAGGGCCACATGGCTTCAATAGGAAGAAGAGTCTAGGGCTTTCCTCTTACAATATTACTTTTCATTGGACGTTGTAAGTAGAGTCAAAAGGTCCAACAGGACAGAAATCAAAGGGGGAAAAATGCATAGATGCTAGGCTGTATGGGGCCTTTATGAATATACTCTCAGTTTGTAGTATGTAGCCAATTGAAAAAGGCTTCATCTAGTCTTGTGGTTAAGAGACCAGAACCAATTACAGAAGATCAATTCATATTCCACAGTTTCTCCAAAGTTCTTCCATTCCTAGTCATCATGAATCTCCCAGAAGTATGATTCTCACAGCCTGGGTATGCATCAGAAAATGTTGCACTCTCCCCACATTTGAAAAACTTGCTATTCTCAGCAAATCAGCAAGGGTGAGTTTTGAATAGGTTATCCATGTACTTTATCCAGAACATCCCTTTAAGATTTCCAGACAGGCATAAGTCCTGCCCTTTTTCACTTGCTCCCCTAGTGCCTTATATGAAAGAATCTCAAAATGGTAATTGAGACAAATTTATATATAGCCATATATGCAGAGGCAAAAATTGTAGTGGTCTCCAAATAGAAAGTTATGCAGATTCAACAAAGAATGTTTCACAAAGTTTCCTGCTTTTTAATATTCAACAAGGGCCTATCTTAGTACTCAAATAGTTTTTCTCAATCCAGTGGCAATCAGGAAAGGTAAAGAAAATCATCATTTTTCAGCAAGATATCTGGTCCTCATAGGATTTTCTGGGCCACGTAGAACTCTCCTCAGAGGGATTAGGGACCTTGGATTGATGGAAGTCATTCCCTCATGTTCTAGTCAGAAACCAACTGTTCTAGGTGAAAAAATTCTTATATCTACTCACTTTAAAGAAAAGTAGAAAAAGACCTGACCAACTTGTTTCAAACTTTCCCAAACCAAGAGCTTCAGTGGGTTTTGAACCTATTTGTTGAAATATATAACTATAGTCCCTTCTAAACAGTTAACAAATTTATATCAGGGTGATGAACTTTGCAAGCTAACTTTCAACAAAAACCTCTGCATAAGAAAATACTTTTGTTGAGATTTCTTGCAGTAAATCAATCAGAAGGGTGGCTGGTAACTGACTGGCTAACTGATGGGCTGGCCTTGAGTCAGGTATCTGACATTTTCCTCCATATTGTAGGGCCTCGGTCTGTGAAGAGAGCCATGCCTCAGAGGGCCAATAAAGTGGCTAGTGAGAAAGTCATGCCCCAAAGGATAGGAGTAGCCTGCCCACAGAAAGGAATGTGTGTGTGTGTGTGTGTGTGTGTGTGTGTGTGTGTGTGTGTGTGTGTGTGTGTGTTTAAGAAGGATTGATAGCTCTTCCCATCTGCTAACCAACTCAGCATAGCAATCAACCACTGACGGAAAGATAACAACAGGTCAATCACAATTATAGAATGTCTGTTGATGAAACCATTAAGACTACTCTTGAGAATTTCTCTTTGTTCTTTCTGACCTGTGAGTTTTATAATGACACTGATTGCTATTATCGATTGTGCAAATCAAAAAGCAGTTGCATGGTGATGCACATACAAATTTCTGAAAAGCATCATGATTTTTAAAATGTCACCCCCACCCCTCCATTTTCTGAAAGAATGCATAGACAGGTAACTATTAGAGGGCTGGCCTTCGAGTTAGGAAGACCCAGGTCCAATTGTTGACATCTATCTATCTATCTATCTGTCTGTCTATCTATCTATCTATCTATCTATCTATCTATCTATCTATCTGTCTATCTATCTAATCTATATATGTAGATATATAGATATATATCTACATATACATTTCTACATGAATTTCTGTGCCTTAGGGCCATCTGAGATAGTTAAATTGAGTTAACCTTTTAAGTTACAGTTAAGTTGTAAAGTGAGATCATGGAGGAAATCTCCACATTGGAATTTTACCACACTGAGAAAATCAGAGGCACAGTTAAAAAAATGCTTAGCTTTGATAGAAAATTTAAACTAGGATCAAGACATATATTTCTTAACTTTCAATATTTGTTTCAACTTCTAAGATTATTGATTTTGAAAACGTATCTTCTGAAATTCAAATGGGTGTTTCTTATAAGATCAGTAGGATAGGGATGTGTCTAGTAAGGTGAATTTTATTTTTTTTCCTAATTGGCATCTAGTGAATTTTATTTGAAGTATTTAATACATTTTCCATATTTCTGATTAATTTTCTCATGTGATTTTCTGAAATGCAATGCTCATGTTCTTTTATTTTCTTCTCATTTTTGAGGAGACTCACTCTAAAATTTCATTTACTTGGTCTATCCTTCAGAAGTCACTTCCATCTGTATTGCTTCCCATTATTTTATAGCTGAGGAATGGGTTTGTTTTTCTGCTCCCATTGTTTCTCCTGCTGTTTTGTCTTCTAGTAAAATAGTGCTGACTTTCATTGAATCCATTGTTTTGTTTATATTCACTAAGCGTATTTCTAAACTGCTGAACTTTATCATCATTTCCCTCTCAATTTCTTAATTATACTAAGTATCTTAATTTTATCATCTGGTGATTTGGGTGATAATTTGATTTCTTCCTTTAATTCCTTCAGTGTATTTTTTTCTTCAATTTATCTTATGGCCTCTGTTTCTCTCTGCATTGTGCTCCTAGATCTCCAAACTTCTTTCTCCTCCCAACAGTCACCTTACCGTGGAAGATTTCTCTACCACCAGTCCACGGTATTTTTTTTTTTATCCTGAAACATCCCTCACCCTGGCAGCTTCCTCATCCTGAAAGGTTTCTCTACCCTTGCATCACTTCCTTTGATTGATCCTTCTCCTGGAGTCTCTATTTTATAGAAACGGTCATCTTCCTTCCTTCATTCCTCTCCAAACTCCATTCCTGACTTCTTTCTCCATTATGTCCCTTCTCTCCTCTGTCTTCCTTTCCGGCTTCCTTTTATATATTGTGTTTCTCCATTATATAAGCGTTGCATTTCAGAAAATAGCACAAGAAGGTAAGCTCATTGAGGGCTGCAACGGTCTTTTTGCTTGCATTTCTATTCTCAGCATTTAGTATAGCGCCTGGTACATAGTAAGAGCTTAATAAAGACTTGTTGGCTTGACTTACCTTGAGAAAATCCTTATTGTTTTATTATACTACTGATGGTATCATTTCAATACTTTTTTTAGGCTTTTTGCCCTTTTTTCATTGAGGCAAAATATTTGTTTCATTATGTTGGCTTGCTTTTTCTTTGGGGCAATTAAAAATGGATTTTGAGGATTTTCGGTTATTTTAGAGTTTTAGGCTTTTATAACAATTTCTTGAGGAGAATATGGGGAAAAAAATCTCCCTTATAACCTACTCTGTCATATTCCCAAGTTCTATCCTCTTACTCATTGTTTTTGTGATCCTACAATCTAAAATTCTTATTACTGGATTGTTGAGGGATTGAGAGGTGCTCTGAACTATAACATCACATAACATTCACTGAATTCTGTTAGAATTTAATGAGAGTGGAAACAAAAGCAATCCAAGTAGCCTTGGCATTGGCCTTCAGCCAGGTTAAACTACAAGGAAACAGTATATTCACTGGCACTATAAATATGTATAGCCTTTAGTGAAGTATTGAAAATAACATCTTATAACAAGCTTTTTCCAGAATAAATGTTTCTGTCAGGTTCTGATCAATAGGTGAAGGAGAGTCAGGTAGAGAAATTTTCATATTGCTGGCTTGTTGGGGTCCATTGGGAAAATAGTGGTGAAGGGTTTTTTTTTGAAGGGCTTAATTCATCTATTCATAGCATAATGGAAATACTGTTTTGTTGAAAAACAAAGTAGGCTCCCATTTTTTCTCTTCTAAGTTGAGAAGTTTATGAAAGAATTAAAAATATGTCACTTACTTAAAAAAAACTATCTTCATTTTTCCTCTGCAAATTATTTCTCATTTTGTTCATTTATTTTTTCCCTGTAAAATATTTTGTCCTTTTTTTTTTTTTTAGAATGCTCTTTGTTTGTTTGCTTCTGTTGGAGGCAGCTCCATAGTGGATAGTGTACTGGACCTGAAGCCAGGAAAATCTGAGTGCAGATATGACCTCAGACACTTCTTAGCTGTGTGATCCAGAGAGTCACTTCACCTCTTCAGCTTCACTTTCGTTATCTGTTGTTGCTGTTTGTCCTTCATACATGAAAAGGATCAAAGATACCATGATGTTGGGGTCAAGGTACAGTGCGTTTGCCTGAGACTGATCAGTCCAATATGAACTCGAAAGGCTCTGCCACAGATCGGGCATAAGTATTCCATGTGAATAGTCCACTTTCTCTTTTGATCATACATTCTAATTATATCTTTTATTCTAGCTCTTCATAGTTCCTTATTAGTTTTGTATTGCAGCCTGAGTCCACTTACCATGTACCTCTCAATTTCTTTCTAAATGATAACTCATTTTTAATTCTTCAGAGGCTGTAGGGTTCCATGATTCATAGCCATATAGCAGCAACTCCAGTAGAATATTATTATTAAAATCATGGGACTTAGTTCCTGTGAGAAATTTAGGGTCATCATAGGAGTTTACACCTTCTAGTAGACAATCCAATCTGTTTTCATCGTCCTGCTTAATTTTGGGCTCAATTCATCATCCATTTGCAGATTCTGCCCAAGATAGTTCTAGATAGTGTAGTCATGGCAAGGGAAGTCTTCTTTTCAGTCACCCTTTCTCCAGTCTGAATTCACGCTGGTACGTCATTTTATTTTTTCAAAGCTGGGTGGCCATGCTACCAATAATAACGACTAGCATTTATATAGTGCCTTAAGGTTTGTATAGTACTCTATAGACATCATGTAATTTTATTCTCACAATAACCCTGGGAGGTAGGTGCTACTATGATCACTTCCATTTTACAGATGAGGAAACTGAGGCAGACAGCGGTTAAGTGACTTGCCCAGGGTCATAGAGCTAGGAAGTGTCTGAGGCCATATTTAAACTCAGCTCTTCCTGATTCCAGCACTCCATTCACTGAGCCATCTACTCAACTGTAGAAATGCTGCAACAAATCACTCTCAGAGTTCTAGAGGCAACTGATGTGGGGGGGACTATACATTGACTACTCACAGCTTTAGCTCCTGAACCCCTATTGATGTGTTTCCTATAAAACAAATCAGCTAATATGATGCCACTGAATTGCAAAACATTTACTAAACAGAATGCAAAGCAAGAAAAGGCATGCCTACTTATCAGCCTAGGTTACGCTATGTCATCAATATACACAGTGCTTGTGGGGAGGAGTGGGCCCAAATGTGTCCATACCTAGGAGGGAGACACATGCATTGGGAAAACTAGTTACACTAGCTAACTCATAGCTCTGTGCTATAGGCCTTGATGTCCTTGGTCTCCTTGGGGAACAGTATACGCCAAAGGACACCTGCTGGGTAGAGATTCTTCTGGCTACTACTTTATACTCCTTGTCTATATTCTAAGGCAGTATTAGGCTCTTTTAACCCAAAAGTAGTTCACTTAAATCTAGGATGTGCAAAACTATTTAAGTTGGCACTTAAAATTTTTTTTTTTAGAAAATTTTAAATTAATTTATTTTGAATTATCAAGAATTACTTGCATAAGCTTTTGAGTTTAAAATTTTTTCTTCCCATCTCTTCCCACCTCCCTCCCCAAAATGGTGCACAATCTGATACAGGCCATACATACATATTCCTATTAAACATCTTTTCACATTAGTGATGTTGTAGGTAAGAATTAGAACCAATAGGAGGAACCACCAGAAAGAGGAAACAAAACATAACAGAGGAAAAAAAAAATAGCAAATAGTCTGCTTCGATCTGCATTCAAACTCCATAGTTCTTTCTGTGGATGTAGATAGCATTTTCCATCATGAGGCCTTTGGAAATATCTTAGATCCTTGTATTGCTGAGAAGGGTTAATTCTATCAATATTAGTCATCATACAACGTGGCTGTTACTGTGTACAACATTCTCCTGGTTCTGCTCACTTCACTCAGCATCAGACCATGCAAGTCTTCCCAGGTTTTTCTGAAGTCAGCCTGTTCATCATTTCTTATAGCACAATAGTATTCCATTACATTCATATACCACAACTCGTTCAGTCATTCCCCAATTGATGGGCATCCTCTCAATTTCCAATTCTTTGTAGGTTGGCACCTTTGGCTGGATTCTGAGAGTTTTTTTTCCCCTCCAAGCCATAAGTGTCAGTAAAGGTCAAGTCAGGCAAACTTTTTTCCTCAAACAGGTCTTGTCAGCATCTGGGGATTCTTATCCCTCAAATTGACTGCAAGCAGCAATGCTTTTCCTTCAATCCACTTGTAGAAACAAAACTATTCCTCCAGTCAGATCTACTCCCAGCAGCAGATACAAAACCTGTTTTCCTCCTAAGTTTGCTCAGTAGTGGAGCACAATGCAAGCCCCAAGATCTTCTCTAAGTTTGCAGTTCAGCTGTTTTTCTGTGAGCTATCTACTCAGCTGGACTTGGCTGAGCTAGGGTCTTTTCGACCATCAGGGGACCATCTTAGTTCTGAGCCTTTAGCTACACCCAGATAGGCTTTGCTCTCTTCGAGAAACAGGTTATTTTCAGTCTCTGCTCTTCTGAAGTAGCTGACTGGTGTCTGCCTCAGAGCAAGGCCTCTTCATGTGAAGTCTCCCATCTTTGTCGTAAAATGAGAAACCTAAATTCGCATTTCTCCCAGATATCAATTGACCATATTCAACAAAAAGTTCTAGTTATCTTTTCCCAGCTATTGATATCAAATTCCCCATAAGTCTTATGTAAATAAGCTGCAAGGAAACAAGACATACCAGCAATTTTTGCCTTCAGTAAATAGGTTTTCTTTGAGGGCTGCTTTCCATAAGGTCATCTCAGAATCATCTTCTATTCTTCTCAAGCACTATTCTTTGAGGGGCTGCTTTTTCAGAAGTTCTCTTAGAAATGACTGCTCCTGCCCATTTCCACAAATTAAATTGTCCAAATCCAAATGGGTCAATATTACATACATACTGTTGGACTAACTCTACATGAAAGGTTCTTCATCTTTTTGGCAATCTGATGAATTTTATACCCATCTTCTCAGAATATTGTTTTTAAATGCATAAAATAAAATGCATAGTATTATAAAGGAAACCAATTATATTAAATACATTTATCAACCTATAAAACAAACAAAAAAAATAAACAAGTCCATGGTCTCCAAGTTAAGAACCCCTGCTTTTCTGGTTGTTTATCTAAATTGTAAATCATAACCTGGACAATATATCTTCTTTATCCACTTGGTTTTTCCAGTGTGGATGATTAGGCCCAACTGTTTTGAATGACTATGGATCTCATCCAGGAGCCTCTGTAGTATTCTAGCCTTTGATGCCACCAACATGATGTCATCTGCTAACAAGAGCATTTGGAGCACCTCACCATCCAAATAAATTAAAATACACTTATTCTATGTATTTGAAAATACATTTTTATCATATGACTGAACTTTTTTTTCTAGTATGATTTCACTGGCCTATGGAAAAATCTTATCAACAAGTTAATGTATCTGTATTTTGGGTTTTTGAAATGAGATATTAATAAGGTACTAACATGTTTAGTTATGAAGGGATAGAGAAACTTTACAATAATTGTCAACTGGCCTTAAAGTACAGATCTCTTTTTTTTATCTGAAAACACTCAGTATCCTTATCATATCCAATGTGTGGATAAAACCTATTAGTGGTATTTTTAAAAAATCTGAAGTGGAAAAGTTAATCTTTATCAAAATGGAAATGGTTATGCATTCAATAGCATCTCTGACTTTTCCTGTCTCATTTTTGCTGTAGAGAGGTCAAAGGGCTGGCCCTTAAGGAAATGGAAACTAGAAGGTGGTAACTCTGAGGAGAAAATCCATAAAATGTATTTATTTCTCCTTGCTCTTTTTTTTTTGGTTTGTTTTCTATTTTTCTGTGGCATTATTGATGGTAGGTATACTCAGTCTTGTTGGTTTTAATGTATTTTAAAATCAATAACCTATAACATAGTGCTTGACAAGAAAAAAATATTCATGTCTCATCACGTAGGGTTATTGTTGCTACAACACCTAAAGTAGTCTTTTCCAAAAACAAAAATGACAACAAAAAAAGACATTGAGAGAGAGGGAGAGAGAGAGAGAGAGAAAGAGAGGTACCAGTAAGAAGTAGATCCTTCTTATGGTGGATGGAGACCTACTTCTAATCTCTACCTACACATCATAAGGCAAAGGTTCTGATTCTCCTAGAGGGTAGGTGTGAATTCAGGTTTATTCTCTGCTCAAGTATATTTGTAAAATTAAACTTGAGTGTCATGGAAAATTCTGCAAATCCTTTTATTACTCTTGTCCTAGGGAACTACATACTTTAAGTAAACATAAACAACAAAGAAACTCCAACTATTCTATGGGAGAACTTGCATGTGACCTGTGGGGTAGAACAGTCCTGCCCCTTTACGCTTCAATATCAGCTAACCAATCACCAGGCGTTTATCAAGTGCTTGCAATGTGCTAGGCTCTGGAAAATCATCCGAACAATCAGCTCCAAACATACCATTGGTTTTGGTTTCCTGACTGATTGAAGCCCAAATTTAATGGATGTCAGAAGCACATCTACACCTAGACAGAATGTTACAGCTGCTTAACTGTGCACGGAATAATAACTGATGGTGGGTAGAGAAGAAGGATATATGGACATTGTTAGGAGCGTACAATTGTTGGGTGTGTATATGAAACACTCTCATAATTGCCAAATCAAATCTGTTTAGGATTTCTATATGCAAGTTAGCAATTTTAAGTCAAAGTAATGTTTAATGTCCTAGAACCTTTGTTGACCTGAAGAGATCAGCATCTTAAAGTATTATCTTTCAAGAAATTGCATTAGTCTTGTCTGGATTGCTTAATGAGACCATGGATTGATGGAATGGAAAGAAGGTAAAGATTGTAAGGATTCTTGGTCTTCTCTTGTTCTGTCCCACTCATCATGAGATTTTATGTATGTATATATATGTATGTATATATGTATGTATATATATGTATATATATATGTATGTATATATATGTATCTATATATGTATGGGTGTATGTGTGTATATATATATATATGTATATATATGTATACACACACACACACACACACATATATATATATATGTATATATATATATACATATCAGATACGTGCTTTTTTGAGTTATAGTTATTTACCAATTTGTCCACAGAAGATTAAGCATAAAGGAATAATACTAGGAGAGCAACCTTCTTAGAATGATTTCTACCTGAACTCCAGTGCAAGGATGAGAGGGAAATGATGATGATGAGGAGGAGGAGGAGGAGGATGATGGTGATGTGTTGGTAATAATAATTATGACCATACTTCACTAAGCAATGGTAAACATTAATAAAAATACACACACCTGGATTTTAAAAAAATGAAACCAAAAGCAATTTACCTCCAGCAATTTACCTGACCAAATGGAGCCTATGAAATGGCTAAAATCCAAGACTGGTACCAAAAGGCCCTCTGTGGGTGTCAGAACTTTAGCCAGCAACATGCTGACAAAGAAACATTGAACAAATGTCTGAGGCATGCAGATTAGTTTATGAAAACAGAACAGCTTATGACCAGGTCATCCATCACCACCTGAAATTACGGAAAAGTTAGCCTTTAAGGAGTACAGAATTAGTGACCAAAGTAACTTATGCAAGGAAATGGTAGAAACTATACGTAGTTTCTTATTGTTCAGTCATTCAGTTATGTCCAACTCTTCGTGACCTTGTGGACCACAGCACACCAATATGGTTCATGGTGTTTCTTGGCAAAGATACTGGAGTGGTTTGCCATTGGCTTTTCTGGTGGATTAAGGTAAATAGAGGTTAAGTGACTTGTTCAAGGTCACACAGGTACTAGATATCTAACATTAGACAATTCAGGACTTTGGGCTCAGAGTTCTAACCACTAGGACACTGAGTTGCCTATGCATATGGGAGGCTACAAAAGTCTAGCCCTCATCAAACACCCTAGCAGTATATGACTCAATGGCAAGAATTTTACATCAGAAGCTCATTCTCTTTCATGGCCTGACATATGATAAATACTCAGGAGAACTAAATCAGTAAACAACACTGGAAACAGTGGGACTGTTACTCATGATAGACCTGCTATATCATTGATCTCTAAAAATTAAAAAAAAATGTTTTTCATGGATGTCACCATACTGTATACTCATAATCTCTAAGCCGTATGGAAAGCAAAGCTTTTAAAATATACAGACCTAACAGAATAAATGCAAATCAAGGCTCTCTGCTTTTTTGGTAAAGGAGAGAAAACAAATGTGCTGAATTCAGTTCACAATGGTCACTCTTTTTTGACCTTTCCTGTTGCTACAGTTTCCTGCCCCTAAATCTTATCTTTCTTCTGGCTTCCCCACCTGGAACAGAAGCTGTGTGATTAAGAGCCTATCTCTGCCCTTATAATTTAGGTCCTTTGGATTGTTGTATTTATAGTGAGAAGGCACTTCATTAGCCTTCCTTCCTCATTTACTTTGATTCAAGGCTGTTGATGATGGGCATTGGGAACCTTGTGAACCGGTTTCCAGGAAAGATATATTGACATGAACTCCAATTAAAGTATGTTGTGTTGTTCAAATCATGACAACCCAAACTACATTCCCATAAAAAACTCTTCCAAACTTTCCAGCTCAAACACCCTAACTCCCTCACCTGCCAGGACAATGAAAAGGTTTCTAGCGATGCCAATTCCCCTCTCAAGGTTCTTTCTTAAGCCATTGTTTAGGGATAGTTTCTTTTAGAGCAGCATAACCAATCTTGGTGCTAAGCATTGGAGAATACAAGGCCCCAGAACTGATCAGGTATGGATCCTATCCAGTTTGACTTGACCCCTGACCTAACGAACATGTTTACACAAAAATTATAAGGTGGGTTGGAATTGCCTTTCCCAAGTCTTGAGAACTTCTTTCCCTGTTGCTGGATACTGGTTTTCTACCCTCACTCTAAGTTCTACCCTAATTCAATTGCTCTCTTCCCTGCTGGTCAAAAATAGATGGGGCTTCTATTCTTGAACACTAGTCCTGGCAAGTTTGGTATAGCCATGCTTTGGCATGGAAGCCTGTGGTTAGGCCTAGCTTCTCTTTGTCCTATCTCAGGGCTGACCTGCTTCCCAAGTATTCTCTTTTGTGGTTCCCAGCTAGGGTTATCTGGTACTAAGAAGCTGGATCATCAAGGGTGCCACATGGGAAGAACAGTCCCTTCTGAGCTGGGTACTATTATCCATTAGAGGATTGTAATTTCTGCTCTCCTGCCATCCTAATGGCTTCACATAGTGTTCTTGGCTCCAATCTGACTCCTCTTTTCTGTCTTCTTGTTGGTTATTCAGCCAAAATGTCAAGTCAGTCAAGATTTCTAGATTCCCCAGGCTCCTCATTCAATTCAATAAAAATTTAGTAACCATCTGTTACTGTTATGGTGCTTAACCAGGAATCCATGAACTTCAAATTTTTTTTATAATTATCTCAATATAATTTGTTTTCCTTCATAATTCTATGTTTTATTTTATATATTTAAAAACATTCTTCTGAGATGGGATCCATAGATTTCATCAGAATATCAAGGGGGTTCATAGCATACCAAAAAAGTTAAGAATCCCTGTGTTATAGTTTGTGTAAGGCATTCTCCTAGGTGTTGAGACCTATTTAGTTCATAAGTGTTTCCATCAGTACCACATTCCCAAATGACACTTGGTTGGTGGCATGTATTTCAATTTGCTACTAAAGAGCATGCTTCGTTGGGAGGTAGGATCTGGCATAACATATCTGTCCAGATTTCCTAATTTGACATGATTTTGATCTTGGGCTGAGGAGTTTGTCTAGTCTTTGGGTCCTGGTCATCTGAGGATGGCTTTGAACCTTTGTACTGACTGCATACACAGCCTCTCCAAGATCATTTCCTTCCTTTTGCTTCCTTCAATACAGAGTCCTTACTTAGTTCTTTTGTTCTATCTTCCACACCCATTTCATTCTATTCTTTCATATGTCCTCTGAACATGGGGAAACTATAGCTCAACAATTCATCTACTCTTGTCTCTTTTCCAAATTACTTCTAAATGGACTATATGGAGTGTTCAAGGATGGCTAGCAACTCTGATATGAAAGCTTGCCCAGCCCTTTTCAGGACTGCTCATCTATCTTTGGTGTCTACCTGTTACCCAACTCTCACTTGTGGCTTCAAGAAGGCGTGGCATGCTCAGTGGCCACATCCCAATAAAGCCATCTTAGCAGATTGAGGTTAACTGAGAGGCCTCAATCGTGTTACTGAGTTAGGGGAGTGTCTACCCCACATATATGAAGACTGCCCCTGGATGAAAGGTGGATGAAAAGAATGGTTATGATGACAGCTGAAACAGGCTCTGTGGAGTGCTGAGAGCTTGGTCAGACGTCAAAGTCATGAAGGTCATCCACTGCATCCCAAGCCATCGCCAATCATCTCGACTTTTGTTTTGCCACTGGACTTGGATGACTTGGAAGAGAGAGTGAGGCTGCCGACTTTGTGCAATGCTGCCTCACTTAAATCAAAAATCAAAGGATGAAAAACAACTCCCCAGAATATTCTTTTATAGTCCACTCCAGTCTTTGAGAAACCCAATGATAACAGACAACACTGATGGATGATCACTGCTGTCAAGCCATATCACAACCTGAATAAATACTATGCCCTCTTAAGAGTCTATATCTTATTCACAGTTTAAATCAGACAGGCTAGACACATCAGTAGGGTCTAGTAGGAAAGGCACTGTATTGACAGCCAGAGTTCGAATAGTGCCTCTCTTATTTACTAGGACAAATTGCTCATCTTCTCTTAGCCTCTGTTTCTTCATTTTTAAAATGAGGGAGTTGAAGTAGGTAAGTTGGAAGTACCTTATGTCTGGAGATCTATAATCCTAAAAAGTGGCATAACTAATTTCACATTCTGAACTGTTCCTCCCATTAGTACTTAATGATTAAAGTCTAAAGGAAAGAGAGGATATAATTAATACCAGACATTGCCTTCCAAACCCACTAAATGATCATTTTGAGAAGCTGAATGCTTTCTTCTACTTATTTCTGATTTTATAAGGAAGAAAGGGGGCTAACAAACATTCAATAGCATTCAAACACTCTGCTGGTGATGATCACCTGTCTTGAAGCTTTCAAACCTGGCCCTCCTCTAGCTAAAATTCTGTTACCATCATTACCAGTCCTTTTGCTTACACCATAAAGACTACCAATGAGGGGAGAGATTTTTCTAAGGGACAGGGTGACCTTACTGTAACAGATTAACAGTTGATATGTTGATTGTGCCAAGGAATTTAAATGTACGTTTTGGCAGTGATGCATACGTATAGAGAAGAATTATAGGTAATTATATTGGGAAGCCAAATGATAATGTCTTTTACTTGACAAGCATTCTAAGTTTGGGTTTGTAATCATTAATATTATCTCCCATCTGCTGAAAAGGAAGATACTGTATACACAGACACATATTCATGAATTCACATGGCAGCATCATAACTGTTTGTTGACAGGACCTAAAGGATGTTTAGATTATTAAAGTCATTTGAGATGCTATGGGTATTGCTGAGAGGTAATGGGCCATAGCAGACAGAGAGCTGATCTCAAACCCAGGAAGAACTGAGTCCAGATTCTGTTTCTGACATCTACTAGTTGTGTGATCCTGGGCAAATCACATAACCTGTCACCACCATAGGTAACTCATAGACTATGCATTACAGACCTATGTTGGTCAAAGAAGTACCCTCACCTGGAAGTGCAGGTACAGTCTCTATCTATTCCTACAATATAATGAAGGCTTGATTGTCCCTTGCTTGATAAATGCCAGATTTTCTCAAGTAAGTGATTTGTCCAAGGTCACAAAGGTAGTAAGGAGGCAGGTTGAAATTCAATCTTAGATAATATGGTTCTGAGTTTGGGCCTTTTTCCATTGTATCCTTTTCAGTAATAATCATCCAGACAAGAAGGTCTGGTTTTGGAGACTTCCACTGAGACAGATAGCTCATGAGCTTTTGATGCCAACATTTAGATAGATAGGCCTAAGAGGGCCAAACTATGAAGATTACCATCACATGAAAACCTAGGTAGTGCAATTCACTTTGCACCCTGAAGAGTGAAGAGTCTCACATTCTTATTTATGATGGGGCCATTCTGGGGAGATGGTAACAGCAACTGGCCAGTTGCACGGACTCATTCATTCATCTGCTCACTCATTCATTTACTCACTCATTCATTCAGTCATTTGAAGGACCCTCTCCATTTAGATGTATTGTTTTCAAATCTTTCTTAGGACTTGCTATCTGCATGACAGACATGATTGCAAGTCAGTCTATATAACTCTCCAAGACTTTAAATTGCAGATCTGCATTGGCAAATTAAGTTTCTTATACCAATGAAAAAGCCTTATAGATAGACTAGACCTCAAAGTCCATTTATTCCAACTCCCTCACTTTACAGGTAAGGAAACTGAGTCTTAGAGAAGATAAATCATTATAATCCAACTTTCCCAAGTTCACATAAAATATTAAGCATCATAGGTGGGATTTTAGCTCAGTCCTGTGATCTAGAACCATGGGTTCTTCCACTGTACCATACTATCCAATCCAAATGCATTCATTCATTCATTCACTCTTTTATTCACTAGCCATTTAAGTACCTACTCTGTGCAAAACCGACAACTGAATGGAAGATCTGCTAGTGAATTGCAGACAACTCTGCAATTTGGTGGTGTGATTAGAGCCAGGAAGACACAGGAATCAAGATTGAGAGTTGGGAGCTAAGAATGTCAGCATAGGCTTTTTCTCAGTCTAGAGAGCGTGAAGAAAATGCTTCAGATCTCAAACTGTTGCCATTTTCAAGAAGAATGGGGGAAAGAACATATTGGAGTAATTAGAACAGTGTCACTTCTGTCTGGCCCATGAGATCCTGCCCAGACTCCCTCTGGATTAGCTATAGCACAGTTGTTATTGTTCAGTCATGTTCAACCCTCCATGACCGCATTTGGTGTTTTCTTGGCAAAGGCACTGGAATGGTTTGCCATTTCCTCCTCCAGTTCATTTTACAGATGAGGAAACTGAGGCAAACAGGGTTAAGTGCCTTGCCCAGGGCCACACAGCTAGTAAGGATCTCAGGAAGAGTCTTTCTGACTCTAGGCCTGGCGCTCTATGCAGTATGGTGCTATCTAGCTGCCCCTAGCTATAGCACAACTCCATTCCTAATAGTATTTTGATTTACCCTTTGTCCTTATCTATATCAGTAACAACAGCGACAATTCAAGAACAATGAAAAGATCTGTGTTGCCATTCTGCTTTACTGGATGGGGAAAACAAAACAAAACAAAAAAAAAAAAAACTTACGGGAATTGGTTGGTACTAGAACAACGTTAGGCAAAGTATAAAGGAAGACTGGATACTAGAAGGTATTAGCTTGGATACTAGATGAGCATCTTTCATTGAAAATGAGAGTGGTATCCTTTGGGTCATTGTTGAGTTCTATGAGAGAGAGGCCAGAACGACCAACATTCACATCCCTGGTAAAGACTTAGCTTCGTCTCAATTAGCTTGCTTTAAGGTAAGTAAAAGATTTCTTATTTAAATGATGTCCTCAGGGTGTTTGTTTGTTTAACTGCATTCCAATGACGATTATTTTAGTGAATCCTATCTTATCTCTTCTGCCATCCTGAATCATCTAACAGTACATAGGGGAAGGGGGTGTTGTGGGAGATCTAAATAAATTTAGAGAAAAGGTCTTTACTTTCGGTCCTTTATCCACCCTCCACAAAGCTTTGTTCACTGCAAGATTTTTTTTTTAACAGGTACATTAAAAAAAAATCACCAAGTCAGTTTTGCTAAACTGTTTTGCATGGGAAAGTCTTGAGGGGTGAAGAAAGGAGGGGTGGGATTGTTTGGGAGGAAGTGACTAATGGATCAAACAAAATATAGCCGTTAAAAGAAATACAACTAATCGAGTAGGTGCTTGTCGAGGTAGTTTGTGAACTGGAAACGGGCCCCACTTTCCCACCCCCTCCTGCCCCTTTCTGCTCTTGCTGTATTGAGGTTATCGATGGGGGTGTAGTTTTTGCCCCTAATGATGGTGCTGAGTTATTTTTTGTCTCTTCTCCAAAAAGATCAATCAGGGGAGGGAGAGAAAGGAAGTGCCTGGGGCCTTCCAAAAGAAAACAACACTTTGTAAACTCTCGGGAAAGGAAGAAACAAAAACTACTAGAAAGTGAAATCGAGATGATTGGAAAACAAGATGCTAATAGTCAGGACATAAAAATGAGCCGAGGCACTGAGGGAGGGGAGAAATTCTTTTCTGATGCATCAGCCACCATTCCCAGAATCTGGGCTATCTGTGGGCTGAGCTGTTTTGGGCTAACTGTGGGAAGTAGGCTGGCATTCTCATCTCCACACCTGTGTTTATGCTCACAGGCATCCCAATGGCTGCCCTTGCTTACTCAGCACAGACCTATTTCATTCTGGGAACTGCAGCCCTATCTCAAGAGCCAAGAACCCTGCTGGGAATCTGAGCAACAGGAACAGTTCAGTTGGGCTTGAATTACCTCCACAAAATAGGCTGAGCAAATTCCCTTAATGCCAGACCTCTCTGCTGAGTTTCCAAGCAAGTAGACTGCTGCAACTCCCTTTTCAGCTTTAAAAAGTACTGAACATGTGATTCACCCACAGGCCACTACAAAAGTTCCCAACTGTTCTCTGGGGTAGATTGCTCTCACAGCACTAATTAGCTCCTTCTCTTCCTATTGGGGCCCTTCCCTTGGGGGGATATGGGTGTGTGTGGCCAAGTTCAGGGGCTAATTGGAAGAAACAGAGGAGGAAGACATAGCATTTTTACCCTTCTCCAGTCCTCCCCAGCAATTTGGGCTCAGTGAAATATAAGAATAAGGAAGACATAGAGCAGGAGTTCTTAACCTGGAGTTCTCAATTGAGGTCTGTGAATAGATTTCACAGGGTCCAAAATTACATTTTGGTTTTCTATGTAATCCTATGTGTTCTTTCATGCATTTAGAAACATTATTCTGAGATGTCCATTGGTTTCCCCAAATTGTCGAAGGGATCCATGAAACATGAAACATCCAGAAGGATGGAGAGAGCAAAATTTTAGCTGAGGAGTTCCTACTTTGAGCTGATGCCTCTTCTTCTCAGATGACTGTGATGCCTTTTGGCCAGTCAGTTCAGGAGGTTAGGGATAAGGCGGGGGCCTGTAGTAGACTTGGCCTGAAGGGATAAGTCAGAAGGAAACAAAAGGGGGCTTTAGGGGCTCCTGTCTGTATCTTGGTTTTCTCTTTAGTCCCCTTCCTTGAGCCTGAAGGAGCTGATTAGCAGCTTGGTGGCATAGTAGACAGAAGGACAGTCTTGGAGTCAGGAAGATCTGGGTTCAGATCCTGCCTCAGGCACTTGCTCAGCTGTATGATCCTGGGCAAGTCCCTTAACCCTTGTCAACCTCAGTTTTTCCTCATCTCTAAAATGGGGACACTGATAGTATCTGATTCTCAGGGTTGTTGTGAGGCTCAAATGAGATGATAAATGTAAAGCCCTTTGCAAGCCTTGAAGAGCTATACAAGTCCTAGTGGTTATGATTAGTAGTAGTGTGATTGGCCCTGGTGGGTCCCATGAGCAGATTTGAAACCACAGTATCATGGCCTATGCTTCTTTGCTTGCTTCTAGGATGAGCAGCCTAGGGATGGGAGATCAGGAGAGGGGCAGGAATCAAACAATTGCATTGCTCCCTCCAGAGAAGGAAACGGGTTTTCACTTTGGTGATAATCTGGCTAAAACCTGCCTAAAGTCTAGCAGAAGTTGTGGACATGTGGTAGATGGTTTAACACGTGTTGCCTTATTCCTTTCCTCATTCCCTTGCATTGTCAAGAGGACCCATGCTTCTCTGTCCATTTGTCTGAATGGTCAACTCAAGATTTTGGGATTAGCCAGTAAAGAACAGCAGATGTAGGGAGGAGGCAGAGTTCCCATTAGGTGGGGCCTCAAGAATGAATACTGACTTGTTAAATCCACATGCACCATATTACATTAGATGAATGAGATGATTTGACTTCTTATGGAGAAATAGAGATGGGGCATTGAGAATCACCCACTCTTCAAGACCCATTGGCGGATTAGCGCTCCCTCAGGGAAGGGGGTGGAGGACATGGTGAAGACAGGATTCCCAATCCTGTTTTGTGGGGGGAATAGAATCGGGTTAATGGCTCACAAAATTACCTGGTAGTCACATTAATAAGAATTGATATTTTTTTGTTGGTAACATTGGCACAATGTAGTCCAGACAGCAGCAGTCTGGACGTTAGCCACCCTCATCGTTGAAGTAGGTTACAGACCAGCTTTTCCAGCCTGGCGCACCAAGGTAAGACTGATCTCTTAGGAGAAGAAGGTAATCTGATTCTTCCAGACTCGTCCTCTTTTCCTACCCTCCTGTTTCACAAATTTTCTCGATCTGTGCAGCATAATGCTATGTATGAGGTGGCTAATTCTTGAAGGAAGTAAGGGATGCTAGGTGGCACAGTGGATAGAGTACTGGGCTTGGAATCAGGAAGACATCTTCATGAGTTCAAATCTGGCTTCAGACATTTATTAGCTGTGTGACCCTGGATAAGTCATTTAATCTGTTTGCCCTAGTTTCTTCTCTATAAAATGAACCAAAGAAGGAAATGGCAAACTACTTCAGTATCTTTGCCAAGAAAACCCCAAACAGGGTCACAAAGAGTTGGACATGACTGAAATGACTGAAAAATAACAAAGGTATTCTATGAAGTAGAGGAGCCAGTAAGGGAGATTGGGAATGGAGTGCTGGGTATGAGGAACAGAGAGAAGGTCAGTTAGGTTAGGCCAGAGGTGGCAAGCTCAAATAAAAATGGGGGCCACTAAGCTCTACCTAAGGATCCTTGTGTGATGCATGTTGACTTAGAAAAACCACGTGTTAATGTTATCTATTTTCTATTCTATTTTTATGTAGTTAGTTAAATATTACCCAATTACATCTTAACTCAGGTTGGGCCACACTTGGAAGTGCTGTGGGCTGCATGCAGGATGGAACTCGTGTCCCATCTGGGCTAGGCTATAGAGTACTGGATGAAGGCAAAGCATAACAATCTTGGAAAGATAGGTTGGGTCCAGGCAGTGAAGTGCTTTAAAAGACAGAGGCTTTTGTTGTTTGTTTGTTTTTTTAATCCTAGAATCAATAGAAGCTGCTAAATAGTCATTAGTTGAGTAAGTGAGTGACATGTTCAGATTTGCACTCAAGGAAATTCACTTTGGTAGGTGCTTGGAGGAAGGAGTAGAATGGGGAGGGATGGGAGGCAAGAAGACCAATTAGGAGGCCATTTAAGTAGTCCAAGTGAGAGGAGATGAGGGCTTGAACTGACAAGGTGTCTGTTTAAATGGAGAGAAGAGGATAGGTGCAGGAAATATTGTGGTGCTTGAAATAGCAGGTACAAAATGCATAACACACACACACACACACACACACACACACACACAGAGTATTTCATTGGTTCTCATACAATCCCCTAAGATAGGTGCTATAAACAGTTGGATCCTAATTTTACAGATAAGCAAGTGAGGCTCAGATGGACAAGTGACTTTCCCATAGTTCCTGGCAGAGCTAGGACATGAACCTAGGTCTTTTGACTCAAAGCCCAGAAACCTGGTGTGTATATTGAAGGCAAATCTACTCTCTGAAAAATTACACAATGTATTCCAAAAGTTAGATTTCATCTTTTTTGAACAACAGTTTTTCAAAGACCACTGTCTTCAGGAAGGAGTTTGCACTGCCAGGATCCTTTTCTTGGTGCAGTTTATTGAGAGTTAACCATATTGTGACAGCCTAGCTCTCTCAATTTCTTCCCTTTTGTCATAGCTCACTCGAGACTTTTGGGCCTTTCTTCTGTTATTCGTGTCTTCACCTACAGGCTAATTCTGCCTTTGCATTTCCCACTGAAAAGCAACTAGAAGAACACAGAATTGGAACTGTGAGCCTAGGGGAAATATTAATGGGCAGTTTTCATAAGGGTAGACCCAGTAGAGCAGCTATAAAGAAATGTTCTCTTTAAAATGGGATCACTGAGGGGCAGTTTTGTTCAGAACAGGAGTAGGTAAAGAGGCCAACAGAGGAAAATGAATCTCAAAGTGAGGATACTGAGATACATAGACTGGATGGGGGAGAGAAAGATAGGGGAATATTGCACATTAAAATCTCAAAGCTTCCATTTCTAAAAGCCTTTTCCCTTTAATGAGTTAGCTGACTCAGAGTAGTAAGTGACTGACTGAAATGAATCAGCATGTACTAGCTAAAGTAGTTCACTCTGGCAAGAATTTGGAAGGTATTAGAGTTAAAGAAAAGATGATGACAAGTTTGGATGATTCACCAAAATTTTAGGAGCCTGGCCCTTCCTTTCCTTTATTTTCTGCATACCTTCCTTCTTCTCTCCAACACAATTCAATCATCACCCCGGCCGGATTCCACTTTAATTAAATTTGGTATTTTTCTTTACATTAAATTAATGAAAATCACAAGTACCAAAGACACCAGTGCCTTAATGGGTGGTGATGAACCTCATACTTCCATGACAGCAGACATGAACACAAGTAGCCTTCTTCACAATTGGAAAAATTTTAAAAAAAGTCTTTTCCAGTAGCTATTGCCTTCCATCTGGATGCGATTACAGGTTTCTGCTTTACATATCACTGTTAGTAAGTGACCTTGGCAGGCTAAACCCCAGCATCCATTCACCCTTACTAGTCATAGCTGGAATGTCTTGGTATCTCCTGAACTTTCTTTCCTATAACAATCTATGCTAATTTTCCCATAACTGTTCCTTCATAAATCTTGAAGGCTGGTCTGTGTCTTCCTCATAGCAATCCCATATCTCCTTTTTCTTGCCTATTCTCTATTGGAGAGCTTAATAAGCAGCAAAATGACCAAAAAGCGGTTAATGTTGTATGTAGTATAGAAGTCTATTCTCAAGCTCAGGAGAGAAAATAAGGTGCCCAAATTGCTCTCAATTTTAAAATATTATATGGAAATTTCCCAGAGCTGAATCCTAACACCCAAGTTACAATAACATATTCCTGTTTTCCATATGTACACGAACCACCTGTATTTTGTTTTGAAATTGTCCCACAAAGAAATGTACCATTTTGGACTAAAAAGCAGCTATATTTTGGGAGGAAATTTTTGTTTTACCCCTTACCCCCTTTGCTTTGTTAACCCACCCAAAAGTCATTCTTTTATAGTGAATTTCAAAAGCATTCAATTCTTTGTCTCTGTTCTCCTTTCGGTAGCTGTATGAAGTCTGTTGGGACAAACATATGATTCAGAATGAAACATTGAACTTTCTGGATGTGACAGTGTTTTCCTTGTCAGAGATTTTCCTGCACCATGGTAACTGGGTACCATTGAGTTAGAGGGAGCATCTGAAGACTCTTCCATCATTTTGTCTTTTGTTAGCTTGTTCTCTGTGTTATTTCAGAGACGCCTTAGGGAACCGTCAATGTTAATGTAAGCCTTCCCTAGAGAATTCATATTTAATAATATATTTACTTTTGTCCTATGGTATTCTAGGTAAGGAAAGTTTATCCTCTATCTATACCCTACATATTCTGTTGCCATTGATAAAAGCAAAGGAGGAAGCAAGCATTTATTAAGTGCCTACTGTGTGCCAGGTGTTTTACAAATATCTAATTGGATCCTCATAACAACCTTAGGAGGTAGGTGCTATTATTATCCCCATTTTACAGTTGAGGAAACTGAGCTAGGCAGAGTTTAAGTGACTTGTCCAATGTCACACAGCTGCTAAATTTCTGAGACCAGATTTAAACTTAAGCCTTCATCATTCCAGGCCCATCTCTCTATCTATTTTGCCACTTACCTGATGAAACATCAGTTATTGGTGTTGACTAACGTGTAGGACCTGAGTCACCAAGTTCAAGAGTTGTATGACCCTACCTATGATGCTGTTACCAACTTTTGAGGCAGGGTGGGATCATGGAGAATGTACTGGAGTCAGAGTCTGAAGTCCTGGACTTGATTCTTACTCAATCTGTAATGTTGGCTAGATTATTTCACCACCCAGAACCAATTTCATCCCCCATACAATGTGGGACTGTAGTACATGTTGTCTAAATCCCTTCCAATTCTCACTTTTCATAATTCTGTCACTTTCTACCTATGTGATCCTAGTCAAGTTATTTAACCCTCTGAGACTCAATTTCCTCATCAGACAAAGAAGGATAAAAATATTTTTACTACCACATCAGGGCTACAAATTTAGAGCCAGAAGGGATCATGGATGCCAACTAATACAAATATGAGATGGGGAAAGTGAGACTTGGAGAATTTAAAGAACTTGCCCATAGTCCTGTAGGTGAAAAGAAGCAGAGCTGGGATTTGGACCTAGGTCCTCTCTTATTAAGTATTCTTAGCAATACACTGCACCACTACACTACTATACCTACCTCCATCACAGGGCTTCCTTCCTTTCTTTCTTTCTTTCTTCCTTCCTTCCTTCCTTCCTTCCTTCCTTCCTTCCTTCCTTTCTTTCTTTCTTTCTTTCTTTCTTTCTTTCTTTCTTTCTTTCTTTCTTTCTTTCTTTCTTTCTTTCTTTCTTTCTTTCTTTCTTTCTTTCTTCCTTCCTTCCTTCCTTCCTTCCTTCCTTCCTTCCTTCCTTCCTTCCTTCCTTTCTTCCTTCCTTCCTTCCTTCCTTCCTTCCTTCCTTTCTTTCTTTCTTTCTTTCTTTCTTTCTTTCTTTCTTTCTTTCTTTCTTTCTTTCTTTCTTTCTTTCTTTCTTTCTTTCATCTCTTTCCTTGCTTCCTTCTTTCTTTCCTCCTCCTTCACCTCCTCCTCCTCCTCCTCCTCCTCCTCCTCCTCCTCCTCCTCCTCCTCCTCCTCCTCCTCATCTTCTCTTTCTCTAAATGGCAAGGCACTACACAACATGATCAATTAGTATTCATTTGTATTTCTGTGCCTATCTGTAACCATCTTTCCACAGTGCCTCTTTGGGCTATATTATTCCCACTCCCCCATACTTATATGTGTTATAACCTACTTATATGTGTTTAAATTACACCACAAATACTAGCAAAGCAATACATTTTACTTGGGACTCAAATCACTGAAGTTGCAAATGAAATAAAGAGACCAATAGACATTTGATTTCCTGAGCTGATTGAGTGGCACACTGAGAATCTCACTCATTCTACAGAACATATTGACTTCCGAAATTTGTTGCCCTGAACAGCAGCATTAGAATGGATCAGAGATGGCATGCACTGGCAGTTAAACTCATGGGCTGTTCTGTAGGTTTTTAGAGCTTTGTCTTGGTTATCCTTCCCTGAAACAATAAAAGCAAGCAGTAACCACAGATTTAATGAGCATGAACTTTCATAAAGCACCCAACCAAACAAAGCATGCAACATTACCCTCAAAAACCAGGTTAAGTATAGCTGGGAAGTCCTCTCCCTTCCATTCACTTCCTATTGCATCAGACAAGTGGAGATTTTGCCTTCTCAGTCAATCCTCTTAGTCATGGAATCATAGACTCATAGGCTTTTAGAGTTGGAAGACATCTGAGAAGACATCTAGTTAAACCTCATGCTGAGTAGGAGTGCCAAGTACATAGGATTGTAGATTTACAGCTGGATGGGACTTTATCAGTCCATTTCTACCCCTAGCTCCTGCCACAATTTTACACATGAGGAAACTGAAGTCTAAGGAAATTAAGTGATTTGCTCAAGGTCTGACTGATATTAAGTATGAGAGGAAAGATTTGAATCTTGGTTCTCTGACTTCAGAGTCAGTGGTCTTTTTCCCCCCAATTAGGTCACCAATTTTCAATCAATTAATTCATTATTTAATTAATTTAATTAAATTAATTTATTTTTAAATTTTTTTTAGGTCACCAAATTTTTGAGAATCCTGACTTTGTCATCCCATCTAATTTTGTGGCCTCTTATTTAGAGTGCCCTTTCTCTTTTAATTATTTACTATTTATCCTATACAGTGCTTGTTTGTATTTATTTCTCTGCTTGTAGTCTCCTCCACTAAATTGTAAGCCTCTTGAGGGCAGGGGATATCTTTTGCCTCTTTTTGTTTCCCCAGAGCTTAATGCCTAGAGCACAGTAGGTGCTTAATTTGTTTATTGACAGACTGACCACATCCCCGGCAAGTTTGATCCACACACCAGGGCTATATACATGTTGCAAAACTTGACATCCTGCCTATATTGGTTGTCTAGGAAAATCAGATGCTGGTTCTGATTTGTTCTTTGATTTGGAGAGTAGAGAAGGGAAAAGAGATCCTTATTTAAGATAAGACATTCATTCCTTTGGCTTTTTTCCATTTCATTCATTTGAATTTTTATCAGTAATATTCTTGTTGGATTAATTCTTTTCCTACACAATCTCTTCTTCTTCTTCTTTTGTTCTTTTCTCAAGAACTGAAACAGTATTATTATTATCATCCTCCCTTAGTAATTAAATTAAGATAGAAAATAATCACACTTGTAAAGTATACGTTGATTAAGTCACACAACTAGGTGACTCAAGTCTGTCGTAGAGGCTCTTCATTTTGTGTTTTATAGACTTCAGGTAAAATGATATTCATTGCTTTTCTGTAACTTAGGCTGATTTTCTGTGTTAAAAGTTGCTTTGAGGCAAGGGTTTTTTTCCCCCCTCCATGAATTGCCCTAAATAATTTTGATTTTCAAACGTCCATCTTTTCTTTTTCTTTTTTTAAAAGATTGCTTAACTTGCCAGGAAGCTGATTTTGGGATTCAATTTCTCTATGATATTCTACTTTTTCAATTATCTTTTGTTTTCACAGAAAAAACTTGTAAAATTTAAATCGCTTTGTTTTGAGGCAATACAGTGGGAAAGGGCTGGATTTATAATCACACTATGACTTTGGCACTTACTGCTCTCTTGCCTTTTAGTACCTGATACATTGTAAGCACTTCATAAATGCTTCTTGACTTGATTTATAAAAGTCACAACCTCTCCAGCCCTCATTTTCCTGATCTGAAAAAGAAATGAATTAGACTAGATGACTTGTAAGGTTGTTTCTATCCTTAAAGTTATTCTTCTAAGATCCTATGATTAGTGATATCTTTCTTCTTGAAACTTCTTTCTTCTAGGGTCACTTGCTTGTCATTATAGTCTTGAAGCTTGATAACATTGGGAGAATTAATTTGAGATACCCCCCCATAGACTCCTACAAATTATTTCTATTTTCAGTCTTTCTCTAATTTTCAATGTATCTAGGAAATTTTTTTTCACATGGTTTTAAAAATATTTTGTTCACAATGTTTTATTTGAAGTTTGGAAAGTTTCATAATTCCCAAATGTTCTTTCCTTTATCCGTTTCCCATAATTGTCATTTTCCTTTGCATTATTTTCAAATCTGTTTTTAAATTGGCTTTTTTTAAATAGGGTTTGTTTTTCTACTTCTATTTTTTCTTTTGCCTTTTGTCCTCTGGTTAAAAAAAATATACTTTTAGCTATTCAATTGTATGTTAATATTCTCCATGAATATTTTTAAATGCTGAATTTCAACATCTTTTCCTGAGGTGTCTGAGTTGTACTTACTTCCTTCTCATGATTTTTTTGGGGGTTAATTCCGTTGAAAAAATTACTTCAATTTATTATTATTCATTTTATTTTGTCTTGAAAAATTCTACTCTGTTTTTTAATACTACTGTTGACATTTTCCTGTATTTTTCTGGTTTTGCCTTTGCTTCTTTTTTGCTCATAATTTTTTAAATTGTGAAAAACTTTTTTTACTCTTTAAAAAAATTAAAGTTTTTTTTTTTGAACAAGCAGTATTTTTACTTATGTAGCTTTTCTACTGGGGCAACTATTTAGTACAGTGGCCAGAGTGCTGGGCCTAGAGTCAGAAGGACTCATCTTTCTGAGTTCAATTCTGTCTTCAGATGCTTACTAGCTATGTGACCCTGGGTGAGTCACTTAACCCCGTTTGCCTCAGTTTCCTCATCTGTAAAATGAGCTAGAGAAGGAAATGGCAAACCACTTCAGTATCTTTGCCAAGAAATCTCCAAATGGGTTCATGAAGAGTCAGAAATGACTGAAAATGGCACAACAACAAAAGGTTTTTTTATTGTTGTTCATGAAGGGGATATTGAAGCGTAGATTCCTTTTTTTTTTTTAACTTTTTACTCCTCTATATTCTCAGAATTCCATAAGATGCATTAATAGTACCATGGTGTTCACAAGGAAGGAGATTATCATCCCAACATATCTTGTGATGGTTTGATCACATCTGGATCCTTAAGTTAAGTTTCCAACTTGATGTTCTAGGAAGAACATTGAGAGAGCAGATTTTATTAAAAGGACAGTGACCAGAATGGTGAGAGGCTTTAAAATCATGTCATAAGAAGATTGGCTGAAGTAATTAGGTTATTTTATTTTATTTCTGAAGAACAGAAGACTTTGTGGTTGGAGGAGAGTATATAAGACTTTTCTTTAAGAATTTGGAAGCTTGCCATGTGGAAGATGGGCTGAACTTTTTAATCTCTCTCTTTATCCATTCATTCATATATCTATATATTCATTCATTCATCTATCTACCTAATTATTCATTTATTAATTTATTAACCACAATGAAAAGATGGAGCATCAATAGGAGGAAATCAAAGAGATGCACAATTTGGCTTGATATAAGAAAGCAATTATCCATCAACAGCAATGGGAATTAATTTTGACAGATAGAAGAGTATAGATCTCAAGAAAGCAAGATGGAAGACAGGCTTGATGAGAAGAAATGTTAAGGACCAGAAGAGAGAGAGAGAGAGAGAGAGAGAGAGAGAGAGAGAGAGAGAGAGAGATAGAGAGGGGCGGAGAGAGAAAGAAGCAACTAATTTTGCCTAGGCAGACTACACACATAGGCTCTGTGCCACCAGGAATATTGAAATGCTAGGAACAGAGTAGAGAGAAGAGTATATTTGGAATGAGGTGCTAGAGAGGTGTTATATAAATGATAAATGATGAAGTCAAATTAATATTTGGAATGAAGATCAAAATGAATACAAGGAAGGATTGGTAAATTAAATAATTTTTTTTTGCTTTTTTTTTGCAAATATAGGAGAATATCTAGAAGACAGAATTTTGAAAGACTGAACTATTCTTCAAAATCAACATCTGTAAAAAAATGAAAATTAAGTAAAGAATAAGATGACTTTACCCTAGAAGCTATTTATTAAAGAGCCATGAGAGAGATTAGTAATGAATCTTTCCTGCAGTCACTGGAAATCTACTGCATATAATAAAACTCTAGAGGGAGGGAAAAAAAAGAAGAGGAAGAAAATCAAATTGGAATTTTTTGACATCTAGAATAATTTTGTCAATTTATACAGAAAGAAATACATTCTCCTGCTCCTGTTCTTACAGTGGAACACCCACATCTTTTTCTTTGACACTTCTTCAAAAAACCTTCAAGAATAATAAAAAATGCAAAAGTAACATTTCACAAATATCAACATAAAACAGATTTCAGGTTTATTGGCTTGGAGTAATTGGTTAATGTGTGAATGTGTGTGATATATTGTCACACATAAATGTTTTAGGTTATATAAGTTGTTCCTATTTCTTTGTATAGAAAACAAAAACAAATCTTTGTAAATGTGTGAGCTTGGAGCTGAAATGGTAGAAAATCTTGAATGAAAAATTGATCCTGCTTCCCTCTTCCTTGCTTAATCATAGCTTGGACACTCAAAATTGGCTTAGGTTAGGATTCTTACTAAAGGAAGTAACTTGTCAATTTTTCCATCAAGTGTACTACTGAGTCACTGATGGGGAGAATTCCAGGGATTTTTGGCATTTGTGATAAGCGTGTTCCCTCAACTAAAATTTTGGCTCTTATAGTGTTACTGCCAACTTGTTCTAAAGGTAGAATGTGCTTTGTGGGCTAGAAAAATTCAAGTGAGAAGCTGCAGGCTGACACACTCTTGGAGCTTTCTTTAATCAATCAATCAATCAATCACATAGTTGGGTGGAGAATTCTGGAGTAGCAAGACTTTAGAATGCCAGCCCATCCATTAGGACATGAGCTCCTTGTGAGCCGGGAAGTAAAGCTTCCTTTACCATATTTAGTTCACATTTGTCTCAATCACTAACCAGTAGTATGATCCTGACCAAGTCACTTAATTATTCTACCTCAAGTTTCCTCATCTGTAAAATGAAATTGGGACTCAATTGCTTTTAAGGTCCTTCCAAGCTCTAAATCTATAATTCTATACTCAATTAATCAATAAGCATGCATTAAATACCTAAAAAGCATTGGAAACTTGAAGACAAAAATTCATACTCAGCTGTGGGAGATAATCACATACACATATACATATACATATATACATATACACACATATGTATATCAAATAGGTACAATGTGATTTGGGGAGGAAGGGTAGCTGGGGGTAGGGTGGAATCTGTAAAGGCCTTATGAAGAAGGTGATGCTTACATTTAACATCAAAGGAAACAAGGGAATCTGAGGGATGGAGGTGAAGAGAACTTGTATTCCAGTCATGAGGGATGATCTCTACAAAGGCCTGGAGGTGGGAGATGGTATGTGATGTGTAAGGAACAGCCAGAAAGTCAGTTTGTCTCGACTTTAATGTGTCTGGAGGGAAGTTATATGAAATAAGGCCAGAAAGATAGGTTTGGGACCAAGTGGTAAAGGATTTAAATGGCAAACTCAGGAGTTAATATTTGATACTGGAGACAATAAGGAGCCCCTGGAGTTGATTGAGAAGTGTTGTGGCATGAGCAGACCTGTACTTTGGGGAAATCCTTTTGGCAGTTATGGGAAGGGTGAACTGGAGAAGAGAAATGCAGCTTGAAGACCAATGAAGAGGATATTGTAATAGTTGAGATGAAAGATCACAAGGGCCTGGGGGCTTCTAGAGATTAGATAAAGATATATTCCTTTCAATATGATGTCCTTGATGTTCAAAGTAGCACTTTCAATTCAAGTCATGTACACTGGCCACTTCAATGAAGCTCTTGGTCCTGGAAGGGCCCAGGCTCATAGTCAATCCCCTCAAACATCCATTTTCTCATTCATTGATCCAGTTAGCAACCATTAAGTCTCTTAAAATCCTGAACCTGATGGTAACTTTGATGGTTATTAGTCAAGAAGAAAGGAGCCTCCTGTGGCTTCATTCCAAAATGGTTGAAATATAATTTCTCATAGAAGTTAATGTATTTGATGGATATAGATTCCTTACTAGAAAATTACCTTGTTTTTAAAAAAATGAATTTTGCATTATTTTGGACCATTGAGTATTTTAGAATTCTTTGATATACTGCACTAAAAATTCTTCCCTAATGTCAGGGGAAAAATTAGCCATGTAACAAAAGAAAAGATAAGTAGGGCTCATGGACTGTCTTATCCTATAGGGTTTAATATGTAAAATGTATAAATATATATACATATACATATGTGTGTGTATGACTATATGACTACACACACACACACATGCACACACACACACATACATATATATACTCTATATGACTATACTGTTCCTATATTCTCTCTCTCTCTCTCTCTGTCTCATCTATCAATCATCCACCTACCTACCTAGCTATTCATGCGCGCGCGCACACACACACACATATATTTCCCTAAAATGATAGAATCTTTTCTTCTCTAGTTTCCTTAGCTATTCCTCATATGATCTCATTCCTAGGCTTCAACTCCTTATTACCTTGAACCATCTCCTCTGGGTACAATATAGTTCTGTTTCAGATAACTCACCTTTTATGTTAGAATATTTTGGGAAGTGACCTCTATGTTTTTCTCTAAAAGGTAAGATATATTTTCCTACTTGGCTACTCTACTTCAGGACCTCTCTGACTGACTTCTCCACCGTGCCACAGGAAGCTTATTATTGGGATGTCCTCATTATCCTAAAAGGATCTCATCAACCTTGGTATTTTACCTCATTAGTACCTTCTGCTTCTCTGATTGGAGGGTAAGACTGTGAATTCCATACCTTCACTGAAATCTGACTGACCTCCTCCCACTCCTGTTAAGCACTTAGTGTAGTGTGGGGCATGTAGTAAATACAATGTAAATAAATGCTTCTTGACTTGTCAGAAGAGATTTAGAAAGCAATACTATAGATTATGGACAAAAACTGCAAACCATGGGACACAGGCATTATTTTCATCACACTTTCATGTTGATTAAAGGCAAGGGTTTCAGAAAAAAAATGCAGACTTGGGAAAGGAACAATTAAGAAGTTGTCTGAAAATGGGATTTGGCTTTCTAGAATATAGGAAAGATAGACTGTTGTCCAGGAGTGGCATGTACCCAATAAGGGCTGGTAGGCAAAAATGTATTTGCCCAGAGTCTTGTAAATATAATAGGAATGGCTTTAAATTGAAAAGGAAAGGGAAGGGAAAAACTGCTTCTGAAAGCTAGATACTAAGCTAGATACAATAGAGACCAGCTGCAATATATGAAAAATTGCATTTGGGACACCCAGAAACTCACAGGAGGCAAAATTCTGAGAAAAGAGCTAGTAATAAACCCCACAGTCTCCCACGTCTATAAGATAACTGCACAGGGAAAGGATAACAAGTAAGATGAAGAGATCCTAATGTGGGGAGGTGTATGTGACTTCATAAATTTCTTTGAGCCTTGGAAGGATGAGACATATTATTTGAATATGCCAAGAATCTATCTTGTGCAAAAGGAACAGAACAGACAAAAGGGAAGGGAGGCAAGTAGCTTTGTAAAATGAGAATGCAGAGGCTGATGGGCACGTGGATTCCCCACATGACTATTTTTGTATAATGTACTCTGGGATTCTTCCTACATTCAAAATCTGTATCTTATGAGCTCCCACCAGTACATTTACATTGACCAGTCAGCCAGTTTGAAGCAAAGATATTTCACGAAATAGCCTAGCTCTAAAAGTAGCAAGAAAACATGACCTCAGTATATCTGGGGTACACTTTCTCATCAGTGGGAAAAAGGTCATATATATGAGGAACATGTATGGAGAGATACATGGAGGAAACAAACTTGACTAGGGCACAAGCATGGAGAGGTAAGTCGTGCTTCTGATTCTGCAGAGCTGCTGCCGTCTTCTAGTGATATTATCATGCCTGGACTCACTTGGCCTGTTCTCTACTGTCATCACAAAGCACGAAGACTCTGTTAGGTATGTTGTCTCTGCTGACAAGTACTTGGGGGCGGCACGTGGTCCCTGCCAGGCATTGCTCTTCATCGAACAAAAGTTGTCACTCCTCGATGGTGTTCTGCTGCTCCTGTGGTTAATAATGGATGGGGCTCCTCTGAGCACGAAGTTTTCTCTGATCCTGACTTGAGTTTTTAGCTTAGGTGCTATATCTTTCCCATAAGAGGACAAATAGGCTCTGATATCTCTTTTTTTTTTTCTGTGCTAAAAGGCCAGAGGATTTTTTCCAATAGCTCTAAAAGAGCTATGCACACATGTATACACAGCCATCAAACTAGGGGGAAATATACCTAAAGCTACTTTCAAGAAGTCTCAGTTATTAGAAAGTTGGCAGTAATGGACAATTTCTCTATAGAAGGAGATGCTTTGTCCTAAGGGTCAAGCTCCTTTGAAAACAAAATAGATCCTTTTAACAAGCTATTGTAGATATACACACACATATACATGTGTGTAGGCAGGTGTATATTTATATATGATATTATATATAATGTTATTTTATATTATGTATATATACACATCTTATGTCATATAAATTACATTATCATGTTGATCACACATATATTATTTTATTAGTTTTATATAGGTGTATGTGTATACATGTATGTGTATACACATACACATATATAGCCTCACTCTAATTTAAGGTAAAAATACCATGATCTTCTCATTGAATTTCTTCCTGGGATCTTCTGCTCTCAAATTATTTTTAGGGGGCTCTCCTAAAGTCTCATAGAGCTGTGTGGGTATAACGCACTATATATCTTTTCCATGAAGACCAAAATGCTTTGGGTTTCAGATATAAATAAATTAAAATAGACGGGGACAAATTCATTTTCTTCCTCTTGTCTAGCCACATTTCTGTCTTTAACATGTATATGTGACCAACAAAAAGCTGTCCAAAATAAAGTAAATTTACATGAGGAAATCCAGGACCAGAGTGGGAGGAAGTATGATAGACATTTGGGGAAAGCAAAACAAAGGCAGAAATGAGAGTAATATTGTCATTGGAGAACACTACAGACCACCTGGACAGAAAGAAGCAATTGATGAGGGGTTTGCAAAATGGATGATAAGCCTGGAAAGGAGACATAATATAATAGTGTTGTGATATTTTAGTTATCCAGACATTTGCTGCTGATTTTTTCATGTGATAGTGAAGAGAAGAATAACTGGGCATAATTTGATGTGGATTTTAGATTGTGGGATAGCAGATATCAAAGTGTTGAGAGAAATGACAGGTAGGATTCTTTGAAAACACAGACTCAAAGAATGTCAGAGTTGAAAGTAGCTTAAGGGGCCCTCTAGTGCATTAAACAATAATCCCCCTAAGGGATATCTGGGTTAAAAAAAAGTGAGCCAAACAAGGACAAGTCAGTGACAATGGCTAAATAACAGTTTTTGTGACAAAAGACTTTAAGGTTTCAGTTGATTGCAAACTCAGTGAGTTAATGGTTTGAAATGGCGGCCACAAAAAACCCCTACTATCTTAAGTTGCATTAGTAACTGGGTCATGATATCTAGAACAAGGAAGGAGACAGTCTTGCAAAGCTCTGGTTTAGTCAGGCCATATCTAGTATTGTGTTCATTTCTTCTAAACCTATTTTTTTTTAGGAGAACAGTGGCAAAGCTAAATCATTTTTAGAGATAGGTTGCTATTAACCAATAGATACTAGCGTTTGGAAGGTCATAAGACTGTCATGAAGAGGTGATTATGACTACAATAAAGAGAGAAGCAAAGAGGTGGAGAAGAGCAGTACTGTGGAGTGGCAGATATTTCATTAAGTTAACTATAGGAGTTCACAAGTAAATATTTAAAGTAATCTGGTTCTTTTAAAAATAAGTTTGAAAATATTTTTTAAAATCTTAAAAATTTTAAAGGTCTAATGATAAACTTACTTAATCATTTTGCCTTAATAATAATTCAGGAATCAATGACAATCTTCAGGCATTTAAAATAGGGCTAATAATTAAGTCATCTTTTTAAAAATAAGTCATTTGGTAAGGGAATGGCATTTAAAAAAGAAATTAGGGGAGGAAAACTCATATTCTACACTTCATCTTTTCCTTCTACATATGACTCAAGTGGATAGGTGGGATCCATAGAAACAACAGGTAAGAAAAGACCCAAAGAGTATATCATATTTTCCCAAGCAGTTTTCAGAAAAAAGATGTCAAATTCTCAACTGCAAGTGACAAGTGAGTTTAACCTATGGCTAAGAAATCTTATTTATTGACTTGGTTTTCAAATCAAAGTGTTTTTTTTTTATCCACATATGTGTAACTATGCTATATTCTCACCCATTGTGTGTGCTAAGATTCGAAGTGGAGAGTTGAGTTGAATATATTGGATGGTGCTACACAAAGATTTCCTCCCATTTCATGAATAGGAATATATAATGCAAGGGAAGTAACAAAGTTCCCTAGAAGGTGGCCAGATCCCTGGTTCCACCAAAGTTTCTGACATAAAGGTTTAACAGGTGTTTTCAACTTATGTACTGTCTGTTCAGGAGCTGTAAAGGGATTTTTGACTGCTAAATTAGTCCATAAGTGACTACTTTAAGAAATTAAATTTCTTGGATAATCCTTTCCAACAGATTAAGGAGTCATCAATTTATGTATAAAATATCCACATGAAATCCCCCAAACTCCTAACTCCAGAAAACTATCTATGACAGCTCAGTATTTTATCTGAGTACAAAGAGTCATAAACTCTGATACCATCATAAAACAGACTGTGAAATTCTCCCAGATAGAGATGTTTTCATCTCAATTAGAAGAATCTAGAAAAAGTGATTTCTCTACTCCATTGTCCAACAACTTTCATGGTTAGGAACTGTTTTCTTATATAACCTATGTCCATTATGCTACATTTTCACTCTTCACATTCTTACCTGTTGAAATCCTTCACTGAGGTCAAAGTGAACCTGAGTTCAAATCCTGCTTCAGACATTTCCTAGGTGTGATTCTGGACAGATCACTTAGCTTCTCTCCACCTCACTTTCCTTATCTCTAAAATAGAATATAATAGTCTCTATCTCATAGGGTTGTTGAGAACATCTAACACACACACACACACACACACACACATATATTCACATATATATTATATATATATATACATATACATATGCACACAGATCTAATAATATATGTATATATATATATATTCATATATATATATATGCACATGCACACACATCTAATAATATACGTATATATATAGAATATGTTGCAAACCTTAAAGCACTATACAAATATTAACTATTATTCTTATTCCTCAAGTGATAACTCTCTCCTTAAATATTCCCTTTATCTTGAGATGTCTTCTTTGTCCCCATCATATCCTAGTTCATAGTTTACTTATTTGTGTACATTGACAGGACCCTGACCACAGCAGTTTCAAAACTGAGTAGTGAGTTGAGTCAGCACCATGGCTAGGGACAGCATTGGATCACTTACATTTAAGTTGCATTGTGCCACTGCTCTGGCAGTAAGGAGGTGGCTTGTAGTGGGGGCATTTTAGAAGGAGGAGGGCACAGATTATTTACTAGCAGCAATGGGCTGTTATTATGGAGCCCTTTAACTCTTTTTTCTGTAGTATCATAGAATCATTCATTTAGAACAGGAAGGGACCTTAGATCAGCTTGTCCAACTTACTTTTTGCAGGTGAGGAGCTGAAGCCTGGAGAAATTAATAAGTCATTCAGGAGCAAAAAGTGGAGCAGAGACTCAAACCCAGATCCCCTGTCTCCAAATCCTGCCATCTTCCTATTACACCAAAGAAACTGAGACTCAGGTGAGCCTTTGGAGTTGAGGAACAATATGGTTGCATTGGTGGGATTTCCAGGAACCTTCCCTGATGTGGAGATATCCTTATGTGTCTCTTTTGGTATCTTCTGGTATTTGTTTCAGTCATGGCTGACTCTTCATGACCCCATTTGTGGTTTTCTTAGCAAAGATATTGGGATGGTTTGTCATTTCTGGAGGCAAACAGGGTTAAGTGATTTGCCCAGTGTCACACAGCTAGTAAGTGCCTGAGGCTGGATTAGAACTCAGGTCTTCCTGACTCCAGGCTCAGTGCTCTCTCCACTGCACCACTGAGCTGTCCCCTCTTTTGGTATGCTGGGCCTTATGCTTGTATTTTCCTTTCTTCTGGGATCTTGTGTACTGTGGTTATGTTTGGAATTTCCCCTTTTGCTGTGAGATAATGTTTTGATATGAATCAAGTCTGATGAAAAGGCTTTTCTCAGGCTAGGCTGCATTTCTTATATGACAGCTCTCTGATACTTTGTCCTATCAACATTGGGGGTGATTGAAAACCTCAGAAATAACAATGTGTTCTCATTTCTCTCCATCCCCCAAGTTATACTGTTGTTGGGTCAAGGACAATATTGCTTTGCTTTTTTTTTCCTTAATGGTACATTTTCCCAATTACATGTAAAGATAGTTTTCAACATTCATTTTTGGAAAATTTTGAGTTTGACTTTTTTTCTCCCTCTCTCCTCCCCTCCTCCCCAAGACAGCAAGCAATCTTATATAGGTTATACATGTACATGTTAAACATGTTTCTACATTAGTCATGTTGTGAAAGAAGAATCAGAAAAAAAGAAAAAACCACAAGAAAGAAAAAACAAAACCCAAAAATATGTGAAAATAGTATGCTTCAATCTGCATTCAGACTCCATAGTTCTTTCTCTGGATGTGGTTAGCATTTTCCATCATGTGTCTTTTGGAATTGTCTTGGATCATTGTGTTGCTGAGAAGAGCCAAGTCTATCATAGTTCACCATCACACAGTGCTGCTGTTGCTAAGTACAATGTTCTCCTGGTTCTGCTCACTTCACTCAGCTGATATTATTTTCACCTTTGCATCTCCATTACTTAGCTCCATTACTCTATTACTTGTTGATCCTTGAAATACATGATTTAATGGAAGTTAGTCAGCCTCTATCTTCTATGTAGGAGTTGCTCATAACTTTATAGACTGCTAAGTCCCACAGCCTTCTTTTTTCTTGCTTGAACTTTCCTACTTTATCTCTTCTTCCCCCCCCACCAAGCCTTGGTAGCACCTCTTTAAATCTCCTCCAAGCTCTCCATATCACCCTACTTAAGGAGCCAGAATGTCACACATTGCTGTGACAAACATCTAATGTCAATCAAAGGTGTGGAGGAAATAAATCCAGAGTTGTTCACAGAGGTGCGTCAGATTCCTCTGCTTGTGTCTACTATGAGTCAGGTGCATATGGGATCATCTGGTAATGGCTGGTTCAGATTGCAATGGAGTGGTTAACACCAGTGTATCCTCAATCAAATGAGATTTGCCAAACTGGGCCAACTTGAGCTTATGTGTTCGTATAGACCTAACTCAAGACTAGTAAAGAAGTTAGTTCCAAAAATAATATTGCAGCTAGCACAATTCAGTAATGAACTGGCTGTGATATTTTAACATTTACCACTTTTAGAGTGCTTTTCCACTTAAGTGCCCTGTGCAAACACGACTCAGTTGTGGGTGGTTTAGAGTCATTTATAGTCTATACTACTTGTGGAGTTTTATGTGCTGCTTAATTTGGCACAGGTTTTGCTGTCTTTTATGTCTTCTTGGGTAGTTTTTGAGCCTTATGGGCTCAAAAGCCTTGAATATATTTATTAAGAGGCTGGATCTTTGCGCTCAGTTTCCCTTCCATTTCATGTCATGAGCTTTCCCTACTCCCAGGAAGTATTTAATAACCATACTTTAAAGTATCTCTCAAATTCCTCCACAATTCCTGGATAGCTTGACCAGAGTAGCTCACCTTTAACACATTTTGTTTGTGTCTATGGGGACAATGTTGTGAGATGGGACCAGGAGGTGACTTTATGGGACATACTGTGAACTGCAACGTTTGCATCATTTTGCCTAGAAACTAACAACAAGAAAGAGGCAACAGATGGAGTGCCAGCCTCTTGAGTTTTAAACTGGTATTACTTTTTAGGCGAGCTCTAAATGAGGTAGGAAGGAGAAGCTTGTACTTAATTCTCATAATTTGGCAGGCTTTTAATGCACACAAAATGTGATGGTGGTTGGAACTGTTGTGCACCAGAAGAATTTTAAATAATAAAGAAAATGAATGTATTGTGCTTAATGGTCTGGGTAAATGGAAAGAGCATGTGAAGCAAGTAGGAGTAATTGGAAGGGGAGGTTTTGGAATTGTCTTGGATCATTGTGTTGCTGAGAAGAGCCAAGTCTATCATAGTTCACCATCACACAATGCTGCTGTTGCTAAGTACGATGTTCTCCTGGTTCTGCTCACTTCACTCAGCAGCTGATATTATTTTTACCTTTGCATGATAGCATGACTCTGATGAAAACCAAGGCCAAATTGATGGGAACAACCCATATTAGAACCTAGTTAGAATAAAGAAGGATTTGGATGGAACCGCATGTCAATATTTTCTTGCCCACACAGGACTGAATGTGTTCACAATGAAGGAAATAACTAAAATGCTTTGAGTAAGATGTAAAGAATTCAGATCATGGGAAGAACCTCCTGATCCCACTGGCACAAAGAGATTCTGCCAGGGCTGCCCACAGCTTCCTTTGCCAGTCTCCATATGGCTTCTTCTCTTGATTGCACTATTGGGTCTGGGCCAGAGTATGATAGGTGAAGAAGGCTGGAAATGGAAGGCAGGCTGACTCCATCACTCTCCTGGGCTCTCTGCCCTCTTATTGACTGCACAGCTGTTAGCTTCTGGCTCTGGGAACATCTCCATAGGATCCACTTCCCCAAAGATTACATGTTTACATCGTCCTATCTTCCTCCTTTCTTTTTTATTGCATTTCCTAAAGTAATTTGCCCAAAGAACATTTTTTGTTTTAGTATCTATTGGCATACCCAATAAATTCTGTTTTTTTTTTTGGGGGGGGTGGGGGTTGGAATATTCCCAGGAAAAAAAGGGGAAGTGAAGGGATGCTGTGCACAATAGGGAACATTAAGTCTATTTTCCCTCTCAAAACTATTGCACACAAATAGTTGGGGCTGTTATATAATTTCATATTTATTATTTTAGAGGGAAAATGTTGGTAGGGTCAAAATTTTCTCATTAAATCTCTACTTATATTGTTCCTTTTGTGTTCCTCTACATTCATAAAGTCATAGATTTCAATCTTGAAGGGATCTCAACAGTCAGTTAGTCCAATCCCTTTATATTACACTTGAGAAAGCTGAAACCTAGGAGAGTTCAATGACTTACCCAAGTGACTTACTTCACATGGGTAGTAAGTGCCAGCATGACACAAGAAGAGCCTAGGTCAATCAATCAATCAATCAATCAATCAATCCACAGGTATTTATGAAGCAATTACTATGTGTAAGTCTCAAGATACAAAGAAAAGTTAAAAATCTTTTCTTCAAGGAGCTTATATTCTAATGGGAAATGAAACATTTCATGTATGTATGCTATGTATTAATATGCATACATACATGTTTGTATGTATATAAATTAAGTATATATACATGTGTGTGTATATATATGAGAGAGAGAGAGAGAGAGAGAGAGAGAGAGAGAGAGAGAGAGAGAGAGAGAGAGAGAGAGAGAGAGAGAGAAATGGTTGCTGTTTGTTTTTTCCCATGTAGGTTATATGTGTCCACAATGGACCTGTCTAAGGAAAGCAAGAGACTTTGATTCTTGCCAAGAGGGGAAGCAGAAGGCTGGGGCCAGAGACTGGCCACTCTGCTGCTCCAGAAAAGGGGGTACCAGGCTAGGATTATATCTACCTGCTCCTTTTCATATCAGTGTAGGGGAAGCAGATTTTATGTTCAAGCTAAACTCCTGATCACTGTTAATTAGGAAGGAGTACCCTAAGTTCTATATCCAAGGATTGACTCCCTTCTCACCAGAATGTTGAGTAATCAATTACTATCAGTGAATAGAGTCTTATGCATTTGGCTCTTGGCCCTTTGAAGCAAGGATTTTATCCATGCATCCATCCATCCCTTCCTCCTTCCATCCATCATCTATCTATCTATCTATCTATCTATCTATCTATCTATCTATCTATCTATCTATCATCTCTCTCCCTCTTCTCTCTCTCTCTCTCTCTCTCTCTCTCTCTCTCTCTCTCTCTTTGTATTTATCTCTGTAGCTATTTATATTCACTTTGGGAGATATACTACCCTCAGGCCACAAGATCTCAGATGAGCTTTTAGGGTAGCTAGGACACCCCTTGTATGTTTCTCAGTCATCCTCACCCTCTGTTAGTACAGCCTGGTGCAGAACAGTTTACCTTCCAGCATGGCTAGGAATGGGAGGCTTGGGGACATTGTGACTACACACTTTCGGGGTACTACTTTGATTACTTTGGCTAATCTTCCATTGGTACTACCATAGGCTCTGCTTATAGAGTACCTTCTAAGTCATAGAGATTGGTACTCCAACCTCCTTGCTCCTTAGATGGTACTATAGAGCCAAGTACTTCCAGTATGCATATTGGGCTACCTCTTTTCCCTTGATAGTCACCCAGGAGCTAAGTATCTCTGCCTTTTTCAAGTGATATAATACTTGTAAGTTAAAGGTAATACCATTTCTTTCTGTTCCAGGGCATCACTGTGACATGAAGGGACCTAGCATTCTTGAAGGCTAACCCAATGTAGTGCAAGCTCTGTCAGGGTCTAACAAACTGAAAAGCTTCCCGCCCTGCACCCCAAGAGAAGATAAGCTCCTCAAGGGATTGTTTCATTTCTGTTTTTGTGCCCTTATCACCTAGCATGACTGGCACATCTTAGGAACTTTATAAATGCTTGATGGATTGAAACTCTTTGATTGCAAATAGTACAATGGTTTGTATATCTGTCATCTATGGACTAAACCTTGCTACTTTTAGAGGCTTATCCCTCAGCACAGTGCCTGGCACATAGCAGGCACATAATAAATGTTTAATGGCTGAATATTTATTGACTAGAACAGGGGTTCTTAATTAGAGGTTCATGAACTTGATTGTTTTTAAAAAGATATTTTGATAACTATTTAAATATAATCAGTTTCCTTTGTAATCTTATATATTTTTAATGCATTTGCAACCAGTGTTCTGAGAAGTGGACCATAGGTTTCTCTAGATTTCCAGGGGAGGCTGTGACACAAACAAAGTTAAAAACTCCTGCCCTAGAGAAATGATCAACAGTATTTTTTTTGGGGGGGTCTAACCCCAAAAACTCATGAAGTCGATCTTTTAAGGCAGAGAAGGATTGGGATATGGTATGCTGACAAATGTTTAACAATCATCTTTCTGCAAAGAAAGTATACCTGATACACTTTTAAGTTTAACCTGAATTATTAAAATCTTTTCCATTCCTTAGGTTTAGACAATGAAAAAAAAACCCCAATAAATCAAGCCCTGATTTGTACCTTTTGCTGTTTTCTGAGGTGAAAATATTTACACTGAAAATTAAAAAATGGGCTTTCATGAGCCTATAGGATCTGGCTCCCCATTGGTGGAAGGAGACCACAGATAGATGAAATCATGAATATTTGATATACTGAACAATACAGGCAGGAAGGCAGAGTATATGATCCCTTGAAGTACCTTCTAAACTTATAAGTCTGTAATTTGAAAAGCTGCATAGCCATTTATTGCCAGGCAATGTAGGAAGATACCTTTCAAGAAGTGTCCTTGAAACACATTTCTTTCTTGTTTGTTAAAATATTTTGTCTTCCTGCCAAAAGCAGTTTTTTTTTCTTGGGAGGGGGTCAGGCAGAGGTGCAAGGAGTACTTTATTAAAAAGTATTGGTTTCTCTAAATGTAACAGCTAATTTCTGGGCAGCCAAGTAGTACACAGATATTACATTCAGGTTTATTTTTTTTGGGTATTCTCTTATTAGGGGATTTTGTGCGGTTGAGTATAGCCATTTACCTTCATTCTAATTCCTATTTTCTGAATAGCTCTTCATAGCTGAAGGTGCCCCAGCCTCCTCTTTGCTTCTCCTCCCATTGATCTCTCCACGTTGCCTTTACTTGCCTGGAAATTCAGAAAGCCATGTAATGTATCGTCTATAGAATCTGGCACTTTGACCATGCCCATTGCCTTATAGTACACCTCTAGTTTTCTTCCTTTCGGTTGATCTATTTCCTGCTGGTTTGTAGCTACTACATTCAATTTAGTGGCCCCTACTTAGGCTGAGCTAATAGAACAAACCTAGACATTGGAGCAAGGTAGATAGTCTCAAAGGATCACAAATTTAAATTTGGCAGGCATCTTAGAGATTATCTTTTTCCAAATGAAGAAACTGAGGCCCCCAGAGAAAAGTGACTTGTAGGTCACCTAGATAGATCACAGAAGAGCCAGGATTCAAGCCCTGGTTCTTTGGCTTTCTATCCAGTGCTCTGTCCATGAGATCTCTCCATCTCTTGAAAGGGAAGAGAATGGTGGGGAAGGTCTCATGAAGAGTGAGAGGGAGAGCTTTTGGACTCATGAACAAATGGTAAGTGAATTTCCATACACATGGACTTCCCCTCATTAAAACTTATATTTGATATAGGAGATAGAGCTCCTGTTAGGAAAACATTGGGAACCAAGGTGAGGTTTTGCTGTCTTAGGAACTCCAAAAAGTGAGCCCTAGAACCTCTTTATAATGAATAAATCCTGGGCCATCAGCACATCCAGCAAAAAGCCTTCATTCAAAAAGAAATTTTGTCAGCATGTTCATCTAAAGGGAGTGATGAGGCCACTGTGGTTTGGTAATTGGTACAGGGACAGTGATTGAATACTGAGTATGGATTTAATTACAGGGTGAGCATTAATCTCCACCAACACAATTATTCAAACTCCATAAAAATTCAGGGAAAGAAAGCCTGTTGCAAGAGTCCGTGACTATTACCTTAAATATGACCACACATGCTCTTTAAATCACATTTCTACCTGAAGCTAAAGCACATACAAACAGAATAAAAACACCTGAATCAAATTTAGAGCTGGCAGAGTCCTTTTATCTCCTCTGATAGTATGCAAGCTTGTTAAGGTCAAGGATTCATGATGTAGTGGGTAGAGTGTTTGACTTGGCGTCAGTACAGACCTGGCTTCATTTCCCACCTCTATACTATATAATGTATATCTTAACTATATATCATATTATATATATTAACTATATACCATAACTCTATTATATATAAATAATATATAGCTGAACTGTATAATCTTCAGCAAGCTACTAAATCTCTCTGAGCCTCAGTCTCCTCATCTGTAAAATGAAGAGGTTGAAATAAATAGCCTCCAAGATAAGAATCTCTTCTAGCTCTAAATCTTTGATCCTATGATGATTTCATTTTTGTTTGTATCTGTCCACGAGAGATGTATAACTAGCCACAAGCTTGCATCTTGTGAGGTGTTTGTTGGTGCTAAGTTTTTATAGCCTGCAAGGATGTGTTCCTCAGTTTCTACCATCCCTATGCAGAATCTGTATTTGTTACTTAAGTTCATATTCCTTAAGGATATAAATCCCTTCATTTTAAGAGAGCATGAAAGCCATATACACAATAACTGTAACAGTGCAACTGGAAAGAAACACACACACACACACACACACACACAAATAATCAAAAGGGAATGTTGCAAAATTTTGAAGAACAAACAGGTCTTCAAAGAAGAGGTATAAGAAGACACCTTGATCCTGCCCCACTCCTTTGCTGAGGTGAGAGGTTCACCTATCTTCATACTTTTTCAATGTATTGACAAGTTTTGCTGATTTTTCTCCTCTCTTTTTACTTTAAAATATTATTAGTTATGTGGGATGAATCTCTGAGAGGGACATGTTGGGGGGGGAATTTTAGTGACACAAACAAAAGACATTGATAAACATTTATTTTAAAAATCAAATTAGAAAGCGTAATGGAAAAATGGAAGGAAAAGAAAGAACATAGAACAGAAGGCGGAACACATTATCCAAGCAGCATTTGTAAAACAGAATTAAGCAAACAGAACTCATGATTCAGTGAAATAACAAGAAATATTAGAACAAGTCAAAACACTAAAAAATCAGAACATGTGAGGCATCTACCATAAAAAACAATTAGCATAAAAAGATATCTAAGAGAGATAACTTAAGAATCATTGGATTTTTTGAAAACCACACCCAAACAGAAACCTTGGATACCATATTTAAAGAAATCATTAAAAACAAACAAACAGAAACCATTAGAACCAGAGGGCCAGGTGAAAATAGGAAAAATATCCCTATCATGCCCTTACAGAAACAACAGATTGAGTCCCAGGAACTCGATAGGCATAATCCAGAGCTTTGAGCACAAAGAAAAACCAGTGCTTTTAAAGTTCTTCATAACTTGGCCCCTTCCTACCTTCCCAGTTTTCTTCCACCATCCTCTTCAGCAAGTCCTCTTTGATCCAGTGACACTAGTTTCTTTGCTGTGCACTGCACATGATATTCTTTTTCTGAAAATGGAGCATCTTCACTAGCTAGAATTCAGGGCTAAAATTTTCTCCCTGCTTGTCTCTGCCTCCTGTCTTCCCTGGTTTTCTTTCAAGTCTCAGCTACAGTTCTTTCTTCTATAAGAAGCCTTTCCCAGTCCTCCTTAATCTTAGTGTCTTTCCCTTAAGACAATCTGCAGTGAGAATAAGTTTTAGTACCTTGATAATACAGTAGGATTAAGCTTATTAATTTAGTATAATTGGTAACATGGTGAGAATAAGTTCAATTTCTTATCTTAATAAGGTATTTTGTCAATTTAGCAGAAGCGATGCCATTTTGTTTTGTCTCCATTTTGTGTCTCAAATAAGCTGTTTTTCAAAAGTCTGGTATGTTATAATATGTTCTGGTTTTTTGTTTTGTTTTAGTGAGGCAATCAGAGTTAAGTGACTTACCCAGGGTCACACAGCTAGTAAGTATCACGTGTCTGAGATCGGATTTGAACTCAGGACCTCCTGACTCCAGGGCTGGTGCTCTATCCACTGCACCACCTAGCTGCCCCTTGTTGTAATATATTCTGAAAACAAAGAAACAAACAAACAATTGATGGACACATGTAAACCCTTTGATGAAACAGACAAACTTTTCATAAACAACTTTATCAGTCATTTTGAAGTAAACTCGCGATCAGATAATGTGGTAAACAACTTTAGCTAAAAGTGATATGAGAGGTGATGAGATCCCAGTCATCAGCCTGTTCAAACTCCTTGATTCTTCCACGCTTGAGACTACAGGAATGCTGATTGGCTGACAGACCACCCTGGAGGGTTATAAGGGCCTTTAGTTGGGTACAAAGGGAACCTTATCTAGTCTGGTAAAAAATGAGCCTTTAGGAACCTCTGAACAGTGCTGGTGGTGGGAGTCTGTTTTCAGAAGGTATTGTTTGCATGCTTTAATTAATAAAGCTTGATTGCATGTGTCAAAAAGAGTGGGGTCTAATTAGTGTTTCCATCGTATTTGTTAGCATATGGAATGGTCAATCAGAGACATGTGCACAGAATGTTACACTACCCCCCAATTTATCCTGTATGTATTTTATTCATAGATGGGAGTTTTGCATATTATTTGCATGTTGTCCCCCCTCATTTGATTGTGAGCTCCTTGAAAACAGGGACTGGTTTTCCCCTTCCTTTCATTTCTTTGTATCCTCTGTGCTTAGCACAGTTTTGGGCACATGGTTGGAGCTTAACAGATGCTTTTTGACAGAGTGATAATAAATGCTCTTTGGGTACAACAGTTGTCTTACCTACAGCCTGTGAGTTTTTAGGGGGATATAATGAGAAAGGCAACATGGAGTAGTGGTTAGAGAGTTGGTTGTGAAGTCAAAAAGATGTGGGTTCAAGTCTCATTTCATACATGTATTGCCTGTGTGACCCTGGGGAAATCATTTAGCTTCTCTGTTCTCCAGTAAACTGATAAGACTATAAGGTGGCACAGTCCATAGAGGGTGGGACCTGGAGTCAGGAAGACCTAAGTACAAATTTGGCTTCAAACACTAACTGTGTGACCCTGGGCAAGTCACTTAACCCCCTTTTGTCTCAGTTTCCTTATTTATAAAATGAGGTTAATAACAGAACATACCTGCCATAGTTGTTGGGAGGATCAAATGAGATAATAATTACCAAGTGCTTAGCATGGTACCTCACACACAGTAGGCACTCCGTAGATATTAGCTATCAGCTGTTATTATTATGGTATTGAGCTGTGAGGACCCTACACCAATGTAATCTCAGACTTTTTCCACCACCACATCACCATTCCTGCCCTTCACCCCAAATAGTTAAATGATGGACCTGAAAACCCTTTGAGAAGTAAAAAGCATTATGCAATGAATGATTTTAATAATGAGATAACGCCCACAGATATCTTTTCAGGGACAAGTGCTGCAATGCAATGTGTCAGGAGCTTTGTACAGCATCTCTAGGCAAACCTCTGCAGGCTGTTCTGAAGCTTTTGTCCTGGGCCAACTTCTTTCCAATAAGCCTGCACCCAGCATGGCCGCCTCTGATGTTGGTGCTTCCTCTTGTTGTTTGTCCTTCATTCTTTATTTTAAAAATTTCAATTAATTAATTAATTTTTAGTTTTCAACAATCACTTCCATAAGCTTTTGAGTTTTAATTTTTTTCCTCCTCTCTCCCCACCTCCCTCCCTAAGAAGGCATGCAATCTGATATAGTCTCTGCATATACATTCCTATTAAATATATTTTCACATTTGTCATGTTGTAAGGAAGAATTAGAAACGATAGAAGGAACCACCAGAAAGAGGAAGAAACAAAATAAAACAGAAAAAAAAAGGAAATAGTATGCTTCAATCTGCATTCCAACTCCATAGTTCTTTCTCTGGATGTGGATAGCATTTTCCATCATGAGTTTGTCCTTCATTCTTGAAGAGGCCCAATGGGAAGGTGAAGTCATGACATGCAAGTGAATTGCATTTAAGTGAGGGAGGGTTGTGCAAAGTCACCAGCCTCACTCTCTCCTCCAGAGCCATCTGGGTCCAGTGGCCAGATATTGATCAGGACATCTGGAGTTGGCCCTGGATGCAGTGGGAGACCTTGGCCTTTTTAAGCTAAGGTCTTTAACAGGTCTCAGTTTTTCAGTTTGTCTGAGGAGGCAATCATATGCCAGGTCTCTATCTAGCAAGCAATGACCACTCATCTAGAGAACTCTTCTGTCCTTCTTTGTAACTATGTTAGAAAAAAAAATTAAAAAGGATCAGATATCATATAAAACTTTTCATCCCTAGACTTAATGCTTTTACACAGGCAGTCAGTCTCCCACACCCAGAATGCTCTACCTACTCACCTCTGTCTCTTGGTATGCCCAGCTTTCTTCAAGGCTTATCCTTGTTACTTCCTTTCAGATTAAAAAGGAAAAGAGCCATTATTGCCACCCACCATCATTAGTGCCATCATTAATGTCACATTGCATTAAAAAGGGCACCAAATTTAAAGCAAATGCCTATTTAGTAAGGGGGAGGGAAGGAAGACAAGATTAGAACAACAAAAGGAGTTTTGCAAAGAGAATGTTGTAAAGAGTATAGAAGCACAAAACCCCATACTCTCATGAAAAAATGTGATTTTTCACGGATGAAAAGTTAATCAGTGGAAGCCCTGAAGGAAACCACTGTGTGATTTTAATTTGATTTTTAATTCTAACTCAAGCTTATCTGAGGTTTCAATTTTTTTCTTTTTCTATATGTATATATTTTTTGTGAATAGTATTTTATTTTTTCCAATTACATGTAGAGATAGTTTTCAACATTCTTGTTTAATAAGATTTTTGAATTCCAATTTTTTTCTTCCTTCCTCCTTCCCAAGACAGCTAGCAATCTGATGTAGGTTATATGTATGCAATCATGTAAACATATTTCCATATTAGTCATGTTGGGAAAGAAGAAACAGAACAAAAGGGAAAAGCCACAAAAAACAAGTGGAAATAGTATGTTTTGATCTGTCTTCAGACTTGATAGTTCTTTCTCTGGATGTGGATAGCATTTTCTATCCTGCGTCTTTTGGAGTTGTCTTGTATCATCGTAACGTTGAGAAGAACTAAGTGGCCTAAGTCAACCATAGTTGATCATTGCACAATGTTGCTGTTACTGTATACAACGTTTTCCTAGTTCTGCTCACTTCACTCAGCATCAGTTCACGTAAGTCTTTCCAGATTTTTCTGGGCACAGTGGATAGAGCACTGAGCTTGGAATCAGGAAGACTTTTCTTCATGAATTCAAAGCTACCCTTAGATGCTTACTAGGTGTGTGACTCTGGGCAAGTCACTTAACCATGTTTGCTTCAGTTCCTCATCTGTAAAGTGAGCTGGAAAAGGAAATGGAAAACCATTCCAGTACCTATCTTCCTTCCTTCTTTCCTTCCTTCCTTCCTGGAAGTCATGTCCTCATTAAGGGAATGATGAACTTTGACATGTTGAGAAACTTCTGGAATTACAGCAATTCCCAAGTGGAAGTAGAATACTTTGATATGGCCTTGCCCCATTCTATACAACATGGAAAAATAAGTAATTTATCCAGAAGATGGAGATAAATATTCCACAATGGTGTGGGAACTTACCTGATCTTGGGGAAAAGAACTATTTTTAAAGATAGTCTTAATATCCTAGTATGATATATGATTTCATGGTAAAGAATGTGAGGCTATTTGTCAAAATCTTGTGAATCCAGTGCCAAATTCTTTTTTTTTTTTGGCAATTGGGCTGAAGTGACTTGGTCTGAGTCCAGATTTGAACTCAGGTCCTCCTGACTTTAGGACCAGTGCTCTATCTACTGCGCCCAGTGCCAAATTCTGAAAAAAAAACATGTGAATGCAGCAAAAGGACATATTGCACATCCAAAGTTTTCTTTTAGGAATATAAAAAATTGCAAAGTTTATTGTACAATAATACATTTAATTAATTTACTTTGTCCCAGCTAATTTGCGTAACACTATAACTACTTGCTGATTGTTTGATTGATTTACTAATCCCAAGAGCCTCTTCAGGCCAAAATTACATCAGGATTTAAATTCATGAAAGATGGTGACCCATAATGTTTACTAAAAAAGAAATAATTATATTGAGGGTATATCACTGTATGCCATGTGAGAGAAAACGATAATGCCATCACTCTTTTGGCACCATTTTCAGAAAATAGATTTTGTACCATCTGTTGGCTCAAGAGGTACATTTCTGTGGTATTTAGGAAGAGGGGAAAAGAGAGAAATGTATTCTACCAGGCTATGCCATGCCCTCTTAGCCAATCTGTGACATCACAGAGGTGGCATCAATAGAATGTAAGCTCTTTGAAGGCAAGGCCTTTTTCATTTTTGTCTTTGTATCCTCAGCCCCTAGAATAAACTGGCACATAGTTGGTGTGAAAAAAATATTTGTTGATTGATTAGAGGTGGCACCAATAGAGATTTGGGTATTGCTTTCACAGTGTGGATATATAAATGATAGTTTAGTTACCACACACCTGTAGATCATAGCAAGACGAAAGGATCCAGAGGAGGGGCCCAACCCTAGAAAGACTGTCTCATGGGGTCAAGAGGTATTTGATGAATTTGCTTCTCCTAGCTCCCTCTCTCCCCATGATAACAAGGTAGGCCAGGCCATCCCCACTGAAGCCTCGTCTTCCACGGCTGCTGTTGCTTCCATCTGCTACTCTCTGTAATTATTGCCTCGTGGATGACTTGAGAAAGAAGGTTAACCTTTGAAGAGGTCTTTCAGTAACATTTATTACCAGCTTTCTTGTTTCCAGAGACCCCATTTCTGCCTAAAATATTTTTCTTTACTGTTATTTTATATGAAGATTTATTTCATAAAAAGCCATATGCTTTTTCAAATTTTTTTTTGGCCTCTCATTCATCATCAAATTTAGAGCTGAAAAAATCTCATAGGCCAATTTGCCCAACCCACTTATTTTATAGTTAAAGAAAGTGAGGTCAAGAGATACTGAGTAATTGGTCCTGGGACAAACAGGTAAGAAGTGACAGAGACAGGATTTTAACACAGATCCTCTGACTTCAAGATTGAAGCTCTGTTCACTGTACCTTACTGCCTCATCTCCAAAGGTTTCTTGGAGAACTTTGGAGTTGCCCTAATTCAGAAAGAACAGGGTGGGAGGATTGCCAGCCAGCTTGAGCACAGAACACTTTCTAGCTGAGCAGCTGATGAGCTCCCTTAACTCATTTGTGGCAGTAATTACACCAGGCAGCCTTTGATTTAAGGCAAGGCATTAATTCAAACCTCAGTTCTTCTTTTGCTGTGGGCGTCTGCAGGAGTAAATTTATTTCTCGTGGTAGCTGCTGCAAAGAAACCAGGACTTTGTAGCACTTGATAAAAGCTGAATCTGAAACTGTGAACAAACAGAGCAAAGAAGTCTGTATAAGTGAAAAAAAAAAGACTGCAGGATGGGTCCATGTAAGACTTTTAGACTGCGGACCAGTGGATTCTGGGACTGACATAATAAGCTTTTAAAAAGCTTTACTCCTTCAACCATCTTTTTTTTTTTTCCTTTTGACTTGACCCAAGATTTAATTGGTGTTGGAAACCCAATGAGAAAACCTTCTCTAGTCAATGAAAATAGATAGGTGCTCTGTAGTTTGAATAGATAAGTGACTTGTGCAGGGTCAGACACATAGATTGTATCAGAGCTAAACCTTGAAAGCTCAATCTTCACAACATCTATCAATGATGTCATGCCTGCTTTTCCAACCTGAAAAATAAAATCACCATTCTCTCAATTACTTTCTTTTACTCAGGTCAGTTCATATAATAACAATGCCTTCCTGGTTAGCAGTATCTTTCTTTGGGATCACCCAGGGCAAAGTCTGAGGAGACCTTGGGTACTACTTTTATTTGCTCTAGGGAAGGGGAAGTGGGGATTAAGGGAAAAGCAGGCTTCTTTATTATTGTTAATTATTATTGTTTAAGTAACATTTAATCTCAAGGTACTATCTGTTATAATTTTCATTGGTGGGGAGAAACCATACTGTTACATTTGTTAAAAATACTTCATGTTATGTTACATATAGTATATATTAAGAGTTTAAGAGAAATGAATTTGAAACCACTTTGGACAGCCACAATAGAACCAATGCTATTATATGGAAGAGGAAGGGTGACACTGGATTAGTGGTCAGAGATGTTTTGTTTAGTTTTAGTTTTAGTTTTTTTCTTTTGGCTTGGTTTGGCATTTTCTTTGACTTATCTATTTTTTAAGTTCTTAGAATAGGACGTTGTTTCAGATCCAGGATAGTCTTCCTTCTGCTCTTTTGGTTTCGGTGATCAGCCTTGCTTGGTACTGCTCTGGATCACCAGCTTGTTACCTTGACCTGCATATCCTGGGTTTTGACCCCTCTGACACTTGGAGGTTGAGTGCGGGAGATACAGTGCCTTCTCTGGTGTCTCAGGACAGAGTGTGGTTTATCGTATAAGCAATTTTTGTCACACTAGAGTGGAGGATTAGAGACAAATATTAAGGAGAAATGGAAGCTGAAATTTTGGTAATGAATAAAGAAATATTCAGTCATGTCCCTGAATTTCAGAACTTGTAAGGATGAAAATAAATTTGTTAATAAGCCAAGGAGAAGGCTGGAGAGTGATCAGCACATATAGGACATCAGTGAGTGCAGTCAACACCAAACACTGTTGCACAAACCTTTCTAAATACAAAGAAGGCAAAAGAAGATTTTATACAAACCTATGGTTTTCTACTATGAGCAGCTAGGTGTCAAAGTGCATAAAGCTCTGGGCCTGGAGTCAGAATGATCTGAGTTCAAATTTGGCCTCAGACAGTTACTAGCTCTGTGACCCTGAGCAAATCAATTAACCCTGTTGCCTCAGTTTCCTCATCTGCAAAATGAGCTGAAGAAGGAAATGGCAAACCACTCCAGTATCTTTGCCAAGAAAACCCCAAATGGGGTCATGAAGAGTTAGATGTGACTGAAAATAACTAAACAACAACAGTAAGAAATGGATTTCTACTAACATTTTAATAAGTGAGTTAAATCGAACAAATTGGTAACAAAATCACTCTCTTTGTTTTCCCTTCTGAAGTTTTCTGTTTCTTTTTTTTTTCTATGATCCTATGTTTTTCATTGGATCATGTTTTCTTTTTGCATCTCCATCACCACTCACCAATTCATAGCTTTACTGAACTCCCCATTTCCCATCTTTAATGAATAATTGTAACAAAGAAAGACTTGCATGAAGTAACGATAAGTGAAATGAGTGGAACGAAGAGAATGTTGGATACAGTAATAACAATATTGTTAGCAGGGTAATTGTGAATGACTAAGCTATTCTGAATAATATAAATATTCAAATCAACTACAAAGGACCTATGAAGGTAGATGCTATCCAGAGAAAGAATTGATATACGGAAGTATTATATGGTTTCATACACACATACACACACACACACACACCCCCACAACGTATCTATGCCTTCTCTAGTGTCGGACTGGGAGGAAGGGAGCCAGCTCAGAACTCAAAATGTAACAAAAAAAATAAAGTAAAAAACCCTAGAAAACAAAGAAAGAAAGAACGTGATGTCAAGCAAAATCAACAATTATTGATATCTGGAAAATAGGTGTCTCATTCTGTATCTCTAGTCCATCAGCTCTCTCCCAAGAGATAGAACATGTGCTCCACCATGAAGTTTCACTGGTTACTGCATTGATCAGTGTTCTAGAGTTTTTCCAAAGCTGATTTTCTTTATATTATTGTGATAATTGTACAATTTGTTCTCCCAATTCTACTCGTTTTATTTTTCATCACTTGATACAAGTCCTTCCCAAATTTCTCATAAAAATTAATATTTTTTATTTCTTATGGTACAGTAGTAATCTATCACATTCATGTGTCCCAATTTGTTCAGCTAATTGATAGATACCCACTTTGTTTCCATTCCATTACTTTTACAAAAAGTGCTGGTAAATGTGCTTCTATACATTTAAACCCTTCCTTCTGTCTTTTCCTCTTTGCTAAATATCTCTAATAGTGATATTGACGGGTAAAGGGGACTTTTGGAGTCCAGTTCCAAATTATTTTCCAGTGTGTTTGGATCAATTTACATTTCCATCAACAACTCACCAGTGTGCCAGTTCTCCCACCGACCCTCATCAGTTGCCATGACCCCTACCCATTTTTTTTCATCTTTGCCAATCTGACAGGCATAAGATGGTGCCTCAGAGTAGTTTTAATGTACATTTCTTTTATACCATTAGATCTTTGGAATCTTTTTTCCCCAACATAGTTGCCAATAGCTTATACTTCTTCATTTGAAAATTGCCTCTTGGGGCAGCTAGCAGGCACAGTGGATAGAACACTGGGCTTGGAGTCAGGAGCACCTGAGGTCAAATCTGGCCTCAGATCAGACATTTGACACTTACTAGCTAGGCAAGTCACTTAACCCCAATTGCCTCAGAAAAAAAACAAAGAAAATTCCTCTTAAAATCTTGCCTCTGTCTGAAGACCTACAAAGAACAGGAACCTATCTCCTCCGGGGGAAGCCCATTTTATTTCTGGACAGCTCAAACTGTTAGGAAGGATTTCCTGACATAAGTCTGAATTTACTTTTTGCAGTTTCTAAGAATTGCTACCCTCTGAGTCCAAATAGAAAAAAGTCTAATCCACATGATTGCCCTTCAAATACTTGAAGACACCGATTCAGTCCCACCTAAGCCTTTTCTTCTCTAGGCTAAACACCCTCAGTTTCTTCAATTAATCTTCATATGACATGAACTTTTGGTACCTTATCATTCTGGGAGCCTCGTTTCGGACACTCTCTAACTTATCATTGTTCTTTTTTAAGTTTCATCAATGTATTTTATTTTTACATTACAAACACTTACAGATTGCCCCCCTTTCAAATACAGTAAAGCAATTAAGTAAAACTAATAATGCAATGACTGCATCTGAAAGTGCATGCCACATTCCACATATGTAGCACCCCTACCTCTCTATTTTAAAAATCAACACAAATCTATTTCCTCTCCCTCCCAGCCCTCATCCAATTAATATAAAGAAAATAAATAGGAAAAAAAAGAAAAGGAAAAAATAGTTTCTTGTAAAAATATGCAGTCAAGCAAAACAAAGTCTCTCAATGGTTGTATATACATAATATATAATATATCTGTTGTTAAGTTGTTTCAATTGTGTCTGACTCTTCATTTGTGGTTTTTTTTTTGGCAAAGTTACTGGAGTAGTTTGTCATAGGCTTCTCCAACTCATTTTACAGATGAGGAAACTGAGGCAAACAGAGTTGAATGATTTGCCAAGGGTCACACAGTGACTGTCTGGATTTGAACTAATTTTCCTGACTCCAGCCCTGGTGCTCTATCCATTCTGCCACTTAAATATATATTCTCACATATATATTTATACATGTGTATGTATACCACACACACGCACACATGAACACAATGTAAACACATACATGTCTTCGTGCATACACGTGTGTAAATACATACATACATGTACATACACATATGTGATTCTGCATCCTACATCATCATTTTTATTATTGTTCTTAGCGTGTGGGGCCTAGAACTGAACAATGCTCCAGATGGGCAGAGTGCATGGGGACTATGACCTCCCTATTCCTAGAAGTGATACATCTCAATGTAGGCCAAGATCATATCAGCTTTCTTTTGGCTGTCACATTGCATTACTGACTCATATTGAACCCATTGTCTATTAAATTCCCCAGAATGTTTCCAGCTCTGTCCTACTTCCATATCTATTGACTGGTTTGGAATGTTTTGCATTACTAACCCAACTCACGTTGGATCCCAGATCTCTAGTACACATAAATTCAGCATCAGAAACCAAACAAAAATAGATAAATGTACCTACATATTTATTTGGTGTCATGAGATGCTTAACTATATTCATAACCTATGCCTTCAACTTTATTTCTGAAGGCAGTGTAGAGCAGTGCATTAAAGCTCTGGACTTGGAGTCAAGAAGACCTGGGTTCAAATTTTGCTTCAGGCATTTACTGGCTGTGTGACTCTAGGAAAATCACTTAACCTCTCTGTACCACTGTTTCCTTATCTGTGCCTCCCAAAGTCTCTTCCAGTTCTAAATCCATGATGTGGCTTTTTAATTATCCTCGAACTAAAATGAAGCAAAGGAATAGATGTGCGAGAGAGGATATATTTCTGATCTTTCCAGACCTGTGGCTGTAAGAGAGCTGCAGTAAATATTGGTGAGACTGTTGGTACAGTGTTGTAGGGGTCAGTATGTAGCTCATGCCATCACTAGGGAGGGATTTAGTAGGTGTTGTTGATGCCATACAACCCCAATTGATCATCTAATCACTTGACCAGCATTTATTAAGCTCCTACTGTGTGCTGGGCACTCTGATACATAGTATGGGGACAAAGATAAAAATGAAATTGTCCCTGTCTTCATAGAGCTTACATTTTATCATCAGAGGCAACACATATAGGTATAAATATATGTGAAATTTACACATAATAGATACAAGGTAATTGGGACAGGCATGAGTAGAGGAAGGTAATGGAAAATAAAACTCTCCCATGGAGGTCCTGACAGCAGTAAAAATAGAGGCCAATTCCACCAAGCTCCATACATAGGTAAAGTAGAAAAAAAATCAACCAATCAATCTGTTATTGTTTAATCATTTTCAGTCATGTCTGACTCATCATGACCCTTTTTGAGGTTTTATTAACAAAGATACTGGAGTGATTTGCCATTTCCTTCTCCGGCTCATTTTACAGCTGAAGAAACTGAGCAAACAGTAATAAGTGGTTTGCCCAGGGTCATACAGCTAGTCTGAGGTCAGATTTGAACTCAGGTCTTCCTGACGCCAAGCCCAGCACTCTATTCACTGTGCCACCTTCCTGCCTCAGTAAACAAATAAATATTTACTAAACACCTAATATGTGCCAGGCACTGTGCATTGGGTATACATAAAGAAGCAAAAGACAGTTCCTGCCTTCAAGGGGCTTACAATCTAAAGGGTATGACAACATGTAAATGAATATATACACACACTCTATCTATGTATCTATCAGTCTATCTATCAGTCTATCTATCTATCTATCTATCTATCCACACACACACACACAAGTCAGATACAAAGCAATTAATAGAAGGAAGCCACTAGAATTAAGAAGATTTTCCAGTAAAAGAAGAGATTTTAGTTGAGGGAAAAAGGGAGACTGGGAGGTCAGTAGGCAGAGCTACGAGAGGAGGGGGAGTACTCTTGGCATGGTGAACAGCCAGAGAAAGTGTCAGAAGACAACAGACAAAGTGTCCTGTTTGTGGCACAGCCAGGAGGCTGGTGTCACTGGAATGAAGAGTACTGTGTCAAGGAGTAAGGTGTAAGAAGACTGGAAAGGCAAGAAGGGAATAGGTTTTGAAAGGCTTTGAGTGCCAGAACATGTCATATTTGATCCTGGAGGCAATATGAAGCCCCTGGAGTTTATTGAGTGTGTGTGTGTGTGTGGGTGGGGTGACACTGCCAGACGTGTGCTTTAGTGGCTGAATGGAGGTTGGCTTGGAGTAGGGAGAGACCTGAGGAAGGTAGACTAATCAGCAGGCTATTACAATAGAAAATATATATAATATGAATATAAAATATCAAAGAAAAGCTATCTTTGGCTGTGAGCATTAGGAAGTGACAAGTATGGCTTAGGAAGGGAGACAGCCCTGCATTCCTTCATCTTGAATTCTTGGATGAGACTCTCCCAGCATGTCATCAACAAACCACCCAAGTCCCCATTACTCAGCAATGCAGTGGTGACTTCAGGTGTCTGAGACATTGCCAGTTTATTGATCTTGGGTGAAATTGAACCTTTGGAAGAGTCACAGACGACACGGGTAAGAAATGATGCATTAGCCGTGTTACAGTTTCATTGCTGTTGGCATCTTGGTTGCTCAGAAAAAATGAGGAATCATTTACTGTTGGTATTTTGGCCCCACTGATTGTTAAGAGAACGGTTCATTTTCGTTGGTACTCTCCCTACCTCACCCCATTTCCTACAGTTAGTGTGAAAGTCTTTTTGAACAAGAAAATCATGAACCAGGGGCTAAGATTTGAAAAGATGCCTTTTTTAAAAAAAATCTGTCTATAATTCTTCCCATTTAACCTCTTGTTCTCTCTCATTCTTGGGGTTTTGTTTGTCTGTTTTAGATTGCGGTCACCTTTTAAAAAAAAACTAAGTTAAAAAATGTTCCTTTATTCTAGTCAGAATGTCCCCTCCCCTCCCCTCCCCCCCTTCCTTTTCCTTCCCTTCTCTCCTCCCCTCCCCTCCCCTCTCTTCTCCTCTCCTTTTCTCCTCCTTCTCCTCTGTCATTTTCCCCTGGCTTCTTGTTGTTTATTAGGTTGCTATATATTATCATATATAGATATATTATAAGGATAAGGTACACACTATGGGAACCTGACAATAACAATCAGTTGTTCAATGATAGGCAAGTCTGTTAACTTCTGGGTCTCAATCTTCATTTATAAAATAGGGCTTCTAATACTTATGCTACCCACTACCCTCAGAATATTGTTCTGAGGAAAGTGCTTAAGGCATTCACTATATAATTAAATAATTATTATACAATGAATTAAAGAGGTATGTTACAAAATGCTCTGTGAAGCCTGAGAAGAAAAGTTTTAATTGGTTACTGGCAGGGATGGTAATCAAGGCAGACTTCATGGAGGAGGTAGAATTAAAGTGGAGTCTTTGAGGATGAGCATAAAATTCTACAGGTGATGATGAGGAGGGAGGGAATTCCATAAAAAGGAAATAGCATGGGCCAAGGTAGGGAGGCAAAAGGCAGATGGCATATTCAGGACATAGTCAGTGGAGCATTTTGGCTGGAAATCACATAGGGTAATAATATGAGCCAGGGCTGGAAAGGTAGGGTAGGACAAGATGGGAAAGAATCTTGAATGCCGACCAGAAGAGTCTGAACCTCACTTGGAAGGCAAAAGGGAATAGTCACAGAATTTTCTCCTTTGTCTTCTTCTCTGTCTTCTGTTTGGCCTGGCCTTTGATATAGATCAATGAGAAAAATCTTACATGGTAAGCACTAGCTCCTAACGGGGCCTCAGTGTTGAGTCTTGCTACTACACGATAGTGCAGAGATGAGTGGTGTCCTCTTTCTGCATCAGAAGTCATTTTCCTCCGTTGTTTTTACAAATCTGATTTCTCATCTAGAATTTAAAGAATTGGGTTGAAAAAGAAGAAATCCCACTAATTTCCAGGGCTATTTAGTAGTAGCGTAACCATTTAGCAAATAGAGGGGAGAGTTTTTCTTTATTTCCTTCTTTTGTATGATACAATAATGAATAATTCTGTTTTCCTTTTTGAGTCTTCCTAATGGCTGCTGAACCTTTATTCTGACTTGGTGATTCCACTTCTTGCTACCTACCCTTAGTGATCTGGTTAAAACATTTTAAGTCTGCACCATTTTAATGCTTAATAACACAGAGCAGAGGCAGACACACAGAGAAATAGAGAGACAGAAATATGCAGACAGAGACAGAGAGGCAAGGGAGAGATACACACAGACAGAGATAGAGACACACATACTGAGTGATAGAAGAAGCTATTTGTCCTTATAAATTGTTATAGAGCTATTCTGTTGCTAGGGTGGTAGGAGGAGGAGGGTTAGGATGTAGGAAACATCTTATAGATCCCTATAGGGAAAGGCAGAGGTGGTATTTTTTTTACAAGGTTTGTGTTTTTCTATTTTTAATGGTGTGGGGGAAGGGGTGACTATCAGGTTAGTGAGAGTGCTGCCAAAAGAAAAGAACTTCAGTGGTGTGTGTGCCTTAGATGGTGTCTCTCTACATGGAAGATGCTAGGGCTAGAGATAGTGTCTCTCCATGGAGGATACTTGTGATCTCGCGTCAATGAGACTCGATGATGAGTTAGGAAATATTTTGGACAGACAGTGGAGCATGTGTAGATATTCCATAACTTGTTCTGATAGGCTAATCACATGGTGGAGGGAAGGCTCTTTGGCCTCAAAGACATTTTTAAAAGGCCTGTCATCTTAGGTTACTTTTTTTGGCCCGTCTTTCCTCCATTCAGTAACTCCCCCAGTTTTAGCATCTGATGAAAGACCACACTGTAAAGGGGAAGGGCCTAAGGACCTTCTGACCCTCTGAAGCCACATGGCTTGAGAAACTGGCCTGGCCTCTTTTGTGGCTGTTGTTCTTTTTCTGTTACAAGTGAAGGGAGTGGAGTCTCTGATCTTGGTCAGAAGACCAAGCTGCAGGAATCTAGGAGTTGGAATCCAGCCTGGGTTATGCAACCTATGCCCTATCAGTGCCCCCAAGGAGTGGAGTGATCTTCATGAGTGTCCTTCAGGACCCTAGTCTAGTAGACTCACCTGGCAGTAATACTGCATTGGTTTGTGAACTTTGTGGTATGGAGGCACTGAGCTAAGTTATGAGCCTAATCTCCACCCAGTCCCCAGAGATCAAGGTGGTGGAGGAAGATTATGTACCTGAAGTGCTGGGAGGAAAGGTTTGTACTTTGTTCTCGCTCTTTCCTTGGCCTGTGTGTGTATTCTCTCTCTCTCTCTCTCTCTCTCTCTCTCTCTCTCTCTCTCTCTCTCTTCATCTCTCTCCCTCTTCTCCTTTTTCCCTTTATGCTTCCCTCCTTTGGTTATACGAAATCTTTACAAGTTTTTGTTTATGATCTGGCATATGGCATCCAGACTTTTTGGGGGGTGAGTGGGTGGGAAGGGAGGTTTGTGATTTTTAGGTAGTCTGATAATATTTATTTTAGCTCTGCTTGACTTATTTTCCAGGCCAGTCACTTTTAAGTAAGTATATTATACTTTTCCCCTTGTTTCTCCAAATTTTTATTTTGTTTTTAACATTTCGTATTATCTCATGGGATCATTGTTTTTGGTTTGGCTCATCCAGATATTAGAAGAGTCCATTTCTTCGATAATGTTTACCACCTTTAGTTCTAAGCTATTAATTCTCCTTCAGATAGGTTTTCCATAGCTCTCACTTTATTAAAATTTTTTTTCCATCTTTTGCTTTCTTTCATCAAGGTATTCCTTGTGGCCAAACTGTGATTTCTCCAAGGCTCTGTTTATACTTACTGTGGAGTGACTTTCTGATAATGGATTTACTTCTTGTGTTTCTCTTAATCCATAGCATTTTAGCATTTTATTTTGTTTACCATTATCTTCAGCCTCAGTTTCTGGTTTGTGATTTTGTGCTTGGGTAGGACTCTACTCCTTCCTGTCCATAGTCCTGGATGCTATGGCTAAGACCAGATTCCTGCCTTCTTCAGGAATCCCTGAGTTTTTGATCAGCATCCTGATGGTTTGATTTAGGGTTTGTTCTTGGGCTCTTTTTTGTCTTCTCCTGACATAGGACTGACCCCAGAGTTGGCTTTATTCCTTCCTTCGACTCTGCCAGGCCCCAACCAGCTATTATACTGGTAGCAGGTCTTCTGTAATGCATTGCTCCTGCTATGTTCCTTCCTTTTGCTATGGGTCAGACATGAGTTTCCTGGGTGCTGAGCTGTTTGAGTATTGCTTTGGTTTTTTCTTCTGCTGTGGTTTGGGAGAGACTGCCTATGTGCTGTGATGTCTAGGCATAACTGCCTAAATACTGATCTGGCCCTGTCTTCTCCTGTATTTCTGGGTTCCTTGCATGCTGCACCTTTTCCTAACCCTGGCTTATTTCTGCTCCATGCCACTACAGGTTTCTGGCAGGTTTTTTTTGTGTATTATGGACTATATGGTCATTTCCCTTAGGTTTTATTTATTCTTATTCCATCTGGTGCATTTTGAAGCTTTATTGGAATGTTTTTTGGAAATCTGGGCTCCTCTAGTTCCTTTCATGCCACCATTTTGCCAGAAGTGTACCCTCATATTTTTAGGTGAGACTCAGGGAAGCTAATAGTATATATCAGAACTAGAGTTTTAATACAGGCCATCAGACATTAAGACAAGTATGCCTGCCCCTATACCATAAAGATTGAATATTATATTGAATATAAATAAAAGGGTAAATGTGATTGAAGGAGGGAGGGAGGGAGAGAGAGAAAGAGAGAGAGAGAGAGAGAGAGAGAGAGAGAGAGAGAGAGAGAGAGAGAGAGAGAGAGAGAGAGAGAGAAGTTACTGTAACTTCATGTTTGCCTCTGGTGGGGTTGATTGCAATTATAAGTGTGAATGTGTAGGTACTGTACTTCTTGACTGACTCATTTGCTCTGGCAAAGAGTGAGCATAACTTTCCATTCCAGGAACATCTTCCCGGGGGTTTCCTGCTTCTTGTCCTGGCATTGTGCTTCTGGCAGGAGCAATGTCATAACTCAATTGCACTGTCTGGGGCAGGTGTGCCTGGGAATGGATTTATAGTAGGTTTGATTTGGGACTGTCTCCAGGCTTTACTTTGGATGGGATTTTGATATTTAGAGTTCTTGGGCTTGGCAATTCTTCTACTTGTGAATTGTGCAATGGGCTGAGTCACCATATGAGCAAGTCTTCTGTGAGTCCCTAAATGATTGATGTGGCTGGACCATACATCCCAATAGGCTAATTGAGCATCCATTTGGCTTTATGTACCTGGAATCATGAAAAAAGCAAAACAAGATAAACAATATGGTTCTAATCCTCTAGGGTAGAAACAATAGCATTCTAGATGTATTTGAACAAGTGTTCTGAGCTCTGAAGATTAATCCCCAACTAGACATAATTCCAACCCTATGTATTCTCCTTTGGGCAATGAGAGCTCTTCCATCCTCTTCTTAGATGATCATAATAATTTGTGCACTTGTAGAGTGCTTTATAACTGATAAAGCACTTTTACACCCATGACCTCATTTTGGCAATATTCTGATGTTTAGAGCTCTTCAGGTTGGCAACTGGTTTTTACTGGCAGTCCAGTAAAATAAATATTTTTTTTTTTAGTGGAATGAGAGGAGGATAATCCAAGTAGGAACAGGGAGAGGACTCCAAGTTCTTGATGATGATTTTATACCACTTCACAAGTTCTTTTCAGAAGTGCAAATCACTCCTCTGAATCCTGATTTTTCTAGGACTAGTTCCAAGAGAGCTAAATTCTGAGAGTGTCATTTAGAAATCTGGTAGAATGGGAGGCCTGGAAACTGCCTAAGTTTGGGGCAGAGTTCTTTCCTGTAGGAGATGATGCTAGCCAAGGTCTTTGAAAATTTAGATGTGTTTGTTGTCCTTTCAGTATTTTCTCTAAATGTTTTTGAAAGGATATGGTTGAGTGGGTCAAAGAACAAATCATAGAAACAATAAATAATTTCATTAAAGATAATGACAATGAGCCAACATACCAAAATTTATGGGATACAGCCAAAGCAGTACTTAGGAGAATTTTATATCTCTATACATTTACATCAATAAAATAAAGAAAGAATAGACCAATGAATTGGGCATGCAACTAAAGATACTAGAAAAAAGAACATATTAAAAATTCCCATTTCAACATCAAATTGGAAATCCTGAAAATCAAAGGAGAGATTAATAAAATTGAAAGTAAGAAAATGATTTAACTAATAAACAAAACTAGAAGCTGGTTTATGAAAAAAAATAATAAAAGATAAATCATTGGTTAATTTGATTTAAAAAAGAAGGAAGAAAACCAAATTACCAGTATCAGAAATGAAAAGGGTGAATTCACCACCAATGAAGAGGAAATCAAAACAATTATTAGAGCTATTTTGCCCAATTATATTTCAATACATCCGACAATCTAAGTGAAGTTGATGGATATTTACATAAATATAAGTTGTCCAGATTGGCAGAAGAGGAAGTAGAATACTTAAATAGCCCCTATTTTAGAAAAAGAAATTAAATAAACCATGACTGAGCTCCTTAAGAAAAAAATCCCCAGGACCAGATGGATTCACAAATAAGTTCTACCAAACATTTACAGAACAATTAATTCCGATGCTATATAAAGTATTTGGAAAAATAGGCAAAGAAGGATTTCTACCAAATTCCTTTTATAATGCTGAAACCAAAAAGCAGAGAAATAAAATTATAAGCCAATTTCCCTAATGAATATTGATGTAAAAATTTAAATAAAATATTAGCAAGAAGAATATATTGATATATCACCAAGATCATACACTATGAGCAGGGGGATTTATGCTATGAATACAGGGCTGGCTCAATTTAAGGAAAAGTACTAACATAATTGACCTCATCAATAATAAAACAAATTAAAATCATGTAATTATCTTAATACATGCAGAAAGAGCTATTGACAAAATACAATACTCATTCCTATTAAAAACTCTAGAAAACATAGGAATAAATGGAGCTTTCTTTTAAATCATAAGTAATATTTATCTAAAACCAAAAAGAAGTATTATCTGTAATGAGGATAATCTAGAACCCTTCCCAATAAGATCAGGGGTAAAGTAAGGATGCCCACTATTATTCGATACAGTACTAGAAAGCTAGCTAATGCAATGAAAAGAAAAAGAAATAGAAGGAATTAAAATAGGCAATGAAGCAATAAAACTATCACTCTTTGCAGATGATATGGTGATATACTTGTAGAATCCCAGACAATTAATTAAAAAAAAATAGTGGAAATAATTAACAGCTGTAGCAAAGTCATAGGATATAAAATAAACCCACATTAATCATCAGAATTTCTATATGTTACTAACAAAGTCCAGCAGCATGAGATAGAAAGAGATATTCTATTCTAAATAATTATAGACAATATAAAATACTTGGGAGTCTACCTGCCAAGACAAACCTTGGAATTATATGAACACAATTACAAAACACTTTTCAAACAAATAAAGTCAGATCTAAACAATTGGAAAAATATCAATTGCTCATGGGTTGGGTGAGCCAATATAATGAAAATGACAATTCTGCCTAAATTAATATACTTTTTGAATGCCATACCAATCAAATTACCAAAAATTATTTTCAAAGCTAGAAAAAAATCATAACAAAATTCATCCTGGAAGAACAAAAGATCAAGAATATTAAGGGAATTAATGGAGAAAAAATATGAGTGGCTAAACTATACCAGATCTTAAACTATATCACAAAGTGGTAATCATGAAAACAATCTGGTACTGACTAAGAAATAGAGTGGTGGATCAGTGGAATAGATTAGGTACACAAATACACAATACAATGATCATGGTAATTTAATGTTTGATAAATCCAAAGACCTCAGCTTTTGGGACACTATTTGAAAAAAAAAAACCGAGGGGAAAACAAGAAAATAGTATGGCAGAAACTAGATATAGAACAATATCTCCTACCATATACCAAGATAAGGTCAAAATAGGTGCATGATTTAGATATAAAAAGTAATATGATATGCAAATTAGGAGAGGTGCAAGAGTTTGCCTGTCACATCTATGGATCAAGGAAGACTAATTACCAGACAAGAGATAGAGAGTATTGCAAAATGTAAAATGGATAATTTTCCTTATATTAAATTAAAAAACGTTTTACACAAATAAAACCAATATAGCCAAGACTAGAAGGAAAGCAGAAAACTTGGAAAAATTTTACATCAAGTTTCTCAAGGCCTTATTTCTCACATATATATAGATCTGAGCCAAATTTATAAGAACACATTTTTTTTTTCAATTGCTAATGGTCAAAGGACAGGAAAAGTCAGTTTTCAGATGAAGAAATCAAAGCTATCTACAAGTCATATGGAAAAAAATACACTAAATCACTATTGTTTGGGGAACTGCAAATTAAAATAACTCTGGTACTACTTCATACCTATCAAATTGGTTAATATGGCAGGTGTTGGAGAGGATGAGGGAAAATTGGGACACTAATGCACTGTTGGTGAAGTTGTGAACTGATCCACCCATTCTGAAGAACAATTTGGAAATATGCCCAAAAGGCTATATAATTATGCACTCCCTTTGACCCAGCAATGCTACTACTAGGTTTGTATTCCAAAGAGACTTTTTTTTAAAAAAAAAAAAGTCACCTATTTGTACAAAAATATTTATATCAACTCTTTTTATGGTGGCACTAAATTGGAAATTGGTGTGGGGATACCCATCAATCAGGTAATGGCTGAACAAATTGTATTATCTAATGGTAATTCTTGTACTATAAGAAATGATGAGTAGGATGCTTTCAGAAAAACCTGGAAAGACTTACACAAACTGATGAAAAGTGAAGTGAGCAGAATAAGGAGAGCATTGTATGTCATAACAGCAATATTGTACAACAATCAACTGTGAATGACTTAGCTATTATCAGCAATACAAAGATCTAAGACAATTCTGAAGGACCTATGATGAAAAATGCTATCAATCCCCAGAGAAAGAACTGATGGAATCTTAATGCAGATTGAATCATACTTTTAAAAAACTTTTTTCTTTTTCTTTTTTTCTTGTGTTTCCCCCCCCCCCTTACAACAGGACTTATATGGAAATATGTTTTGGATGATTACGCATGTACAACCTTGATCAAATGGCATGCCTTCTCAGTGAGCAGGGAGGAGAGACAGGGTGGGAAAGCATTTGGAGCTCAAAATTCTAAAAAAAAGTGAAGGTTAAATTGTTTTTACATGTAATTGGAAAAATATTAAAATTAAAAAAAAAGAAGAGATATGGCTTAGTTGAAATTCATGCCAAATTTTCTGTAGACTTGCTGTTTAGTGAGGTGTTATTACTAAAAATATTACATAATTTTTTACTTTCAAATTTTTGAAATTATCTTACATTTTAAATTGGTATTGCCTTTGGTTCCCATGTCTCCATTTGCCAAGGAAATTAAGGGGGTGCTTGCCCACTGGGGTGGTTTCTTGGATCTGTGGGTCTCCTGCTTATGCTAATTTCTTTTACATTGGTTAAATTTTTGTAGGAAATGGTAAGTAGATATGGGAGGTGGTAAGGAGAGGGAAGAGCAAAGGGTGACTATGAAATGACTGGGAGGAAATAGGGAATTTCAACAGAAATAGGAAATTCTGGAGGAGGGACAGGATATAGAGAGAAAACACTGTATTCTGTTTTTTTTTTTTAACAGGCTGAATTGGAGATTACGATAGAATATTCAGGTGTAGATATTCAGCAATCGATGATGTGGGTCTGGCGTTCAGAAGAGATATTGGGGCTAGATACATGGAGTCATATGCATTAAGATAATAATTCATTGCATGGGAGGTGATGATACCATTAAGAGAGAATATAATGAGAGAAGAGAAGAGGGCTTAGGACTGAGCCTTAGTGTGAGTCTCCACCTAATGGGCAGGATGTGGATGAAGATCTAAGAGAACCAGTTGACAGTGTCAAAAGACCCAGAGGCCATGAAGGATGAACACTCAGAAAAGGTCATTTGATTTAGAAGTTAAGAGATAACTGGCAGGCTTCAAGAGGGCAATTGCTTGGAAGTAGTGGATTGAAAAAAAATTTCAGGAGTTGAAAAGTGAGTGATTTTTTGAGGAAGTGGTGTCAGGGCATGTAGACAACTTATTCTTTGAGTTGGATTGTGAAAAGGAGACAAGAAATTGGACTACATTTAGAGACAGGTTCACATGGCTTTTAAGGATGAGAAAGTCTGGGCTTATTTGTAGGCAGCAGAAAAGAAGCCAATATTTAAGGAGAAATTATGAATTATATAGTGGTATATGTAAACTAAGAAATGTCATTCACGTTCTAGTTACTGATATATGCATGCACATCTGTATACAATTCAATATACATGTAACCACACACGTACATGTTCACAATATATACATGTACATATGTATGTGCATGTATGTGCTTATATATACATATACAAATGCACAGCCACATATATACATATGCATATACAATGTATATATACATACATATGTATACATACATATATACACACATATATGCTTATGCATACAACCAAGAAAGTTTCTTTAAGGGAAAGAAAAAAAAGTGTACATTTTTTAACAAGTGAATCATACTTTTGTTTCCACAGTCTCACACTGACTATTCCACAGTGTTGCTCACAAATCTGGGGATGACACAACATTTTCTCCACCTCTCTGATAATCTCATCTACAGCAATTTGCTGCTCAGCTAGTAATCTTTCTTCACTGCTCTTTCGATGACCATAGCTTTTCCCCTGAAATGGAGTGTTGTCTTTTGGGTAAATTCATACAGATAGAATGAAGGTGGGGGCATAATTCTCTTTGGGTGCCTTGGCACTACCCTGGATGAAACTAATGTGTTCCTTTCTTGGCTTGGCTGGGATGACCATATTTTCTGACTGTATTCCTCTATCTGACAGTGGGTAACCGGACTAGCTATTCTACTTGATTATATCTCAACCAGGAGGAGGGCTGTTTTCTCTGCCATGGCACAATTGCCATCCGTGAAGTTCTGTCCTCCTTCCTGGAGGACTTTTTTTTTTTTTGCTCCAGCTACACAAAAATCTCCAGCACAATGTTCAAGTTCAGCTAGGCGAACCCAGAATGCTGGTACCTTTTCCAACTTTAAAATCTAAGAGAGAAAAGCGAACAGAAGTCTGTAAGGGCAGACATCCTGTCTTATTTATTCATCTTTGTATCTGAAACAGAACCTAGTAAAGTACAACAGAACCTTGACCATATGAGGGACTCAATAGATATTTGGCAAATAATGGTTGAATATATGCATAATCTTCCCCTAGAAGTCCAGAACAAATATCCAAAGCATACACATAGCCATATACATCTATGTTATGGTGAAATGACTTGCGTATGGGTTTAGAACTGGTGTGCATTAGAGACAAGATTTAAATGCATCAGGTCAAAGCCTCTATCTCTTTTGCCATGCTGTCTGTCAGTAGAATTATGTACAAAAAAAGAATGAGTGCATGAATACATGTGTGTGTGCATGCATGTGTGTATGTGGGTATGTGTGCATGCATGCACACATGGATGTGAAGAAGTTTTTGTTAAGCAATTACAGCAACTCACCCAAGACCACACAGTGAGTATGATGGAGCTAGAGGCATGGTTCCTAGTTCCCAATGGCACTGTACAGATGTGCCCACAGGCCATATGCAGCCCATAACATTCCCAATTGCTGAAGGAATCCAGATTAAAATATAATTGGGAAATATTCAACAAAATAAATAAAATACAATAAATACAGATACCATTCCATTTAAAAACTGTTAATATATGGCCTACAAGAATCCTTATGTATGAATTATTGGCTTTCATTTCTCTTTGAGTCTGACCCCCTGGTATAATGTGCTTTTTTAACTCAATGAAATATTATGAGTGATTTGGGTCAGGAGAACTGAGGTTAAATCTGAAATCTATTGCTTGCTAACTTTGTGGCTTTGGGAAAATAATAACCTCTCTAGACCTTGTTTTTTTTTTTTTAATAAAATGAAAGGTTTGGACTAATTGATCCAAAACATCCCTTCCCCTTCAAAGCTTACAATACTACGATCATTTAGATTGATCTTGGATTTTCTGCTTTCAAACATTAGTTAGAAAAAGCAGGTGAGAAAAAGGGAAGGTTATAATGGATATCTTCCACTCTCAATATTCAGGCCCTTTCTCTAGTTCCTTTCTAAAGGTAGGGAGCTCACTGTTTTAGATATAATGCGAATCTTGGATGCCACCCAGTCAGGAAATTGGAAAATGCTTTTTGGCACCATGGACCCAGCCACAGCTTTCTGGTGAAAGCAAATCACTGGAAAATGACATTGCGAAGAAATAGTAGGAACAACAAACAAATTATGACTAACTTCTTTACCTAAATACTGTCTACAGTGAGGCATTAGGGGTGATACTTGTTTTCAGGTTAAAAAGTCTGTCTTTCAATGAAAGTGTGCTGTGAAAACTTGCTATGGATTCTAACTTGCAATTTTGATCGAGACAGAATATCCATTGGCTGAAGTGTGGTCTGCCTTAAGGTAGTTTACACTTTTATTTTTGATGGCTATAGAATAAATTTTAACAATAATCCTTATAATAGGTACTATTGTTGACTTTGAGGACCCTCTCCTTACACTTATGTCTCTCTTCCATTTTCAATTTCTCTCTTTCTCTTTCTTACTTTTTTAATATATAGAAAAATCACCAAAAGCCAGGACTGTAATTCCTAATGCATATGTGCAGCCAGGCTGTCAGCAAGGAATGAGTGGGAGAGGGACTGAGGCAGCATGAATGAATGATTGAACAGAAGCAAACACAGCAGGGACTGGGGGTGGGAGGAGAAGGAAGCTTAGTACTGGATCGCCCAGCATAAGAATGTTGAAATTGACACGTTTAAAGGGGGTGAAAATGGCTGGTGTTGTGTTTTTGTTGGGTGAGTTTTTCCCAATTTGCCTTCCTATTTCATTTTAAAATTGGTGATATTTGAGTTTTTTATCTATTTTTAGTATGGATGAAAACACCTTGGATATGGAAGAGGTTGGATCTTCTACATTTGCATACTGTGTGCCCAGAATAAGATGTCTTCTTTTTAGTGTCATTGTGCTTGAAAACAGTTCAGAGACATAGAAAGTACAGGCAAACTTATAGTATAATGGTCCGGTGATTTTTTTCAGTTCTTCTAAAGGTTAAAAAGTTTAAATGCTTAAGAAAATAGTACCTTGCACATAATAGACAACAAATATTTATGAGTTGAAATGAATGGTCAGATACTGTGACACTTTCTTTCATACCTTCAATACTTGCTTTTTTCACCCTCAGTTCCTCTTCTCTCCTCTCTGTAAAGCAACTACAGAGGGAATAGATGATTTTAAACATCTGGAATTTCAATAGGAATAGGAATCATAGACTGTAAGCAATGGAAAACATCTGAGATATAATTTAGTCCAATCCTTTCATTTTATATATAAGGAAATTGAGGTTCAGAGAAATGACTTTGCCCAAGGTTCCACAATAAGTTAATGGCAAAGTTGGGACTAGAATCTCGGTTCCCTACTTCCCCAAATCAGGACTCTTCAGATTATCCCACAACTGGGACAGATGAATAAGGGCTAAGTGATTTTCACTGGCATTGATTTCATGATGCATTCTTCCCATGCTGAAGATGGTGCTGAGCACCACACCTTTGAACACATTTTGAAAGTTTACCAAATATCATCATTTTTCATCAGCAATATTGTGGACATCACATTTACCAGAAGCTAAGAAACAAAGATCTCTAGAAATGAAAGATGTGCTGACAGTCTGTATTTTTTTAAGCACTTGTCTTCATGGCCTCCTCATTAAGAAATTACAAAACTGAAGATGACCATTATGCTGTGAATACTGAGGACAGCCTTGATTTTTTTTTAAATTGTATTACCTTAACACTCAAAGTGTGAATAGTGAGGCTTTTGGGAAGGTGTACTGTTCACCTCTAGCACCTCCTGTCTGAAGCAAGCACTCTTATTGTCAGACAGTAAACATTCACTTTCACACATTGTACTGTATTCCAAACATTGTTCTGCATCATTCGTGTGACTAGGTTGTAAAGGCCTCTAATACTTTTTGCACATGTTACAGTGATTTAAGAACAAAGGCTTAGTTATTTTATAGAAATAGATAAAGTCACAACAAAATTCATTTGGAGGAACGAAAAGCCAATCTCAAGGGAAATTAGAAGGAAAAAAACTAGAAGTGAAGGGGCAATATTTCAAATAGTATTTTAAAAGAGTGGCCTTGGTGGTCTGTTTTTTGACTACGTCCTTGACTTGTCCTGGATATATTTTTATTCAAGGGATTTAAAAAATTCATCTTATATTGGAAATTTTAGTACTAATAGTTTATGTTTTTTTTCTTTTCCATCTAAAGGTTATCAAATTAAAAACTTTAATATAGGCAAAGCATATAAAATAATATGAAGTTGTTTTTGATGAAATTTAATTTTTTAAAAAAATAATATTTACATAGTTTGTAAACTAACATAAATTGTATTGGAAGTTCCAGAATTGATATATATTTTCTTTTCAAAATTTTAAAATTTGATGCTGGCAAAGTGTGTGTGTGTGTGTGTGTGTATACACGTATATGCCTATTTTAAAAATTACATTGGAAGTTCTATTATTAACCTGTTTTTCTTTTCAAAATTTAAAAATTCTTTGATCACTTCTCTATTGGGAATGGATTTTAGTTATGTATATAAATAATATATCATCCTATATATATCCACATATATCTTGGATATTAAACCTTTATCCAAGAAATTTGATATGAATTTGAAAAAATTTATACTGAAAAACACATACTATTTGACAGCTTTCTTTCTTATCCTAGATACATTAATGTTGTCTATGCAGAACCTTTGAAATTTCATGAAATTAAAACTATCCATTTTGTTTTTGTAATTACCTGTAACTCTTACTTGGTCGTGACTATATCTCCCACCCATAGCTGGGAAAGGTATATGGACTGCTTCTCTTCTAATATTTTATGATATTACTTTCAATATTTCTATTTTTAATGTTTCTATTTTTAATTTATTGTGGAATATGGTACAAGATAGTGGCCTACCCTTAATTTCTGTCAGACTGCTTTTCAGTTTTCCTATTCTTATTGAGTAGGAAGTTCTTTCCCAAGAAATTTATTTTCCCATTTATTGAACACCAAGTTGTTAAATTCCATTATTCTGATTCTCACTTAGTCTATACTTCCATTGATCTCCTTTCTTTTTAAACCTATACTAAATGATTTTGATGAGTATTACTTTATAATATAGTTTGAGATCGGAAATAGGAAACATTCTTTGTTCATTCTTGCCTTTTTCAATTACTTTCCTTTATAGTTTAGATCTTTTGTTTCTCCAAATAAATTTTGTTATTTTATTGTGTTCTATAAAGTATCCCTTTGATTGTTTGATTGGTATAGCATCAAAACTATGAATTAACTTTTGTAGCATTGTCATTTATATCAAATTGGTACAATCCATAGACATGGAAGTAGATAGAATATTACTTTAGCTATTTAAGTTATTGTTTATTAACAGAGCAATTCATAATTTGATCTATGTAAGCATGTTATGTGTTTTGGTGCATTGATTCTCAAATATTGTATTCATTTTTGGGAATTCCCTTGCTATTATTACCTCTTTTGTTTTGCCATTATATCGAAATACTGTTGATTTTCATGGGTTTATTTTATAGCTTGCAATTTTGTTGAAGCTATTAATTGTATCTTTGCTGATTCCTAAAGGTCACCTAAAAAGTGCCTTAGCAAAATATACTTGGCTTACCTGCCATGCAGAGAAATATGACAACCACAGGCATCATCAGCTTAGAATATAAATTTGTTTCTAAAATCCTATAGAGAAAGATAATTGAAGGTTATAAATAGTTTCTCATAAAACAGAGTGAAGCAAGTAAAATCAGCTTAAAGAAAGATTGGTGAGAGACTTAAGGAGAATTTTCCCACGGGCATTTAAGGGTCAAAATGAAAGGAAGGTAATACAAAGAAGAAAAATGGAATGGACACGTAAAAATTCTTATGGCATACTTTTCATCATCAGATCAGTGGAGCCCAGTGCATTAAGATTCCTACATCACAGGATCCTTCATTTGAATGTGCTCACGGAGGAGTTAGAAATAGTCCTATAGAAAGCAAAGATGGGAAAAGCAATTGGATTGGACCAAGTGGACGTAACAGAGATCTATCCTCGAGGTGACACAATGGCAAAGTCATTGAAAGATCTGCTCACAAAGTATCTGAAATAGGGAAAAATGGCAAAGGAGTAGAACAAAGACCAGGTCTGAGTAATACCAAGAAAGAATAAACTAGGAAAAGTAAGCAACTACTAACCTGTATGCTCATTTTCCCATCTATATAAGGCTTTTTATGAAGATAATCAACATCTTCATTGAGGGTGTCCTTGGCACAGGAACAGGAAAGTTTTCATAAATAATACTACACAGTAGAATATGTCTTGAATATCACTCATCAACTGAAAGATTTAGGCAATACAAGATCCCACTCATTGTTTATTGATTACAAAAAAATAAAAAAGTAAAAGATTTGATTTGGTAGAGCATAATGCCACTTAACAGCTCCCTTCCAACAAAGAAGGTGCCCATACTGACATTGAAATTGTTCGAGATTTTTAAAAGATATTCCAATAGGGATAATTTGTTTCATGACCCAGTGATCACTACTATCACAGAAGGCATAAAAAGTGAAATCATTTTGTTTTCAAAGATGTCATGAATGGAGGAGATCCAGTTTGAGTCCAAGTTGAAGAGATTTTCCCAATAGATGCTGAGCTCCTCCAGATACTCCTATTTGTGGATTACATTGTGCTGGTTGCATAAAGCTATAGAACAATATTGGGGCTCCCAAAAATGACCCATAAATGTTCAATCAATTTTGACTTAACGATCCACACAGATAAGACCAAGTGGATGAAGAATGCTTATCCATACTATGACATGTAACTGAGTAAACAATCTACACAGCAGGGCTGCTCAATACTTTTTATATGTGTCGAGGACCCCAACTGGTGAAGCATATAGACCCTTTCTCAGAATAATGCTTTAAAATGCATATAATAAAATACATAGGATTATGAAGGAAACTGATTATAATTAAGCACTATTGCCAAAATAGTTAAAAAAAAGTTCATGGGACCCAAGTTAAGAATTACTGCTATAGTACTGCTTGCCCTTCACTACAGATATCTTGGACAGATACTGCAAATGGATGAGTTTGACCCATAATTAAACAGGAGAATGAATTTCCTTTGGGAAATTGCAAAGCTTCTTTTTGGACCCCAAGTACTACAACTCGCAAGAAAAGACTGTTTTTAACACCAACATTCCAAGAGTATTACTATTCAGTTGTTAATTATCAGGCACTACCATCTCTGAAGAATTTTGAAAACTATTTCATTCCAAGGTGATTGAGATGTATGTGATAGATGTGAACAGAGAGTATAATAAAGACCTATGGAGTAGAAATCTGAGCAATGGATGTCATTAAAGAAATGCACAATGAAAAAAAGCACACGGTCTGGTCACTTGGCTAGAAAAAGTTATAACAGGTAGACAGGCTAAGAGCTCTACCTGTGTCCTTGAAATACCTGGATAAAGCACAGAAGGCCCTCTGCATGTTGAGTGGCTCTGCTTTCCCATCTCCCTTTTCACTTCTCTCCTCCTCAGCCTTCCCTATATGATGAATTTGTGGGAGGACTAAGAGTTCCTGAAAATGTGCAGGAATAGGTAGGTTGTGGCAGGCATTGCTGGAAGAAATGTCCTCATTGATAAGATCATAAATACATAAGCATTTTGAATACGTAGATGAGAGAGAATGTCATCCCTGGGAGAATGCCAATTTATGGCAATGGCTAAGGAAGATAAAAAAATCAAATGAGGGCCTACATAAAGCCATAGGATATTAATTTATGGTAGCAATATTCTGTGCTCTATGGTTATTACATTTCCATAGATATGATATATTTTGACCTCAAAGGGCATTGGGAATTTGGCCAGACTTTGGTTCTATCGCCACCCGTCTTGGGTTTTTGTTAATAATTCAGGCTGCAGTTAATAGTTTCAGTGGACCTTTCCATCATCTTTAAAAGTTACTCCTTCTAGAAGCTGTGCTTAAAAAGTTAATATTGTTATTTCCATTTTATAGATAATTGAACTGAGAAAGTAATGATGATAGTAATGATGATGATGACGACAATGATGATGATGATGATGATAAAGGATAACATTTATATAGTGCTTTAAGATTTCTAAAGCACTTTACAAATGTTAACTCAATTGATTCTCATAACAACCCTGTTAGGTAGATGCTATTATTGTCCCTTTTAAAAATGAGAAAAGTGAGGCACAGAGAGATAAACATGGTTTGCCCTGAGTCGTAAAGCTGGGGAGTGTTTTAGGCAGGATTAGAACTCAGATCTTCCTACTTGCAAGTCCTGTTTTGCATCCATTGTGATACATTTATACAGCACTTTAAGATTTACAAAAGTGTCATGTCATTTTCTTCTCGCAACAAACCTGGGAAGCACGTACTATTATTATCATAATTTTACAGATGAAATGGAGGAAGTTTGGGGTTAAATTATTAGCCCAGAGTTACCCCACTTTGCATCTGAGGCCATATTTGAACTTAGCTCTTACTCACTCCAGGTTGTATGCTATTCATTGCTTCACTTAGCTGCCTCAGTTTACCTGATGGGAATAAGGTCTCAAAGCAAGTTGGCAGGTCTGGAAAATGATGCAGTTTGGTACCAAACTTACTGTATTTCCCTATTGACCAAAGTCATGTTGTTATTATTAAGTCATTTCAGTCGTGTCTGACTCTGTGACCCCATTTGGGGTTTTCTTGGCAAAGATACTGTAGTGATTTGCTATTTCCTTCTCCAGCTCATTTTACAGATGAGAAAACTGAGGCAAACAGGGTTAAATGTCTCACCCTCAGGGTCACATAGCTAACTAGTGTCTGAGGCCAGACTTGAACTCTAATATTCTTGACTCCAGGCCCCATGCTCTATCCACTGTGCCACCTAGCTGCCCATCTCCTCCTAAAACGAGCTCTGCAGATTCTATAAAGAGTAGTACCATTTTAAAAATTATTTTGGCTTGTAATTTTTTTTTTGTGGAATCTCAATAAATCCTAAGAAAATCTTCTTTACTTATACTTTGTTTTCATTTTTTTAGTTCATCTGAGAACTCCAAAATGTAAGTCTTGTTCAATAAAAGAAAAACTCAATTAAAAAACTCTTATTCCCAAAAGTTAAATAAACACAGTTACTTTTGCCCCCTTACTTTTTCCTCATAGAATATTAGGCTGAAAGCCTTTCTGACTCTCAGGTCCTCTGATATTCATTCAGCCTACATTGGTGTTCCAAGTTCCCAGTCTGATTTGATTACTATTGAATTACCAACATATGCCTCTGGCAAATGGGAACCAATAATTCTTTTTTTCTTCTGTAATAAGTGGATGCTTGATTTGTGCCCAGCTGGGAGAGAAACAATGTTCTCTGTTTTTGGAAATAGCCAACTCTATTAGGCAGATTGGGGTAGGAGTATGTGTAGGGGGAAGGATTAGCATAGATGACCCCAAGCTTATTTAGTTGTCTAATATAATTTATTAAAATTTAGTACAATGCTATATATTTATGAATGAAAAAAATGAATCATGTAGATTATGCTCCAAATAAAAACTTGACCAAAATACTAAAACAGGAAACCAAGTAGGATGGCTTCTCCTTGCTGAGTAATTCAAGTGCACAGCAATGATGTGACCAATAAGGAGTCAACACTGGAAAAATGACACTTTGGAATTTTATCTCTTCTATTTCCTTATCTTCAGCAGGAGAACTGGTGAACAGTGAAATGGGAGAAGGTGGAAGAAGCTGAGAGCTGAAGAGAAACAATGATTTTGGGTCACATGACTGAGAGGTATTGCTGAAAAGATCCAGAGAAGTCTAAATACAATGCCTTACCTTGGTGGGGAAGCAACCTTGGGTTCTCAAAGTTGTGTCACAGAATCATAGAATTTGAAAATTAGAAGGCGCCCAGTAGCCATCAAGTCTAACCTGTACACTAAAGGTATCTCCATTATAACATCATCATCATCAGCAGCAGCAGCAGCAGCAGCAGCATTCATAAACTGCTTTAAGATTTTAAAAGTATTTTACAAATATTTATCCTTTTCATCATTTTATCCTCACAACAACCTTGGGAGGTAGATACTATTATTATTCTCATTTTATGGATAAAGAAATTGGGGCAAACTAGGATTGAAGTTACTTGAGCAGAGTCATGCAAGTAGGAATTGATCTCAAATCTTCTTGCCTCCAGGCTTACCACTCTACCCACTATGCTGTCTAGCTTTCACCACCACTATGACCGCCACCTCATCCTCATCATCATCATTGCTAGAATTTGAACTCAAGTTTGTTTTGGTGGTAAGCAAGGAAGTAAAATGTTTGCTTTTAACATATGGGAGAAGAATGGTAGGAAATTGAGTTGTAAATAGAAAATATCTTGAAGGCAAACTAAAAAAAAAAGAAAACCTACAGGCTGTGTGACCACAGGCAAGTCACTTAACCTCTTCCTGCCTCAATTTCCTCAACTGTAAAGAGGGAATAATAATGACATCTACCTCCCAGGATTGTTGTGAAGATCAAATGTCATAACACTGGCAAAGTGCTTAGCACCTAGCAGATACTTAATAAATGCTTGGTTTTTTCCCTCCTTAATTCTTGGTAAACCATAATGCTTAACCAATCAAATAGATCCTTGATCTCATTGACTCTGGAATTTGCTTCAGTGGTGTAAATTGCAACCCATCTATGGCTGGCCAAGTCAATGAAATTTGTGTCTATGTCCTGTATCTTTCTAAAGTTCTCTACTGGAGCCTATCCAACATGAAGGAGTCCTTCCTTCCTTTCTCCCAGCATTGGTAGGGTACCATCTGAGAACTCTCGCTATCCACCTGCCCTTGCTCTTTCCATACAACCATATCATCATCTCTTCGTATCATAGAATTCCTTCATGAGATCTCATGTTCTTCAGAGTTTCTTGTTTAGTCTATATTGCACCTTGTTCACAGTCACCATCTGTCTCTCCATTTTCCCCAATGTGATATTCATTTTTTTTGTTCTGCAGATACAGTAGTATTTCATGTTTTGTTGCTATGTAGCAATACCAGTAAAGCGCTAATATTGAAAAGAAGGACTTTCTGCTGCATAGGAAGCTCGAGTTCACTTTTCAAAATGCAATTCAGCCTGCTCTTCTCTTCCAGTTCAACTCAGGACCCAGTTCACTATCCATGTGTACTGTCTATCCCAGATATACACACTGTTAGACCATTTCTATGGGAGGCTGGGGATGGGTGGAGGTGGTCCATTCAAATGCATGTTGAAACCTGAGGAAGAGAAACTCTTCATCCACTTGATCTCTCAGTGTGGATGGACAAGTCAAACTCCTTTGTATTATTGTAGATCTCTTGTGGAGGTTTTGCTATGCTTTGGAGACTGATGCAATCTGCGAACAGGAACATCTGGAGGATTTCACCATCCATGGGGAATGACTCTTAGACCTGAACTTGGTGCTAGATTTCTTCCATTACAATGATGATTGCGTTTGGTGAGCATCTATCTTCCTGTTTTATGCCTCATCTGATGTTTGTTGCTAGAGGGCTGTTAATCAGGGTTATTTCTGTTATTACATTTTCCAAGAAATCTTGAATGACCTTGATCGATGCATAGCAGGCACTTGGCTATAAAAAGGCATGTAAGATGGCATTTTGGTCAAATGACTTAAAAACTTTCACCATCAACAAACAATAAGCTAAATGTGATTTTATATTCCCCACATCTTTTCAGTTAATTGTGAGATAGTACAGATGTGGGCCATTATTGATTATCACTTCAAAAAGCCTCCTGCTAATAATTCTTTCATTAAGAGTATGCCATTGATTTTATCTATCTATATATCTATATATATCTATATATAGATATATATCTATATATCTATATCTATCTATCTATCTATCTCTATCTCTATCTATCTATCTATCTATCTATCTATCTATATCTCCTGAGGATTTTTTATTCATGGGAGAATAGGCATATAGGTTATGGGTATTGTTTTCTCACTCACTTTAAAAAAATAATATCTGAGACTTTCCCCACGCTTTTGGTAATTTCCCTTCCTTCAGATACCTTCTATATTGGTCCCTCAATGTTCTCTTAATTGTATTGCCTCCAGCAGAGCTCTCCTACATATATATATACACACACATACACATATATATGTAATATATATTGTATATACATATACATATATACATGTATATATGTATACACATATATACATGTATATATGTATACACACATATATGTAATATATATTATATATACATGTATATACATATACATATATACATATATATGTGTATACACACACACACATTTGGTCAAATCAGCTATTTTTCTCGCAGTTGTTTTCTTTAGTACCTTCCTACATCTTCTCTAAGCACATCAGGATCTGTGATATTAATATCCAAGTGTGGTGGTTCCACCACCATTAATGGAGAAAACAATTTATAAAAATTATATTTTTGCTAATTATTCTTTTTTGCCTTTTCTTCTCTTTGTAGTCTTCCTTTCATTTTCATATTTGAATGTACTTGGTATGACTTTGTTCAGATATGATTTTACCTTCTACTACTTCTCTTTGTTTAATGAGATGACACTACTCAGCACCATCCATCATTCTTCTTCGTAAGATTTAAGAAATAAATTTGTATTATAATCTGGTGTTCCCTTTAGTAGCCAACTCCCTCTTTTAGTAAAAAAAAAAATCAGATTTTGCTGACCAAGATGCTTTCTAAGTTCATTTGCTTTCCTTGTGTCAATTTATTTACACTGGTTAAACTTCTGGATGAAATTATTATAGAAGGTGTCAATGTCATTTCTGTTGTCTAGTTTCCATTTTTGATTTTCAATTACTTAAATAATTCATGACTAAGTTATTTCAGTTACGTGCTACATCTTTTCATCATTACTATTTTTTTTGGTTAATTTTGATCTTGGCTGTTAGGAGGTGATGGTCTAACTATACACAGATGGCTGCCTCAGGATTAACTCCTACATCAGTAACAAGTCTTTTTCTGTCTGTTAAAATAAAATCTATTTCCATCCTTTCGGTGTTATTTGGTGCTCACCATGTACAATGCCTACCAATTCTTTTTAAATAAAGCATTCATGATGCAGAGATGTGAGCCTTCTGGGTTCAAGTTTTTGGCCTCTCTCATTCCTTCTCAATAAATGTTGTTTTCCTATATATTTCTCTATCCTCCACTTCCCTCCTTCCACTTTCCACTGAAGTCCTCAAGTATCAGAGTACACGTTGATTTCACTAGGAGGACCTTTTCAAATTCTTTTTAGAAATTATCTACCACTTCATCCTCAGCAACCAGTCTGGTTGTGTAACCTGCAATTCTTTTTATTGTGGTCTTTTTTCAAATACATATCTACTATGGCTCTTGATGACTAAATATCCCATCAAATAATGTTTCTTTTGGTTTCTGCTGTTCTGTCAACTCCTTTCTTTTCATCTCAGATGAGTATCTGTGGGCAAGCCTTACATTTAGTTGCAGCTTCTTTTTTCTGGTTTCATTCATAGTAAGAAAGTCAAGATTGAAAGGATTTGATTTCTACTTCAGTATGTCCATTTGGTGGTTAACAAAGATCTCATATTTAGAGAACTAACAGTAAAACAGAAGTTTATTGATGGTCTAAAATTGTGATTCTCAGAATCCTCTTTTCCTTTCCTGTCATTTCGACAATGTCACTTTGCAGAAGAGAGCTGCAAAGGACTGAGGGAAATTTTGCTTTGTTTTATTTTTTAATTTTTATTTATTTAATTTTTAATTTATGGAATAAATGTTCCCATAACATAGTATAATAACAAAAGATGATTGCACATGAAACTGCAAATCTACTATGTAGAACTTGCTATTCCTTTTAAATATATAATAAAGTTAACATGTAAACTTTTTTCCCTTCCCCCCCCAATGGCTACCATTAGACACAAATATGTATGTGTGCATATATACATACTATATATACATATATAGGAAAATCATTCCATACATACTTCTCTTTATCAGATGGTTGAACAAGTTGTGGTACATGATTGTGAGAGAATACTACTGTGCTCTAAGAAAGGATAAGTGCTCAATGATCTTAGAAAAACATGGATAGACTTACATGAAATAATTCAGAGTGAAACAAGCAGAACCAAGAGAACACTGTGTATGGTAACGTAAAAATTATTTTAAGAACAACTTTGAGCAAATAAGTTATTTTGACTGAGCGATGCTTTAAATTTGTTTGGCAGCTTCTTGAGCTGCCTTGGCAGTCATCCCAAGTGGCCACCTGGTGTTGTGTCTTTCTGTAATTAGGTTGGTTGGCCTTCAGAAAACAGCCTGCTACAGCTTATACACCATGGATATTGTCTTCAAGACCCTATGGTCACCTTCAGGCCACAATGGAGCATGGAGTATGTCTTTGTGGAGGTATACACAATGGTAATACATACTGAACCCATAGCTGGCTAAGCTAGTAGCACTACCAGTCTTTGGCAGGATCCAAGTTAATAGTACTTCATACATAGTTTTGATATAAAATTGTTCCTGAGTCCTCCAGATTGGTCTCAGAGTATAATATACAAGGTTCACTAGAATCTTCAAATTAGCTAGAATCTTAAAAGCCTAGTCACATTTCTTGTCCCAGTGATCCCCAAAGGGCATCAGAGGATTCACTCTTGATCGTCCCACGTTTTTCTAGGAGGGCTTTTTGTTCTCTTTAACCATATGCCCATGATTGAGCTTATTGCCAGATTTAGTGACAAACATAGTTCTTTGAAAACTTTTAATAGTAGGCTCTTACTTCCAGGAAAAATTTCGTCTCTAAATAATTCTTCAGAAGTGGCCAGATGAGAAGAACTTTAGTCTTCATCACTCTTTGATGAGGTGCTATGTGACAGAATTGCAATTTATCGATTAAGTACTCTGGGCAGGGAATCCATAAATGCCTTTGGGCATGCTCTCAAATTGGGAGAATCTCACTGGGTGGTGGGGTAGTACAGAGGAGTGAATAGAGCACTGGGCTTGGAGTCAGGAAGACCTGAATAAACCTGGCCTCAGGCACTTACTCGCTGTGTGACCTTGGGCAAGGAGATAATAATTATAAAATATTTTACACATCTTAAAGCACCATATAAATGCTAGTTGTTGTCATCAGCATCATCTTCATCATCATCCCCTTGCCATGGATGCTTGACAGTATCTCTGTCCTCATTCAACACTGGAAAGGAAGAGGGAGAAAGGGAATAAGCATTTATCTAATGCCTACTATGTGCTCGGTGTAGTGTTGAGCACTTTACAAATGCCTCATTTGATCCTCATAATAACACCGCTGAGTAGATGCTACAATAGCCTCATTTTGTAGTTGAGGAAATCAAGGCAAACAGAAATGAAGTGATGCTATGGTCACTCAAGAGTAGCTTGTCCATCCAGCATTACATCAAAGACAAAGTTCTCTCTCTCTCTCTCTCTCTCTCTCTCTCTCTCTCTCTCTCTCTCTCTCTCTCTCCTCTCTCTCTCCCTCTTCTCCCCACCCCAGTTCAGAGGTATACACTAACTTTATGAAGGCATTTTTTTGGGCTCCTAGAATTACCACCCCTATTATAATCAGGCTTCTTGGATGCCAGATGTGAAGAAATGATTTAGAACCTAATCATAATTAGTAAAAATAGATAGCTACCAGAAGGCTCAATTCTTCACCGAGGGACACCCTTCCAAGTAGACTTAGTATGAGGGTCAACATCTCTGGATCTCTGTGTCTTGCCTCCCCTCTCCACCCAGGAAAATTCGATGCTCATCCATTCTCCTTGTCTTCAACAGTTGAGGGAGTTTTTGTGTCACTTTTCCTGGAGGTGATTAGCAGTGTTTGCTCCAGGTGCAAAAATAACTAGTTATAGTTCTGGAGAAAGGTAACATTTTTGGGCTTTATTTTAGAACATGATTATATGATTTGAGAAGCAGCATAGTATAGTTAAGGGGGCAGAGTGGTTAGAGAAATGAACCTAGAGTTGGGAAAACCTCAATTCAAATATAACTTTAGGTATGTGGATACCTGAGCTGACAGTCTGGGTTCAAGTCCTGACTTTGATACATGTGGGCTGGGTGACACTGGGTTAGTTACTTAACTTTTCACTGCCCCAGGACATTCTCCAACACGGTCCATTATAGAATTATGGCAGATCTGAATTGGTAAAGGTAGTTTTCTCTCCTACATAGATGAAATCATAGATCTGGATCAGTTTATGTGTAAACTATCGCACTATTGGACTCTTTCAATGTTTTTCTTCATTATTTTAGAATTAACTCTCTCCTGAGACTACACCTGGCATACATTGCTATAATAACACTACTTATATACATGCCCATTATTGCTCCTTCAAGCCTTCCATTTGACTTTCTTGTATTGACCTTTATTGAAAAGGTTTTGTCAGCATTACTTGTCACAGTTGGCAAGGATGCATGGATGTTTGGGAAATGTTGATCCAGTGGTGGTTGGCCCAGTGTAGAAAAGATGACAGTTGTCTAGACCACAAGGCCGGAAGCCATTTATCACTGGGAAAGAAAAGGAGCTCAGAGTCTTATAGTCTTGCCATTTGTAGTTGACTCCAAGTCACAGAAGGATTCTGTCAAAGAGGAGAAAAACACTGCTCTTCAGTTGGAAGAACAATGATTTGAAAAGGAAAGATATGTTCTTATTTGCAGCATTTTCTTTTTCTTTTTCTGGGAATAATCAAGGAGTAAAAGCTGATTACTTGAAATCTATCATTCTGCTATCTCAGTTTTGGAGATGAGACCTTCCCCAATCCCTCAGCCTCCTCTCCTGTCTGGTCTGAGGGCTAGATGGTGGAACACTGGACTCCCTCTTAAGCTTCCCTATATAGAAGGCAGGAACCAGGACTTGCCAGATAATTCTGTACTCTGCATCTGCAGCTCTACTTGGTTTGAACTCTTATCCTTCACTCCCACCCCATGGTACACCACCCCCTTCTTCCAGCTTCCTTCTGTGCATTGTCTTCTCCCATTAAATAGTAGACTCCTAGAAGGCAAGGACTATCTTTCTTTCTTAGTTATATCTCCAGGGGCTTAGCACAGTACCTGGCACGTAGTAGGTGCTTATAAATGTTGTTTGTATTGTATAGTATTAAAGTAGGCTGCCAAAATACAAAGAAATTCATTTTTTAAAATGTATTTCATTTTTAATTCATGAAATAAACATTTCCTTGACATAGTATGATAAAAAAGATGATTGCACATGAAACTACAAATCTATTATGTACAACTTATATTCCTTTTAAATGTATGATAAAATTATCATGTAAATTTCTTTTTTTTTTTCCTTTTTTCTCCCCCCTCCATCCTGGAGATGGCTACCATTAGACTCAAATAGGTATATATATATATATATATATATACATACATACATATATATATGTATATATACATACATATATATATATATATATACATACATACATATATATGTATATATACATACATACATATATATGTATATATATATAATATATATGTGTGTGTGTGTGTGTGTGTGTGTGTGTGTGTGTGTTGTGTGAAATTATTCTATACACACTTTTATTTATCAGTTCTTTCTCTGGATGCAGATAGTGACTTTCTTCATTTGTCCTTTATGGTTAATTTGGGTATTTATAATAGTTATTCTTAAAACAATATTGCTGTTACTGTATACCATGTTCTCTTGGTTCTGCTCATTTTGTTTTTCATTACTTTGTGCAAGCCTTTCTATATTTTCTAAAATCATTGAGCTAATCATTTCTTATGGACAGTAGCATTCCATCACAATCATATACCACAACTTGTTCAGCCATTTCCCAATTGATGGACATCCCTGCAATTTCCAGTTCTTTGCAACCACAAAGACAGCTGCTACAAACATTTTAGAACATATAGGTTCTTTTCCTTTTTCCCTAATAAATTTTGGAAATAGACCCAGAATTGATATTGCTGGGTCAAAGGGTATATACAACCTTTTTTGGTTGTGCTTGAGCCAAAGAAAAGAAGACATTTCATACATTTACAGTAAAATAAAATTTGTAAAAAAAATCTGAATGATTACAAGAAAAGATGAAGATGCCATATTTTCAATTCAACAAATATCCTTTAAGGGCTTTTACTGTTACCTTTTGGGAGAATCACAAGAGACCAGAATCTTAGATTTGGGAAGGGCTTCAGAGGTTAAATAGTTTAACCAATCCCTGAACAAGTATTATCTCTATCACATCCTTGCCAAGTCAATCTATTAGTAATCAAGACTTTAAGAACCTCCAAAGTGCCAGGCCCTGTGCTACGTTCTGTGATACAAATACAAGCAGAAAGAAAGAAAGGTGCAGCCCTCAATGAGCATGTATATTTTAATGGGAGAAGACAATACATAAAAAGAAAAAAGAGGATGGGAAGAAGACTTCTCATTAGGGACATGGTAGAAAAAGTCCAGAGTTCAGCCAGGAAAGTAATGAGAAATAACTGATTCATGAAATGGAGGCTTCAGGAGGAGCTATCCAATCACAAGGAGAGTGTGCAGGGGCTGTGGGTTCTTCTGATGTGTGAATTCTGGGGCCATTGCCAGCTGTCCTGACCTATGTCTGGCCACTGAACTCTGAAGACTCTGGAGGAGTGAGGCTGATGACTTTGCACAGCTCTGCCTCACTCAAATCCAATTCACTTGCAAATCAAGATATCACCCTTCTGAAGTCATTGGCCCTCTTCCAGAATGAAGGATGAACAAGAATGAATTCCAGGATGAGGGGGAACTTCCAAGATGAAGAAGTTTTTTGCACATGATGGAGAAAGTCTGGAGTTTATCCTAGAGAGGAATGAGATTACCAAAGAGATGGAACTTATTCCCACCTGAGACAGTCAATGCCTGGTCTAGTTAGCTACAATTTTAGGAGGGTTTTTTTTAACCCTTAAGCCTAAATTCACATTTTAATAACATCCTGCTAACGATCCTAGTTCTGCCTCTGGGTTCGAGCTGAACAAGGATAATCCCTCCTAAATGCAATAGCCCTGTGGGTATATGAGGACAGGTGTCAGATCTTGAGAAGATTTTTTTTTCATTAAGGGAAAAATTCCATGGTCTTTGCTATCTATGAGCTTATATTACACTATTTAGCACTTGATTCTATAAGCTACATGAATTCATTTTGTGAGTGTGTTTTACAAAACAGAAGAAATTGTGGTCTGCAATAATGTAAGAATAACAGCAAAATGAACTTGGTGAAGGAAGTGGATGAAGGTTTCTCAACCTTCCACTGCTTAGAAATAATGAGCTGTCAGTGCCACAGTGGAAGAGAGATGAGCTTGGACTCTGCTGAAGTGGTTTCTGCCTTCAGTATTAGCATGCCACTTACATGTAAGTTTTATCAGTCAAGGAGGTGAAAGGATAGACTCATTCATTCATTTATGCATTCATTTATCCATTTATTTATTTTTACTTGATCTGTGATTTCATACTGTGAGGAGCTACTGCTAATTGAGATGAGGTCCTTCTCTACAATTTATAATCTGCGAGTTTCCTGGGAATACTGAGAGGGTGAGTGATTTGCCCAGAGTCTCATAGTCAGTATAGGCTAGAACTCAGACCCAGATCTTTCTGACTCCAAGGCCAACTCTCCATCCTTTAGGCCACACTCAGCTGTAACTTATGGATCATGAATGAATCAATTGGTTTTCCATGAAATGATCTGTAGCCTCCCCTGTGACTTAACTTCTCTCTGATGATGGTAATATCCCGTTCTTCATATCTAAGATTGCTGGTGAATTATTGCTCTTGAAAGAAATGTTTATTTCTCTCTTATATTTAATAACTAATTATTGAATTAGGACCAAAGTTTTTCCCCTTTTCTAATTCTTCATCTAGAAATCAACGAGTGTGGAAAATCTTGGGCAAAGACTTACCCAGGTTAAGATCTAATCAAAGACAGTAAAAGTATTTCTAAGTTTAGATGAATGGATGAATTCCTGTTCATTGTGTTTACTCAAACAGGTCTGGGAAACTGTGGATTCTCCCTTTTGTCAGATAGATGATATGAAATTTGATAAATCTCTTTGACCAAGATTTGGATGCTCACTGTCATGTACCTCAAGACCCTCATTGGGATATAATGCACCTGTTATTATAATATTCATTTTCTCATTAATTATTATACAAACAGAGTTGATTGCCACCCTCAGGTACACTGGCTCTTCCAAAGGCATATAAACTGTGAGTCTACCTGATGAGGGGTCTTTGGCATTGAAGAGTGCCACGGACCTGTTTTATTAATAACATTCTAGCATTATTAATAAAATGACTAATTACCCCAAAACAACGTCTCTTGAATTTTTTGCATGTCACACTCTTATGCTCCTTTACCTGGTTCCATTGTGACCAAAGGCTAGTACTTTTGAGTTGATGAGATAGTGTAAGGCATGCAGCCTGTGGGCATGTAAGGGAATGGGGGGTAACTGACACTCTTACCAAATGGACTTGTGATCTCAGCCTCATTAGCATCATTCTGTAAGCAGTTAAGTCATCTGGTGAAAATGAGTGCTGTAGGGCATGGTTATTTTTTCAGGCAATGACATATGGATTTGACTGGGTGGAAATAAAATAGCTGTGTTATAATGAATGGTGTAACATGATCTCTGTACATCTTTCTCGGAGTCAAGATTTAGGCACTGGTGAAAAACTACTTGCTTATCTTCCTGTATATAAGGGCAAAGCACCAGATTTCAACAGCACATAAAAGCAAAAAATACTTAGCTTAATGTTTAACTTAGGTGTTGATATTCTAAATATGAGGTCCTAGTCCAATGACCAATGCGTGGATCATTGGAGGAACTGATTCTTATCAACCAGGACCTTCTTGCTAAAAATGAAACCAGAAGACAGAAGGAAGTTGCTACAGAATGGAAGAATAACTCACAGATTCACCTTGGAGAGGCATTTGGCAAGGTTCATTTTATCATTCATCTAAAAGGAAAATGAAACATTTCATGGGATTTTGGGTTATTTCACACTGTAATGTTGATGATAAATATATGCAAAAAGAAGACTGAAAATAATTAAATGGATGTTTATCAACATCTTTTGCACTGTTTTTCTATGAAGAATTCAATGACTATCCAAATTAAATGAGAAAGAGGAGAGAGGGAGAGAGAGAGAGAGAGAGAGAGAGAGAGAGAGAGAGAGAGAGAGAGAGAGAGAGAGAGAGAGAGAGAGAGAGAGAGAGAGAGAACTTGGCAACTTTAATGCAAAAAGGGAAATAAGGTAGTGATGGCCAAAATATATCTTGGAAAATATGGCTCAAGAGTAAGGAATTAGAGGCCAAAAACTTATAGAGTTTGCAGACAGCTTTTAATCATGATACTTTCTTTGAGAAAAGAATTGAAAGCACTGGCAAGGTGAGTGTTGAATTAAAAATCACAAAAATAAAATTAATTGTATTTTAATGGAAAGGAAGCTGTTTTCTATTGATGTGAGATTTACTCCTTAAGGAGCTATCTGCATATAGTCAGATCACTGACTTCTTAGTGCAAAGACCAAAATTAATGCCAAGCTAAGAGAATGAATAAAGAGGAGAAAAAGAAAAAGCATGCAATTAAAGTTTAAGAAGCAATGGACATAACAAATGCAAGTTAAAACTATAAGGTCCTGTTATGACTTCTGATTTCCAAACCTGTTGAGATTTCTAATTTAGATCACGAAGAAAAGTCATGCATATTGGAAAGAAAAGTCCCTATGGACTTCTTTGCAGGTTCGAATTCACAAGAAACTATTCAGCATAATAAATAGCCCAATTAGAGAAAAAGTTATAAGAAATATGAACATAGAATTTTAGATTTGTGCAGGATCTCAGGGGCCATCTGGCCGAGTCCGTACCTGAGCAAGAAAGAACTCCCTGGAAGACATTCAGACAAGTAGTCATTAAAAGTCATTAAAGTAGTTTGCTTAAAGACTTGCTGCCTTCCCAGGAGACTCATTGCACTTTTGGACAATTGTAATTGTTATCATTTTTTTCCCATTGTAAGCCTAAATCCCATAAAAAGTAAACTCTGTGAGAGCAGGGACAGTTTTGTTTATGCATCGCCAGAGATCACAGCCCCTTTACACTTGGTGAAAAGTGGTTGGATTGAATTAATTTGAAAGGGTTGATAATAAGTGAAAGCAGCTCTATGGTGAATCTGCAAATATCTATTTCTCTTGTAGAATAACACAACAGTACAAGAAGGATCAGTCAAAATAAATCTCATTTATTTGGGCTTCATTCAAGGGCCTTGCTTGGATTTTGTCCAGACTCAGCACTAGGGGTAGGCAAGGTAGGCAGTTTAGGGAACAATATAAAGGTGGCTCAAATGAGGGACACTTCTTACTATTACTTTTTATTCATGTGGCTTTTAAAAAATGCCAAAATAATATAATATACATTGTTTGAGGCAGTGAGGTTTCATAGTAGAGTGCTGGACCTAGAGTCAGGAAGATCTGGGTTCAAATCTCACCTTAGACACTTATTAGCTGCAATATTAGGCAAATTACTTACCTTTATGTCTGTCTCAGTCTCTTCATCTGTAAGAGCATGGATCATAATAGTACCTACCTCTCAGGGTTGTTGGTTGTGAGGATAAAATAAACTCATATTTTAAAAGTGCTTTGCAAAGCTTAGAGTGCAATGTAAATGCTAGTTACTATTGTTATTCTTCGTTATTATTATTATTATTATTATCATTATTATTATTATTATTTTGTAGTTCATCAAGTTACATGAGTTCTAGTGAAGGACAAAGTCCCCAGTAGGCAGTTCACCAGTGGATTTTTTGAGGGAGAAGGAGTTGGGGATTTACTAAATAGTATAACACATGGGTTGTTAATCTATTTTTTTTGGTGTCATGTCATAGACATTCTAGTGAAGACAATAGACCCTTTTTCAGAACAATGCATAAAATAAGATGCATAGGATTACAAAGGAAATCAAATATATCGACATGAAGATGTCATTTCTTTCCTGTCTGAGTTCATGAAATTCCTGAAATCTATCCATAGACTCTAAGTGGTATATGGACCTCAGTTCAAGAAGCTTTGGTCTAACATGAATGAATTCACAGATCTTTTGAAGTATTAAAGAACTTCTGATAACTAGCTATTCCAGATAATGTTTGTTTCTGGTTAATTTCTAAATATGTGGGAGAGTGTTTGGCTTCAAACTTTGCACAAGTATTTCAAGGTTATTTCAGAATTAATGGAGTTTTGTGTAATTGAAAAAAAAAGTTCTTTCCCTTAAATTAGTGAAGGTTGGTAGAAGAAAGGAAGGAAGGGAGGAAAAAAGGAAGAAAAGAAGGAGAAAAAGAAAGATTTTTAATGCTTAATAGTATTTTATTTTTTCCAATTACATGTAAAGACCATTTTAACATTCAGAATAATTTTTTTAAAAAAGTTTAAGTTCCAAATTTTCTCCCTCTCTCTTCTCCCTTTTCCCTTCCTTAAAATATAGGTTATATAGGCTATATATGTGCACTCATGTAAAACATATTTCCATATTAGTCATTCTGTGAAAGAAGAAACAGACCAAAAGGAAAAAAAAACCTGAAAAAATAAAGAAAGTAAAAATAGTATGCTTTAATCTGCATTCAGACTCCATCAGTTTTCTCTGGATGTGGATAGCATTCTCTATCATGAATTCTTTGTAATTGTCTTGTATTATATCTATATTCTTGGGAATATCTTGTCTGGCATTATATTGCAGATAATGAATCATAGTTGATCATCACACGATGTTGTTGTTGCTGGGTACAATATTTTGCTGGTTCTACTCACTTCACTTTGCATCAATTCGTATAAGTCTTTCCTGGATTTTCTGAAATCTGCATGCTCATCATTTCTTATGAGACAATAGTATTCCATTACATTCATATACCACAACTTGTTCCACCACCCCCAAATGATGGGCATCCTTTCAATTTCCAATTCTTTGCCACCACAAAACGCTACTATAAATATTTTTGTATATGTGGTTCCTTTTCCCTTTTTCATCATCTTTTTGGGGTACAGACCTAGCACTGGTATTGCTAGATCAAAGGGTGTGCAGAGTTTGATTGCTCTTTGGGAATAGTTCCAAAGTGCTTGCCAGAAAGATTGGATCCATTTATAACTCCACTAACAGTGCATCTGTGTCCCAACGTTTCTACATCCTCTCCAACATTTATTTTAATTTTTTTGTCATATTAGCCAATCTGATTTGTATGAAGTTATATTTCAGAGTTGTTTTAATTTGCATTTCTCTGATCAAAAGTGATTTAGAGCACTTCTTCATGTGCCTGTAGGTATCTTTGATTTCTTCATCTGAAAACTGCCTGTCCATATCCTTTGTCCATTTATCAATTGGGGGATGAGTTGTAATCTTAAAAATTTGACTCAGTTCTTTATTTTTGATAAATGAGGCCTTTATCAGAGATACTTGCTATGAAATTGTTTCCCAGCTTTCTGTTTTCCTTCTAATCTTGGTTGCACTGATTTTGTTCGTACAAAAGCTTTGTAATTTTATATAATCAAAATCATGCATTTTACATCCCATAATACTCTCTATCTTTCATTTGGTCATAAATTTTTTCCCTTTTCCATATATCTAACAGGAAAACTATTTCTTGTTCTTCTAATTATGATATCATCATTTATGTTTAACTCATGTACCTATTTTTTTTAGTCTTCTGTGTATTTATTATTTTACCATAGAATGCCTAAAACAGATCATCAGAATTGCCAAATAGTCAACTGTGCAAAATAGTATATATAGTGCTTAAGCACAAATGGGAGACATTTTTAAAAAAAATACTTAAACACAAATTTATAGTCCTACAAATGAGCATTTAAAGTAAATGATCTAAATTGACCTGCCTCATTGGACCCAGAGTAACTGTACTTTGGTTTTCCAAAACTGATAGAATCAATATACTAAACCATTATCAGTTCAGTATGTGAATAATGGATCATGATAAATGAGTCCCTTTTTCTAAGAGCTTTTCCTGGATCCTTTACAAACATGATCTGGTCTGGATAAAAAGACAACAAAAATTTCTTGAAGGTCAATGATTCAAAATGACAAATATGGTTAAGTATTCTCTATGATCTATATTCACTGTTTCCATTTTAGTTATGATTTGCTGAGATTATTTTCTTCAATCCATATACAGGACAAGCACAAAAGCTCCACCTGTGCCTCTCAAAACATTGGACCAGGCACGCTTGAAGAAAGCTTTGCCAACCTCATCTTTAGCCACCTTCCTCCAGCAGTCAATTGTCCCAGGGTACAGGATATCAGCTCATTTGCACCCAGACTGCATCATCATTTACTGCCCTTGCTGTATCAAAGGGAGTCTTGTACCTGTTTTTACCTTATCTTGGTATATGGCATAAGATGTGGGACTATACCTAGTTTCTGCCATACTGTTTTCTATTTTCCCCATGTTTTTGTTAAATACTGAGTTCTTATCCTAGACCCCAGGTTCTAGGATTACTATGGTAATTTGCTACTGCGTCTTGTGGACCTAGTCTATTCCACTGATATATGACTCTGTTAGCTAGTACCAGACAGTTTTGATGACTGCAGCTTTATAATATAGTTTGAGATCTGGTATGGCCAAGCTACCTTGAAGGAAGGATATTTTTTGTGCTTCAAAAATTTTGATTTGTAGATTGATCACAAACCACAGATAGCTCTTTGTGTATATACATTTGACCGTTAAGAAAAATACCTTAATGTATCTGCACTTTCATATTGTTAATAAATGTGTTGTGGACTACAATGAATCATTAGCTTTGGAAGCACTAAGACCTTAGACCTAGGAATCTTACACTCATCCATCCTCCATGGCCTAAAAAGTCCACTTGGTCCTCCCCTTCCTAATTTTTGACCCAAGGAAGCACCCTCTCTTCTAGCTTGACAAGACCTGCTTTTGTCATTCCTTTAGCTTCCTCCCACTTCCATCTCTCTTTCTCATACCATATCTCTTTATGACCAGGCTCTCTCTGCTCTTCAAGATGACAATTAGCTAATCCGATTAACTGATTGCAGGAAGGCTTTATTAAGAGGTATGCCAAGTGCTGGGGATATGAATATAAGCAAGAAGAAAGGCAGTCCCTCAAGCAACTTATATTCTAATGGTGGTAAACAATACACAGCAAAGAGTTGAAAAACAGAGAGTTGGAGTGGGAGGAGGATAAAGGTACATGGTTTTGGGGTCAAGAAAGTCAGGAACAGGACTGGGAGGGGAATGAAAGCAGACTAGACTGGCCCCTTCACAAAATAAAGACTTTAGGAGGAACTCACCAATGGAAGGGACATTCCGTGGTGAGCAGGCCAATGGATTGATGGGATGTTCCAGTGCAAGGAGGCCCCAGGTACTGAGGAAAGTTCAAAGATGAGTCAGGAGATGCATGATTTTGAAATCCAGAAAGTCAGGAACGGGGCCAGATAGGGACAATAGTGTTACAGTAAGACAGGATGGTAGTATGGAAATAGTGACAGATACGAGTTCAGTTCTTTACTTAGCTGCTTAATATTAACCATGGGCCAGTCAGTCATACTCCTTTTTGGATCTTAGTTATCTCATCTGTGAAATGGGGGATTTGAATTGATGGCATCTTTCAGTTCTAATCTCCCATCTCCACATCTATGAGCCTATAGTGGTAAGAGCTTGATGGCTTATTTTATTTTAAACCTTTTCATTCCTTCAAAATTCTTGAGTTTTTTTTGTCATTACTAATTATAATACTAACGATATAATATACCTGTGTTGTTTTACTTAAAATTAATGAACCTCTATCCAAAACCAGACAAAAGATTCCACAAAAAAAAAAGCCAAACTCATTGAAGTGAAAGCAATAATGGGAAAATGTATACACCATCTGGCTTAGACAGCTCTGCCAAAGAAATATGAGGGCCTGGGTTACTTCTCTGATGAGAAGAGGGAAAAGACACATGTTTCCTTTGTTTTTGACAAGTAAAAAGGTATTAATATGTGACATGAGAGATGTACTTTAGGCTATGGAGATTTGAGAAGTAGGAGGAATAACAGTAGACATCTGAGCTTGACACTGATGTGAAAAGAGGCCTTGGCTGACTGCCTGATAAAGCATGTCAAAGATAAACAGGGAAGCTAGTCTTTTTTTTTTCTTTCATGGTGGAGAGCAATAAACTCTTTTCCTATGAAGACAGTTTTATTAAGAGAGCAGTGTACATCCTGAGGATGTTAGCGGAGATTAAGTCTGACAGAAGATTTAAGAAGGAGCTAAACAGCCTCTCATTTAGAAGGAACGATAAAGTGTTTCCAACATGGCTAGAAGATATTAAACTGAATCAAAGGATGGGGGAGTTGGGGTGCAGAGAGTTGTTATAACCCCCCAGTCACATGCAAGTAGGTTAAAGACCTAACGAGATTATCTAATCCCCTGACAGATATGAAGAGGACCTTTGTCATTGAATGTTGGAAGGCCCCTCACTAAGTCATTTGGTACCAATACTGCATTTTCTTTTTCTTTTTTATTGAGACTAGAGCTTCTGATCTCATCCAAACTGGAAATGTAGACGTGTAGGTCCAATTCCACTGATGATCAGCCAAAATCTTTGACCTGCTTTGGTTTTGATCTGGGTCAATTCATCCCATATTGATGCAGACATTTAAGCGTCTTAGCATACTGCAGCTCAAAACTCCTGAACCTGGAGTAATCCACCAGTCTCAGCCTCCCCAGTATCAGGGATTACTGCTACACCACCATTACCAATTTACAACATCCCACTTTAAATCAAGGGAATTTGGGTTGGGTTTTGTCTTGGAATCTTAGTTTTTTCTTTCAACAGACGCAGACATGTAAGATCAGACAAAAAGATTAGACAAGTTGAGGGCAGGGTCTAGCATCAGACAATTAGCAACTCTTGGAGGAGAGAGGATCTGCACCCAGGCCATTTCTGAGTCCAAGTCTCAGAACCTTCGCCCTGACTTCTCAGGGGAGTCAGGAGTTGGAAGAATCTCTCCAGGAACAGGTGAGTATACTTGTGGCTGACAATGACTCAAAGAATGAGAAGAGTAGGGCTCCAACATTGGAAGCAGCTGGCATGGTAGAAAATACTGAGTAATTAAAAGATGTGGGTGCAAATATTGTTTTTGATGATTGCTGTCTTTGTGACCTTGGGCAAAGCACTTAGCCTTCCTGGTCTTTAGTTTATTCATCTTTAAATTAAGGCAGTGGATTAAATGGCCTCTGAGCTTCATTACAACTCTAGATCTATGACTTTCTAGAAGCCAAAAAGCCTCTGGTTGTCAGGCATACCCTATTTTACAGCTTTTTAATCCCTCTGAGGATTGACTTTCTCTTTTGGCAAATGAAGGGATAGGTAAAAAAAAATATTCTATGATTCTGGGACTGTAACAATGCTTGTGTATCAATAATTATGCCCCAGAGCTCATGGTAATATTAAGCCTTCAACAAATTATAGATTTGTATCTATATTTATGATTATCTATGTATCTCTGTCTACATCTATATCTACTTCTATGTCTCTGTCTACCACTACATCTACACTTCTTTCTGTCTCTGTCTCTATCCATATTTATCTATATCTACCATTTATCTCTCTCTCTCTCTCCCTCTCCATTTCTGTCCACATCCATATCTACATATAATTTTATATCATATCTGCATCTATTTCTATGTTTGTGTCTGTCTACTTCTCTATCTATGTCTCTCTCTCATCTATCCACATCTACATCTACATCTGTATCTATACCTACATCTATATATTGATATCTATAATTATCTATCTCTGTTGTGTCAAACTCAAAGTGAAATTAATCTTTGCAAGCCACATATTGATTTTAGAAAACTACAAATTAATATTATCTGTGTTATATTGTATTTTTATTTATTTTATTAAATATTTCTCAATTACGTTTTGATCTGGTTCAGAGCACTTTCTGGGGCCTTGAGTTTGACACCTCTGATCTTTCTCTCTCTCTCTCTGTCTGTCTCTCTGTCTCTCTGTCTCTCTCTTCCTAGTTCAGCAAAGCCCTTTCAAGTTTTGAGCTCATTCTTATGTATTCATGTATCAAAATTCGTTCAACCATTTGCCAATCAATGGAAACTCCTATCACTTTCTTTTCAATATCTTGATACCACAAAAAATTCTGCTATGAATATTTTGGTATATATGAGGTCTAGATTGTCATTGACCTGCCTCTGCTAAATACCCAGCAGTGGTCTTATTGGTAAAGGAGTATATATAGTTCAGTGACCTTTCTAGTTTAATCCCAAATTGCTTTTAAGAATCCATAGAGAATTTATGGCACTGCCAAGAGTATTTCTGTGTGCCTGTCTCCCAATCACTCCTTCAGCATTGACTATTCTCAACTTCAGCATCTTTACCCGAGGTGAGACCTCAGAGATGTTTTAATTTACATTTACTGTTTCTTAGTGTCATCACTTTTTTCATATGAATCACATAAACACAGAATATTAGAGTTGGTTTCTCCAACTCATTTCTGTCAATTCTATAAATACATACATATATACATTATGCGTATATTTATGTATTGGGGCAGGTAAGTGGCATTGTGAAGAGAATGCAGGACTGAAGTCAGGAAGACCTGAGTTTAAATCTGGCCTCAGACATTTACTAGCTGTATGATCCTGGGCAAGTCACTTAACCCTATTTGCCTCAGTTTCCTGATAAGGAAAATGTAAAATATGAAACGAGCTGGAGAAGGAAATGGAAAACTACTCCAGTATCTTTGCCAACAAAACCTCAAATGGGGTGATAAAGAGTAGGACATGACTTAAAAACAACTGAACTATTTATATATTATCTGATGAAGACTTGCTTTCTTGTGTTTCCTATGTGCTGTCCCCAAAATGCTTTAGTAATTCAAAGGATTGACATTTTTGTTGGTATAGAGGTACCTCCTACCCCTCTATGAGTTAGTGGATGATCTTGAAGAAATTCTGGGACTAAAACAATTCTTCACTTAATTACCAACCTGGTGACTAGTGTAACCAAAATAAATAGTTTGAATTTTGACCTTATTTTTCCCAAATGAGAGACATAGATAGGTTTTATATTTTAATAAGGGAAGTGGATAGTGAATTAACTTAGTAGTAACCATTCTCCACAGTTTAACTATTTTAACTTGATACACACACAATAGTTTCTTGATAAATGCAGTAATTGATTGTAAAGTTGGCTCCTTGTATGTGTCTATATTTAATGCATCTGTCAATATAATTTGAGTCAGTTGTCACTTAGTGCTATAACACTATATGCTAAAGCTTTTGTACCATGAAAGGGCAATTAACCTTTTTTCTATGTTACTTTCTCAGACCACCAGTTAATAAGAGAAAGAATAGCTCTAAAATATGTCCCCAGACACATGATTGTGACTCCCCTAAAATTAGTGATACAAGCTTGTTTTAGGGGTTTGGTTTTTGGATGACAGTTTATATAAAATAACAAAGATGTAGGTCATCAACTGGCACCTTATGCTCATGAATAGAAAATCAAACCTACAGCTCATGTTGAACACTTGGTTTTGACTCTGGAAAGATCATGGAAGGACAGAAGGTAGGGGGAAGAAACTAAAAGTATATCAAGTTTGTCTTCATTAGTCTCCTCACGTAATGCTGTACTCCTTTTTATCTGGGTGTCTCACTGCCCCCAGACTACTCTCTCTGTCACTTTGCCCTTGCAGGCACGTTAGGCTGGTAGTATCTTTCTATAAGTCTTTCCACACCAATTAGTACTTATTTATATTGGGTCTTATCTTTTCAAGGTCCATGATGTTAGCTAGCAATGCTTATAAAATAATCTATGCCATTATGATAAAGGAGGAAGGCTAGAGGGCTGCTTACTATTTGTACTTCTCTATTCCTGTCAATGGGTCATATAAGTCATCCAGATTACCAAATTATACCTTTTCATCCTATGGCTCCAGATTCTCAGAATCAAGGAATTTAAGAATTGGAAGGGACCTCAGTGATGATCTAGTCTGATCCTTATAAGAAAAAAAGCCCCTAATAGTATAAATTCACAAGCAGGCATCTAGCCTTTGTCTTCAAAGAGGAAGGATCCCCTTCTTCTAGAGGCAGAGAAATCCATTGCCTCCAGACACAGCCCATTTCATTTTTATAGCTCTAATCATTAGCATTTTTTCTTATATCAACCTAAATTTGCCCCTTTGATTTTAGTTCTAAAGCTAAGCAGAAAGTCTGATTTTTCTTTAAATACGTGAAGACAATTCTCATGTCTTCCCCACAGTTTTCTTCTAGGCTAGTTAGGCATTTAAGTAAGTAACTAACATTCTAGGCTAGTTCCTTCAACCATTCCTCATGGGGCATGGACCCAAAACCTTTTACAATTCTGTTTTCTCACCCTGGTCCCTGGATATTTTCTAGCTTAGAAATATCCTTCTAAAAATAAGACTTAATGAAAGCTTATTGAATGGAATTGAATATTGCATACTAACTATTTTGAAGAGTGGTATATCTCAGTGTAGAGATCTAAAGGAAAGATTATTATTGCCCCTGGACAAGGGGGAAGGCATTATGGAGAAAGAAGTGTTTGAAATGGACATTATTTGAAAGACAAGAATTTAACAAGTAAAGTTTGAGAGGGAGGACATTTCAGACATAGGTATTAACCTAAGAAAAGATATAGAAATGAGAAAGTGGGATTTCTAATGTCTACTTTGGAGCATAGAGTCTACTTTTCTTCTTAAAGTTAATGTTTCACTTTATCTTTACCCATCACTTTATCTCAATCTCATGTGTAGTAGGTTTCATCACATTACTCACCTACTCAAAAAACAAAAGACAAATAAACAAACAAAAAACTTTGCTAGTTCCTCATTGTCTACTGAAATCAGTCCTAACTTCTTAGTCCAACACTCCAGCTTCTGACCTAGTCTTATATGATATTAATGCTTGGCCTAGTCTGGATACATTTCCATGGAAGAAGTAGATGAGTCAAATTATGTAAAAACAATAGGCTTTTATCAAACATACATTTATTCACAAAAGGGAAGTCATAAGGCCAAAATTGAGACTCTCAGGTCAAGCAATGAAGGGTTTAGAGTGAAGGGTAAATCCTGATCACAGTCACTGAAGAAGCAAGGATGAAACTCGAACTCTGTCACCAGAGATAAAAGGATGTTTCTGTGACTCATCCAGGAAAAGGATATTACCTGATCTTGTGTGAAATGATTTTAAAGGTATCAAGGAGAAGGAAGGAGATAATTGATCAATCCATCAATCAATCAACATATAAGGCTTCAGTCAGCATTCACTATGTGTCAAATATTGTGATAAATATTGAAGATGCAGCAAAAATAGTCCTCTTCACCATATCATTAGCAGACCTAAACCAGTTACAGATTGTCTAAACATGCTCAGAGTCCATGTTGGGATATTGAATCAGCCAAGCTTATTCTCCTAAGAACTGGGCTTATTGGCCAGTCTCCCCCTTAAACTCATTATTATTTCTTGGCTTCATGATGGCTCAGGGCAAGGGACAGTCCGTCCCCCATTTCATATATATGGAATATCCTTCGTGGGATATTGCTCATGAGGGAAAATCAGTCTTTGTTAAAAGAAATGTCCTTGGAGCCTAATCTATTTTTTAAAAACAGCTGCTTCCCGGATGACCTGCTCCAGCAATAATGCCCCATCTTTGTAGTTAGCCCTTCTCGTTCCTCTTTCCATTGTCTTTGTCCACAGTTCAAGATATATTGCAGTCTGCAGATCCAGGGAAAATATGGCAGTGCACACACACTTACCCCTAAATAGATTTGTAATAGAATATTAGCTTTAAGTATAGGAACTACTAAACTACAATGTTGTATTTTTAGTTCTTAGGGAAAGAGGCAGAAACAATAAGCAGAAAGTCATTTCAGGAAGCAAGGACTCTTCATCGGAATTTGACCAGAGAAGTTAATAAACATCCACAAGATTAGATCATAGCAAATAACCAGTAATCAATTGCATTAGTATCCAGCAAGCATGAGAGACATGCCCAGGAGAATGTCACACACACACACACACACACACACACACACACACACACACACGCGAAGGGAGTAATCATCCAGAGATAGTTATTTCTTTTTATGTGACTTTTTTGCCTGGCAGTGCTTTCACAAAAGAAGAGAGACCTTGGGGTTCTCCCCATCTATGGTCCCTGAATAAGGGCCATAGTTCTTTGCCTAAACAATTTTTTCATTATAGATGGAGGAGATTGGAGGCTACAATCACATGAACTTGGGCAAATAACTTCTCCTTCCTGGACCTTAGTTTCTCATGCCCTTCACAAGGCTCTATCTATCTATCTATCTATCTATCTGTCTATCTATCTATCTTTCTATCATCTATCTATCTATCTTTCTATCATCTATCTATCTATCTATCTATCTATCTATCTACAGATAGATGTAGATATACACATATATTTGTTGTTGTTGTTGAGTTGTTTCAGTCGCATCTAACTCTTCATGACCCCATTTGGGCTTTTCTTGGCAAAGATACTGGAGTGGTTTTCCATTTTCTTCTCCAGGTTATTTTACAGATGAGAAACTGAGGCAAACAGGGTTAAGTGACTTGCCCAGGGTCACACAGCTAGTAAGCATCTGATGCCAGATTTGAACTCATGATGATTAGTTTTCCTGATTTCAAGCCCACTGCTCTATTCACTGTGTCACATATATATATATATAAAATATATATATATATAATATATATATATATATATATATATATATATATATATATATATATAATATATATATATATATAATATATAGACATACACACACATGTGAATTGCTAATTCATTTATGGAATTATGAAATGAGACAGTTACACCAAGTTCTTTGGGTACACACCAGGAAAGATCACAATGACAGTAGGAAGTGAGGCTGAAATTACACTTTAAAAAGGTCAAAGAGAGTGTGAGGGCAAATAGCCCAGAAAGTACAGAGACAGGAAGCAAAAGGGTGTACCGAGGCAGATGGCATGGGGTTGGGGTTAGGGTAGTGGAGGAAAGCAAGCAGTGTGAGTATGAGGAAGGAGAGGCAGAGAGGCACTAAGAATCATTCACATAACCATGGATTAGAGTTGGGAGTACTCAGTAACTGTGAAACATAAAATAGTTATGTATGATCATCAAAGTTGTTTGGTATGGTCATGGAGGAAATCCTATACAGAGTCCAAATGAAAGAGGCATTTCAAATAAGATGGTGTTCCTGCTTTGAGACAGTACTTTGGTGATTTCACGGAGCTTCAGAATATTAGCAGATCGCCTCAATGAGATCCATCTCAAAAGTGGTGGACCTAGCCATCCACACATACAAAACTAAATGGATGAAAACTTCCATCATCCAAACTACAACGTGCAGTTGGATGACCCGTCCATTGAATTAGCACATCATGAAGGTGAATGATATGTGAGGAACAGAATTTAATTAGAGGAGAAGAGCTGGCCTTTGGAAAGCTTTATTTTGCTTGATGATTATTGATCGCTCCTTGGTGCAAAGACTCGCCTTCACATCATAAATATTCCCCTCATGGTGCTATGTGGCTGTGAATCTCACAACATCCTAATCTCTGAAGAATCTGAATTGTGAATGACGCAAAGGACAGTGGATGCACGCGTGATTGATACTTGTTCAGTTGTTTTTCAGTCGTATCTGACTCTTCGTGACCCCATTTAAGGTTTTCTTGGCAAAGATACTGGAGTGGTTTGCCATTTCCTTCTCCTGCTCATTTTACAGATAAGGAAACTGAGATAAACAGAATTAAGTGACTTGCCCAGGGTCATATAGCTAGTAAATGTCTAAGGCCAGATCTAAACTTATGTCTTTCTGACTCTGGGCTCAGTGCTCTGTCAACTGTGCCACATAGCTGCCCCATGGTTGAGGGTTGTAATGTGTTTCCATGGATGGCTACAATAAAATGTAAATTCCTGGAGGGCAAGGGACTATTTCATTTTTATCTTTGTATTCCCAGTGCCTAACAGAGTTCTTAATATATAACAGGTGTTTAATAAATGTTCATTGGATTGAACTGAAATGAATGAATGGAATGGCATGAAGGATAACCTCAATGAAGTGTATCATGAGATAAAAGAGTGGGCCAGTCAATTGATGAGGGAAAGGGATAAGAGGTGAGCAGCCTGAGTGCTACTTTGAGACCTACAACATATAAAAAAAATAGATGTCTACTTTCAATGGTGCCTTTGTTGAAGACCTTTGGAAGAACAGTTCAGGAATCATTCTGGCTAAGACACAAGATCACAGGAACGTTGGAGTCTGTTGAAATGTTTTCCATTTTCAAAAAAGCATCATTTTATAGGAGCTTCACAACAAATCATGTGGGCTAGATAGGGTGGATATTCTTATTTCCATTTTTCTGATGAAGAAACGCAGGGAAGATCAGAGAAGTTATGTGACTTTACCTAACACAGCCATATGGCAGACTTGACAGAACTGGATTGGAGACCATCAGGTTCTGAATTCTAGTTCTGTCATTAACTAGCTGTGTGAATTAATAGGATTTATGTAGACAGAACTTGAAGGTTCATAAAGTGCTTTACAAATATTAGCTCATTTTATCTTCACAACAACGCTGGGAGGTAGATGCTATTATTATTTCCATTTTTACAGATAAGAAAATGGAGACTGAGAGAGGTCACTTAGATTTGCCCAGGGTCACACAGCCAGTAAGCATTTGAGGTCATATTTGAATGCAGGTTTTTCTAACTCTAAGCCCAACACTCTAGCCAATGAGTCACTTAGACTGCCTAGTTGACACTTGACCTTTGTGGGTGTCAGTTTTCTTATCTGTTACTTGAGAGAGTTGAATTTGACAAACTCAAATCATGTTCCAGCTCTCAGAACCTATGTTTTTAAGATCTAGGCCTATTTATTTCAGAATTAGGGACTTAACTTGCTTCTTCTGACTTCCATTCCAGTCCTTATTCCATGACATTGAACTACCTCACTGTATAGACACATGTGCTGTTCTGCCATGTTTTCTGGTGTTTTTAAAAAACAAAAAATTCTATACCCATCAGTTTGTAACAACACACTCAGCTAGGTCTATTGGTAGAAAAGGTTCATTGAGCTGCAGTCCATTTGTCCTTTAAGAATGAAGAAAGTTATTGGAAAGTTCAGTCCTACACTTCAGAATTTATCCATAGGTATGTGTACTGGGGCTATGGTGCTGGTAGAATAGTTGGTTTTTTAACCCCATTTTCTCCATTCTGTTTTCCAAACTGAGAAATATCTCCATTTGGAGACAAATCAGTCTGTGATTTGACAGTAGAGTGTCTGCAGCAAACTTGTTTCAGTGTCTCTATTGTAGCATTGGGCCAGGAGGTTTGTGGGGGCAGCTCAGAGACGACACCCACTGAACTTCATCTGCTTCAGATTAACAGCCAATTGAAGAATCTGAGAGAGAAGGCAGCAGTGCAGTCTGTTGTTGGTTAGACATCCTGTTCTTATCTTCTCTTCATTGGATGCTCATTGAATCAGGCAATTTTCTCTGTCTTGACACTCTTTATTTTAAGATTGTCTCCCTTCTCACACAAGCTGGAAATGTAGGGTCTACTTACAGATCCAATCCCCCGCTAATGGGCTCAAGACTTTTGACTTTCTCTGCTACTGACCTTGGATGGTTCACCTCTTTCTAGGTAATCTGGTGGCCTGCTCCTGGGGGCTCACCATATTGATGCTGACCTCCATGTCAACACGTGCTCTGTATAGTGCACTGAAGCTCAGAACTCCTGAGCTCAAGCAATCCAACTGCCTCCATCTGCCCAGGAGCTGAGATTACCACACTAGAACAGGAGTCTCAAAACTTCTTAAATCACAAAACCCATCTTAGGTAAAGAAAATTTTATGTATACCCCCAATACGTGTGTGTTTGCTTATTTACAAATTAGACATGTATACAACTGTAGTAATAATTATCTGTATCACTTATTGTGTTTATTGGATTTATTAAGTAGGGAATCAACATGGCCAAACCTTCATTTGAGGGTTATCACTTTTGGGAAGCTAGGTGGAGAAAGGGTTTGGAATAGAAAGAAATTGGAAAAAGGGAAAACAATTAGTTAACTATTGAAATAGACTAGGTGTGAGATAATGACAGCCTGAACTAGGACTATGGGATTTGAGAGAAATTGTGTGCTAGGATTGTTGTGGATGAAAAAATTACAGCATTTGGCAATTGACTGGATATGTGTGGTGGGTTGTCAAGGATTATAGCAAAGGTTGTGAGCCTAGGTTATTAGAAGGATGTTGATACACTCAAAAGAAATATGGAAGTTCTAAATAGGAATGGATTTGGGGAGGGGAAGGTAATGAGTTCTATTTGGGACAGATTGAGTTTGAAATGTCTAGGGGACATCTAAGCTTTTTAGGTAACTTAATATTGCCATTATATTTCTCTCCATTTTGTACTGATGTCTCTTCAAGTCCTCATTACACTGTGCCAATCTCTGGGCAGTCTAATGATATCCCTCCTGGGACGGTTCTGTGACTTCTAACTGGTCTCCCAGAGGGCAGAGCTCTGGCTCTCTCCAATTCTGTTTCCTCTTTTTTTGTCAGATGCTTCTATTTCTTGTCTTTGCCTATTTTCCCTGTACCTTTCCCCTTCCCCATCTAATAGGTAGCTTGTAATGTGGGACAGAGTCCAATAGAAATTAGGGTGGGAGTTGTCCTTTTTGGTTGTTTTTTGATTTGTGTCCAACTCTTCATGGCACCATTTGGGGTCTTCTTGGCAAAGATGCTGGAGTGATTTGCCATTTACTTCTCCAGCTTATTTTACAGATGAGGAAACTGAGGCAAACAGGGTTCACTGACTTAGGGTCACACAGCTAGTAGGTTTGAACTCAGGAAGATGAGTCTTCTTCACTCCAGGCCCAGGGCTCTATCCACTGCAGCACCACCTGGCTGCCCGGAGTTGTCTACATAGAAATACTTGAACACGTGGAAGCTGATGAAGCAGCCAAATCTGGGAATATATGGAGAAGAAAAGATAGAGCCTAGAGGAAGCCTAGAACTGGAGATAGGGTTGAGATATGGATGGTGATTTGGCAAGGGAGCCTGAGGAGTGACCATACAGGTAAAAGAAAAAACCAGAAAGAGAAGGGCTATGGCAACAGTGAGAAAAGAGATTATATAGAATAGGGTGTTCCTAGACCTCGACTCAGAAAGACATGAGTTGGAATCTGGCTTCAGACTCTCACTAGCTATGTGACCCTGGGAAAGTCACTTAAACTCCATCTGCCTCACTTTCTTCATCTATAAAATGGGAATAATAATAGTACCTACCTCCCAGGGTTATTGTGAGGATAAAATGAAATAATGTTTGTAAAGCCCTTTATAAATCTTAAAGCACTATACAAAGGCTAGCCATTATTATTATTATCATTATTATTATTATTATTATTATCATTATTATTATTATTATTATTATTATTATTTAATGATATCAAATACTTTAAAGTGCCCAAGAAGGGAGAATATTGAGGAAAGACCATTAGATTTGAAAATTAAGAGATCATTGGTAATTTTCAAGAAAGCAGTTTCTTTCTTTTTGTTCTATGTGGGGTTCTCAAATTTATTGTGAGTTGGATAGCTCACAGGTTAGACAAACGGCCAAAGTCCCAAAGCATCCAAATTTCTTTGGAAGAAGAATCTAATTCAACAGTCTCTTGCTTATGCCTTCCCTTTTCTGTTCCCTCTCCAGTTTATCCTGTATACATCTTATTTATACATAGTTGTTTTCAGGCTGTCTCCCCATCAGACTGGGTGATCCATTACAGCAGGAACTGTTTTCTGCATTTTTTTTTGCATCTCTGGCAATTAGCACAGTTCCTGGAACATAGTCATTGCTTAATAAATGTTTATTGGTGAACTGTGTTAACATGTATTGGGCTTATTATTATTATTTCTAAATGAATGAATAAATATTAAAATTTTTTTTATCAGTTTTAATTTTTTTTGAGGCAATTGGGGTTAAGTGACTTGCCTAGGGTCACACAGCTAGTTAAGTGTCAAGTGTTTGGTCTGAGGCTGGATTTGAACTCAGGTCCTCCTGACTTCAGGGCCAGTGCGTTTTAATTTCTAATATACTAAATATGAATGAGGCAGTTACATGGCACAGTAGATAGAGTGCTGGGCTTGAAGTCAGGAAGACTCATCTTTTTTGAGTTCAAATCTGGCCTCCAAAACTCTGAGTGACCCTGGACAAGTCACTTAACCCTGTTTGCCTCAGTTTCCTCATCAGTAAAATGAGCTAGAAAAGGTAATGGCAAACCACTTCAGTATCTTTGCCAAGGAATCATGAAGAGTTGGACATGACTGAAATGACGGGACAGCAAATATCAAATAACCCACATAACGTCTAGGAGTCTTCAGTAATTTTGAAGGGTGTAATGGGGTCATGAGACCAAAAGTCTGAGAACCAGTGCTCTAGAACAAGAGTTCTTAGCCTGTATTTTGTCATCGACTCCTTTAACAATCTGATGAAATCTACTGCCCCTTTCTCAGAGTAATGATGTTTAATGCCTAAAAGAAAATAAATAGTATTACCAAAAACCCCCCAATTTAATTGAAATACAGTAATAATGAAAAAACCAAGTTGATGGACTCCAGGTTAAGACCCTCCTAAGACAAGGCAATACATTCTATATTTAGGCAGCTATAATGGTAAAGAATTTGTTTCCTCATGCTTTTGATGCTTCTGTGGATCTGTGATTTCTTAGACAGGGGCACCAGGGCAGATTGCAACCCAACCAATATATCTCATATAGTACAATTGTTGTCCATGTCCTTTTATAAATCCTGCATAGTGCATCTCTCCAATGTACTTGGTCCGTTAATATTTCATGATTACCAATAAAGTGTTCAGGCTGTCTGTCTCTTATTCTCTCTAGATAATGGGTCCGCTTCCTTTTCCAGTTTTTTCCATTATATTTGGTAATTTCTTCTATGTCACTTGTGTTGGTAAAATGCAACCTACTTACTTACATTGAGAAAACATTTTTCACACTTATTACTGGCCATTATGATTCCTTGAGATTATGGTCTTACATGACTTCCAGTGATAAAGTATTCCTGGGAGAATTTTTTTTAAAGGGGGGCTTTGGTTGCAGAGATCAGGTAAGCAAAACTGAGAGTAATGAACAATTCCATAATAGTATATAGGATAAATCTTATGCTGCTGCTCTTATTAAATATTGAATCCCACACATTGTCCACTTCAGTGCCTGTCCATAGGTATTTATGAATTAAATTGTGTACTTTAATTAACCCTTTGTCATAATCTGGGCAATATTTGGGAAGACCCAAGGTTGAATCCTGCCTTTGACATTTACTAGCTGTGTGACCTTGGACAAGTCACTTCACATTTCTCAGCCTCACTTTCCTTATCTGTAAAATAGGCATAGTAATAGCACCTTCACCATGGGAAATGACTAGGGACCAAATGAGATAATATATGTAAAGTGCTTTGGAAACCTTAAAGCACTTTGTAAATCGTTGTCATTGTTGTTGTTGTGAGACATCACCAGTCATCTTGACTTACATCTTGCCACTGAACTCTGATGGCTCTGGAGGAGTGAGGCTGATGATTTTGGGTAGCTCTGCCTCACTTGAATTTAATTCGCACCCAAGTCAAGGCATCACCTTTATGATGTCACTGATCTTCTTTGAAAACAAAAGATGGACAATTATTTTTTTCTTTATTTCTTTGCAAAATGTTTTTTTTGACATAAATAAAATCATAATTATGATTATTATTATTTTTTACTATTAGGACTTTTTATAGTTCTAGTTTTCCTGACATTGAATCAGTTTTGCTCGCTTGGCATAAGTCTAATCCTGTTAAAGGGTGTAATATATATATATATATATATATATATATATATATATGGTGTGTGTGTGTGTGTGTGTGTGTGTGTTGTTGTGTATATACATGTATATATGTGTGTGCATATATGTATATATATTTATTAAAATTTAATTCTTTTACATCAACATTCATTAGTGATATTTGTCTGTATTGTTTCTTTCTCTACTTTATCTCTCCCTAATTTAGTTATCAAGACCATATTTGCTTCAAAAAAAGAGTTTGAAGAGGTACTAATAATTTATGTAGCACACAGAGTTAATAATTCCTAAAATGTTTGCTAGACTTTACCTGGAAATCCATTTGGTCTTAGGATTTTTTTTTTCTTTGTATTGGGGGTGTTTATTTCCAACTTGTTTGATTTATTTTTGATTGCTCACATTCTCTGTTTCTTGTTCTATTAATCTGTGGATTTTACATTTTTTTTTTGGTAATTATTCATTTATTTTAACTTTTCAATTTTGGTGACCTCCAGTTGGACAAAATAGTTTCTGAAAATTTCTTTTATTTCCTTTCTATTAGCTGCAAATTCCAATTTCAAATTTTGATTTTGGTCATTTGATTTTCTCTCCCTTCTTTTTCAAATTAGGCAGTGTCATCAATTTTGATAGTTCTTTGAAAAAACCTTTAGGTTTTCTTTTTTATTATCTCAATAGACTTTTTGTTTTTAATTTTATATATTCTTATTTTTAAAATGTCCATGTGTTTCTTTAGGAATTATCATTTGTTAATTTCTACTTTTGTAGTGACATACTCAATTTATTGTATCTTTTTCATCTTTATTGATTTAAGTGTTTAGAGATTTATGCTGTATACTGATAGACACTATATATGCTGATATACTGATTTAGCTGACTGTAAGGAATTTTTTGAATGTTGTCACAATGTTGTCATTTTCTTTAGTGTGATATCTATTAATTATATGATTTGGTTGTCTCAACTGTCTCTTTAAGATTAAATCATGATTCTGTATTCAAGTCTGAGATCTTTATTCATAATCCCTTAGTGATTACACTTTTTTTCTTGAGTATGAAATAGCTACGCCTTTCTATATTAGTTTATGAGGTTTCTATTCAATTACATGGTCAATTTCTAAAAAGCATACTGCAATATTTAAAAATATGCATACTACTTAAGATTTTCATTTTGTAATTGTCAAAGATCTATGATATTTATATTTTAAAATATTCTGTTCATGTTGATTTTTTCATGTTCATTGTTCTATTAGATTTGTCTATGTTTAAAAGAGACATACTAATATACTTCAAAGTTAATGCATTGCCATTCATCTAATTTTTCCTTTAATTATACATATGCTATTTAAGTTGGCACACATATATTTTGTACTATATTTTTTCATTGTCTATGGTGCCTCTAAGCATAATGTAGATGCCCTGCTTGTCTCTCATGACCATACTGTATCTATTTTTACTGTTGCCTAAGATTAAAATTCCTACTCTTTTTATTTTATTTTTAGAGTCTGCTAAGGCACAATAAGCTACATTCTTGCTTCTCATCTTAATTTTGTATGCTTTTTAATATTTTATGTTTGTTGCTTGCAAACAATGAATTATTGTAGTTTGCTTCTATTCCTTCCCATCACCCTCTTCTGCTCTGTGGTTGATTTAAGATTATAATTGTTCTTTTTTTTTATCTCCATCAAATCCTATTAAGACATTTCTTCTCTCTCTAGGATCATACTCTACAGAAGGGGTGTATAAGATACTCAGGGAGTACTAGCACTTCTAGTGTAAGGACTTTCCAAGTCCTTTTCAGAACTGCATATCCATTTTTCTTAGTTTTTAAATTTATTTTACACTTAAATACAAAATAAGAAAAGGGGAAAAACCATTGCCATGTACCAGCAAAATACATGAGGATTCAATTTAAAGAAATGAATTTCCATCTCAAGAAAACCTATATAATAAATACTACACATTGTTTTCAAAGCTATCTGACTTTTCTTTGCTTCCTGGTAGGTTTTCTTTTGTTCTCTGCTGTGCACTTTTTACTGTATTCCCTCCATCATTATGTATACACACACACACACACACACACACACACACACACACACACACACACATACACATTCATACATGTGTGTATAATGCATATACATAGATATGTATAAACACACACACACACATATACACTCATAAACATATCTGTAAGACCTTATTTCCACTTGTTATCTCTTTCTCTGAAGGTGGATAGCATCTTCCTTCATAAGTCCAAGTCTTTCCATGTTTTTCTAAGTTAACGAGGTCATCATTTCCTGTACCACAGCAATATTTCAACCCAATAGCATTCTATCTGAGAGATTGTCTATAAAAGATTTTTCCCCATTTTTTTGCATTCCTTCTATTCTTGGCTATATAAGTTTTATTTATACAAGAAAAATTTTAATTTAAAATAATTGAAATTGTCCATTTTATACTTAAACAATTCCTTCACCTTATAATATAGTTTAAGGTCTGATACTACTGAATATGGTTCCTTCACACCTTTTTCCCTGGTTTCCATGAAGTTCCTGACCTTATGCTCTTCCAAATGAACTTTATTGTTATTTTTAAGGCAATAAGATAATTTTTAAGTAAGTTAATTGGGATGACAATACATAAATAGATTAGTTAGAAAAATTGTCATTTTTTTTTATCATATTGACTATACCTACCCATGAACAATAAATGTTACTTCAATTATTTGGATCTAACTTTATTTGTATGAAAGGTGTTTTGTGTTTATATTCATATAGTTACTGTGTCTGTTTCAACAGGTATACGCTCAGGTTTTTTTTATTGGTCTTTTTTTTTTTACTGTCTAGTTATTCTAAATGGTCTAAAACAATATTGAATAATATGGCTGACACAATGTAGTTTCATTATTTTTCTCTTTTGATTAAATCTATTTTAGTTTTAACTTTGTTTGCCATCCTGATTACTACACCTGCTTTTTTACATAATAAATTCCACTCTTGACCTTTATTTTATGTTTGTGTGCATCTCTCTTTTTTATAGCATTTCCTGAATGTGACATGTTGTTCCATTCAAATTTTTAATCTGCTATCAGTTTCTACTTTGTCAGTAATTTCATCCACTTCACATTCTAAGATATAGCTGTCAGGTATATTCTCCTCCTTCTTATTTTTCCTTACTATCCTTCTCACCGTATCTACCCTATCCAATACTCCTCTGCTTTACTTCCACCTGCTACCTTGTCCTCCTATTCCTTAACCTACATACCCCTCCGAGAATCCCTCCCTTATCCTCTCCTCCTTGCCTTCTTGTTTTCTTCTGAATTTAGAAGACTTCTATGACCTTTTAGGTGTATATATTGTTCTGTCCTTAACCCATTCCCATAAATTTACACACCCTTCTATTATGCCCCCATCCTGTTCCCTCACCCTCTTATTCCTTCATAAATTGAAAAGACTTTTATGCCCTTCTAAATGTGTATGTTGTTCTCTGTTTACCCTACATCTAATATGAGTAGTGTTCTAGCACTGCCGGCTGTCCTCCATCTGATTCCTCTGTATCAGTTCTGCCTCTTGTGCCTCATCCTTATGAGATAATTACTCTTTTTTTTTTAGTTTTTCCTACATGATTTTGCTTTTTAGAATCACATCATACTCAGTTCTACCCCAATCTTTCTTCCAAGCTACCCAATTACTAATGACAATTTTAGGTACATGAGTTTACATTTCCATGCATAAAAAAGTAAACAGATTTGTTGTGGAGATAGCCTGGGGGTGTTTATACTTCACTCAGGCCAAAGCTCCATCCTGGAGTCTTGATCTTTTCCAATTGTCCCCGGAGGACTACTGTTCTGCCCCAACTCTTGTTTATTTTTGTTTCTCTATATTCACCCTGAAGTGCTGTTTTATCTCATTTGTGGAGGAAATCTAGAGAGTTTTAGAATTTTCTGACCTACTCTGCCATCTTCCCAGAATCCTCTCTGCTTACCCACTTTTGGTTTCTACTTTCATCCAACTCTCACCTGTGGCTCCAAGAAGCTATGGCATGTGCAACAGCCATACCCCAGTAAAAGTGCCTCAGCATATGGGCTAAACCAAGTTGAGGGTAACCAACAGGCCTCAAACCTATCAATGAGGGAGCTGGATGTCTACCCCAAGGACGTAAAGACTTCCCCCCGGGCAGAATGGGTGGATGAGAATAATTTGTTCCAATGGTGTGAAGGTGATTGAAGCATTGTGGAGTGCTTAGAACTTGGTCAGACATTGAAGACACCATGTCATCCACTGCATCCCAAGCCATTGCTAGTCATCTTGATTTTTATCTTGTCACTAGATTTTGATGACTGTGGAAGATAGAGTAAGGCTGACAGCTTTGTGCAACTGTCTCACTTAAATGCAATTCACATGCAAGTCAGGACATCATTGGTGACATCATTGGACCTCTTCAAAAATAAAAGACAAACAGCAACAGCTGTAGAGCAAGAGGGCTTCAGCAACCATCCAGCCCACTCCCCTAACTTTACAGAAGAGTAAAGGGAGCACTGGAAGTTACTATTTCTTGTAACTGAGTTTCTGAGGAGGCATTACTCAAACTAAGAAATAATAAGTGAGATCCTCTTATCCAGGTCAGACAATAGAATAGAATAGAATAGAATAGAATAGAATAGAATAGAATAGAATAGAATAGAATAGAATAGAATAGAATAGAGTAGGATAGGATAGGATAGGATGGGATAGGATAGGATAGGATAGGATGGGATAGGATGGGATAGGATGGGATAGGATGGGATAGGATAGGATAGGATAGGATGGGATAAGGTAGGGTAAGTAGGATAAGTAGGGTAGGGTAAGATAGGGTAGGAGAGGAGAGGAGAGGATAGATAGAGTGAAATAAGTGGCACATATAAAAATGTTTAAGAACTCTTGCTATAGGGTCAAATAGGAAAGGTATTCATTTCCCAAAAGACAAGAAGGCATTCTAAAGAAATGTTAGAAATAGGCTAAATGGGCCAGAAAACTTTTGGGATCGAGACTTGAAGAGAAGGCCTCTTGGTAATGGAGAGTTGATTTGTGGTTTTAAATCTTCTCCAAGGAGGAAATTGTGACTCAAAGCAAAGAGCATTGGATTTGACTCATGGGATGACTATGGGGAAATGGCAGAAGAGGTGCTTGGCTTGAAGTCAAAAGACCTGTCTGAATTTTGCCCCATTTATTTACAGCCTTTGTGACACCCTGGACAAATTACTTACCTCTCTGGACCTCAGTTTCCTCATCTGTTAATTAGGCACATTTTAAAACTCTTTTTGAGAATAGAGAAAGCTGGATTTAGCTATCACTATAGAGGGATTGATGAGATTTAAGAGGAAACAAGTATAATTCCTATTTGTGTCTGGAGGAAGAGAAAGGTTTCTTTGTTGTTCTTTACGGTGCTCTCATGTCTTAATGAAATATTTGCTATTGGATTTGTGTCTCTCTACAAATGGAGACTTAAGACATGATTCACAAAGTTGATTACTCTGAAAAAGACTAAACAGAACCTGGGAGAAGAAACAAGTGATTCTAAAACTGGAGTTCTGAGGGGGACCTCAGGTGTCTCATGTTAAAGCAACTTAGGTGGGACTTGAACCCAAATGTTCCTGCAATTATTTTAAAAATGTCTCCATTTGGCCTCAAAATCATGGTATTTTTTAATGGGTTCAGTGATTTCTTCAGTGTGGAGAGCTCCTTCTACTCATGCAGGTCTGCACCTTTTTTTTTTTAAATAAAATGTGAATGTCATAGAGGATTGCCTGGGGAACTGAGAAGTTTTAAAGGATCATTATGCAGCTAATGTGTCAGAGGTGAGACTTGAACCCAGGTCTTCCTGACTCTGAGGCTGGCTGTGTATCCACCATACTTCACCATAAACCTGTTGTCAAAGTACTCTTTAAAAAAAGTGGCATTTAACTTACTAGTATGGTACTTTTTCTGGTGGGAGATTATGCTACACTGGATCTCCAAATTCCTTGACTTTCTTCTTGGATACTAACATTTGGCAATTTGGTACCTAGGATCAAATAGCCAAAGGCATTCCTAGGTCTTAAATTAGATTTCGCCATGGTAGATGTTCCTACAAAAACATAGGCTGAATCTTACTCATTCATAGTAACATCTGGGCCATGTTTGTCACTACAGGACAAAAGAGAGGGTAAGAAGAATTTTTGTGTTAGTAAACAAAGCTGAAGAATGAAATGAACTTACCATCTGTGATTGCTTTGACAAGGGCACTGGTCAACCATGCCCATGTAATTACCCTAAAGGGAATATTCCCGTGGAAAGATAACGTTCTTTGCAATCGAATCTTAAATGAAGCCAGTAGGAATGCACTCATTTAAATTGAGTGCCATTTATTTAATGTGGCAATCAAGAGGCCTTCTCCAGTTTTTGGTAGTGATTCCATACACAGTGTTAGCCTATACCAGGGGTGGGGAACCTGGGGCCTTAAGGTCACAAGTGGCCCTCTAGGTCCTCAAGTGTGGTCCTGTGACTGAATCCAAACTTAACAGAACAAATCCTCTTAATAAAAGGATTTGTTGTGTAAAATTTAGACTCAGTCAAAAGGCCCCACCCAAGGACCTAGAAGGCCACATGTAGCCTCAAGGCTGCAGGTTCCCCACCCCTAGCTTATACAAATAAGGTTTAGTTACACAAAACTGAGTAATTAAAGCAAGTCATACTGGGTATAAACTTCATGAAGTTTTATGGTCACCTCATAAGTAAAGGAGATTGCTCCTAGAAATATCTTCTGATCATAAAAGCACTTATGTGGCTTTTAGCATTTCACATTACCAATCTTTAAACGTGAGATCTTCTAACCAAATACCCCAAGGATTAAACCAATCTAAGGAGAACAAAATATGTGCTCAGTGTAGGCATGTGAAAACAAAAGAGAAGCTTTTGGAACCTAATGCTGTATATGCCCTGTTAGAAAAACAATCTCAATTTAATTTTTCCAACATGAACATTTCATTACATCCATTTCAGTAGAAAGAGAATTTTGAGTTAGTTAACACCAATTCACCTTGAACTACTTAAATGGGTGTATCACCTACAATCAAACAAAGTGGCACATGTATGTATCTACAAAGAAATAGGTTTATATGCAGGTACATAAGTTACCTGTATGTGGATATATGCATGTGTGTATATTTATACAAATGCATATTTTGTACCTATGCATGTATGCATACATGCATACATGCACACACACATACATGGTTTTGAGACCACAAACTTTAAGAGGGCACAATATTTTCCATTTCAGAATGGAAATTACACATACATACAAGCATCATCTTTTATGCCTTCTGGATACCCTAGATGTCAATGTCCTTCCTAAAATATGTCACTCACAAACATGATATTCCGTATGTGTCTTCTTCACACAAAAGGCTCTGAAAGAAGACATATTTGAAACATACAATAATCTGGAATATGTGCAAAGGTGGCATCTGGGATGATGGATTGAATTCTTATGTGTTTAAGACACATACATATACATGTCTAATGTGTACACACATGTATAGATGTATGTGTATGTATTGGGAGAGGATACTGGCCTAGACTATTGCAGTAGCCTTCTGGTTGGTCTCCAAACCTCAAGTCTCTTTCTACTCTAGTTCATCCTCCAATTAGCTTTCAAATTGACCTTCCTAAAGTTCAAATCTGACCATGTTGCCCTCTCCCCACTTCTCCACCCAATAAACACCTTGGCACTTAATTGCCTCCCTTATTAACAACAACAATAAAAAATCCTCTATGTGGCTTTTAAAGCCCTTCATCACCTAGTTCCTTCTGACCTTTCTAGTCTTCTTCACCTTATTTCCCTCCACGTGCTCTGTGATCCAATGAGGCCTCCTTCGAGTTCCTCACACAACATATTCTATTTCTCAAGTCTGTATATTTTCACTGTCCATCCCCCATGCCTGGAACTCTCTTCCTCCTCATCTGGGTCTCCCAGTTTCCTTCACTTTCTTGAAGTCCTACCTTTTACAAAAAGACTTTTTTCAATCCTCTTTAATTCTAGATAAACTCAGCAATTATCTCCCATTTATCTTGAACATATCTTGCTTTTACATAGTTGTTTGAGAGCAGGGACTATTTCTTGCCTTTCTTTGTATTTCCAGCACTTAGCACAATGCCTGGCACATAGTAGGTCTTTATTACATGCTTATTAATTTGAAATGAGGGTGGAAGATAGCATATTAAATTTAGGTGATTGCTTACTAGCAATCAGGTTAACTGGAATGTAGAGTATGTGAAGGAGAATAATATGAAATAATGCTGGAAACGTAGGTTGGAGCCAGATTGTGGAGGATCATAAATTTTAGGCTGAGTTTCTGTTTTATACAAGAGGCAATAGCTGAAGATTTATGAGTAGGGGAGGGAAATTGCTTAGATATATTTCTTATGAAGATTGTTTTGGCAGCTTTATGAAAGACAGATTGGAAAAATATGAGACTGGAGGCAAGAAGACCAATTAGGTTCTTACTCCAATAAATTGGGCCATCATTAGTGAAGATATGAATTAGGGTGGTGGCAGACAAGTGGAGACAGGGAAGGATATAAGAGAAGTCATGGGAATAGAAGCAATAGGACTTAGCAATGGATCGTATATGGGGGAAAGGAAGAATGAAAAAGAACTCCAGTGTTTTGAGCCTGAGTGCTTTGGAAGATGGGGATGTCTTCTACAGAAAGAGGGAAGTCGGGAGGGGAGTTATTTTGAGGGCCAGGGAAGGGATGATGATGGGTATGGTTTTGGACATGTTGATTTGGAAGTGCCAGGTTAAGACTATCCAACTGGTGGTTGAAGATGCAGAAATGGAGCTTAGTGAAAATATTAGAGATGAACATATAGATTTGGGGGTTATCTGCACAGAGGAGATAATTGGGGGACCAGGAGGACAAAAGAGATCACCATTGAAAAGAAAGTAGAGAGAAAAGGAAAGAGAGCTTAAGACAGATTCCCTTGGTGGAGAAAGGGAGACTGATACAGAGGGAGAAGGAAAAAAAAAGGATAAACCAGAAAAGGAGAGTACGAAGCAGTCAGGTTGGAGTAGAACAGAGAAAGAACAGTGTCATAGAAGCCAAGGTGAGAAAATATCAGAAAGGAGGGAGTGGTTGAAAGTGTTAAATGCTACAGGTAGGTAAGGATGATGAGGATTAAGGAAAGGCCATCAGACTTACTGGAGTTAGTGACCTTTGAGAAGGCAAATGTGATATAGTGCTGGGGTTGGAAGCCAGATTGTAAGGAGAAGAAGAGTGAATGAGTGCTGAGGAAATGGAGGACAGAAACATAGCCTGCTCTTTCTAGCAGTTTAGGAGTGAAATGGAAGAACAATACAGAATGATAGCTGAGGAAATTGAAGACTGAAAGGGGAGGGTTTTTTTTTTTTAAGGATAGAGGACAATGTTTTTCAGTCATGTAAAAGGAGTCAGCAGATAAGATTAATGACAGAGAAAGAGACAATGATTGGTGAGGTAAGCTCCCAAAGGAGTTGGTAATAGTTGGTATCAAGAGCACAATAGAGGGGTTAGCCTTGGAAAGGAAAATGAGCACTTTAAGCCTTTGTGGTAGGAGCAAAGAAGAAGAATCTGATGGAGTTGTATAAAGATTCTGAGGTATGGAGGAGGAGTGAGAGGGATAAGGATGGATAGTCTCTCTTCTTGTAAGAGAAGTCCCCTTGTAGGAGAATGCTTTCTTCACCTGTACAATGGGGATAAAAATAGGATTTATCTACCAGGGTTATTGAGAGGATAAAAATTAGATCTTTATAAAGCACTTTATAAACCTCCAAGCATTATGTAAATGCTGGTTATTATTGTTGTTGTTAAAAGTTGCACTTTTGCAGGAGGGGGAAGTGTGGGATCACTGAAAATACCACTTTCTTAAATACAATCTTGACCAATATTTTCCTCTTATTCAATTCTGGGTCCAGATCATTGTTCATTTTCTGGGCCTGTTCAAGATATACATGCTTATGGAGTCACTCCATTGGTTGCCTTCCAAATGTGTGTCATAATCTGAGCAAGAGTCATTCTTCATCAAGGATTTATTTGTGTTTTTAAATGTCATAGAGTCACAATGGAGTCAGTGTAATCTCTCAAAAGGTCTTTTGCATCGTCAAAAGAAGATTAAAATTAATTTTAACATTCAACTTGTGTCTTAAATATATTTTGTTCTTTGAAAATTGATAATCCATGCATAGCATACACATGACTTAACTGTTAATTAAGTCAAACATTAAATTATTCAGAATGGTCCTGGGGATTTATCTTATGAATAATGGAAATTTATTTGTATTGTACAAAGTGCAAATAGATAATAATTAAATAAAAAGTAATACTAATGCCTTCAGGGCTTTACTGAAAAGGAGTGATGAGTCCTCATCTTCATAATAAAATGTCTGCCTGATGTCACTCAGTGTTTTCTTGAACCAACCTCACTCCTACCCCCAACTCAATACATACCCCTGCCTCTTGGCTTCCTTCAAGCCTCTTCTCAATTACCACCTTCTGTAAGAAGCTTTTCCCATTCCCCTTAATCCAAGTGCTTTCATTCTGAGAGAACCTCCAATTTATCCTGCATACATCTTGTTTGCACACAGTTGTTTGCAGGTTGTCTTCTCTATCAGACTGTGAACTCCTTGAACGCAGGGGCTTTTTTCTCCTTTCTTTGTTCTCTAGTGTTTAGCACAATGCCTGGCACCTAGGAAGTGTTTGTTGATGGATTGACTGACATACAAAAAGGATGGAATCTGAGATTCTTTGTTGAGTAGATTAGAGACACAATTGTTATAGGTACTGTATGAATGCAGACACTGGGAAAAATGAATGTCTTAGAAGCTTCCTGGGGTGTGACTATCTCTAGGCTCCATGTGGTTGCCAAAATTACCTTTAAATAAAGCATGGCTTTAGAATGCATTAGTAAGAGCTTTGTGTATGTTCTCTAAGGGATAGCTATCTTCTTTTTTGACATGATGTAAAAGAGAATATTAATGAAGGAATCGCCACCTGTTTAACTGCAAAGTCTCCAGACATCCCTTCCTATGATATGAATGTCTTGCTGTCCCAGGCAATGGGTTGTAGAAATATGAATTACTTTGGGAATAACATCTCAAGATTTCCTGTTATTTCTTCTCCTGAAAGGCAACAGCTCACTACTCTTTTACCAAGGGAAAAGCTGAAAGAGAGAAGGGTGGAAGTCATTTCCTGAGTTGTTGTTCAGCTATTTTTTCAGTCATGTCTGACTCTTCATGACCTTATCTGCTATTTTCTTGGCAAAGACACTGGAGTGGTTTTCCATTTACTTCTCCAGCTCATTTTGTAGATGAGGAACTGAGGCAAACAGGAGTCACATATCTAGTTGGTGTCTGAGGCCAGATTTGAACTCAAGACCTCTTAATCTTAGGCCCAGTACTTACCTCGCATGTAGCTGATCCTAATCTCTTGAATGAAAACATTTATTTAACCACCAGAAGGCATTAGCCACCTACCTGATCCTAGTCAGTGAAAAAAAAAACCTGTCCTGAAGAGTCCCATGTCCACCTTGGCAGACTCCCATGAACTGTAATGGGAAAAAGTGATTGAGGTCATCCAAAGCCCTCAGCGGCTGTCAGAGAGAACCAGGCCTACTGTTCTCTTAGACCTTGGTGTTACCCAAAGAGTATGGAAGTGACTCTGAACCAAGGAGTTTTAGGAAATGAACAGTTTAGTGGTCCTTTGAGTAAGCAAGGAAGCATACAGCATACAAGACAGTTTACAATTCAGTGTTTGGCTTATGTATCTAGCAAGGCCAGTCATAAGCCAAAGGAAAAAAATAGTGGTACTATGGATCTGAACATCACAGCTCAGGGGATCTGGACATTAAGGTTCAGGGAATGGATTCCAGATCTGGGTAAATTTGGGAGAAAGCAGAAGTTCCAATGATCAGGATTTTCCTTGGTTTCTGCTCTTCTATCTCTGTCAGGGATGGGGATGTTTATCATTCGTTCATCTATCCATCCATCTATCTATCTATCCATCTATCTGTCTATCTATCTATCTATCTATCTATCTATTATTTATCTATTATTTATTTATATAGCTAGCTCCTAACTCCTGGAGCAGAGTAGGCCCAAAGCCACCCCCTCCATGGCTCCTTTGTATCTCCCTTTTCTTCAGGTGCTACTCAGGGAATGGGAGGAGCTGCTACAAATCAAAACAAGCTGGCTTTTGAGAGACGAGTTACAGAGCATCTCTAACCCACACTCCCAGCCCCAATTTTCAATTTGGAAGCTTATGCTTGAGCTGCACCATCATTTACATTTACTCTCCTTTAGGGAATAGTCTGATTGAGGAAAGCAATCCAGAATTCTGTACAGTCTCCTTTTCCAAAGGGGGGAAGAGCCAGCTGGGTTTGACACTCATAGCTGGTTGGGTTTGACATTTTCTGGCATCAAACTTAGATGGCAGACCCTGAAAAAATGTTCCTGAGGGAAATCTAAGTGGGATGGATTCATCATCCTCTCACCAAAGGCACCATTGTTTACTGAAGACAAGAGGATGAGAACAGATAGAAAGCACAGACACTTTTCCCAATACTGACTGGTCCTTATGGACCTCAACCTCACCTTCAGTGACAGGCTAACTGCAAGGATCTTCAAAGGTTGTAGATGAAGAAGGGACACACTGTCTTGTGTGTGACTTGGCATGACTGAACTAGGCAATTCTCTATTGTATGATATTATGACAAATGCCAGTGACTTATGACAGAGACTGAAGCTCAGTGATCATTAAGATTGCCACTGCTTGCATTGGAGTGATAGGCACAGATGCTCAAAACTCTACCATGTATCTTTCTTTGCTTTCCTTTCTCTCCCTCCCTTTAATCCATCCTTCCTTCCTTCCTTCCTTCCTTCCTTCCTTCCTTCCTTCCTTCCTTCTTCCTTCCCTCCTTCTTTCCTTCCTTCCCTCCTTCCCTCCTTCCCTCCTTCAATCCTTCCCTCCTTCTTTCCTTCCTTCCCTCCTTCTTTCCTTCCCTCCTTCCTTCTCCTTCCTTCCTTTCCTTCCTTCCTTCCTTCCTTCCTTCCTTCCTTCCTTCCTTCCTTCCTTCCTTCCTTCCTTCCTTCCTCCCTCAGGCCCACAACAGCACAGAGCTTGAGTACAGCTAGAGCACAGTCCCATAGTACCCAGAATTAGGCCATGCAGACTGCAGCTTAGCCCTTTACCTGTTCATCAGCCAGCTCTAAATTAATGTAAACTTGATAATGGTTAGATTCATTCAGGAAAATTTTATCTTATCCCCCTAGGACAGCAGGTCATTTCTTGCCCATCAGTATGGAGCATGTGGAGTTGGCTAATGACAGCTTTCTCCTCTGTGACAGGTGACGCCTTTACTTTTAATCAAAAATTTAAAAAGACCAGAGGGTCTTGGCCTTTGGGTCTTTAGGGTAATTAACATTTAGCATATTTCCTCTTATTTGCCTTTTTCTTCTACTCTAAAATCTCTAAGTATATTTAATCCATCAAACAAGCAACTAGAGTTTATTAAGTATCTTCAGTATCATGGGCCAGGCTGGGTGACGAGGATACAAAATTTTTAAAAATGAAACATTGTCTCCCTAAAAGGAGCTTCCATTCTATTAGGAGAGATAATATATACACACATATTTAACATAGAATGTATATAACAGATAGTAATTTTGGCAGAAAAGACATTAGCAGTGGTGACACTCAGGACAAGCTTTTCCTGGCAGTTGAGTCAACCTTTTTAAGGGATTTCATAGGAATTTAAAGACACAGAGGTGAGGATGGAGTGTGAGGGGGTTATTTTTGTAGAAGAATGGATATAGGAGACGGGCAAAGCAAGAAAGCAGATTTGGCTGGCCTGTAGAGGTATGTTCCACCCAAAGTAGTTTCAAAAAATCCTCTTCCTCCTCCGTTTCTTCCTACTTTCTTCTTTGATATCTCATCTCCCCACACCTATGTCTTTCCTGGACTTAGATTGGCCCAGAATCCATCCCAGCTGCTTCTCTGATTACTCACTCAGCTTGGATGAGATGGAAATTGCCACTACTCTTTCTCACTGAGAGATGGAGGACCACTGGACCTTACCATCCCCCCTGCTACTGCCTCCTAAGGTTCTCTTTCTGGCTTCTAGGACTTGGCACTAGTCTGCATCTTTAGGACTTCCAGGCCTTTTCTTCTGCCCTGTGAAAGAACTTTCTTCTATATGTTGTCATCCCACTTGGAATATGAGCCCTTTGAGGGAAGGGGCTGTGTTGATTTTTCTTTTCACATCCCCAGTATTTGGCTGAGTGCTTTGTATAACATAAGCACTTGATAAATGCCAATAAAGGACATTGGATAGAACAGACTGGGCCTGGAGTCAGTAAGACCTGAGTTCAAATTTGTTCTCAGATACTTGCTAGCTGTGTGACTCTGTACACTTAATCTCTGTCTGCCTAAGTGTACTCAACTATGAAATGGGGATAATAATAGCGCCTACCTCCCAGGGTAGTTGTGAGGGTCAAATGAGGTAATATCTGTAAAGCACTTAGCACAGAGTAGGCACTTAATATATGCTTGTTCCCTTCCCTTTCATACATTCATTCTCTCTCCTTTTTTTTTCCTTTCTTAAAGACCAACCTTAACCCCAAATTACTCTGGCTCTCATTGACTGGGCAACAGTAGGTCCCAGGACAAACCCGGCTTTGTCATTGTTTGGGCCTGGATTGGCTCAGAGCGAATATAAATGGCAATTGTTTCTGTTTTGGCCAGAAAAAACTCTGAAGATCTTTCCTGCCCAGATCACTTTTTTCCCCCCTATTAGGTAAAGAGGCCATTCTCTGCTTCATTCCTTAATAAGACTTAATCACTGAATGGGCATTACCTCAGTCAAACTGACCTGTTAAAGACCTTAGCTTGAAAAGGTCGAGGTTCTTCACTGCATTCTGGCCCATCTCCAGTTGTCTTGTTCTACATCTGGTCACTGGACCCAGATGGCTCCAGAGCAGAAAGTGAGGCTGGGTGGCTTTGCCCAGCCCTCCCTTACTTACACCCAATTCACTTGCAAGTCATGGCATCACCTTCCTGGTCATGGTCCTCTTCGAGAACAAAGGACAAACAATAACCCTATGCTTCTAATAAGCCTTCTCCACATAAGACTGGACAAGCAGCAAAACTTAGAGAAAAACAAGACAGCAATAAAGGATTGCTAGCAAGAAATAGCGCATGATTTTTAAACAGAATCTGCATTTGTAAAAATGGGAGGAAACAGTGTATAAAATCTCCTCTGCTTTGCTGAATAGGTATTGGGCTCCATTAAACTCCAGCTCTAGTAATTCATTGTGGCATTGAGGTTCATAGAGTCGTAGATCCTGAAAGGACCTCAGAGGGCCATCTAGTTCAACCATTTCATTTTGCAGGTGAGGAAACTGAGCCATAGGGTTATTGAGTGGCTTTTTCAAGGTCATACGGGCAGTAGTAAGTAGTGAGATTCCAGGAACCATTTTTCCCTAGATTCTCAAAAAAGCTGGAATTAATGTGATGATAATAATAATAATTCCCCAAGGAACCTAGCCTTAGTGATTAATGGTAGGAAATGTACAATACATCACTGCAGTCTATAAAAATTTATCTCCTACTGAATAACTAACTCTAAGACAGACGACCTGGTGACTGGAGCTGTACATCAGAAGCTCAGTTTTTCATGGACATATCCCCATACTACAAACGCAGACCTCAAAAATCCTAGAGAGCTCAGCTAATAAACTATAATGGAACTGGACTGTCATCATATACTGAATTGTTGCCTACAGTTGTTCACGCATAATCTTGATCTCTAAACATTTAAATAATGCTTTTTATAGGTGTCACCACACCATAGCATTATTTCTAAGATATACAAAATATAAAACTTTCAAAATGTAGAGACCAAGATGGGACCAAAAGCATCGGGGAGCAGGATGGAGTGCATGGCATCCTAGTCGATTTCCTATTGTAGTTAGACTGAAAATGTTTCCAATGATCTCATAGAGGATAAACTCCTATCCTAATCCTTTTATTCAATTATAAAACACATTTATTCTACCTACCTACGTAAGTATCTCTAGGACGTTAAAAGTAAAAGAATAATATCAGGGTGTTGGCTTGTTCCTGGATCATTTCTATCTAAACTTTATCTCAAAAGATAAGAAGGGGATAATAATGGCAATTGATCAACTAAGAAGCATTTAATAAATGCTTGCTATAGACTTACATGTGCCAAGTACTTTGCTAAGTAACTGGGATACAAAGGCAAAGCAAATTAAAAAAAAATACAAGAAACACTCTCTTTTTTCAAGAAGCATACATTCTAATGGGAGAAAGAACATATAAATATTTAGATATGTGTAAGACAGAATACGTGACATAGATAATCTGAAAGAAGAAGCCATAGCTAAGGTTTCTATAGTGGCTTATGGTCTGCCACAGGTTTACTATATTTATTCATATTTTCCCTTACACAGCCCTGTGTGACAGGTGCTATTACTATTTCCATTTTGTAGATGAGGACAACTGGCTGAGAGAGGTTAAATGCCTTGCCCAGGGTTCCTCGGCTAATAAATACCTGAGGCAGGGCTCAAACCCAAGGTTAGCATTCTTCCCACTGTATCACTTCCTCCTTATTATTAATAGGTTGGAACAGATTGATTCAAAACTTAGCTCTCTCTTGAAAGAGAACAGTGCCTTTTAATGGTCTAGACTCAAATTTACAATGCAGAAGGTATGATCTTGTCTCCAACCTTCAAGGGGTTCTAAGGAGAAGACTATAGAGAAGACTATAGAGATTCTAGTGATGAGGATTCTAATTAATTACACCAATTAGATAAGAAATTGTGGGGAGGGCTACCAAATAGCACTTTTCTCCCTCTCACCTTTCCTCCATTCTTTTTCCATCCTACACTGCTTAGCTCAATTTTCTTTCACCTTCTCTCTCTGCCAGGTTTGGAGCTGGGAGACCAGTATAATCTTCTATCAGAATAGGTCCAAAAAGGCTCAAGAGAGGTAATATAATTCTATTCTAAATGCATCAATGCTTGTGAAGTTGTCTTCAGAATTACCATTGAAAACTGTCTGCTCAGCTTATGAGGTTGTTTTTGATGTATTTGAATATTTGTACTCTGATAGAAATCTCCCTGAACGTCCTTTCACTTGCAAGCCCTCATTGAATCTCTCTCTCTCTCTCTCTCTCTCTCTCTCTCTCTCTCTCTCTCTCTCAAGTTCAATAATCTTTTGCAGTGTCATTTAGCCAGCCAAGCATCCTACTATGCCCTACTTAAAGATGAGAGCTGTGGGCTGGGACAGGGTAGAGATAATCTTGATACCCAAATCCTTTACTAGAACAATGTTCTTAACAAGCCTTCTGTCCTGTGGTGCCTGCCAATAGGAGTGACAGCTGATCAGCAATGGGGGTATAATTTATCTTAACCTGGTGACTTGAACTAATTGAGGTTAAAAAGATACTCTTTTCTCAGTTCCTTATTTATCATGGTTCATGAGTCTCCTTTAGCTATTTCTGTTTTATTTTCCACAGTCTAAAGTTTGCTGTGGTAGAGAACAGAGAAACAAAATAAGATGTCAGTAGTTCTGCATTTTCCCATCCACTGTGATCATAACACATCTCCTAAGCAGTGGTATTCTTGTCCTTGGTGTTGGTACAAAAAAAAATCATTTTTGTTGTTATTTATTGTTTTTCTAAGCTCCTGATGCTATCTTTATTGGAATGTATAACATTTAAAAATTAATTCTCATTTATTTTTCCTCGCTTCCATATGGTGAAGCACATGCCTTGAGGCTACTTTTCCCAAATTCTACTCACACTGGCAGGTTGGGTCCCCAGAAGAAGGTGGGTTACTTTCCCTCTCAAAGTTGTAGGCTTAACCTGAAGAAGCTAAAGGTGGTTTTCTAATACTCTATCTCACTAGCTTCCACCTCTTTGCTTTCCCCATTGATTATCAGATGATATCAATTAGTCAGCCAGACTTAATAGCTATTAGAAACAGGCATTAATTAAGATGGTAAAAAAGAATTGGTTCAAAACATTGTCCCAAACCAGTTGCAAACATTCTTACCAGTGAATATAGAGTCCAAGGGAAGGTGGACTCCAGCTTACAGAGCACATAGGGCAAAGGGGTAACTAGTAACTCCAGATTGGAGCCACTGCTGGAAGTCCTTTTCTCCCTTTGTAAAGTCATCATGCTCTTCTCCTTAGGTAATGTATAGATTTCTTCTGGGATCCACATAGAGTCATAAAGCTGCCTTTCCTCAGTGTATCACACTTAACCTTCCAATGTAGACCCTGCTGTCAGCCACTGTAGTTCTAGGGGACACTGGGAGTACTAGCTCTTAGACACTATTTAGCATGTTAACTAAAAATCCATTTATCATTAAGTCTCAAAGTGTTTTTAATGGAAGTTATTACCATGTTTAGTTAAATTATGTTTCTACGTGCATAGATGCAATCACATAATTCTATTATTTTTGTTATTAATATGCTCTCTTATGCTTAGTATCCCTAACATTGAAGCATAACTGCATGATATAAACTCAATCTTGTCATAGTAAATATTTTTGATAATCTTTCATTTAGTATTTTTTTTTTAGGCGATTGGGGTTGAGTGACTTGCCCAGGGTCATGCAGCTAGTAAGTGTCAAGTGTCTGAGGCTGGATTTGAACTCAGGTCCTCCTGACTTCAGGACCAATACTCTATCCACTGCACCACCTAGCTGCCCCTCATTTAGTATGTTTAATCAATATTTATTGAAGCTATTTGTGCATTAGTTCACTGCTTTCTTTTTTCAGACTTATCTTTCCCTGATTTGTTTATCAGAACTATATTTGTCTCATAGGAGGAGTTGGTAAAGTACTTGTTTTTTCTACTTTTTGAAAAAAAATGAAAGGTAATTATTCTTGTTTGTTTGTTTATTTGTTTATTTGTTTTTTTGTTTGCTTGTTTCGGCTAGGCAATTGGGGTTAAGTGACTTGCCCAGGGTCACACAGCTAGTAAATGTTAAGTGTCTGAGGCTGAATTTGAACTCAGGGTCCTTCTGCAAGGCCAGTGCTCTATCCACTGTGCCACCTCGCTGCCTTGCTAATTATTCTTTAAATCGTTGATAGAGTTCATTTATAAATCCTTCTAGCTTTTTTAATTTTCAGTTTAGAAAGAGCCTAGAATCTATTAGGATACCATCCATAAAATAATCCATACATAAAAGTATATTGCTGCACACAATATATTATGGATAGATAATCAACATTAAAGAGTTGACTCAAATCTTTCATTGTTCACTTATTTCAGTTGTGGCCAACTCTTCATGACCCTATTTGGGGTTTTCTTGGCGAAGATCCTGGAGCAGTTTGCCATTTCCTTCTCTAGCTCATTTTTACAGATGAGGAAAGTGAGGCAAACAAGGTTAAATGACTTGCCCAGGGTCACACAGCCAGTAAGTGTCTGAGGTTGGATTTGAACTCAGGTCTTCCTGACTCTAGGCCCAGTGCTCCATACATTGTGCCACCTAGCTTCCCCCCCCGCAAAAGTTTACCTTATTATTTTAAAAGTTGTGAAATATTTCTAATAGTAATAGCTCCCCATATAATGCTGTGGAAAACACTCTGCTTTAATCAGAAAAAATGAGATTTGAATCTGTACTTGGTCTCTTACTTTGTGACATTGAGTTAATCACTCATGCTTTTTAACAGATTCCTAGTCTCTAAAATGAGAAAGCTGGACCTCTGAAGTCCCTTCCAGTGTGAAGTCTATGATCCCACAAAGCACAAAATAGTTTTTGAAAGTGCTTTGCTTGCCCCAGGTACCTCCCCCCCCCCCCCCCGCCCCACCCTCTTTTCAGCTTCCTTTTGTGTGTTTTCTTCCTTCATCAGAATGTAAGCTCTTTGAAGGCAGGCACATTTTGTCACTCCCCTTTAGCAAGCAGCTGCTAAGAGCTTAATATCTGCTTGTTTGCCTCTTACTGGATCCTGTCAGCAATGATTTGTAACTTCTATAAGCATCAAAGACAATTTCCATGCCGGTCAATTTCTGAATGTTAGAAAATTTTGAAAAATTTCCTTTTTCTCTATTTCTAGGATATACTAAGTTGAATTCAGGGAGTTCTATTTGAGATCTTTTTTTTTAATTAACATTTAATTTAATTAAGAAAGACAAATAATTTGTTGGATAATTTTCAATTCTGATTGGCAAAGGAAAAAGAAGCAAACTAGCCTATATCACAAAATATACCATATTTATTTGGACAAATCAGGTGTGGCTTTAAACATTCAATTTAATTATCATAAATGAACAGGCATGTTTAAAAGAAGGATGCTGGATTCTGTTCTGAGTTGTTAAGTTACTATTTAGATAGGAGATAATGAAATGGCAAGACCATTCGATGGAAGATACAGCTGATGAAATAATGGCGTTATTCACATTGAGCAAAGAGAGAAATGAAAAGATTTATTTGTCCTTCATGGCCTTACATTTACATACACAGAAGAGGGTAACAGTTATCTACTAACCGTGCAGAAATGTAATGGGCACAGATTTCAACTTGATGAATTTACAAAATGGATCTATAAACTCTTTAAACTTTTAAAATGTGAATATAACAATCATCAGTAAGTATAACCATTTCAATATTCAAAGAAGAGGATTACACAAGAAACTGTGAACTTTACATTCAGTCATTTATTCAGCTGTGTCCAACTCTTCATGATCCCATTTGGGCTTTTCTTGGCAACGATACTGGAGAGATTTGCATTTCTTTCTCCAGCTCATTTTACAGATGAGGAAACTGAGGTAAACAGGGTTAAGTGACTTGCCCAAGGTCACACAGCTAGAAAATGTCTGAGGCCAGATTTGAACTCACTAAGATGAGTTTTCCTGACTCCAGGCCTGACACTCTGTCTACTATACCACTTAGCTGCCTATAAGCTTCTTTTACATATAGTTTTTTAAAAGTGTGTATTAAATTTAACAAGGTACTAACAAAACTATTTGTTTTTTTCTTTGTATTTTAAAGATATTTTATTGATTTTTTTTTTTGCATTGAAACCTATCAATATCCTCTAGTTGCCTCCCTTCACCTCCAACTGAACTTGTCCCTTATAATGAAATAGGTGGTCAAGAGAAATAAATCAACATATTGGCCATATCTGAAGATGTATGCCTCATTCTATATCACTTCTCCATCACTCATCTGCTAGGAGATGGGTAAAAGCTTCTGAAATCACAATTGATCACTGCTTTGATCAGAGTTAGGAAGTCTTTCAGAGTCTTTTCTTTTTATACTATTGTGCTCAAATCAATCCTAATCATTAATATACTTTCAGTGGTATTCGTCCTTCTTTTTCTCCCCCCAGGATGCAAGGATCGAAGTGTTTTGCTTAGTTCAAGAGACATGAATTAATAATCTTGACATTGTTTAAATCACATAACTATTTTCTCTGCCCATTTTTGAAAATGGGAGATGGGTGCTCTTATAGCATTTGACATTGTAAGATGCGAGGTATTTCCAAAGACCGAAATTATACCATTTATCATATTTTGAGGCAGCTAGGTGATACAGTAGATAGAGCACTAGATCTCAATTCAAATCTGGCCTCCAATATTTACTAGCTGTGTGAACTTGGGCAGGTCATTTAAGCTCTGTCTGTATTAGTTTCCTCATTATAAAAATGGGGATAATATGAACACCCATTTCCCAAGGTTGTTGTGAGGATAAAGAAGAAATAAGATTTGTAAAGCATGTGGCAAACCTTAAGGCCCTATATAAATACTAGCTATTATTATCACTTTATCTTAATGACAGAAATGTTCATTTTTACACTCTGGAGTGGACAGTAACAGTTCTTCTATCCGAGGGCAATTTGAGAGAGAAATTTCTTTTGCCATAATATAAGTTTGCCTTTGAGAAATCAAGTAATCCAAACACAGACTTGATCCATTTATAGACCCTTAGACTCCATTAGAATATTCTGAAAATAAAAGGATAGGAAAATGTATTATTCAATAATGGATTAACAATAGAAATGTTTCATCTAATATCTAGTGACAGCTCTATCTAGAAATCTTTCGAAGAATCAATCACTCGGAATAGTAAAGTCGGAAGTGTTCATTCGTAGAGGAAAAGTCAAAGAAATATTTCAAAGTTCCGAATGTACTTGGCTGACCATTTTTCATTGAGCCATGGTTATACAGGCTTACCCTTTCTTGTTTTTTTTTTAATCGATCTGCAAAATGTAGTTGAGATTTTACCTCCTTAATTATCTTTTCTCCAACAGAAACCATACTCCTTATCTACCTGGGGCCGAGAGGAAAGCTGAAAGAAAAAAAGGAAATCTTCATCTCAGATAAGGGTCACATTAGACTGTGACCTTTGTCTTCCATAGTCATATCACCCAATCAAGAAGCACTTTTTAGTATCCCCCCTATGTGCCGAGATATGTGAGATAAACATATGCAAAATATACATGACATAAATACATGGTACTTTTCTTTTCCTCCGAGGCTCTTTAGTCTGAAAAAAATCTTTGCTTCCTGAATACATTGAGTTGGTGTGGCTTTTTGTCTTGTAGGCAATTGTTGTTTGATAAGAACATTTTCAAAAACTCTCAAGAATTATGGATCTTCAGAGAGAAGGTTCACCTTCCTTATGTCAGAGAAAGACTATTCAGATCATCACAGACAGATGGGAAGCCCTTTTATTTTTAAAGCTTTAGCTCTGTTCTTTTAGAGCAGTTTACGTTTTTTTAATTTTTATTTTTCATTTTAAAGAGAGTTTGTCTGGCCACACTTCAGTAAAACCAGTTTAGGCCATCCATTATGTCTCAAAAGCTCTCTTATTCATTCTTTATCCTTTTTTTTTCCTTTTCGGTGAAGCAATTGGGGTTAAGTGACTTGCCCAGGGTCACACAGCTAGCTATTAAGTGTCAAGTATCTGAGGCTGGATTTGAACTCAGGTCCTCCTGACTCCAAGGCTGGAGCTCTATCCACTGTATCACCTAGCTGCCCTTATCCTTTCTTATTCATTATTATTCATTGCCTCCCAAACAGGAATCTTTTTTCCTTTGGTTTTGCAAAAATTGATGTAAATCTACACATACCTTATTGGTAACAGGTGTTCCATACAAAATGTTTTCATTTTGGGCAGTATCTTTAACTGGAAAAACAGAATTTATGTTATCATTTGAAGTTCATTTTATAGGAATGGACAGAGGTAAAAAAGAAGGAAAATCAGTAAGTAATTAAGACTTTATCACCCATAAGGAGCTATGACATCATAAAATGTGTTGATCTGTGGGTGGAAGGAAGATTTGTTTAGTTCCTCATAGTGGCCGCAAAGAGAGAGGGGCCTGGCGTCTCTTCTCCTGACCTCAGTGACTCCAACCTTTAAATGAGTCTGCATTTCAATGTGAAATTGGCCAGCACATCTAGCCTCTAATATTTATATTTTTATTCTTCTATTTCCCTACTCTGCTAGTCATAGTACAAAAATTTTAATTTTCCATGAAAGTCAATGTTAGATTAGTCAATCTATGCCTCACCTCTAAGACCGGAGAAGACTGCTTTCTATTCTTTGGCTCACTATTCATTCTCTTTGTCTCTCTCTTCCTCTCTCTCTATCTGTCTCTGTCTCTTTATCTATTTCTCCTATTCTTACTTTCCCATCTCATGCCCATATATTATCTTAGTAGGAAATAATGATGTAGGAAAGATGGCAGTCAATTAATTGATATTTTCCTGCCATCGCTTTTGAAAGTGACGCTTCTTTACCTGACAGGTACCCCAAATTTGTAGACTATGGTCCTTTAATACCATCACTTCCTCATAACTGACTCATGAAGCCCATTTCATCATTACTGCTGTCCTCACTTAGGTTGTACCAATGCACCTAGGTGCTTTTGGAAAACACCTTAGCTGTCTATAATATTTAGCACACAGTAGGAACTCCCAGCTAAAATCATATTTTTTTTTGAGAAGCCTTTCCTAATCTTCCTTAATGCAAATGCCTTCTTCTGATATTATGTACAATTCATCCTATGTATAGCTTGGTTGGACGTATTTGTTTGCATGTTGTCTTCTCCCTTAGATTCAGAGCTCACTGAGGGCAGGGACTATCTTTTGCCTGTCTTTGTATTCCTAGTGCTTAGCACAGTGCCTAGCACACTGCTTATTGACTGACTCAGCAGGCCATTATAAACGTTGTTTTTTGTTCTTTGTTCTTGAACAGCAACCTTTGTATAATTTCCAGCAATATACTCACTATTCTTTATGGTACGACTCTACTTTCAGACTGAATCGGTCCACTGTAGTAGAAAGCACGCTGGATTTGGATTTAAAGTTCCTAGGCCAACTCTGCATTCTCTTATTTACTACTATGGCAGGAGGTGTTGGGTAAATTGTTTCCCTTCAGTGGCTTCCAGTTTTCTAAAATGAAGTGTCTGTACTTGAAGTCTTAAAAGTTCCTTCTAGTTGTTAAACCTATGATCAATTTCTATCACGCCAACATTTCTTATACTCTTTTCTTAATTACCATGGCTATAGGACAGGCTTTAAATATAGGCCAAAAAACATTCCCATCAAATGTCTCTGAAATGAGGGGAGGGAGGAGACAAGTATTCTGCATTGTCAAAGGTGCACTTCACTAGGAATTCTCTAAACCAATGAAATCACAGGTCCAATCTTTAAAAAAAAAAAGACTATAGAGGATCCCTAAGGTTCTGACTGCCCAGAAACCTTATGATTCTACTGTTTATATGGATTTTATAGGTGCTTCATTCCGATCAGGATTGCTGCCTTCTTTAAGTTATACTGGTCTTGAGGCCAAGCATCATGATTTCTTTTTTGGGGTAGCGTCTGGACCAGTGCTCTGAACATAGTGAGTACTCAATACTGATCAATCGTTGTGTGGTAGCCACTTGGCAGAACTCTAGAGGCTGAGTAACCTGGAGAAATTTGAATCTTAAAATCAAGGTCAGAAAAGTCAACTGAAGTAGCCCAAGTGAACTTTTGCTGAATTTACTTTTTCGGTATTCACTTACTATAGTCCTTTCCAAACAATCCTAGAGCAGCCTATGGCTTTTATTAGACTAGAGTCATTGGGGTCTCAAATTATTTATATTTATGGATTGGATATCTTTTTTATATACTTACAATCTGGATGGTGCACAATGGTGATTTTATCTGGAAAGAAAAAAAAACAGTAATAATACTGCTCAGTTTATTTGGGGGCGGGGGGAAAGACAGGGGTAGGTTGTGCCTTTCTCTCCCCTGACCTTCCCTTCCTTGCCTCTTCACATTACTGTTAGGAGTTACCTTCTCCCTTTGAATCGATTCAGAAATTTCACATGGGATCACACATAAGATAATAAAATTCTAATACTAAGCCACTACATTTTAACTAGTCTTTTAATTACCCTGAGAGTAAAGACAAGGTTCTTTCTTTTTTCATCAGTTATTTTCAAATAAGAGTTTATCTATCATCTACCTACATGTGTGTGCGTGTAGGGGTGTATATGTACACACATATATATGTATGTACATATACACATATGCATATATGTAGTGTTTTACAAACCTTAAAGTGCTATGTAAATATATAATGCTATATGAATATAATATAACACATATGAATAATGCTACAGTCATTATTGTTTTGTATTCTTCCTTTCTCAGTCTTTGAACATACTGATGCTTGTTAACTAAAGATGTTCATCCCTGGTACTTATGAATTTGTAAACTTTTGGTCTTCTCCAGCACAGCTAGGGTCATAAAAGTGATTCAGTCAACTCTCAACATTCTATGTGAGTGGGGCCATGGGTAAGAGTGGAACACCATTGGTAGTAATTATCCTGGTAATTTCTATTTGGCTTTGGGAAGCATTGTGATTTGTGGGAGTAAATTTAACTTCTTAATTTTGTTTTCTTTAGACTAGCATTAAATTTGTTTTTCATTTGCTGAGCACGTGGTAATTAATGGAGAGTCTTCCATAAAGCATTCTGGGATGTGTGGGAAGCCATCCTGAGTTAATAAGGGTGGTTAAGAATAGACCATACCTGTGTGATAAAAAAGAAATAGATAGCTATGAATTGTCAATGATTTAGCATGAATAGTAATAACTAATTATTAGCATCATTGTATGGCTATTGGTAATGGGGTACTACAGTCACAGAAGAATTAAGCTTGAGAGTAACCCAGAGGGCAGAGAACAGGGTGGGGAAGTATCCTATAGCTAAGGAAGAGTAGCATAGAAACTCTAGCATCAAGGATGTGTCTGGGAGAGGTATAAATGGGAACCAGTGTGAGTCAGTCACATCACAAGAGCAAGGGCTGCCTACGTGCTCCATTTGGAGTCACAGAAAGAGATCCTGAGGCATACCCCTGTAGCACAGTGGATAGATCTCACATCAAGAATTTAGAGTAGGATGTGAACAAAAATTAAGCAACAGGAGAAGTCATGGGATCTGCCCTGGTGGAGGGAGTACCAACATTGATGAGTTCCCAGTGCCCCCAAAGAGGCATGGCAGATAGAACCCTGAGAGTTGGAGTCAGGGGACCTGTATTCAAATCCTGATTTGACCAATTACTAGCTTTGTGTGGCAAAACTCATCCTCTCTGGACCTCAATTTCTTTATTTGTGAAATGAGGAGATTGGACTAAATGATTTCTGACATTCCTTCTAGCCCTAATCATATGCCCCTATTTGCCAAATGATAACTAATAACTTTGCTGAACGTTTTCAGATCAAACTCATGGGTTAAAAAAAATTATGGTAGGTAACTTTAATTTACCATAGAAGTGTTCTTCTTCTGGTCTCTTCCCAATAATGCAGTCTCGGAGCTGTCGTAACTTTTCCTTAAGGAGAAACATCCCCAAATAAATGTTAATAATTTTAGTTTTGTCATGGACTAAAATGGAATGCAGAAACAGATTTTTTTTTTTTTACCAAGTTAACTTCTGTGCTGTAGTAGACTTGGAAGGTACTCAGGAACAGAAGTAGGAACTCCCAAAACAAGGCCTGCTCTGCCCCTCTCCCTCCCCTCCCTTCCCTGGACCCCAACCAACTAGGATGCAAGTCAACATGCAATGTGGACTTAGATCTCTGATTATTTTATATTTTATATCCCCCAAGGCTCCATCCTGCTCCCTCCTCTCTTCCTTTTGTTGTTCAGTTGTTCGGTAGTGTACAACTCTTTGTGACGACAGCACACCAGGTCCTTTCATCCTCCACCATCTCTCAAAGTCTATCCAAGTTCATGTTTCATTGTTTCTATGATGCCATTCTATACTATTTTACTTGGTGATCTCATCAGCTCCCACAGATTCAATTTATCATTTCTATGAAGATGATTCACAAATCTCTTTATCGAGCCCTAATCTCTCTCCTGATCTCTATTCTCCATCTCCAAATGCTTATTAAATATCTTGAACTGACATTTTAAACTCAACATGTCCCAAACTGAACTCATTATCTTTTCCTTCAATCTCTTCTCTCTTCCCAACTTCCTTATTACTGCCCAAGACACCACCCCTGCCCAAGTCATTACGGACACAATCTAGCTATCATCTTCAACTCCTCACTTTCTCCCACCCCTCATAGCCAATCAATCACCAACACTTATAGATTCTACTTTCACAGTATCTCCCATATAGGCCCTCTTCTCCCTATGAACACTGCTCCCACACTGGTGCAGAGTCTTATCACCTTGTACCTAGAGTATTGGAAAAATCTTCTGGCTGATCTCCTACCTCAAGTCTCTCCTTCTTTCCAGCTTCCTTTTGTGTTTTTTTTCTTCATTCATTAGATTGTAAGCTCCTTGGGGGCAGGGGCTGTCTTATTTTTTTCTTATTTTGTCCCTAGCATTTAGTACAGTGCCTGGCAAATATTTAGGCACCTAAGAAAAGGTTTTTGCATCATATCAAACACTGTAATCCAGTGACACCGGTCTCTTTGCTATTCCTTGAATAAGATGTTTCATTTCCCAACTCCATGTGGCTTTCCTTTACATCTGGAATCTTCTCCCTCCTCAGCTTGGTCTTCTGGCTTCCCTGGCTTCCTTCAGCTAAAATCACACGGCCTGCATACAGAAACCTTTTCTCGACCCTCTTAATGCTAATGTACCTTCCCTCTCACATTACCTCAAATTTACCCTGCATATATAGTTTCTGAGGTTGAAACATAGGACAATGTTACAGACTTTGGCAGCAAGATCTTTCCTTTCTGGGTCTTCAATAGATGTGTCTAGAGCACCTGGGGAACAATCCCTAGACTACCTCTCCACGGTGATTGCTTCCCAAGATGATGGCTGAAAGCATTGCTATTCTCAAGCATCTTGGGTTCAGGGCCCTGGGCTGTCTCCAGTGGCATCTGAGGGGAGATGGTAGTCAAAATGATGGTGGTTTGACTTGCCTGGCACACTCTGCCTTCTGCTCCCTCCACTGTACTTTGCATCTGCTGCTTTGCCTGGTTTCAACTCCACTGGTGTGTCCCCCATTCTTCCCCTTTCCCCACCATGCTTCCTTTTGTGTGTATCTTCCCTCATTAGACTGTAAGCTCGTTGAGAGAAGAGACTGCTTTCTTTTTAATACTTCTATCCCCAGCACTTAGCACAGTGCCTGACATATAGTAGGTGCTTGATAAATGTTTTCTGGATTGGATTGAATTATCTCTCCATCGTGATACCTTGCTTCAACGAGGCTGGCTTTTCTCCTTTATGGGTCTCAGTTGGTAGGGATGGCTGACCCTTTCTCCATAAGGAGGCATTTCCCTAGATAATGGCTGTGAAGTCTGGGCCTGAAGTAGGACCAGTGGTTTGGGGTCCTTTTCTTATCGCTAATTGATGATAGTTGGTCAGAAATTATTGCTGGGGGTCATGAGGAAGGCAGCCCCTTCTTTCCAAAGATTTCTTCCTCTCATTGATGCTGTGGAAGGCTAGGTTGGAAGAAGATCTAGGGGTTCGGGGGGACACTACCATTCCCAAGGTTCTAGGGTTCAGGGTTCTGGGTGATAGTGGAGGTGATGATTCGACTGGGCGAAGGCACTGTCTCCTGCTTCTTCCTCAGAGTACCTTGCTGCTTTAGCTAGGCCGACATGCTTATCTTACGTGTGAATGTTTGTTGGCAGTTGGTGGGGATGACTGCCCCCTTCTCCACAGGACTTGTTTTCCTGCATGATGGCTGTGAGGTCTGGGCTAGAAGCAGAACTCTTGGTTTGGGGGATGGGGAGAAGGCAGTGTTGACACTTCCTGTGCCTCTCATGAAGCACTTCTTAGCCTTTAGAATTTATTTGGCAAAATGCCATTCCCCATACTTTATTGTTCTGTTAAGAAAGTCTTGGACTTACCAAAATGCTTATTCATCTTCAAAATCTGGAGAAAGCCAGATCTAACCACCTTTACCCACAGCTAGGACTGGCCTTAGGCAAATACAGAGTAGACATTTGCTTATGTGAGGTGATTTAAGGACTGGTCCCTACTCTGAATCATTTCTCAGATGCCATACTGTCTAAAATACAATTAGAGATTTGTTCCTTTGGTTAACTAATTACCTCTAAAGATATTTTCTTTTAAGTGAAATTTTCTTTGGGATGGGCAACATAGTACATTCGTATCAGTCATTTATTTGGTGTGGGTTATTGAATGAATTGTTTCCCCTTAAAAGCACTGAGAGAATGGAATGTTTTTGTGGGAAGAAGGAGGGAGGCATAATTCTGGAATTAGAGGAATGTTCCATGGATATGAATCCTAGACATTAGCTAACAGAAGCACATAGAAGTACACCTTGGTAGTGGGGACTGCCAGGACATGAAGAGGGGGAAAAAAGAAAGAAAAAGAAAAAAGAAAAAAAAGAAAAAGGAAATAGGGAGTTGCTGGGGAAAAGAAAAACAAAAAAAAAATTCCATCAGTGTGATAATTCTCATTCCAGCTCTTTCCAAGTCTTGCAGACATAAACTCACTTATCTCCGATTTTCTCACTGCCCACACAGTCTTTAGGTTTGCACTTCCTAAATGTGCTATGGCATAAACTTGTAGAGCACTATTGGATATTTTAAATGTTCAACCTAGTTATTTAATAAATGAAACCTTTAGGTATTCTTTTGGCCTGGAAGTGCTGTGAAAAAATACTGAGACCTTGAACTTGCCATGCCATGAAATGAGAAAGTTTGGGAAACTCTGCCTTAGGTTAATGGAGCACAAAGAACAAATACTCTTATAAACCCACCAGAAACACAGTTATCCTTGCAGTAGAACACAGAGTTAAGAAGGGGGATGGTAGGGGCAGCTAGGTGGCATAGTGAATAAAGCTCTGGCCTTGGAGTCAAGAGGACCTGAGTTCAAATCCAGACTCAGACATTTAATGCTTATTAGCTCACCAAAAAGCAAAAAAAAAAAAAATTCTTTTTTAGAATGGGTATGGTAGAGTCAACTAGATTTGTTTTGGGGATTATTGTCTGTTTAGTCTTCAGGCCATTTCTTTAAGATTTTTTTTTTTTTTTTGTGAGGCAATGGGGCTAAGTGACTGGCCCAAAGTAGCACAGCTAGGAAGTGTCAAGTGTCTGAGGTGAAATTTGAACTCAGGTCCTCCTGACTCCAGGGCCAGTGCTTTATCCACTGTGCCACCTAGCTGCACACCCCCTTTTTTGTGTTTTTTTTTCTTTGAGTTTTTTTCTTTTCTTTTCTTTTCTTTTTTTCAGGTCATTTCTTTAATCGCCTGATGTACTTATTCTTTCTTCTAAGTGTTGGGCCTATACAGATGTACCTGACTGCCTTCCACTTAATCTTGGAAATGATTTTCTTGAAACATTTAGATATGTTAAAAAGCAATCTTAGGAGCTGAATAAATATTTGTGTAGAAACTAACAGTCTCAGAGTTAAATGCACCAGGGATTTGTCAATCTGGAATGTTCTCATTTAAAAGCTTATGCTTAGAAGTATTAAGGCATTTGGTTTGTGAATAGATAGAAATTCCAAGGCCTGCACTATCATAGTTTTGGGCTGTGTTAAGTGTTTAAGAGTTGAGGGATGAGATGCTCAGTGACTAGAGGTAATCTCTGGGGACAGACTTGGGGCCTGGTTACCTGCTGAATAACTTCCAGTCCACTTTTTTCAGTTTGCCACTGTTTGAATTTCTTCAAGGCTTCATCCATAGAAATTTCTCCAGTTTTTACTTTTTCCTGCAAAAGAATGAGTTCTTCTTGTCCAGAAGGTATGCAGCATTTCAGGGCAGAACACCGTTGATAGTCCATTCCGATTCTATCTAGATTGGTGCAAGGGAGAGAATTTTGAAACATCAGTCAACATTTGGACATTTTTTGATTTCTCTCTCCCCTTAAATATTCATTAGCAGTTGCAAAGTAGGTCATTAGTCGTAGTTCAAAGTAGGTCAAATCAGGTGATTTATAGCAGTTGAGACCCTGAAACATTCATGGGGCGTTAAAAAGATGGAACTCACTATACAGGGAGATGATCACTCCTTCTTCCTATTGTGTTGTTGGCTGATTAAGCCGGCCACCAGCATCTGACTAGCTATCTCAGACAGGCAGGGGTAGAAAATGCAGAACCGTTAGAGGATGCTGGATATAGCTTCCCTTTTCCATTCCTTCTGTTGATTTAACACATGACAAAAAAAAAAAGACAGGGAAGCAGGATCTTCTGGGGAAGCAAAATGTTTCCAACTAGAGGCAGTTAGATGGTGCTAGGTATAGAGCACTGGGTCTAGAGTTAGGAAGACCTGAGTTCAAATCTGACCACAGACACTTAGCAGCTGTGTGACTCTGGGAAAGCCACTTTACTTCTGTCTGCCTCAGTTTCAGTTTCCTCAGTTGTAAAATGGGATTCATAATAGTATCTAACTCATGGGGTTATTGTGAGAACTAAATAAAATTATATGTATAAAGCACTTTGTATGGTGCCTGGCACATAGTAGGTTCTTAATAAAAACTTGTTTCCTTCTTTTTCACTTCTTTAAAAAATTTACACATTTTAATTAAATTAATTTTAATTAATTAAATTAAATTAAATTTAAATTTTTAAATTTCCCCAATTACATATTTAAACAATTTTCAACATATATATTTTTAGGTTTTGAATTCCAAAGAAACATTTTCCCCTCCCCCCAGATTGTAAGCAATCCAATATAGGTTATACATCTGCAATCATGTAAAACATTTACAAATTAGTCATTTTGTAGGACAACACTCAAACAAAAAAGAAAGAAAGAAAGAAAGGGTAACAAAAGAAAGAGAAAATAGTCTGTATTCAGACTGTATTCAGTCTGTATTCAGACAATATCAGTTCTTTCTCTGGAGGTGCATATCAGGTTTCATCATGAGTCTTTTGGGATTGTCTCAGATCATTGTATTACTGGGAATAACTAAGTCATTCACAGTTTTTCACTATTCAATATTGCTGTTTCTATGCACAATGTTCTCTTAGTTCTCTGTTCACTTCACTTTGCATCAGTTCAGTTAAGTCTTTCCAGATTTTTCCCAAAGCGTCCTACTTGTCATTTCTTACAGCACAATAATACTTTCTTACAATCGTATCCCACAACTTATTCAACCATTCCCTAATTCATGGGCATGCCTTCAATTTCCAATTCTTAGCCACCACAAAAAGAGCTGCTATAAATATTTCTGTACATATAGGTGCTTTCCTCCTTTTTTGGGGGGTGGGATGATATCTTTGGATATGCCTCTAGCAATGGCATTGCTGGATCAAAGGGTACTGCACAGTTTTCTACCCCCCTTTGTCACTTCTACAGAAATATCCAACCACTAGTAAATGATGGTGAATCTGAGTGACCCCAGAAGCCATCTTGTATAATTTCCCTCCGAGTAAGAATCTTTCAACAGCATCCTCTGCAACTGGACATAGAGTGTTTGCTTGGACATCTCCAGTAAAGAGTAATCTAAAATCTATATATAGGTCTAAGCCTTCCTCTTTGCCTCATCCCACATCCACATCTACTGCTTTTTATTTTACCTTCTGGGGATAAACTGGAAAAAGTTTAATCCTTCCTTTATGTGACAATCCTTCAGATACTTGAACATAGCAATCATGGCCCAAACTAAGAGCTCTTTTTTTTAGTATAAATATCCCAGGGTTAATTTTTAAACCAGTCTTCATATGGCATAACCTCAAGACCTTTACTATCCTGGTTGCTCTATTCTGACGCTTATCCATATTGTTCTTAATATGTGAAGCCCAGAACCTAAATAAATGCTGTCGGACCAGGGCAAAGTATAGGAAGGCTGTCACCTGCCTAGGCCTGCTCAATATTCATCCCTTAGTGTAACATAATATTGCATTTGTTTTTTTGTTTCCATGTTATGCTGTTAGCACTTAGAGTGGTAGTCCACCCAAATCTACAGGTCTTGATTCAGATAAACTTCTGGTTAGCCATGAATTCCCTATCTTGCATTTTTTGACATTGATTTTTTAAATCTAAGAGTACTGCATCTCTCCTTGTTCCATTTTATCATAATATAGTTGGCCCTATGCTGTAGGTTGTCAAGATTTTTGAGAATCTTGATTCCATCATCTACTGAATTAGCTATTCCTCCTAGCTATCTACAGATTGATAAACATGCCATCTATGTTTTTGATAAGAATGTTGAATAAAAGGAATAAGAAAAGAGCCATGGGACCTTCCTTCCAAGTTGACGTTAAAACGATTACTCTTTGGATATAATGATATAACCAGTTTCAAATATGCCTAACACCTAATAATCTGGCCAATGTCTTTTCCACAGCATCAGTAGGGGAGACAGTTACTGAAACAGAGAGAAGACATTGAGGTTTACAGTTTCAGAGTTGGGAATTACTCAGAACACATGGGTTTTCTTCACTCATGCCTTGTCAGGCAGTTTCCTTAACAAATACTGAGTGCATTGGCAAGAAAGTATGACCCAAATTTATGTAAGGATTGTGATGTATTTATAATTTAAGCATTTACTTTAATACATGTGATATTATTATTTCTTTTGCTTTATAGTAATAAGTGGCTATGTTTAAGATACAAAAGTATTACTCTCATGAGTGGCTGGTTGTATAAATAGAACACAGTGATATTTAGCTCAGAGCTGAAGTGATGAGTAGAAGTATATTCCTTCACAACAGGTTTTTCCTTAGGACCCTGAGAGAATTTGAGTGTAATTTCATGAAGGTGGTCTTTTTCTGGGCAACTTGACCTGCTGTGTCCATATACCCTCTAGGAGAGGTGTGAGGTACTATCTGCCAGTTTTTTTCAGGACCCTAGAATATAGTTCATCTAGGCTGCTGACTTGAAATTATCAAGGACAGTTTGGTTCTCTCTCCCTTGATATCTTATGTACAAAGCTCTTATTATTTACTGATTGTTTCGTCCTTTACAAAGATAATTCTCTGTGGAAGAGGAAACAAGTGTAATAAAAGCTGGATAACTTTTCCTTCCATTGATTTGGGCTATCCACCCCAAACAATATTCTCATCCTCTAATTCTCTTCTTTCCTCCAATGTTGCTTTAAAAACCTTTTTTTTTGTTTTTTATTTTAATTTTTTTAATTTTAATTTTATCAGCCTTAATCTTTTCTGAGCTTATAATCCTGACATTATTCTTACACATTGTTGTATGCTTTTGCATTCATCCTTTGTTACCTATTCAGTTATGTCCCACTTTTCGCAACCTTATTTGGGGTTTTCTTGGCAAAGATACTGGAGTAATCATTTCCTTCTCCTGCTCATTTTACAGGTGAGGAAACTAGGGTAAACAGGGTTAAGCAACTTGCCTAGGGTCACACAGCTAGTAAGTGTCTGAGGCTGGATCTGAACACAGGAAGATGAGTCTTCCTTCTAGCACTCTATCCACTGTGCCACCCAGCAGATACCTCTACTTGCTTCCATTGTCTGCGTGTTTTAACAATTAAATTGTTTCTTGAGTTTCCTATGCTTCCACATCATTATATTTAAGCAACTTCTAATTTTTTTTTCTTTTTGTGTTTTGAGAATATCATTCCTTAGAGCTTCCCATCTCTCCTAAGTTGATTTTCCTTGTATAATTTAGTCCATGGGATCTTACTGATCACTCCTCTCTTTTGCTCTCCTAAAACCTAGGGTGCATTTCAGACCATGCCTGGCTTCCCTCATCTTTTCTCTTATAAATTCCAATACGATGAAGCAGTCGTCTCTCATAATCCCTTCCCATCATTTCCCATGCAAAATGAATTGTTCCTCTACCTTTTGAGTGATGGAATTATTATTAAGGTAAATGAGGAAATGTTTGGCTGCTCTGCTTTTGATAGAGAAAAAAAAAAGCTTCAACAGATATCTGTGTAATCAGAGTCCTCAATAATTACTCTGCTATGTCACCAAGATAGGTTTTGTGATCTGTTTCTTTAACTTTTCATCTATTTTCTTTTTCTTTCTAGGTTGTTGATAGCAAATGCCAATGACCATATTGCTTCTGTTTGTGCCTCTGTTGATCTTTACCCAGATGTTCTCCACACTATTTCAACCCTTCTACTTCCTACATTATTTCACAAAACTATGCCTTTTTACATAAAATGCTACCCAACCTCTTTAACTTATCCAGTTTCTTTTGAATTAAGCACCCTTCTAGAACAATGTTCTGGTTACTATTCTTATTCTACCAAGTACTGTTGATATCTGTGAAGTTAAATATGCCTTCTTGCATTTGGATATCTAGGTTACCTTGCTTGTAATCTCTGCTTTGTACACTTGTGATATTAGTATCAGAGGCTGTGGGGTATATTGTTCTTAGACAATGCTTCCCTGTTAATTTCTCAACTACTATTCTTTATTCTACATTCAAGCTACTGTTTATACAGGGGTTCTTAACCATTTTTTTGTGTATAGAATGAGCCATTTAAATAACATTTTCGAATGATTGAAGGAAATGCTAAATTTCAGTTAGGTTGCTGAAAATAAAGATGTATTTTTTTTCTTTCCAATCGTATAGACCCCATGAAATCTGTCAATGGGCCTCAGGTTAAGAACTCCTGATTGTAGTCTCTAGTGTGATGGATATACATAGACAATTTCCCTCTCCTTTACTCTTTTCAATCTGAAGCTCCTTTGATTAGAATCCTCAACCTGCTAGTAAGTGTCTCACCCGCCCTATAGATTCAGGGTGGGGGAAGCATTCAACTATCCTCAAATGGTTGATGCTTCTAAATACCTTGCTGTGGTCTTGGCCTTCATCAGTATATGGTTATATCATTTTCACTTTGGACTGGGAAAAGCACACTTAGGACCAGTATGTATTCTATCATCAATGTTATTAAGGGATCAGAAGAGCACAAGAGCATCTACCAGGACATCATTTGGGGAGATTCTTTTGCAGAGCTCCCAATTTTATTTGTAAAAGTCATTATAAAGTATGTTTCACAATTTATTATTAAAACATTTAATAATTTAATGCACCGATATCTTATGTCCTGGAAAGCATCTGTATAAAATTGATAAATTCTTGACTTGCTTGATTATTTCATCTTTTAGAAAGTAGAAAAAATGTTGAAGGAAACTATTAATCTGGATCTGAATATACCAATCATGTAGAGCTGTCCAGAGAAATGAAGATGAAGGAAACTATGTAACAAAATGACCATTCTATTTGAATATTTGAAACAGATAAGAGCAAAATATTGTGTACAATAAGACATGTGCCCAAGACTTAGGAATAGCAGACTTAAAAGAGATCAGAGGAAAGACAAAAATGATTCTATGAGTTCTGAGGAATGGAATGTCATCAAGGATTTCAGTGTGATAAGACAAGTAAGGTGTCACCAAAGATTTAAGTGATTTGGTAAGATGCTCAGAAATCAGCTCAGATTTTAAGTTCTCTCTCTCTCTCTCTCTCTCTCTCTCTCTCTCTCTCTCTCTCTCTCTCTCTCTCTCTCTCTCTCTTTTTGGTTAGGTAATGGGGTTAAGTGACTTGCCCAAGGTCACACAGCTAGTAAGTGTTACGTGTCTGAGGCCAGATTTGAACTCAGATCCTCCTGACTTCAGGGCTGGTACTCTATCCACTGCACCACCTAGCTGCCCCCAAGCTCACATTTTAAAAGGACAGATACTGAGTGAAACTGAGTGGAGCAGTGTTAAAATTTGCATAATCTTAACAGGAAGAGGAGGAATCCTAAGGCCCACACACAACTACTATCTCACTAATCTTCAGTCTGTCCCCATTTTATGTAGGATCTATAAGACACAGCAACCAATGGGAGAGGGGAAGAGAGAGAGTGTTGAGGGCCAAGAATGGCTCCAAGGTTGAAAATTTGTTTAAAAAGTGGTGCTGTTGACAGAGAAGTTTCTTCTCCTGGGTAAATGTCCACATGGTGAAGTGAAGAGTCAGAAGGTCTAGGACTGAATCCTGGCTCTGGCAGTTACAACCTGTGTAACTCTAGGCAAGTTATTTAAATGGTGAAAGGCTTTCCAACCTAAGTTGAGGATTTTATAGTTGATCCTGAAGGAAAAAGAGCCACTGGAGTCTCCTGAGTATGTGTGTATGTGTTTGGTGGGGTGGGGGTTGGTGAAGGGGAGGCATGGTGAGATTTGTGACTTAGGAAGATCCCTTTGGCACCTGTATGGAGGATGCACTAGAATGGGAGGCACCTTTCCTGTGGCCTAAAAATACACCCATATCTTCTCCATGTTCAAAAACTCTTACTTGATTTCACCGTTCTTGCTAGCTATCACCTTTCGCTTTTTCTTTTCTTTTCTTTTTTTCCAGTAGGAGGAGGGATGAGACAGAAAGAGCAAAAAAAGTTTGTTAATTGAAAAAATTACAATAAAAACGTTGAAATGTTTAATGACTACCTTTTGCCCCTACCATAAAATACAAACTCCTCAGAATGGCTTTTAAGAATAATAGCTACCATTTATATAGTGCTTTTAGATTTGAAAAACACTTTTCAAATATTATCTCACTTTATCCTCACAACAACTGTGGGAGGTAGGTGTTATTATTCCAATTGTCCAGATAAGGAAACTGATACAGATAATGTTTGTCCATGGTCACACAGCTAGGAAGTATCTGAGCCTGTGTGTGAACTCAGGTCTTACCTACTCCAGGTCCAGAACTAGAACCACTGAGTCATTTAGCTTCCCCCATAGTATATTTAACACCCTTCACAATCTGGCTCTCATGGTACCTTTCCCATTTTATTTGATATTATACCTTTTCCCATAGTCTCCATTCTAGAATTAATAAGTTGAGAAATGATGATTAAAAATGCCCTTCCTTTCTTTCAGTCCTTTCCCCACATTGTCTTGTATTCATTTCATACATATTCTATTATTCACTCTTTATTCATATACATACATACATACATACAAATATATATACATATATATATATATATATATGTATGTATGTATGTATGTTCACATTTTACCCCAATAGAATGTAAACTTCTTGAAGTAAGCTCTTTTTCCCCCCTGAGTTTTTTTGTATCTCTATCACTTGGCACACAGTAGGGGCTTAATAAACACTTGTTTACTGATGACTGATGTGTGTATTATCAGACGTAACTACTGTTACCTATGTTAACTATTTTTCTGTGTTATAAGAGAGCGTTCTATGAGGAAAAATAAGTGCATATTGGGAGTGACAATGGTGTAGAAACAAAAAGTGTTAATGAACATTTTTTAAAATAAAAGAAATGCCCTGTCACTGGAGGACTTTTTGTAATAATGATGATGATAACAATAGTTGTTCAGTTGTATCCACCTCTTGATGACCCTGTTGGCATATTCTTGGCAAAGATACTGGAGTAGGTTGCCATTCCTTTTCCAAAAGAGGAAACTGAGGCAAACAGGGTTGAGTGACTTGTCCAGAGTGATACAGCTAGTAAGTGGCTGAGGTCAGATTTGAACTCAGGTCTTCCTGATTCCAGGCCCAGCATTATATCCACTGAGCCACCTAGCTGCCCTATAATAATAGTAGGTAGCATTTACGTAACACTTTTAAGCTTTCAAAGCACTGGGCACGTGTCAACAACCAGAGACACAGGTGCTATTATTATTTCCATAGCACGGATAAGGAACCTGACAGTCTAAAGGACTTGACCAGGGCTACAGAACTAGTAATTGTATGAGGACAAATTTGAACCCATGTCATCCTGTGTCTAAGGGCTACATGACCACTTCCCAGTTGGGTAAGTATTAAGGACCCCTAATGTCTCTTTCAACTCCAAGCAATATAATTCTGTGACATTACTACTCACTTTGAAGGGTGATCATACTGGCATTTGGGAGATGGCAGATTTTAACAAGTATTTCAACATTACTAGTAATTTGACTCCCTCTTTGGTCATTCAAAGTTGTTTATTCATTACACATTTCACAGTGAAATTTTCCCTCACCAGAATTGTTCTTCTCTTTCACAGTACAGGAACACATATTTTGTCACTGTTAGCAGAGCTGGTGAATGCATGAGTTGGCCATGGTATGTGAGGGCATGCTTTTGTGTTAGAATGAGACCACTAGGGTTGGACATGAGGCCAAAAGAGTGACTGGTCCAGCTACTGGAGATAAGGCACCTAATTTGATGTGGGAGTGTTTGGGCTTTGGACAAGCTTTGCCAGGATATTAAATAGAAGGAGACCTAGAAATGAAGTGGGTATGATTTTTAGGAAAACCAGCACTGAGGGAGTTTACTTTCTGAAGCGACACATTACTTCCCATGCATACACAAGAGTCCAATTGTCAATTATCTCAATTCTTTCAGGAATGTTCTTGCCTTGTCTTTTCTTTTTGGAAGTTCTGTGCCTCATGAACTAACAAGATGTCAACACATTCTATATTCTAAATCCATTTCTTCAGGGATGGTGGAGCATGCAATCCCCAGGGAACTGGAGGAACACAACTAAGCCGTAGGGCTTACTGGTTCAGCAGCAGAAGACATAGTTAGCAATTGAGAATCTGCTCCACACAGCACTTGCTCTTGACAAAGCCTCAAGCTCAAATTCAAAGAAAAAAAATCATAAGCTGAATTGCACTAGAATTCTAGGTAGTCTCCCTGCCAGGGCATACAAGGGTTAGCATACAAGGATCCATCTTTCCTAGACTGCATCTGTTACCCTAGAGCCTCATGCTTGGTACTCCTCTGGCTGATAGGGAGTTCTCTTCTACCAAGTCACCCATGAAGCTGAAATCTCCTTTCCTTATGGAAATTGTCATAAAATGAGCCTTCACAGAGAAACCCCTCTGGAAACCAGACACACCACTAGTAATCCACACATGACACCCAAACTTCAGTCTTGCATTACATTTCAGTCACCTCAAAGCTCCTGGCTCCAGCGACTAAAACATAATCAAACTGGCTTAAGTATGATTGATGGTTGTTTTCTCTGACTGGGCTCTGATGGGGGTTCTAATGGACAGGGAGATGCCCAAAAGATAGGGAGGAGTGTAGAGGTGGGGAAACTAAGGACTTCAGAACTAGTAATGACATAATTGAGAGGAGGCTGTACTCATCATCATTCTGAGATAGCCACTGTCATCTAGTGACAACCTCTATAGCGTGACACTCACATTTGGCTCCTACTGTTTACCTCATCTTTTTAAAAAAGAAACCAGTCAATCAGCAAGCATTTATTAAGTGCTTACTTAGGTCCAGGTCTTGCCTTTAAGAAATGTATTCTCTATGAAGGGAACAACATGTGCTCATATGGCTAAACACAAAATGAGTCCTAGAAAGCTGGTCTCAAAATCAGGAAAACCTTGGTTCAAGCCTCACCTCTGACACACGTTGGCTCCATGACTCTGGGCAAGACACTTAACCTCTCTTTGCCTTAGTTTCCTCATCCATAAAACAGGGATAATAATAGTACCTACCTTCCAGGGTTGTGAGGATTAAATGAGGTAATAATTGTAAAGCACATGGCACAGTGCCTGGCACATAGTAAGTGTTATAGAAATGTTAGCTATCATCATCATCATCATCGTCATCAACATCATCATCATCATCATCATCATCATCATTGTCATCATCATCATCATCATCATTCATCATTATTATCACTACTACTTAACTTTTCAGTGCCCCTAACAGCTGTATACGGCTAAAAGGGAAGAGAAGGTGCTATCTTCATTGGTAGAAGGTGTTTCCTCCCTAGGAGTCTCTTATTTTGATGACATATCAGGTCTTAACCAAAATAAATACACAGGAATTTTAGGGGGACCTTAGCAACTGAAGGGATCAGGAAAGGTCCAGATGTTGGTGGCAGGTAGCACTTGAGCTGTATTTAGAAAGAAGCAAGAAATTCTAAGAAATAGGAGTGAGGGAGGAGGAGTGTATTCCACTCAAGGTGGATAGCAGAAATATGGAGACAAGGGGAGACTCCTGTAAGAGGGACAACATGTAGGCCTATATAATAAACTGGGAAGGTTTGCAAAGCATGTGAAGATCTTTATATTTGGTTGTTGAGGCAATGAGGAGACACCAAAGATTTTCGAGGAAGGGACTGACATTTCCCAGACTTGTACTTTTCCATTAGAAAGTTCAAAAAATTTGATTAATTGCCAATTAGGCAGACTAGCATTAGTGAGTGCAAATGTGAATATATTACATCTTTCTACCTTAAGAAAGGAAAAGATAGCAAAAAGCAACATATAGAAAAGAAATCAAACCACCTAAAATAACTTGTGACCCATTAATTACTCAGTAGGCTATTTTAGGCTGCTGTTATGCATTCAGAATATTATTCTAAGCACAATATTCTTCATTTTTCATAGGTTTGAGTCCCATCTTTGATACTCATTAGTGGTGTGACCATAGGCAACCTATTTAGACTTTCTGAGCCTCATTTTTCTGAGCTCTAAAATAATACCATTAGGACCTATCTCACAATGTGGGAATATAAACCTCAAATGTGATAAGGCATGTACAATTATAAAGAGATATCTGTATACATGTCATTTATTATTATTCAATTATGGTTTCCCAATGCATTACTGCAGAAGTTATTATGTTATAGCTATTAACATAGTTTAATTCAAAATCATCTATGAAGTACCCTTCCATTCACTGCATGACACACTTTTGGGGCAAACTTCAGGACACCTCTCACTGAAGAGCTGGGCACTCTGTTGACCCCTTTCTCCTCTTCTCATCATTCCTCCATTCCTCCTGTCATTCTCCATTCATTCTCCATTCTTCCTGTCATTCAAGGCCCAGCTCATGTGACAGCTCCTTCATGAAGCTACCCCTATCAGAATGTACTTATAACCATCTTTAGAACCTTCCTTCACTTGAAAATCTTGTCTGCCTCAAATTTTTCATAGCCCCTTCTTCTTCTCCTTTGTACTTTTTTCATTTCCCTTTATATCATAGTTAAGTGGAATATGGATAGAGTTCTGGGCCTAGAATTAAGAGGTTTTGAGTTCAAATCTGGCCTTAGACCCTTACTAGACATGTGACCCTGGGCAAGTCACTTAATCTCTGCCCCAGTTTCAACTGTAAAATGGGGATACTGGAGTGGTCTGTCGTTTCCTTCTCTAGCTCATTTTACAGATGAGGAAACTGAAGAAAACAGGGTCAAGTGACTTGCCCAGGGTCACACATATAGTAAGTGTCTGAGGTCAGATTTGAACAAGACTTCTTAATCCTAGGCCCAGCACTTACTTCCCAGGGTTATTATAAGGAAAAAATGATATAATATTTATAAAGTACAGTGCCTGGCATGTAATAGGTAGAACAGAAATACTAGATATTATTATTGCTATTAGTATTAGTGTGTAGGATTTATCTTCACTATTAAGTGGAAAGCTCCTTGAGGGTAGAGAGTGAGTGAATCACCTTTGTATTTCCGGCGATGAATATACATTTCTTGAATTGAATTGCAACAGTTAGCCTGAGCAAGTCAGCATTATATATTCTAACTATCTAAAACTCTGTTGATTATATTTTTTATACCTTCTATTTTTGAGTAAATAAAAACAATGAATGGAAATCTATTTTCTCTCCCTCCTACTTCTATCCCTCTCAGTTTTTTGATCATGTAAGAAATGGAGATTCCCTTCAGGAACGCCTTTTCTTGGCAAAGTCCCACATCTATCTATCTCCCAGAGGAAGTGTCATACTCTATAATCTCATCTAGTGGACTGGAGAATGAATCAGATGGATCAGAGGCTGTCCTAATTAAATCCTGATTACATTTCATTTTCCTATACTATGCCTTTCCTACCGTCTTATCACTTTATTTCTGCAGTTGAAGAAATAGAAAGTTCCCCATTAAGAATTCCTACCAGCATCCCCACCAGCAGGATCCTTTATTAGTTAAGAGCCTTATAATCTTGGGCAAACAATTTTTCCTCTTTGGGTCTCACTGTCCTGATCAATAATGCGAAAGGGGTGGGGCTAAATGATCTCTAAAGTACTTTAAGGATCCCTAATTTCCTACTTGCTGCATCTGTGTAGATTACACCTTTTTTTCTTTTACCTTAATAGGTGGCCCTTATGAATTGTTTTAGCTGAAGAAAAAAATGTATCACCTCGTGGCCAACCTTCTAGTGATGAGATAGTCTGGACCTTGGACAATCAACAGATATAGGAGCCATTGTCGGACCCATCCTTGAAGCCCTTAGGGATAAGCAAAATCAGGTAAAGCTTGAGTTTTGCTGCCCTGTCCTTTACTGAATGCCATAATGATGGGTTGAACTTTTTCTGTCCCTGTTTTTATATATAGTAGAAAATAATTGAAACTATGATAACTGAATAATTATAATATGAATATTTAAGGATGCTTTCCTTTCAAGGAGTTCAAATCACTACATATACACTCCCTTATTGACTCTCAAAATAGTCCTGTGAGGTATTTTGGGGGTACCCCAGTGGGGAATAATAATCTTGTCTCTTCCATCCAGGCTCTGAAGCAATTTTAGGGATCCTAATTGCACAACAGCTGCATCTACCTGGAGGACTTTCATTTCTTTTCTTTGAAAATTGCAAGTCCAGAGGGAGAATGGAAGTGGATTCTAAGGAAATAATTATCTTACCTCCAACTATTCACGAAATCAGAAAAAATCAAGAACCCATCAATTACATGAGTTTATGATAATAAAATAACCCATGGGCAGAATATCTAGGTACCACATGATAGCCTGAGATGAGCTTTGTTATATATTGCATTGAAATCCTTTCTTTTTTATGAAAGATTACTCTAAGAACTAAGAACTTGCCCTGGATTAACAGTTGAATTGATGAATGTAGACACATTTAAAATCACTTGCATTCTTTTAAAACTTTGCAATATCACTGAAAATACAAACAGAATTCAAAACAGAGGCCAGAGATACTATGTGATCAGGAAGAAACCAGGTCTCAGTGAGAGCCAGAAGATGGAAGGCATGAGAAGTAAACGATTTAAGATGAAGACCTTTGTTAATTAATAGAGCAGGCATTCCAAGGGTGGAATGTTGGGTAGATCTGGAGTGGAATATTGGGGTAGGGTTGGTTAAGGCTGAGGGTGATGGGAGTAAGGGAGAAGATGGTTGTGGATAGAGACTTTTTCAAACAAAAGTGGCAAATCACTAATCAGGTATGTTATTGTGGGAATTCTTTTTTCAGGTATGGATTGGACTAGATAGCTGCTGGAGTCCCTTCCAACTTTCATATTAAAATTATATTTTGAGAAATGTATTTATGTAGTCAGGGGTTCATAAGTACTGGGTTGGAGATAGTATGAAGGGAGAGGCATCTGTTCATCATTGAAGAATGAATCCAGGCAGGGTATCGTTCTCTGGGGAGGGGGGGAGTCTAGTTGAGGGAGGCAGGTGATTAGGCTGTTGAGGCTCCCCTCAAGGTCCAGTCTGGTAGCAGACAGTCACCTTCATCTGTAAAAAGATTTAGGGTAGGTTCTGGCATCAGGATCTTCCAGGTCCTACAGAACTTCACCATGTTGTAGAAGAAGGAAGTTGACTCATTCTTGTCTTTCTTCATACCAATGGACCCAGTCATGGGTGTGTTTGGGTAGCTTCCCTCAAATACCTGGTTTCATTTGATTTTATTCTTTGTCTATCTATAGATAATAGGTTGGGCTGGAAGTGTCATGTGATTTAAAAACCTGAACCATTTCAAAAGCTAATTAAAATTTTTAGGGCTAAGTAGTGAATTACTCTTCACCCCTTGAACACCTTTTCTTAAAAAAACAAAACAAATTGAACAAAAAACCTGTCAGTGGACAATGAAAAATAGTTTCCCTATTTCTTCTTTCTATGTATCTTAAGAAGAGATGGAGAGCATCTCTTACCCCCTTCCCTTGTTCTCTTGAAACTGGGTTAATATGGAACTTCAGAGGAAAATACTGTCTTTGGGCTGGTGGTAAACGAAGCTTATGGCTTCAACCCTTGGCAGTGTGGATTGGATTTCGTAAGAAAAAGACAGAAAGGAGATCTAGTGCCTGCTTCAAATTTGGTGCCAGAGCAAAGAGGTCACATGGAGAATCACTTCATTAGCATGTAGACTGGATGAGGTCTGCCGCACCCAACCAAGGAAATATCCAGAGCTTCCTTCTAAATCAGAGAGTCTCAATTTTTTTTTTTGCTTATTTTTAAAATTAAGACTGCTCTTTGGTGGTCTGGTGAACCTGAAGGATCCCTTCTCAGAATAATGCTTTTAAATATATACAGTGCATACTACTACAAAGGAAACCAATTATACCAAAATACAGTTATGAAAATATGAAAAAAGGACTCTGTGTTAAGAATCTCTAGTCTAACTATTTATGAAAAATTGGTCCCAATTCCTGTCTCAGAGGACTTGGCTCTCAATTTGTCCTCCATATGGCTTAATGTAGCAGATGGAGAGCCAGCTTTAGTGTTGAAAAACAGAGATTCAAGTTTTTCATCTGACATATGGCTGTGTGACCCTGGGCAAGTCACTTAACCTTTCAATGTCCCATAAGACTATATGGCCATTGGGTTTTAGGTTTAAGTTTGGAAGGGATCTTGGGGCCATCAAACCTAATTACCTAATGTTAAATATGATATAACTGAGGTTCAGGGAGTTAAGTGACCTGTCCAAGGTTCAATAGATAGGAAATATCAGAGATGGGATGGGAACCTAAGTTCTGTGACTCCAGATGGGCAGGACAGTATATTCTGTCATACTGTGTTATGGAACAGGTTTTGGCCTACATAGGTAGAAGGAATTTCCTCAACGGGAGCTCCTTATATTAATGATATCATAAGTCTAGTATAAAAAAAAATAGCTACATAACTAAACCACATTCTTCCAGGCCCATTTCTGGCTTTCCTGGGTAAACATATTGCTTTTGTTTCACTTCCTGAGAAGGATATTTGAAATACAACTTAATCAGTGCCAAACTATATGAAACCAATGAAGCAGCTGCTTTTGTTCCCTAGGGAGGCAGCTTTCGTCAGCATCAGGAAGCCAAGGAAATATTCCCATGATGCTTTTCAAGAAACAGTTGGCAATACTGGAGAGTTTCAGTACCTGACTTTTTGACAGGAGCCTGGAGCTTGTCACCATCATGCTGGGGTCTGCTGGTCTTCTGCTGAAACACTGAAAAACATGTAGAATCCATTACTCACTCAGCCCAAACATCTCAGCCCTACTGTAGACATCTCAGTGCAGCTAGATGGCTGTACATCATTTTCTCTAATGACAATTCTTGACGTGTTCTTTTTTCCTGAGTAGGAGGACTATTAAGTTTTCAATTTTGTCATTTGTGCCACTGATTAATCATGTCAGATAGCTCTTTCTTTGTCTAGAGCAGCATCTTGCTAATGCCAGGCCTCACTGATTTGTGGAAATCATGATATTTTATTTTGTTAACAGGTAAAGAAAACCCCAGAACCTTAAAAATGCCAAATCCAGCACTTAGGTAATATTAAAAATTTGCATAGAAATGATTCATGCTTTTTTCCCCCTGTGCTCAGCAAGGCTGATGACTGTTTTTCCTTAAGTAAAGCAAATGATGCATTTCATAGATGGGACAATTGAAACAATCTTTAACTATTTTTAGGCCTGTAAATTTTATTTGTATTAAGAACTTAATCATCAATGCACATGAACATTTCAATATTTGAAGAACAAGAAAGTATTGTATAAGAAACTGTGAGCATCTTAAAGGAAGACTTCTTAGTGTATGTGGGGGGTGATAGGTCGGTAGCGATAAAAGCAAAAAAAAAGCACAAATAAAACAAAAAATACACAAAAGAAAAAAGGGTGGAAAAGGATACACAAATATAATCTTATTTGATGTCTAGTACCTGCTACTAAGTTGGTGTTCTGATTAATTTTGGTGTGGGGGAGGGTATTTGATTTCACAGAATCTCAGAATGCGAGAGTTGGAAGACAGCCATCAGCCATTCAGTCCAACCCATAACTGAAAAAAGAAATTCCCACTCCCATTCCTATTTTGCCTTTTTGGGAACAAACAGAACAAATCAACTCATATCTTTCACATGATAATCTTTCAAATATTGAGGCCGGCTGTCACGTCAACCTTTGCTGCTCCCAACTTCCTTATTCCATGGGAATATGGAAATGCCCTTCAATGTGGAAGTTTGTGCTCATTTTTTTTTAACTGATAGGGTTGTATGATGAAAAAAAGTTGTAGATGATCAGTGAAGGTAATTCTTGATATAGGTGCTGCCTCTAACAATGCAGGTCAGAACCTGGTCTGTATCTTAAAATCATTAAGAGTTGCCTGAAGCATAAGAAGTGACTCAACCTGATCACGGATACAGAATAGGTATATGTCGAAGGCTGGACTTGATCCTAGGTTTTGCTGAGTCTGAGGCTAGCTCTCTATATTACGCCACACTGCCTTGGCTACAATAAATACCAAATGATTTTGCTTTGGTCTCATTAGTTATTTCTCACATCAGACTGCTAGGTAGGGATAGGGAGCCCTTCTCATCTCCTTTTATAGATGAAGGAGAAACAGCCATGCTAAACATCAAATGAAAACTCATGAAATTTTGTAAAGGTTCTGCCTTTTGGGATTTGCATCATAATGTAGTCTGTGTATGCTCTGAGATTCCTTATTTCAACTTCCACTCACCCTAATTAGTTGGGTCCCTAGACCTCTCCCCTTCAGGACTCAAAGGGTACCCTTGATGGGTCAGGAGTGATTTTCTAATTCCAATGGCTCGAGGCCTCACTGGTGTGCTTTCCCCTGAAGATTTATCAGTCGAGAACCATTTAGTCAGCCAACCTTTTACAGTTTTTTAGAAAGGGGATACGATAAGCACAGTTGGTACAATATGTCTGCCCTAGATGTTTGTGCCCATTTTCCCCAAAGCACAGAGTCAAGGGGAAACTGGGCTCAAGGGCAAAGGAGCTTCTGGTTTTTGGAAGTCCTTTTCTCCTTTTTGTGGGATAACTACAGAGTTTCCTTTAAGCATGGTCAATCTCCGTCCATATCCTTGTGCAGACATATCATCAGCTAATACAAAGACAGTTTTTAGGACACCCAGGGGAATCTACCACTCTAAGAAGCTGGAAGTGCCTCTTGCAGTTATAGGTGTTGGAGAGGAGACCTAGCCAAGGCTAAGGCAGAAGCCTTTCTCTCCCCTCCCTGAAATGTGTTTTTTTTTCCTTAGGAATCTGCTAATAAAGACATACTTCATTCCAATTTCTGGAAAAAACTCCCATTCCAGCTAATTTGATGTTCTTATATAGAACCTAGAGGGTATAACAGAATACAACAGCTAACTAGAGCAGATCTCTTGTCTGGCATCCTATCACTTCATAAAATGGCTTAGCAAGTTGATTGTAAAATGAAGGCATTGGACTAGATGACCTCTGGGGTTCCTTGCATCTCTAAATTTATGATCCCATATGCTTAGCATAAGTACCAGAAAGACAGTGCTATATAGATGATTACAGGTAGCTTTAGGATCAGGAAGACCTGAGTTCAGATTCTGCCTCTGATACATATTAACTCTCTGACACTAAGCAAGTCATTCAGCCTCTCAGTGATCCTTAGGGATCATTTAGGGAGGACAGAGTGGTCTGGAGGGACAATCTATGCTTGGCTGGCTGATGCTGCTTAGTTTCTGGGGGTGGAGGACCTTCAAAGTCTTCTTCAAGACCTGGAAACACAGATCTGTTCTCTCCGAAATCTTTCCCCAAAATTCATTTCTAATCTTTGATCTTATCGCCTGCTACTGTGACTACCAGCCATGGCACATTCGATTTGTTTTCAGCTAGTATTTTCCTGTACCTTCCTTCGTCTCTTACTCATCTCCCATTGCATCTAGGGCCATCTCCAGTCATCCTGACCTATATCTGGCCACTGGACCCAGATGGCTCCAAGGAGAAAGTGAGCCTGGTGACTTTGCACAGCCCTCTGTCACTTAAATCCAATTCACTTGCATATCATGGCACCGCCTTCCTGAAGTCACGGTCTTCTTTGAGAATGAAGGACAAACAAAAACAAGTCCAGACAACCATTTAAGATGGGTTGCTAATCTGCATCATTGCAGTGAGTCCCCAAGTTGGGAGTTCTCTATACCAGTGAAATCACAGATCTGGACAAAGTCAACAGCATATAAGTCACATTCCAAATGATAAAAGAAGATGTATTAAATACTATTGAAAAGAAAATGTCAAGGAAAACAATGGGTGTGTTCAAATACACAGTTTTGAAAAGGAGGAACAATTAACATAATTTCTTAAAATATGAAATTTCCAAAGAAAATCTGTGTATATCTGGTAAAGTTTATTGGTGGAAAGCAGCTTGATATCTCAAACTGATATGTTCAAAAGGAGCCAAAGACAGTTTTTCTCATAAAATATTGGATGTGTGGTTTAATATTTTGCTAAAAGAGTATATTGTCTATGGTTCTACTGACTAATGAGTATTTAGAAGAATTGGAGATGTAAAGCTTTTTTTCTATTTTTTGGGCCCCTTTAAAATATTTTTCAAAAAACAAAATACTTTTAATATTTTAATACCATATTGAGTCTTCATTCTTTGCCAATATTGTTAAGATAATGGCTGGGAGTGCCTGGTATTAAAAATCAGCTGACATCATCAGTTCAGGAAATAACATGAATCCAAAGTACAGATTTAGTCAATAAAGCCTCTAATTGAAAAGGGTAGTAATTGATAAGTTTGGAAGATTCTGCTGAGTTTTGCAAGCACTAATTAATCAGAAATGGATTTGGTCTTCTGTCTGTGCAGAGTCAATTTGTTAAAACCACTTTGCACCTTGAATTTTGCTGAAGTACCTTTAATTGACATCAAACACTCAGCATGAGTGAAATACAGTAAATGCACATGAACTCCTCCATTTATAGAATGAATGGGTACATATGTGTTCTGTGATGATAAGATCTGTTGGGCAGTGTTATGCCAGCTCGGAGCAACGTTGCCAGTGAAAGGTAGGAGGGCTATCGGGGTATGGTTTATAAATTCATCTTGCGCCTGAAGTGCTGAGATGTGCACACACACACACACTGTGACACAACATCCTGTTGTCAGTACTGCTTCTTGGCTTCCCAGAGGGTTATTGATGTGGCTTGGTTTAAAATGGGGGAATGGGGACTTCCAGACTAATTCAGTCTGCACTACCTTCATTTCTGGAGTCTCATCCCCTACATGACCTTGACACACTAGACCACTGGGCTGAAGCCAGAATAATGAAATGCGTTTATTGGTTTTTGAAAGATTTGCTTTTGCTTTTCATTTTTATGTCATTTCCCCTTAACCTCCCAGATTGTACTGAACACTCCTATTTTTTTTTTCAAAAGGGAAATGCTGAAGTACAAACAACAGGCAAGTGATTATGTCTGACAGTCTAGACCATATTCTATATTTGTAGTCCCAGAACCTTCACTGAGAAGAGGGAGGTGTATTTCATTATTTCTTTGAGACTGAGATTAGTTAGCATCATTAATCGATTTAATTTCTAAACTTTTAGTGCTCCTTTTGTTTACATTATTGCAACAATTGTATTAGCATCCTCTTTTTTTTTGGCTTATATTCTCTTTATCAATTTATACGTCTCCTCATGTTCTTGAAATTCCTCACATTCATCCATTCTTATGGTGCAATAAAATTCCATTATATTCTTACACCAAAATTTGTTCAGCTTCTTTGTTCAATTTTTTTTTTGCTATCATAAAAATGCTTTTTAGAAATATTTTGGATTAATGGGACTTCCTCCTTTGTATTTGAACTTCTTGGGCTATATGGCCAGCATTGCTATCACTAAGGGAAACGGATATTCAATAGCTCAATGAATTTTCTTTCTTTCTTTCCTTCCTTCCTTCCTTTTTCTTTGTTTCTTTTTTCTTTCTTTCTGATAATTCTTTAATTTATTGATCATAACCACAAAGAATGTAGACCACTATTAAAGAAAAAAAAATCTAGGATAGGTTCTCAAAGTCTGCTAGTTTATGGTTAAGAATGCTCAACCACATAACTTATATTTGGGGGAAAAGTAAGATTCTATCCAATGAAGACAAATTATTCCTAAAACTCTGTAGCTCTTAATTTTCCAAGCAAATGTCAGGATAAAGATCTTCATTCTTTCTTCATTGACAGCTTAATTAAAACTACTTAACATATTTGCTGAAGTTGATGGACAAAATAAAAATCAAATCCCTTCTCCTGCCCCAGTTGGCCACTTATGAAGGCATAAGAATTTAAGTCAAATATTTAAAAAGCATTTAAAATTATTTGATAAAATACAGTATGTAATTTCAAATTTATAAAAATTCATGCATTACTCTAATAGAAACAAGCTTCATAAAATTTTGATATTTCATCTGATTAAAAAAAATCAACCTTAATGAAGGTCCCATCTTCCCCCAGAATACAAATGTTGATATCTGAGGTATCAGTTTTACATATGCCAATGTGACACATTTACAAAATAACACAGCTGTTACTGCTATAAATACAGATCACCAGAATAATATCTTTAAGTCTGAAGTAGAGCAGCAATGCTAGGAATAAATGCTCAAAATGGACTGGTTATATATACATACATACATATACATACATACATACATATATACACACATATACATACACATACATATATGTATGTATGTATGTATATATGTATACACACATCTATACATGCATATAATGCAATATGCATACATACATACATACATGCATATTACAACTATTGGGGGGATAAAACCTGCATTTGACAGTTGCTAAAAACCGTTTCACATAAGAATAAAACTTAGAACAAAACTCTTGCATTCAGTGCTTTTCTGTACATTCCATTTGTATATAAAAAAAGACCCCACAAGGCTATGTTATTCCTTCCTAACATTAAAAAAGACCTGGTCCTATAAAAACAATATGTTACTACTTTCATAATGGAATAGGAGCTACTTGATTTTCAGTCTTTGCGGGAAGATGTTGAGCATCTGGACAGATCGGCTTCCCAAGGAAAAGTTTTGCTTTTTAGATTTGTACCCTGGGAAAGTGTAAAGACATTTGCTAATAGCACCCACAATCCCCATTCAGGTAGTCTACTTGTATAGATCTTTTTCTGTCAATTGTGATGATACTTCACAATAAATTTCTAAAGCAATGCTAATAGCAACAAAGAAACAAACCCCCCCAAAAAAACCATATTAGGGACAGTGAATGTGTCTGTAACAAACTCGACCCCCCAAACCTTGTGATAATCTTTCTTATTACTTTATAGTCACAACATGGGCAGGTCAGGAGCAGTGTTGGCCTTGTACATAGTGGAATGTTTGCCTAGAAGGTGTAAGTTTCATACAAATCATAATGACTAAAGCAAATTAAAATCTCTTAAACATAAAATGTCAGTGGAATGGATGGATGTCTCAGTTGCTATCAGAGGAGTCTGACCTATTAGAAGATAAAGAAAATTTTTCCTTTTTTTGGTCTTTTTTTCTCCTTTTTGTGTTGTTTTCCTTCTCCCACTCCCTTTTCTCTTCCTTCTTCTGGGACTTGTTTCTTTTGTTTTGAAGTGGCCTCTTCAACAGAGTTAGAGCAATAAGACCTTTTCCTTTTCTTTTTCAGTTTAATTTTCTCTTTGTTTTTTCTTTTCTTCTTCCCTTTTGTATTTTTCTCAGGCAAAGTCTGCAATGTATTGAGTTCCTCAGGCTTTTCCTCTCTGTCTTCATTACTTGTGCTGCTGACATCTAAAACTATATCTCTGTTGGGTCTACTTGGGAGAAAATTACGGCGTTCAAAAGTCATGTGACCAGTTATTATATTGTGGCTCAATTTATAGAAGACTTCTCTTATTCTTTGTATGAATCACATTTCTTATATTCATGAACCATAACTTATTCATCCATTCCCCAATTGAATGTCTGACTTCCAAATCTTTTGTTTTTCTAATACACCACAATGCTTCTCAAACTGCCATTTTATTTGGACAGTCACAGCTTTTACACCCAACTCTGATATCATCGTCTCTGCCAGCTTAGCAGCTAAATCACATCAATCTTGATATTCTTGCTATAAGTGAAACCAGGAAGTTGCAACTACATGGAAAGATAGCTCACATGTACTCTTTAACAATCTCTAAAGAATTAAAAATGAGTATCACATGGAGGGCAATGTCATATGGTCTAAACAGGCATGTGTGGACAGATGCAGCAAATAACCAGTGATGAACTCTGGCAGCTCCAGAGCCTGGAGAAGGAGCCTTCAGTGGACTTTTTTGCAATAGTCCCAAATTATTTTCCAGAGGGGCTGAAACAATAGCTATAATAATACTCTATTAATGTGCCTATTTCCTCATATACTCTCCAACCCTGATCATTTCTGTCTTTATCACCTGAATGATGGGTATAAGTTTAAAATTGAGTTTGATTTTATTAATACTGATTGTATTAGTAGTTGAGCTTTATTTCCTATGCTTTTTGATAGTTAGCATTTCTTGAAAATACATTTAATTTAATACAATCACATAAGAAGTTGTTTCCATGTTCTTTTCGGATGTCTTATTTATTCCACTCCATTATTTGAAACTGGCTCACCCCATCTTGCAAGTTCACCTCTTTTTTAATTTTAAATTCTAATTGATAGAATAAAATGAACATTTCCATAATATAGTATAATAAAAAGATGATTGCACATGAAACTGTAAATCTACTATGCGCAACTTGCTATTCCTTTCAAATATACAGCAAATTTATCATGTGAATTTCTTTTTTGTCTTCCCTCCATACTCCTTGCCATAGAGGTGGCTACCATTAGACACACACACACACACACACACACACACACACACACACACAGACACACACGCACAATTATTCTATATATCCTATTTATCAGTTCTTTCTCTGGATGCAGATAGTTACTTTCTTCATTTGTTCTTTAGAGTTAATTTGGGTATTTATAATACTCAAAATAACTTGTTAGCTCAAAGTTTTTCTTAAAACAATATTGCTATCACTGTATACAATGTTTTCTTGGTTCTGCTCATTTCTTTTTTTTTCTGGCTAGGCAATAGGGTTAAGTGACTTATCTAGAGACACATAGATAGTAAATGTTATGTGTATGAGGCTGGATTTGAACTCAGGTCCTCCTGAATCCAGGCCTGGTGCTCTATCCTGTGCACCACTTAGCTGCCTCAGTTCTGCTCATTTCACTCTACACCATTCTGTATAAGTCTTTACATGACTTTCTAAGATCATTGAGCTCATCATTTCTTATAGCAGAATGTTTGGCCATTCCCCAATTGATGGGCATCCCTGCAATTTCCAGTTCTTTGCCACCACGAGGACAGCTGCTAGAAACCTTCGAGAACATAAAGGTTCTTTTCTGTTTTCCCTTATTATCTTTGGAAACAGATCAACTAGTGGTACCATTGGATCAAAGAGTATAGGTAGCTTAATAACTCTGTGTATAATTCCAGATTGTTCTCTGAAATGGCTGGGTCAGTTCATCTCTTCTTAGGTGGCCCTCTGCTCCTGGAGTCTCCTCTCACCACATTGGTGTAGGACGTAGTGCAGACACCTGATTGACATTAGCCCTACTATACCTCAGAACTCCTCAACAAAAGTGATCCACCAGCCTCCGCCAGTAACAGGGATGACAGGCATATATAACTATTACTTATTCTTCTATTTATCTGTTAGATTTTGTTACTGTTATTAGTTGCAACCTTTTTGTATACTGTTGGTCTGACTCTGCTTTCTTAACTTTGCTTACGTTATAAATCCTGCGATATTTCTTTTTTAAGGTAAATACCTGTCATTTCTAATGATGCAGTCATCATATATTTTTTAACACATTTGATGTAGCTTTGCCCTTGTTAGAAACATAGCTTGTTTCAAGCTTTTTCCTCTTCTAAAAAAGTATAAAAAGTATTTTTTTCCTTTCCCTAACAGATAGATCCTTTTAAACTTTTAATAACATTCTTATAGTGGGAATCCCGGGTCAAAGTATATGAATAATATTACAGCTCTTATTGGATGCTGCCATATTATCTTCTAAAAAGATTGCAAGACTTCACCCACTTCACCAGGTTTGTAATCATTTATCTGTTTCTCCACAGACTTGTCAACACTGAATTTTATCATTTTGAACAGTTAATCATATTTATCTAACATTGTATTTAATAAATGCTCACAGAATTGAAATGAATCTTTGCTAATATAATCAATGTTAATTTAATATAATTATTTAATATATAATATACTATATACATTATATATTTATGCATACTATAGAATATAATGTGATATACGCAGTGTCCATATTATATTAAAACTTACTTTAATGAGAATTTCTCTGATTCTTACGGGGTTTTAATAATTTTTCAATTTATTATTAACACTTTTTTCTTTCAAGAACTTCCTGTTCACACTCTGGCCAATTATTCACTAGGAAATAGATCTTACTTTATAAATTCATTTTAATTAATTATGGATTTTGGATTTAAGATCATTATCACATATATTTTACTACAGACATTTCCCCAAATATCTTGCTTTCTTTTTTTCTGGATGATTAGTTTTTTCCTATGAATATGTATATATGCACGAAGATACATGCATATATAGGTATGGTATCTACACTTGTGTATGTAACAGGTCTCTGGTAAGGCTTGAGCTGGCCACAAAAGATCTGGGAATTATAGAGGAAGTTAACATGGGAACAGGACAGTAGGGCAGGGTTACCTTGCCCCCTACAGCGGGAGTTTGGGGAGGATCTGTGGAGAGGGATAGGATGTTGGAATCTTCCTTAGACACATGGAACAGAAACTCAATCGGTGATATCACCAGCAATCTCCTCTCTTTAACAAATGCCTCCAAGTGAGAGCATGACAGGTGGAAATTAAAGAGACATGGGAGATAATAGACTATATTTTTAAATGAAGGGCCATTATTAAGATAGCTAGAGTGCTGGGAGAAAAATTGGTGTGACTGGCACCCATTCCTAACCATATCTTTTTATTCTATTAAAGACTGAATCTAACTGATCTATTCTTATTTCACATAAACAACTGTGGTTGACTCCATCCTTACATTTCCTCGTGTCCCATTTTTCATGGTATGAGGGTATGAAATAGCTCTGGGAGCCACACAGGAGAGGGAGACCTTTCCTAGTGCACAGCTAGGATCCAAACCTCACAACTCACTGTTAAAAAGATTTTCCCTCATGCCAATCAATTGGAGAATGGCTGAACAAGTTGTGGTATATGAATGTAATGGAATACTATTGTGCTACAAGAAATGATGAGCAGGTGGATTTTAGGGAAAAAAAAAACAAAACAAGGAAAGAATTCCATGAACTGGTGGAAAGTGAAGTGAATAGACCCAAGAGAACATTGTACACAGTGACAGCAACATTGCGCAATGATCAGCTGTGATACTTAGCTCTTCTCAGAAGTACAATGATCCAAGAATTCCAAAAGACTCATGATGGAAAATGCTACCTATCCAAAGAAACATTTGATGGAGTCTAATGCATATCAAAACATTCTTTTCAATTTCTTTTTCTTTTTTTTGGTTGTTTTTCTTCAATCTATTTCTTCTTTCACAAAATGACTAATATAGAAATATGTTTTACATTATTGTACAAGCATAACCTATATCAAATTGCTTACTGTTTTAGGAAGGGAGGTGAGGGAGAGAGGGAGAAAAGTTTGAATGCAAATTTTAAGAAAAATGAATGTTAAAAATTATCTTTATATATAATTAGAAAAAAATAAATTACTATTTAAAAAGAAAAAAATTGTTTTTCCTCTTTAAGTGGAGAAATACTCACAAGCCATTAATATATTTCATAACCATTATTCCAAGGGTAGAATTGCTATGACCTCGTGGTCTTTTAAAATCTGCTTTAGCAGACACAAGCCTAAAATAGTGATCTCTAAGCTTACATGTATATATGTGTATAAACATGCATATGTATGCACACATATGGTACATATGTGTACATACAAATGCATATGTACACAACATATAAACATACACACACTATGTGTGAGTGTGTTGTGTGTGTGTGTGTGTTTTCCTAGGTGAGTCACTTACCCTTTTAGTGTATTAGTGTTTAAGTTGTAGAAAAGGTTCTGATCTGTATTGGCAGAGAAAATTTCTTCATTTGGGAGTTCCCTATTCTAATGAAATTATAGGTCCTGTCCTTTTGTACCCATATATACACACACAGACACATATACAAAATCAAAACTGTCTGTTGTATCTCTTATAATTTCTTCTATTTGTTGGATAGGATTTTCCTTCTCTCTATAATTATGGTAAAGATTCCATACCAAATTTTTGATGTTTTGTATATTTTGAGCTTTGATCCATTGGAAATAATATAATATGAAAAAATGATAAAGCACAACATAATATGAGGCAGTATGGTGTAGTTGCTAGAGAGGGTCTCAGAGTCAGGAAGAGCTTCGCTGAATTCCTGCCTCTGATGCCTGGGCAAGTCACATCTACTCTCAATGTTCCCCAGTCAACTCTCAAGTTCTTTCCAGGATCTTCCTATATCAATGAAATCACACACATATAAACACACACAATATACACACATACATGTATATATAAACACATATATATTTATGCATAGGCACATACTGTATAATCTGTTGTTGAATTTGCATAATTATATGTACATATTTAATTCTATATATACCTATAGTTATGTGCATAAACACACACATACAAAGTGGGATATAAATGTGATTTCTTGCCTTATTGCTATCCAATTTTCCCATTTTTCCACTGATCTATTTTGTGTTGTTATTCACTATTGGGTAGTTCTGGTAATTTTCCCTGAATAGAATGAGATCTGGTAGTCTCCAACCTTCCTCCTCTTTTCCCTCTTAATATTCTTGTTTATTTTCTCATATAAATTATGCTGCTACTCCATCTTACTTTCCTATGTACTTCATTGGTGCTTTGATTGGTATTTCATTAAATCTAGAAATCAGTCAGGGTAGGATTAAGTAGGATGGTTTAGTGGAATGAACACTGTATTTGATATCAGAAGCTAATTTCAATGTTGTTACAGGCAGTTAGTTAGAGTTAACTAGTTAGAATAGTTAGAGGCAGCTCAGTGGTACAGCGGATACAGTGCTGGTTGCAAAGACATGAATTCCCATATATACTTACTAGTTATGTGACCCTAGGGAAGTCACTTGACCTCTGTGTTTCCTCATCTGTAAAATGGAGATCATAAAAGCACCTAACATATAGTATAGTCATTATAGAGCCCAAGTTAACACAATGGATAGGGCAGCAGTCCTGGAGTCAGAAGGACCTGAGCTCAAATCTGGCCTTACTCACCAGCTGTGTGACTTTGGCCAGGTCACTTAACCCCAATTGCCCCCCAAAACAACAACAAAGTAGTAGTGGGAGTGGACAGTCTTAGTAGGTATGACAGAATTAGTATAGTAGGAATTAGCAAGGACTAAAACTTTGAGATTTAGACTACGTGATCTACGATAATCTGGCAAAAATACAGTTTTAATAATGATAACCAGAAAAATCAACTTGAAATTATCCTCACTTCTTATTTTTCTGATTAAGCTATTCCAGGACCAGTTTTGGGCACTGAGTGCAGTCCTAGATGATTACACTTTCAAAGAGAATATTAGATTTCAAAGAAGGACTATATTTGATTTCCTCAGGCTTGGACTAATGAGAAACTAAATAATAAAATAAGGTACCATCACTGACATATTTGAAACTTTTTACTGTGATTTTAAAAATGCGTTGGAAGAAGATAATGTTTGATCAACTTTCTGACGCATCAAAGTGAAGGAAAAAATTATCAAGCCAATTATGGCATGGTCAACTTCAATGTCTGCCTCGTTATGGAACTGAATTTTTTTCTCTTCCTTTCTATAAATGATGATCAAGAATAAAACTGAGTGCCTTAGGACTTGTCATTATCTTTAAATAAAAAACTCAGACCACATGGAAATATCTCTCCTTACAAAATCTTTACCATTTTTGGAGATTCCTCGCATCATCTAGCAGTTCACATTCCCCTCAGGCACCACCTCCATCCATTTTTTAATTTTATTTTTTTTAAATGTTAGTGAGACAAGTTCAGTGGAATTTGCTTTGGAATGAAAATGATGCTGAATGGGAGAAAATTTACATAATGTTGCATATTCAAGACATCAAATCAAATTAAGCAGAAGAAGAGAGGCGGAGAAGGTGAAAATGTGACTAATTCACTAGAAACTGTTTTCCTTTCTGAAGCGTTGACAGCAACATTTTACTTGTCAACCTCGTCTTTGGCCTGTTCAAATAAGGGAATTGTTTCTGAGCCACCCTCCTTAAAAAAAGCTAATGAAACTTGTTTTAATTGTCATTAAAAAAAATGAACGATGCAAGGTCTGTACAAGTGTGAATTAAAATCAAATGTAGGTGAAAGCCAAAAATTAACCCCTTGGTGCCTATCTCCATTGGAGTTGCATAGAAATCAGAGGCAATGGTCAGAATTGTGGCACTGAATTGAACATGTTACAAAGGAGCCAATTTTCCTAGCTGTTAAAGTGCTTTTTTGGAGCTCTCACCCTTATTCTTATTGCTTATTCTAACATATGATTAATGTTACTATGTTAATTCTAACATATAAACCAAACATATATTATATAATATAATAAATATAATAAATATGATATAATATGATATAATATGATATGATATGATATGATATGATATGATATATATAATATAATATAATATAATATAATATAATATAATATAATATAATATAATATAATATAATATAATAATATATAATATAATATAATAATATATAATAAATATAATATCACATATATCCTTATATTAACAAGCTCCATTCCTCTACAGGCCCACTCCTTAATCAGCTTATTCAGTTCTGATCTCATTCCATGATACCATGTGGACACCCCAATTAATTATTAACAAATCATTATTGATCAGCATTGCTTATATTTCCTCATTTTAATGTAAACCTAGATCTCTCTTAAGGACTACATATCAGTCGAATACTACCTCTTCTATTTCCCGCAATTTCATAGAGGCAGGATGTAAGGTGAACTTATTCTCTGCTCCCCACTGCTACTTCCAAACCATTCCACAATGACCTTTCACCTTTTGAAGTCCACACAATCTTTGTGTAATATCCTATCCCAATCCTTGTTACTGTTGTCTACTGACCTTTGAGTCGCTAAAAAATGTTCACGGTGATCTTAGTAGATAACTCAGATCTCCCCCCACCCCCATTCCTTAGGACTTCAATATTCATATTTATGATCTAGCTAACTACCTGAATTCTCATTTTCTTAAAACCAGATTTGCTTACTTTCTTTTCCATTCTTTGCTACTTCAGCCACACAAAGGCTAGTCACACACTAGACCTCTCCATTGCTTGTATCCAGAAATCTGAAATTGTGTTCTCTAACCACAGCTTTCTTTTCTTTTAACTTCTTCACTTTCATACTCAATCTAAACCTTGCTAACAGTATGATAAGGGTGTGAGTGATCTGGTCCCTAGATCCCTCCTTGTTTCCCCATATTCATTTTACCAACTGTGACTCCGCATCCACACTCGTCCTTCACCTCACCTGTGACCTTGTGGAATGCACATTTCATTCCCAATAATGTCTGACCCAAATCTTTTCTTCTTTTCCCCTTGGCTAAAGTCCTGTCCACCTATGAGAAGCCTTTCCTCATTTCCCTTAATGCCATCCCCTTCCCTCCAAGATTACTCCCAATTTGTCCTGTATATCTGTCATTTGTACCTAAGTATTTACAAGTCTTCCCTATTAGATTCCAAGTTGCTCAAGAGCAGAGACAGTCTTTTGCCTTTCTTTATATACCTAGCGCTTAGCACAATGCTTGGCACATAGCAAGGGCCTTATTATTGCCTACTAACTCTCAGACCATGCAAGTTTTGTAGATGTAGATGTGTTGTAGACATCTTAACATCAATACGTCCAAAACTATACTCATACTGAAAATGGTACTTGGCAATATCTCCCAATTTAGTCAGTGAAAGAATCAGAATGTTCTAAACCTAAGAGAATTTACTATTGGCAAACAAAACAGAAACCCACTGGTTATATTCTATACGCATGCCACTTCAATGGATTAAGAATATTTTCATCAGAGGTAGCTAAGGGGTGCAGTAGATAGAACATGGCCCTGGAGTCAGGAGAAACTTACTTCAAATGTGTTTTCTGACACTTACTAGCTGTGTGATTCTAGGCAAGTCACTTAACCCTGACTGCCTCAAAAAAAAAAAAAAAAGAATATTTTCATCAACTTAAAAGCACCATTTTCATCTGGTGGGTAATAGTCACATACACTCCTATTAGCCATCTAGTGCCATCTTCTTTTTACCAGGCAAGAAGATAATAATATATACTTTGGGAGAAAAAGCCCTTACTATTGGGTACACGCCACTAATTAGTTTCTGTCCCTCATCGCCTCTTCCCTAAATTATTGCAGTAGTCTCCTAATTAATCTCCTTGCCTCACGTCTCTCCCTGCTATAATTCCTTATTTATTTAGTTTCTAAAGAGATTTTCTAAAGCACAACTCAGACTGTACCTTTCCCCACACCAACAAAGATCTTGGGCTCTCTATTTCCCCTCAGATGAAATATAAGCATCCCTGTTTTGTATTTAAAGCCCTTCACAGCATAGTTTTAACATAGCTTAAGAAGCTGCCTTAGTTAATGGATAAAGCACTTGGCAACTTGCAGTCAGTAAAACCAGAAATGAAATTACTGGCTTACTAGCAATTATACACCTACTAGTGTGACCATGGACAAGATGCTTACCCTCCCGTGCCTCAGTTGCTTATCTGTAAAATAAAGGTGGGCGGAGTGGCCTTGTCACCTTCCGGTTCTGAATCTCTGATCATATGGTCCTAGGATAACTTTTCAGATTTATGACTTGTTACTCCCTTTACATATATGAGAGGCCAGTCAAACTTTTCTTACCATTCTATATAAATGGTACTCCCTCTCTGGTCTTTATGCCTTTTTATAGCTGTTCCTCATTCCAAGCATATAATTCCTTGCCTCCTTCACCACCTCAGACTCCCTAGTTTCCTTCAAGGTCCAGCTCACAGGCCTATCTTCTCTATGGAGTCTTTCCTAACACCCCCCCCCCCCGTTAGTTCCAATCTTTCTGAAATTGTCTTGTGTGGTGTTGTTGTTTGGGCATGTCTGACTCTCCATGGCCCCATAAACCAAGGCATGCCAAGACCTCTCTATCCTGTGCTATCTCTTGAGTCTAAGCCAAGTCCATGTTCATCGTTTCCATGACACTATCTACGCGTCTCCTCCTTTGCCATTTCTTTTTCCTTTTGGCTTAAATCTTTCCCAACATCAGGGTCTTTTTCAATGGTCCTGTCTTCTCATTATGTAGCCAAAGTATTTAAGCTTCAGCTTTAGTATTTGAGCTTCCAGTGAATGGTCTGAATTACACAGACACACACACACAGACACACACACACACACACACACACACACACAGAGCATGCCCAATATATAGGCGCTTAATAAATATTGCTTGATTGACTGATTGGTCAGGCTATGCACATGATGCTGACAATTGAGCAAGGGTTTATGGGGTGTGCTGCCATCAGAAATCAGAAAGCAGGTGGTTCCAGAGACAGCAATGGAGAATTCCTCTGGTTGTTTCCTGTTGTGGCACTGGACTCTGATCCTGTCAGGATTGAACTTGAGGAGACGCCCTTCCCAAATTATATTCTAGGCTATCAAGCCATTCCTGTAGGTTATTTCTCTCCCTTTCAGGGACATATTGTTACCTGAATGGAACAGAAATTGTTTGCATTTGATGATTGATTTTTATCCTCCTTTGACACAAAGGAAAATGAGTTTTATTTTGATGATGCTTCTCAAATTGGGGACCTCAGGGAATTTCTGAGGGGGCTGTAGAGACTGGGGCTCGGGTGCATTAAAATAGCTATTCTGTGGAGCCCCTGCCATGAGGCTTATTAGCAAAACCGCCTCCCTCCTCCTACACCATCACCCTGCAGCCTTGTTTCCCTCTTGTTAATAGGCAGTCAATAATATTTATTGAGCACCCTAGCTCCCTCCATGAACACCATATGACGTGTTTATCACCTCCCACGGTTCCTCGTTCCTAGCTCACCCTTTCCTCATAGCCTTCCTCTCTCTCTGCGTTAAAAAAAGACATCATGTTAGGAAGGATCTTATTCTAGTAATATTCCAACTTCAGAAAAAAATAGAAGTCAATTGAAAAGACCATTGCGCTTTGTGGGTTCTCAAAAATAATTGAGAAAGCCAAGATCCATTGTATTATATAGGTAAATGGGCCACCTTTACCCCGTACTCTACAAGGTCCTCTTCTTTCAAATCCCTTGTTCCCTTACACTATTGCCAATCTTGCTCTGTCAAGCCTCTGCTTTGGATTACAACTATGTTCTACTGCCTTCACTTGAAGCTAGAAAAAATATCACAAACACTTACTAAATGGATCCATTACAAATTTATGCTAAAGAATTCCAACTGGGCTTTCACTGTGGCAAGGCAATCATTTTGTGTCTTCCTAAATAACTCACTATCCCACTCACCACAGCAGATTTTCCAAATCTTTTTATCCCTTCTCCAACCTTTTATGGCTCCCCCTCCCTTAACCCTTTCCGTTGAGAACCTTGCCTCATATTTTACTGAAAAAAACAAGGCCATTCATTAAGCACTCCCTCTTCTCCCCTCCTCCTCCTCTCACATAATTCAGATGCCTTCTGCCACTATATGTTTCTTGAACGCTGTTTCCCATGAAGAAGTGATCCTTCCCTGGGTTTTTCGTGCATAGGTTTTCCTATTTCATCTCATCATCTCCACTGTCTATCATCAACAGTCTCCCGCTGATCTTCAACCTTACCCTGTCTACTGGCTGCTTTGCTACTGCTAACAAGCATTCTTATGTCTTCCCCCCTTCTCAGAAAACCCTCACTTGATCCATCCACTCATCCCTGCTAGCTGTGGTCTTATAAGCCTCTTCCCTTTTGCAGCTAAACTCCGTGAGAAGGCCATCTACAATCAAAACCTCCATTTACTTTCCTCTTACTCTCTTCTTAACTCCCGACAGTCTGGCTTCCTACCTCATCATTCAACTGAAACTGCTCTTTCTAAAATTACCAATGCTATCTTAATCTCCACATCTAATGGTCTTTTCTCAGTCTTGCTCCTTCTCCTCTGAAGACACTACTGACCACCCTCTTCTCATTGATACTTGATTTCTCTAGGTTTTCATGGCACTACTCTTTGTTCTCCTCCCACCCGTTTGACCACTATTCAGTCTCCTTTGCTGGATCTTTATTTGTGTCATGGTAATAGTGGGGTCCCCCAAGGCTCTGCCCTATTCTCTGCTCTTCTCCTTATATACTCTTTCAATTGGTGATCTCATCAGCTTCCATGAACTCAATTATCATCTCTACTCTGATGATTCTTAAATCTTAATCCCTCTTCTAATGTCCAGTGTGGCACCTCCAAATGACTATTAGATTTCAAAATGAATATCTCACAAAAATTTTGAACTTAACATGTTTAAGACAAAACTCACTTTCTTTCTTTCCAAATATCCCCTTCTGTCTGACTTTCCTATTACTGTCAAAGGTACCACCATTCTCCAAGTCACCCAGTCTCGAATCCTGGTGTCATCCTTAAACCCTCACTCTTTTTCTCACTTCCCATATGCAATCTGTTGCCCAAACCTGCCAATTTTACCTTCATAACATTTCTTGTATATACCCCCCAAATCTCTTCTGACATGGCCGCCACCTAGCAGCAAGCCCCCGTTATCTTGGTATCTATGGTAATTACCTTCTGGTTTTTCTCTTGCCACAGGTCTCTTCCCATTCCAGTCACTTCCTTAAGTTCTCAAATTAGTCTTTTCAAATTTCAGGTCTGATCATGTCACATACCCCTATTCAATAAAATCCAAATGGTTTCCTATTATATCCAGAATCAAATATAATATCCCCTGTTTGGCATTCAAAGCCCTTCACTCAAAGTCTCCCTTCTACTTTTCCATTCTTTGCTGTTCTTCCCCCATTACACTTCATCTGCTGACTCCAGGCATTTTCACTGGTTGTTCCTTATGCCTGGAATCCTCTCCCTTCTCATCTACTCTTCCTGGCTTCCTTCAAAGTCTTGGCTAAAATCCCATCTTCTACAAGCAATCTTAATTCTAATGTCTTCCCTCTGTTGATTATCTCTAATTGATCTTATCAATAGCTTATCTGCTATTGTCCCTTCCATTAGATTGCAAGCTCCTTGAGGGAGGGACTTTTTTTTTACCTCTCTTTGTATCTCCCCCACTTAGCCTAGCACATAGTAGGTGCTTAATAAATATTTATTGAGTCAATAAATAATTGTTTGTTATGTTTTCTCACAAATTAGACTGAGAACTCTGTGAAAGCAGGGACAGTAGTTTGCCTTTGTTTCCCATGATTTAATAGAGTGCCTGACACATAGTAGGAGCTCAATAAATGTTTACTGACTGATTGACCTTTGGGGCAGTGATAGATGGTGACAAAAGTGTGACAGCCTGTTCATATTTTGTCATGAAAAAGGGCAATAGTGAATAGAATACCAGGGCTTATGTATGATGAGATCTACAAGAAGGCAAATCTTGAATGTGCTCTTTTCTCTCCTCTGATACTTCCACCACCCTGGTACAGATTCTTATCATCCCACTTCTGTTTTTATTTTTGTTTGTTTGTTTGTTTGTTTTGCTAGGCAATGGGGTTAAGTGACTTGCCCATGGTCACACAGCTAGTAAGTGTCAAGTGTCTGAGACCACATTTGAACTCAGGTCCTCCTGATTCCAGGGCCGATGCTCTATCTACTGTGCCACCTAGCTGCCCCATATCACCTCAGTTCGGACTCTTTCAATAATTGTCAGCTGGTGGGTCTGCTTGCCTTAAGTCTTTTCCCCATTCCAATCTATCCTCCATTCTGACACCAAAGTGATTTTTCTAAAGCAGGTCCAATCCTGTCACCCCCTCCTCAACAACTATCACCTCCAAGATCAAATACAAATTCTCTATTTGCCACTCAAAACCCTCCATAACCTGCTCTCCTCCTATCTTTCCAGTCTTCTCACATCTTAAGCCCCAGCATGTACTCTTTGATGCAGTAATGTCAACCTCCTTGCTGTTCCATGAACAAGATACTCTAGCTCTTGGCTCCAGGCATTTTCTCTGGCTGTCCCCCAAGCCTGTAATGCTCTCCTTGTTCATTTCTGCCTATTGGCTTCCTTGACTTCCTTTAAGCTCCAACTCAATTCCCACTTTACACATGAAGCCTTTCCCAATCCTTCTGAATTCCTGTGCCTTCCTCCTCTTAATTATTTTTTATTTATCTTCTATATAGCTTGTTCATACATATATGTTTGCCTGTTGTTTCCCCATTAGACTGTAACCTTCTTGAGGGCAGGAACTGCCTTTTGCCTCTTTTTGTATCCCCAGTTCTTAATACAGTGTCTGGAACACAGTAGGCACTTAGCAAATATTTTTTGACTGACTCATTCTTTCTTTTTTTGGATACAGACCATCTCCACACATTCACTTCAGGAGAAAGTGAGGCTGGTGACTTCACACAGTCTTCCCTCACTTAAATCCAGTTTACTTGCAAGTCATGGCATCACCTTCCTGATGTCATGGTCCTCTTCCAGAATGAAGGACAAATAACAACAACCACTGAGTAAATATAAATAATTCTGCTTTCACAAGTCATGTTGCAGAAGGAATTACAAGTTCCTCTTCCTCACGGGGTGAGGACTGTGTTACAAAATCATGGAATTTCAGAGTTGGAAGGAATCTTGATGACCATCTAGCCCAGGGAGCAGCAAACTACAGTCCGTGGGCTGAATCAAACCTGCCACTTATTTTTGTACAGATCACAAGTTAAGATTAGTTTTTACATTGGGCCAGAATTGGCCCCTGGGCCATCTTCTGCCAGCTCCTGATCTGTTTGAATTTATACCTGGCAAAGAGCTGTCCACTAATGTATCCTATAAGTGGTCTTCCAGGCTCTGCTTAAAGACCTTCAATAATGGGGAGCCCACTACCCTCTGAGGCCACTCATTCCACTTGTGAACCACTCTAATTGTTAGGATGATGGGTTGTTTTCCTGTCATCACAATGAAACTGGCCTCTTTGCCACTTTTACCTGGCTCCTGGCTGTGTTTTCTAGGGTGAAACATAAACTGTCCAATAATCTCTCTCTCCCTCTGTCTCTTTGTCTCTGTCTCTCTATCTTTGTCTCTCTCTATCTCTGTCTCTCTCTCAATAAACACTTTTCAAGTACTTGAAAACAGATTTTGTGTGTGTCCCTCTCACTCCCTCATCTTTTCTTCTCTAGGTTACACATCTTAAGTTCCTTCAACTAATTATCATAAGGCGTAGGTAGCCTCAAGGCTTTTTACCATCCTGCTTGCTTTCCTTTGAACATTTTCCAGTTATTAATGTTCTTCCTAAACTGGACCACCCAGAAAAGAACACAGAGCTCCAGCTACTAAAGGATCAGGACAATATAATAGAATTATCACCTTTTTATTCCTGGAAGCTATAACTCTCCCCCATCTCCCTCTCTCTCTTCTCTCCCTTTCCCTTCCTCCCCCCCTCTCCTTTGCCACACACATATTACCGCTGAGTCAAGTTTAATTTACAGTCCATTGACTGTCTCCTGGGGCAGCTAGGTGGTGCAGTGGATAGATACCAGGCCTGGAATCAGAAAGACTCATCTCCCTGTTTTCAAATCTGGCCTCAGACACTTACTAGCTGTGTGACTCTGGGCAAGTAACTTAACACTACTTGCCTCAATTTCCTCAGCTGTAAAATGAGCTGCAGAAGGCAAAACCACTCCAGAATCTTTGCCAAGAAAATCCCAAATGGGGTCATGAAGAGTTGAGGTCAACTTAAAAATGACTGAACAACAACAAAAATCTGCCCCTTCTCCAATATCTTTTTCAGGCAAACTGCTTCTAATCATCCCTTCCTCACTTTCTATTTATGAAGTAATTAAAAAAAAAACAAGTTTAAGGCTTTAAATTTTCCCCTATCAAACTATACACCAGTAGATTCATCTCAGTGTTCTAGTCAGTACCCTGAGCATAGGTGACTGAAAGTGATCTCCAGATGGATATTTTTGGCCATGGAGGCAATCTTGTAAATTCAAGAGCTTCTAAGTTTCTGGATTCCTCACTTTGTGGAGGCTTTATTTTGGAAGAAACCACTGTAGCTACTGCAGTGCTTCTTGGAGAAGATGGCCCCTGGCAGGGGGAAGCTTGTCAGAAGGTGTGGACCTGTTTATACAGTGCAGAGCTGAGGTGCAGGAGAAGCACTGATTTGTTAGTCTCACAAAAATGTCATGTTTTGATGTTCCAAATATCAGTCTTATAGGACAGTAGAATAGTCATTATAAATTTACCGCTATGTGTTTAATGAAGTCTTTGTCAAAAAAGGGTTTGGGAGACTTTTGTGTTTTTAGCATTTCTTTCCTGGGAAGTAAATAAGTATCTAATTGTTCTACTTTATACACTGGACACCTTTTGACTCTCTCTTTTGGGAATACCCTAGAAATGGGACAAACTTTAGCTTTAAGTGATTTTTTTTCTGGGGCTTCGGGATGGATGTATGAAGAGTCAGAGATTATTTTTTAGAAAAAAAGGAACTTGATTCCTCTTATGAGTGGGTCCAGAGCTGAGAGGCACTTTTTATTGAGAGATGGAGGTGGGTAGAACCCAAATGCCCTTTGATCCCAGAAGTGATTATGTTGTTATGCTATGATCCTTTGAGATCCACCTAAACTTAGGTTCCATTTCAGACTCTGTCAGCCTTATTCTCTTGCTTTATCACAAACTGCAGGAAGTAATTTTGCAGCAAAATTCCCTTCATTTTCACTTGAGCATCCTATTTTTCCCTATTAATGAGAATCAGGTACAGAACAAAATTTCCCCTCTTTGGGGAAATCCTCCCTTTTTGAAAGGATGCCGTTATCATTAAGGCAAGAAACAAAGTCATTAGCTGTTCTGCTTTCGGCAAAGAGAGAACTCCAGCATTTGTCTGGATAACTGAAGTCCCCCATTACTACTATATCATGCTAAGCTTATGATTGAACACCTCATCAGTTTCTTCTTGCTGCCTAGGCAGTCTCTAGTATACTCTGATAACAAAATTGCTTCTGCTGTTCTTTCTTGGGTTCATGGATTTCCTCACATAAGTATACTTTCCTAAAATACAATGCTACTGTGCTCCTTTCCACTTCCCCTTGCCAGCCTTTACTCATCCTCATTCTTCTTGAATAAGGTATATACGTCCAGAGCCATATTTTAGTCATGAGTCTCATTCCACCAAATACCAGCGATTGCTCTGAGGTCGAATTTGGCTCCTTGTATTTGGATATCTACTGTAATTCATTTGGATGCTTTGGACATGTGTATATGGACATCTGAAGCCCACTCTAATGGCACTGCTCTTGGATTCTGTCTTCTATGATTTGAGTGTAACAACTGCAATTCTTCTTCCTAGATCACAGCTATTTCATGTAGAGCTCTAAAATCAGGATCTAGCAAAGTACCTTGATATTCTTGGGAAGGATCTGGATCTGTGATTTCTGTGGGAATCTCCAGAGCAGAATCCTTCTTCACCAACACAGATGAGCAATCCCTCTAAAACTCACGGAGTTGCCTAGGGACACTGAGTGGTTAGTGCCTTGCCAAGGTCATACACTAGTACATCTTAAAGGGAGGATTTAAACATAGGTCTTCTTTTTATGCCTTATTTCTTTTATTTTTAACTTATAGGATAAAACATGGGTTTTCTTGGCACCAAGGCTAGGCCTATTTCCACCATGCAACACTGTTTCTCTTCCTCCCAGACAGTAGGTGTATAATAAGCGTTTGTGAATTGGATTGGCAGGTAACCACTGTTGAGTTGCTTAATTATTTAATAATAATTAATTAATAATTATTAACTGTGAATGGCAAAAATAATGACTTCTAACTCAATGGAAAAGAGGATACTTACGTGTAGACAGGAGAAGATTGGTAAGCTGTGGTAGTTGTTTTAGATCTGTGTATCCAATAGGGATAAGGAATTCCTGGATATAGAATTGGGCCTGGAGTCAGGAAGACCTGAGTCCAAATCTGCCATCAGAGACTTACTAGCTGGGCAAGTCACTTAACCTCTGTTTGCCTCAGTTTCCTTATCTGTAAAAATGGGAGTAATAATAGCATCTATCTCCCAGGGTTATTGTGAGGTTCTCATAAGATAATAATTACAAAGCACTTAGCACAATGTCGGGCACATAGTAAGCATTATATAACTGTTATCTATCAGTATTGCTATTATTAAATTGCTATCATTTTTAACATGAAGTCTTTCTTTTCTAGATACTCATTTAGTTATCTCTCTAATAACAGAAACTTGTAGAATTTTTCCAGGAAAATTCACCACTTTGCCTTCCCAGCATCCCATGGGCTAAAACTGTCTAGAGGGATTCATCCCAGAAGAGATAGGAAACTTTCCAGAATGAAATATGAAGATGGCAAAGGAAATAGTTCCACTGAGCATCGCGGTACTGAGTAGTTGCAGTACGGTGAGACTGAGGAGCTTAGAAGCTAACGAGGATCACATTTAGTATGTTTCAGATGGGGGACTTCAACCTCATCTCTCTGGCTTTGAGATTAATATTCTATTCCCTATGTCATGCTGCTGTGTGGCCAATAAGATGTCAAAAAGATGTTCTTCCTAGTGTGTGTTAGGGATTGAGATCTTTTATCTCTTTTCTCAAATCAAACGTCAACATGCGTAAAATCATGGTGGGAAATATTGTGAATTTGAAGGCAAGTAGAAGCTCAGAAGCAGCACAGTATGGGTGATGAAACAACTGACTTTTCCCCAGCTTCCTCCTTTGCTGAGCCTTCTTGATAAAGATCCGATCTGTATTCCGGTTTAAACCAGAGTCCATTTGGCTTCTCATAAACATGTTTTTAATAAGGAGCTCAAGAGTGTTTGCATGCCTTCTAGAAAAAAAAATACTACAAGAGTAGAAAAAAACCTCTTAAATTACTAAGATTGCAGGAAAACTAAGACTGTTCCTTGTTATTCAATGAATATCTAATTGTTTGAAGATATTTTATATACTTTGATTTCTCATGTAATAAAAAATTTCTTAATTTCATCTGAGAGGTACCACGAGGCAGGAGACAAAGTGCTGGACTTGAAGGCAAGAAGATCATACAGACACTGAGTGGGAAGGGATCTCAATAGCCCTCATTTTAAAAAGGGGGTAACAGAAGCAACTTGTCCGTGATCACAAAGGTAGTAGATGAGAGAGAGGAAGGATTAGAACTCAGGTCCTCTGATTCTTAGACACTTAACTACTTTTGTGATCCAGGGCAAGTCATTTAATTTCTCACATCCTCAGTTTCCTTAACTGGAAAGTAAGGAGATTGGACTCAATGACCTCTAAGTCTCTTCCAGCTTAAAATTTATGAAATCTAGCATTCTTTCAACTGTACCACATTGCCCCTGGGTTCAAACCAGGCTTTTGACATTTTCTATCTATGGCAAGTTGCTTGTCTACTACCTGTGCTTGCTATATTTACAAAATTGTAGAAATAATAGGCATAACACAATGATGTAATCCCAAATGTCTCTATCAATGCTTGACAAATCATCCCTGCCTCACTTAGAAAATGAAATTGAATTAAATAGAATATTAAGTAGGGCAAGATCATTATGTACTTGTAGAAAGTGATCTCAGATTGAGTCCCACTTCTTAGCCATCTGACCATGGAAAAGAGACAACCTAATAATACTTGTATTCTGTACTTTGCTGGGTTGCTATAGAAATATGGGTTTAAAGTCATCTTTCAAAGCATTTTCCAAGTTTAACCCATTTCTTAGGGAGTCAATCCTATTCTGTAGTGAGGGCCAGAAGATATAGAAGCAGGTCAGAATTATAAGAACTATGCCATGATCTTAATTATTTTGAAAATGATCTATATGAGAAAGGGGGGCAGGAAAAAGAAAAGGGGAGAGAGTTGTTTCTACTCAGAACTCCTTCAGTAGTTTCATCTATGCAAAGGGAGAGTTAAAGGAAATTTTAATCATTTGCCCTAGGAACTGAAAGATGAATTTGATCTCCTGTTGTCATTTATATATAGGAAGAATTGACATGGGAGAATAGGCACATAACCTGAATGGTTTGGACAAGGACATTAGAACCCATGACTCAACTTCTCTCCACTTGCCCATCTTTTCTTCCTAAATAATATAGGAAATATCCCTTCCTGGCACATTTATGTGGTATGAATGAATTTTCCAAAGGGCTTCAACAAGGTCCTCTTTTTTTTTTATATTTTGATTACATTCTGCTTGGTCAATTTCAAGTATGAATGAACTGCATGTGGAACATTTCTGAGTGTCAGTGAGTTGTACTTGACATTTTGGGGTCCTGATAGCTGGGCTACTCTCAGAAAGGTCTGTTGTACTCCAAATGCCACAAGCAATTCAGCAGCAATGGAAAATGGAATGGGAAGTTATATTGTACCCTAAACTGGCTACATAGATGCTTAGGAAGTGACCTTGTCCTTTTTAATCATGTATGAGGAAAATGAGAATTCAAAAATTGAAAGATATGGCTGGATAGAGCCTCATTTTCTTTTTCTGTGATGCATAATACGCAATTTTACTAACAGTCACGCTGCTCCTTTACCTTTAGTTTGTTTTCAAAATCAAGATTCTGTTCCTGAAGAATGTTCACGTTTTTACTCATTCGTTCATTTTCTGGAAGTTCTACTATAGGTGGGTTTGCTGTGGCTGTGGTTTGTCCTTCGTTCTTGAAAAGGACCAATGACATCAGCAAAGTGATGTCTTGACTTGCAAGTGAATTGGATTTAAGTGAAGTAAGGCTGGGGGTGGGGAGGAAAGAAGAGAAAAGACAGAGGGAAAAGAATAGATGATGTAATATTGGAAAAGTGGGGCTTATTAAAGGCTGTTCCATAAGAAAAGCATACTATTCTTTGATTCTATTATTGAAAAGTAAAATATTAAATTTACAGAAAGGGTAACAGAAATACAAAATTCAGAATGCTTGCCTTTTTACAAATGAAAAGGAATGAGTTTAGTTTTTTTTTTCTTTTGCTTTAACAATGAACCTTTCTGAAAGTCATTGGGAGGAAGGACAAAAGCCTTCCTTTAGCTACCTTCCCCTATTCTCTGAATCAATCGAAGCTGTGTTTAGTTTTATGTTTAGAAGATACTGGCTACTATAACACTGGGATTCTAGGCCATTTTATTTAGCCTTTTCCCAAAATCAGCAATGGAGAGGATAGAATGGCTTAGGCCTTAGGTCATTGAGAACTAGGGAGGGCCCTTAGATATTCTGGCTAACCCCAGTGTCTCACTCAACAAGTCCTTAAACCATATACTAGGGGTTCTTGAATGGGAATCTAGAGACTTTTGTTTTGATATTTTGATAACTGTATTTCAACATAACTGGTTTCTTTGTAATCCTATGTATTTCATTTGATGCATTTAAAAACATTACTCTAATAAGGAGTCTGCAGGTTCTTCAGATTGCCAAAGGAGTATGTGATGCAAAAATGGTTAAAAAAAACCCTGCTCTTCATCAAAACTATAGCTTCTTCTTCTTATCCAGTTTTCAATCCAGCTTATACCTTCAGGCATTACTTTCTTCATTTATGTTCTTTTTCATTTTCCCATCTCTCCTCCAGTCTTCAAAGTTTGGAAAAGCAGTAACTACCACAAAACAAATCTCTTTCTACCCATATTTAAACTATTTAAAGTCTTCCCTGGAAGAACACAGAGGAGCTAGGAAATGATTGAGCATAGAGTTGTCTTATCTCCAGGTTGTCATTTCTGCCTCATCTTTTGATTCTGTGATCTTCCCGAGCTGCATTCTTGGAAGTCTGCATTAATACTGTGGACATGTGTGAGATGCTAGGGAATAGCGTATATCCAATGGCCATGTAGTTCAACCATTAGCTGAAAACTAAGTCCTTCTACAAAGTATCCAACATGTTTTTAATCCAGTCTTTGCCTGAAGAGCTCCAATAAGGGAGGACACACTGAAAGAGATTCTTATCATTTTATTACTCTCCTTTCTCTCTCTACCTGAAAGTATGTAAACCCTAGAGAGGTCTATGTAGCTTTACGACTTTTTATGGCGTCTCAACAAGACTTGTGCTGATTCACATCTTTTAATTGAATGGGTGGCTTTCTGGGAAGCTGTGGTGAATCTATTACACAGAGCTGCCAAAGCTTTGTAGGAAAATTCGAGAGATGTGCTATAAAATGCCTATCTTCTGAAAGGAAAAGGCTATTAAGTGTTAAGAAAGAATTGTTGATGAGGAAAAGTATATAGCATTATGAGAACAGCATGACCAACAATATTATAAGGAAAATTAGACAAATGAAAACATTAGCTTTTTTGGAAAGTAATATAGCTTACTGGAGGAAAAAAAAGGGGGAATAGAATTGGATTCTAGAGATTCTGGCTTTAGCTCAGCTACCACTCCTGATTTTTGACTTGGGGCAGGGCACTTTCTTCTTGGGATGCTAGGTGGTGCCATAGAGCACAGAGTGCCAGGTATGGAGTCAGGAAGACCTGAGTTCAAATGTGACCTCAGATACTAGCTGTGTGGTCCTGGGCAAGTCAGTTAACCCTATTTGCCTCAGTTTTCTTATCTATAAAATGAGCTATAAAAGGAAATAGCAGACCACTGAAGTATCTTTGCCAATAAACCTACCAATGAGGTCAACAAAGAGTTAGATGATTAAACAACAACAATAACTTACCTCTCAGTTCCATTGATAGGAGCAGGTAAAGGAACTGGTGTGGTTTAGACTTAGGAGAGAAGACTTAAAGGAAGGGCCTATATTAAAAATTATTAAAATGTCTTTCAAAAAATATTAAAATACTTTAAGCATTTAAAGGGCTGTCACTTGGAAGAGAGATTAGACTTAATTGTTCTGTTTGGCCTCAGAGGTATGTAAGTTGTAAAGTCTGAGATTAAGGGAGAAATGGGACTCTAAACTTGCTAACAATTACAGCTGTTCAAAAAGGGAACAAAAGGATTGCCTCACTGGCTGGTTTCTCCATTAGTTGGTCATGACAGCCCCAACTCTGAAATTCTTTGCTTGAATTTTCATGTTTTGAAATGGGAATCAATAAGCTAGCGATACTTTAATATCCACTTTAATAGACATAGTGTAGGAATAAATGAAAAAAAGTAGTCTATAAATCCATATAGGTATTTTATTAATCAGTGATTCAAGGTGAGAGATAGGTAGTAGTAGATTATGGAAAGAGTACCAGTCAAGTCAAACTATACCTTAGACACTTGAGAGCAGTGTGAACAGAGCTAAGCCACTAAATTTCTGTAGGCCTCAATTTACTCTTCTGGTAAATGGAGATGATAATGATACTTACACAAACTACCTGTCAATATTGCTGTGAGGAAAGTTCTTTGTAAAACTCAATCTATAAATGTGAGTTATTATTAAGGCGTGTATTACTCTTTAAACTTTTTTGTTTTTTTGATTGTGAGCTAAATAAGCAACAACACACAAACAATTCAATATACAAAGGACAAAAAAAATAGGATTCTGTTTGAAACCGGAAACCTTTGTTATGGGAAGTTTTTTTTAAAGTGCATGTTAAATTGAACAAGGCCCAAATCATCCTGTTTATTCTTGTCTCTCCTTTAACTCCTTAGAAAAATGCCTCATTGATATTCTCCCTCCCTCTCCTTCTGTCTCCCTTCCCCCTCCTCTCTCCTTCCTCTCCATCTTTCCTTCTTCTCTCCCTCTCCTTTCTCCCCCTTCCCCCCTTACTGTATTACTTCCTTTCTCTTTCTCTCTCCTCTCCCTCCCTCTTTGTCTGCCCCCTTTCCCTCCTCTCTCTTTCTGGCTCTTCCATAGTAACAGAAGGACTTAGGTTACAGGATGGGTGAGTGAAAGCATGAATATCTATTGGTGAAGTTAGCTAAAAAATGCTAGATCTAGAGAGCAGATGGTCTCAAATATTCCCCCCCTTCCCCCCACACCATAAAATAATGCTGACCGTAACATAATGAATTCTGCGATTTTTGCTGGAAATTCTCAAATGGTTTCTCAAAGTATTTAGTATTTGCATTTCCAGATAGTAGAGATTAAGTACATGTGACAGATTTCTAGGATTGTTGGTGCCAGTGATTCTCACATTAGCACAGTAGCACAGTAGAAAGAAGACTGGCCCAATAGTTAGAAGATCCATGTTCTAGTCCCTGGCTCTGTTATAAGCTAGCACTGTGATCTTGGTCTTATGGACTGAATTAAGTACTCTGCCAATTCTATGATCAGTAGAGTCTGGGACCTCAAGGAACTTGTAATCAAATAAAGAAAGTGGCACACACAAGTGCAATAAAAAGAGGGAGAGAGAATTTTCTAAAGGGGCAATTAGGGACAGGTTTAGGGATAAGGCAATATGGGAGCTGAGCCTTGGAGCAAGGGAAGAAATTCTTAATGCAGGAAGCCTGTAAGACTATGTCAGTGTTCCCTATATAAGGCCTTAAATTAATTTTATTGTTAACTAATAGCCTTTTTCTTGTATAGGTCACTAAATGTTCTCGGTATTCCAGAAGGTTTAACCTTAGCCTTTATGGTTCCAGCAAAGCCTGGTCATGCTAGCTCAGGGTTATGTTCATTTTTATTTGCTTTCTAACTGTTAGTCACCAAACTCCATTTATATAATTGTAGCATTGTGCTTAATGGCCAACTGTATCCAAAACCACAAAGCGACTGGGAGATCAGGCTATGGATTTAAAATCTCTAAAAGCATCATATTAAGAGACGGGCAAATCTACTGGACTTAACTGAATAACAATTCAAAAATTTTCCCAGAGCTTTTACTAGCTGTGATCCTTTTGAAAATTCTAAATGTCACAGGAAAAGCTTTGAAAAAAAAATTATTCTGATTCTATACTTAGAATCCAGGACAAGTTTTGCTTTAACATGGGAATCACACCACAGAGGGCAGCTTTTGTCAACCTCAAATGAAACTTGAAGCTGTAGACCCATGAACCATTTAGATTTTCTCCCAATATCTGCTAAAATGAAAGAGGTATGAAACATATGCCACTTGCTAAAATTCTGCTTCATCACGTCACATGGCCTAAAGTAATTGATTTCTTGATGGCCATGCCAGAGCAACAATAAGAAAATCAACACCTAAGCTCAGGTCTTCCTACCTCCAAATCCAGTATTCTTTCCACTGAATCAACCTCCTAGTAATTTCTTTGCTTTGATTTTATTATTGTGAAAATCATTTCTTACTGATAGTGTTTTGAAAAGCAATTAAATACCAAGCTTTCATCAGTAATTTTTCAACTGATAAACCCTTTAAAAAAGTTAAAAAGTTCTCCTTTGGCATTTCATTTTGCAAGATTTTCATAAAAAATAATTAATGGGTTTATTTCCTAATTCTGAATATGTTTTTTTTCTTGAAATGTCAAAAATATTTTCCTGGCTTCCTGGGTTTTTTTTTTTTGATAAAACATTTCTAAGACCACACCATGGTCTTGGTGAACCTTCTTCAGATCCAGATGAAAAATGGATCTTTTAATAACTATTATATATTGGACACCCCCTATACTTGCCAATTGGTGCCTGATTATAAACAGACATGAAGACCAAGGCAAATACAGAAATGACAAGGAATCCCTCCTACCTAGGTATGTGGTTGTGGCAATCTACCACCCAATAAATTAATTGAGATTTAGACTTATACACATAGGCCACAGTGAGTTTAGGTATAATTCATTTCATCAGTAGAAAGTAAAGTCTTCAGGTTTATTTATTTTGAGAAGAAAGGGTCTTTGACTTTGCAGATGGACTAAAATTTGCTGAGACTATTCCACATATTGGCACTTATGAAACACTCATATAGAGTGCAGTGAGAAATACACTCTTTCAAAAATTTCTAGGATGATGCTAAAAATAATAATAGGCAGTGTGTCATAGTAGATAGAGTCAGGAGCACCTGGGTTCAAGTATGGGAGACGTACTAGTGAGTGACTCTGGTCAAGTCACTTCATTCTTGACTTTCAATGATTATACATTGCAGAGCAGGTGCTGACCTGAACTGGTAGAAGGAGTTTCCTTATAGGAAATTCCCTCATTCCAATGAAATCATAGGTCTAGTTCAAAAAAGAAAATAATCATATTTTTCTGAGTGCTTTTAGGCTTATATAGTATTTTTCTCACAAAAACTCTATAAGATTCAAAGTACAAGTATTCTTATTGCTAAGTTCAGCAAAATAAGTGCCCATTCTGACATAGATAATGAATATATATTGTATCCAAAATTTTAACCCAGGTTTCTGGACTCCAGATCAGGACTCCCCACTAGAGCACATAACCATCCTAAGTCCTCTGCTTGTCATTTAGGATTCTTCACATTTGGGCACCAACTAACATAGCCAGCCTGTTTGATAGCCAAACTTCACTATTTATACTCCTAGAAAATAGATTTCATTTTCTCTCCATCATACCTTTGCTTCTCCTCTTTGCCTAAAATTCCTGCCCTATTCTTGCTCCCCATTTCTGTCTATCAAAACTCTACTCATTCTTCAAGGCTCAATTCAAATGTCACCTGCTTAATCTCTATGCTGCCTTAGCTACAGTCTCCATATTTGACTTGGAACTCAAGCTCCCACCCCTGGGACTCTGGGTTTCTGGTTGGTGAGTTCCCACCATAACTTGCCTGGACCCAGACTCACCACTCAGTTCCCTGGCCATCTTAATGCTCCTGAATCCTCCCTACCCTCTGTCCCATAAATCTGACTCTTAGAAGAGTAATCAAATTAACACTAGTGTTCCTGGAAAGGATAACTTCTCTTTACCTCCAAACATTTCCATGTCCTCTCACTTCTCTATGCTTTCTGTCCACCACCAGCTCTCTTCCCTGTTCTCCCTCTCTCCCCTTCCTTCCTTTCTTTCCTTCTCTCTCTGTCTCTCTTCTATCTGTATATCTATCTACCTATCTACTATATCAGCTATCTCTACTGTTGATCTACTTACTATATTTCTTCATTTATCTATCTACCCATTCATCAATCTATCTATCCATTTATCTATTCTATCTGTCTATCTATCTACTATATCTATCATCTATCTCTACTATCTACCTACTTGCTATATTTCTCTATCCACTATTTATCTTTCTATCTATCCATTCATCCATCTATCTACTATCTATCCATTTATCTATTCTTTCTATCTATCTGTATATATGTGCTATATCTATCATCTATCTACTTGCTATATTTATCTATTATTTATCTTTCTATCTATTCATTCATCTATCTACTATCTATCTATTTTATCTATCTATCATCTATGTATGTATGTATGTATATGTATGTATGTATGTATGTATGTATCTATTTCCCTTGTTAAAATGTAAGTTCTTTGAGAGCAAGGACTTTCTCGCTTTCTTCTATTTATGCTTCACCACTTAGCAGAGTGTCTGGCACATAGTAAATACTTAACAAATGCTTTTTTAGTTATTCACTTCTCAATAAATTCTTATTTGATCACTAGCAAAGCCATTTTGCCTTCTGTGAATTCCTACAGCCTCACTTTGCATCTCATTTATCATATTCTACCTTGTATTAGAGTTATTTGTGCATTCTTTTTCCTTCCTCTACAAGATTATAGCTACTTGAGAGCAGGGACCATGTCTTATTCAGCTTTGTTCCCCCCATTTGGCTGAGTGCCTTATACAGAGTAAGCAGTCAATAAATATTTCTTGAATGACTAAATGAATGAGTTTGAAATTTGCCAACTATTACAAAACAAACTGGTGGAAAGTACCAAATTAAACCCACTAGGAAATGGCATCAACAAGAAAAAAAAAAATCTCACAGTTCCAGGTGATGTCATCTCATAAGGAAGCCAGATAGTTAAAAGCTAGGAAATTTCTAGGTTTGTTATCTATTAATGAAAGAAGATGAGGAGCTAAAGATGAGTAGACAGCCTGAGCAAAGAAAAGAGACACAGGTGTCTCTCCCTTACACACTCCACCCAGCTCCCCTCAAAACACACAGACACACACACAGACACACAAACACACACACACACACACACACACACACACACACACACACACACACACTCCTTTGTTGCTGGGGAGGAAATATTACCAAAATGAGATTAGCCTGATTTGCTTCAAACTGCTTAAGATTTTAAAATGATCTAAAATAATGCAAGTAGGAACAGTAATTAGATTTATAAAACTTCCAAAAGAAAGTATAAAGAAAAAAGTGCCCTTAAATCCCTTAGCTACACTTTTACTGAGTTTGTGGACAATGAAGTAGTTTAATTTATTCTACTTGCATCACATAAGTAGATCAGAACTTAATTCTCTGCTATCTTCCGTGGAATTATATTCCATGGTTGATTTATTAAAAACAAGCCCTTCTGAAAGAAGAACTAGCATTAGAGTCTAATCAGTTAGCCTTGTTTTTCTTCTCTATTGTCTTTCTGAAGAGAAGCAAATGGAGCATAAATCACTTCCCCCCCCCATTATGCCATGGCTCCCCAGGACCGGGCCTTATCCTGTTAAGCACCCCAATGGGTGTAGGTGCACAGACACCCATACACACATGCACGCACTCTACACACCCACACTTTACCTTGAGCTATAAAAGGCACGGTCCCCTCTCTAACGGGAACACTTGCTGGTCTTGGGGCTGGGGCTGGAGGTCTGTTTATGATGAAAGATCTGCTGCCTATTTTCTTCTTCATACTCCCATTGGCCAATATTATGTCATATTCATTCTCCTCAATTTCTGCACATGTATAAGGGTCTTCCTCTTCTTTTTCCTCATACTCTTCTTTCTTTTCCATCTCCCTTTTCAGCTCATCCTCTGTCTCTTTTTTAATTCCAAGAGTGCACCAGGCCTGGCTGCGTTCACTTTGTCCTTCTAGTATTTTCCCTGCCATAAAAGATTTAGGACGCATTTAGCCTCTTGTTACATATAGTATTAACGCATATTACAAGCACATTACATGCATTTCATTCCCCAAACAGTTTACATGAACACTAAATTGAACAATATAAGGGAGAGTCAGTTCGTCAACAAGTGTTTAGGTATTTACTATGTGCTAAGCATTAGGCATTTACTATGTGCCAGGAGGCAGCTAGACAGCTCAATAGATAGGATGCTGGACCTGGAGTCAGGAAGGACTGAGTTCAAATTCTTATTACTAATGATCATGGTTTTCTTGTTATGGAGGCTTGTGATGGTTCTAATAATAATTAATTCATGCATAACTGTCCCCAACTGAGAAAACAATGATGCATGATGTTAGCCTGTCCTGTTACTTTTAGTTAATTGTACCTATGCAGTATCAGGTTCTTAATATACGCCAAACATGTCTTTTTGTTGGCAGGCAAACACAATTCTTTGCCTCATCTTGTGATCATCAAATAACAATTTTTGAATGGATTTCTTCCAGATACCTTCCATGACAAGTGAATTATACCACAAAGTCAAAAATGGGAAATCCTTTTCAGAATTTCTTCTGATTTTTCAAGCACATCTTCGGACTGTATTTACATGTAAAATGTATATCCTGGGCCATCTCCAGTTCTCCTGATCTATATCTGGCCACTGGATCCACCTGGCTCTGGAGGAGAAAGTGAGGCTTGTGACTTTGCACAGCTCTCCCTCACTTAAAACCAATTCACTTGGGGCAGCTAGGTGGCATAGTGGATAGAACACCGGCCCTGAATTCAGAAGGACCTGAGTTCAAATCCGGCATCAGACACATAACACTTACTAGCTGTGTGACCCTGGGCAAGTCACTTAACCCCATTGCCTAGCCAACAAACAAACAAAAACAAAAACAAAAACAAATTCACTTGCAGGTCATGGCATCATCTTGCTAATGTCATGGTCTGTGGGGAAGGCATAAGATACAAACATGAATAACTCTAATGCGGAAGATTAGAGGATAAGGGTATTGATGAATGAACAACACTATGTCAAGTACAGGGGGTGATGTCATTAAGAGACATATATTTTTGTATATAGCCATTGAGGGAATTTGTTTTGCTTGAATTTGTTACAAAAATCTTTTTCTTTTTCCAATAGGATAGGAGGTGTGAAGGAAAGAGAATAGATACCTGCTAATTAAAAACAAAAAAAAAGAAGTGAGGGTGCTGTTACAGACGGATGGTGTTACAGATGCATTTTTGAATGAGGTCACTATGTTATTAGTTTTACTTAATTATTTTGTTTTGTTATAAGAGACCCCTCACAGAACAGAAGTAATATGTACGTGTTTATAACATAAAAACAAAACACATCAATAAAACTTTTAAAAAAATTACAGAGAAGGCATGAAGGAAGCTCTCATGTAGGATAAGACATTCAATGTGCACCAGGGTTTCTTTTTCTTTTTTAAATTAATTAATTTTTTTTTTGAATTTTCAACATTCACTTTCACAAGCTTTTGCTTTTTAAATTTTCTCCACCTCCCTCTCTTCCCCCTTCCCTAAGACAACAAGTAATCTGATATAGGCTGTACATATACGTTCCTATTAAACATATTTTCACATTAGTCAAGTTGTGAAGAAGAATTAGAATGAATTAGGGAAACCACGAGAAAGAAGAAACAAAATAACAAAAAAGAGAGAAAATAGTATGCTTCAATCTGCATTCAGACTCTATAGTTCTTTCTCTGGATGTGGACAACATTTTCCATTGTGAGTCTTTTAGAGTTGTCTTAGATCCTTATATTGCTGAGAGTAACTAAGTCTATCAAAGTCAGTCATCACACAGTGTGGCTGTTACTATGTACAATGTTCTCCTGGTTCTGCTCACTTTACTCAGCATCAGTTCATAGATGTCTTTCAAAATTTTTCTGAAGTTTGCCTGCTCATCATTTCTTATAGCACAATAGTATTCCATAACATTAATATGCCATAACTTGTTTAACCATTCCCCAATTGATGGACATCCCCTCAATTGCCAATTCTTGGCCACTACAAAAAGAGCTGCTATAAATATTTTTGTACATGTGGGTCCTTTTCCCATTTTTATGATCTCTTTGGGATTTAGCCCTAGAAGTATATACCAGGGTTTCTTAATCTGGGGTCTATAGACTTTTTTTTAATACTCGAATAACTATTTCAGTGAAATTGGTGTCCTTTATAATTCCACATATTTTATTTTATGTATTTAAAAATTATTCTGAGAAGGACCTATAGGCTTCCTCAGATCACCAAAGGGATACATGACATAATGAAAATTCAGACCCTTTGAATGATATTTTAAAGGCCAGGTTGGAGTTCAACTGGCAAAGTTGGAGAAGGTTTGCTTGGTTTAGGGAATAGGGTGAGGAGAGACACAGAGTGGAGAGAGCAGAACAATGTGATTCTAGAGGCAGAGAATAATCTGGCACATCTGGATTATGGAATGGGTGTTTCAGAGGTGTGATTGCGAATGTAGGCACCGTCTTCACAACTCCCAAGTCCAGACCTTTTAGTGAATCAGGGCTTAGCTTGGGCTTTCTCAGTCCTTTCATCTGCCTTAGAACTTACTACCTGTGTGACTTTGGGCATGTTACCTAACCTCCACTGACCTCTCCAGGCTATCTACACCTGTAAAATGAGGAGTCTGTACTAAATGGTCTTTGAGATCTCTTCTAAGTCAATGGATCTTATTTATTTCTATAACTGTTCTTTCTCTGTCTCTACTGATTTCTCATCTTCATGAGCCCTTGATATGGTCCTCCAAAGGTTCATTGCTGGCTCGCTGTTCTCTTTGTATCTACTCCTTTCCTTGGCAAACGTACTTGTTTTCCTAGTTTCAACTACTATCTCTATGCAGGTAACTACTAAATCTATATCTATATCTATCTATCATATGTATATACATACATAAAAACATGTGTGTGTGTGTGTGTGTGTGTGTGTGTGTGTGTGTGTGTATATATATATGTCTACATCTTTAAGCTCTGAGCTCACATCTGCACTCGTATCTGATCTCAGTTGCCTACAATACATCTTTGCTTGATAGCTCACTGGTACCTCAAGCACATGGGCAGCTAAGTGGCACCGTGGCTAGAGTGCCAGGCCTGGAGTCAGGAAGACTCATTTTCCTGAATTCAAATCTGGCCTCAGACACTTACTAACTGCATGACCTTGATCAAGTCACTTAACCCCATTTGCTTCAGTTTTCTCTTCTGTAAAATGGACTGGAGAAGAAAATGACAAACCACTGCAGTATCTTTGTCAAGAAAACCCCAGATAGGGTCATGAAGAGTTGGACACAACTGGAAATGACTGGACAACAACAACACTTTCAAACTCTCCATGTTCAAAATGGAACTTATTATCTTACCCCCTTAATCTATGCCTTATGCTGACTTTATCTATCTAGGGTGCCACCATTCACCCCATATCCCATGTTCACGAACCTGGGGTTAATGCTCTCTCATGGCTCCTTTCTAATCAGTTACCAGATCATAAGAATCACAACTCTACCATGTCCAATACCCTTCCTTTCCTCTGTATTTCTAGTAACATCAGCTTAGTAAGGTCCTCATTACCTGTATGCAATAGATTTCTTATTTCTCTATTCTCTTCCCTCCCAGTCCCTCCAATCTATCTTTTATATCAGTGCCAGAAAAAAAATCATTCTTATATTAGAGATTATATTATATTGGATATATGTATGTATGTGTATATATATATATATATTCTATTAGAGATCTTGCTTTTTCGCTCCTCTGCTCACAAAGTTTCCTGTACTGGCTTTTAAATAAAGTTCAAACTGCTATTGCTGGCATTCAAAACTCTTTATAACCTGGTGCCATCCTATTTTTCTATCCTTATTCATAGAATCCTAGATCTAGAACTTGAAGAAACATTAGAGGTATTCTATTCTTTCATTTTACAGATAAGGAAATTGAGGCCCAGAGACATTAAGTCCAAGGTGACATAAGTGGTAAAGGGCAGAACTGGGACCTGATCCCAGTGCGCTTTTGCCTGTATCACATTCCCTGCCCTTCTAGCTAACTTAGATAACTCTTTGCCCCATGAACTTACTCCATTTTTATGCTTTGATCGAAGCTGTTTTATTCCATGTGCCCAGAATTTCCCATTTCCACACCTTTATCTGTGGAATTTCCCTCTGTTGATGCTAGGAAACTCAAAGGCCATCTGACATCTTCATTATAGCATAATACATCTTGATCTAGGAAGGGCCTCAGAATCCACCAACTTCAAACCCCTCATTTTATGGATGAAGAAACTGAGGGACATAGAGGTTAAGTAATCTGCCTAGTGGCACACAGCTAGTGAGTACGTGAGGCAGAATCTGCACTCAGGTCTTGCTAGCTCCAAGTCTAGTGCTCTATACACTAACCCTCACTGTCACCACCAGGCCTTCACTGATCTTTGGAGTATTAGTTCCCCCTCCCACCTGTCATAGTTCTTTTTTTTTTTGTTAATGTATTTAGCATTCATGCGTTATTACTCTATTATTCTAGAAATACCTTGAAAGCCGGCACAAACTATTTTATTCATTGCCTGTATGCCATAGTCACTTAGCAAATGTTTATTGCATTCATTGTCTTCAAAGTCAGGCGTGTGTCATATATGTGTGTGCATCAGAGAAAAGCAAAGTACGTCATCCAAAACTGGCTTGCTATATTGACTCAAAACTTACCTGGTAACAGACAATGCGGCTTTTCTAGTCCAGTGGGAGAAACCACAGCTCGAGGAGGGGGGAGTGGAGGTCTTTCAGAGAACAAGGGATCTTCTGAATTCCCTTTTTGATTGTTCACAGCAACAACAACATATAACTCGTCATCTGACTCAACCCAGGTGCCTCTCTCCTGTCTACTGTCTTCATGGTCATGTTCCTCTTCCCCTTCCTTTTTTCCTTCCTCTGCTTCCTCCTTGTAGATCTGTCCTCTTCCATGGTGATGTGTTGTATGTGGCATCATTGCTGTTTGGGAGAAACACCGTATCATTTCATTTAAAATACACCATCTGGAAGTATTTCATGTTTCACAGTTTCCCACAGAAGTAACCCCATTACTAATAAAACTTTTATGAGCCAATACAGAGAGAGGCTGTCAAATGCCAAAGTAGGGTGAACAGCAGTTTCTGGGTTTTTGAAATATTTACCAAATGAACAGTGAAAGCTCCCATCATATTTTGCCACCTCAGTACATGACATACTCATACATACAATAATATTCTGATTCTGCTGACTTGTCAGAGCAGAGTCCTATGTTTGATAACATCACTGAATTTTTTATTTCAACAAAAAATCTGACTTAATAAAATAAGTGATAAGTAGGAGATGACAAAGATGATGGCATTCAGTGGCAAGCTAATCTTGAATTACATGTGAATGAAGGGCCAGAAGAAAGCTGGAGTTTTCACATAGCTATTCTTTTAATGTGTTTGGCCTTTTAATGTATTTTGGACCTGCGTTCAAATCACAGTTCTGTCACTGTGGATTGACTCATGACCTCAGACAAGTCACTTCACTTTCCTCATTGGAAAGAAGGGATTGTCTTTTATTTCTCATGTATCCCTAGCAATTAGTGCCTGGCCCACAGTAGGTGCTTAATAAAAGTTTAATAACTGTAAATTGAAGGGGGTTGGGCTATATGACCCCTAAAGTCCCTTCTAGCTATAAATCCATGATTCTAAATTCTCGTATTACTAATTCTTATGAACAACAGTTTCTGTTTTCTTTAAGAAGTTTCTCCTTGCTATGATTTATTGCTTATTTGATTTTGTATAAGTTACTTAACCCATCTGGACCTCAGCTATTTTATCTATAAAATGGAGGTAAACATATGTGAAGGTAGGAAGAGGGATCTGATGATCACATGACATTCCTTGTTATTATAAGGAGGACTATTCATAGTGGATGTTGTAGCGGTTGAGTGAGGGTTAAACTAATGGCTGCTGAGGCCCCTCCCACACTTTCAAATTCTGAGCTTCTGTGACCGCTGTTGTTGTTTCAGTCATTTCCAACTCTTTGTGACTCCGTTTGGGGTTTTTTTGGCAGAGATACCTGAGTGGTTTGTCAGTTTCCTTCTACAGTTTATTTTACAGATGAGGAAGGAAACTGAGACAAACAGGGTTAAGTGATTTGCCCAGGGTCACATCACTAGTAAGTGTCTGAGCAGAATTTGAACTCAGGTTCTCTTGACTCCAAGGCTCTATCTACCACTGTGCCACCTAGCTGCACCTAAAAATGTCATGGTAACACAGACTTGTAATGAAATTTCACTGTCCATAAATCTCTGTTCAAAAGTCTAGTTTAAATTTTGTTTAAAATGCTTTATATTATGGATGGGGAAGGAGATGAAGGGAAGGAAAGAATCTGGGACTGAAAATAACATAAAATTCAATAAAAAATGCTTTCTGTTGTGTATGAGATTCAGGATTTTTATTTAAATAGAGCCAGAAGCAGCACATTGGGGGCATTTTGTGAGCTGATGTCTGTAGCAGCAGACTTTTGGGGAAGAAAATATTTAGGATAGCCCACACTACCACAATTAGAGATAAAGAGGAAGAAGAGAAGAAAGAAAGGAGTGAGAAACCTTCAGTAACTGGAGGACTTTTTGCATTATCATTATTAAAATTACAATACACATTTTATTTGTTTGTTTCCATTTTGTGTTGAGAATGAAATTAGGAGAGAAGTCAGATAGAACTTGGTCTTTTGTTTAGGTTTAAAAAAAAGTTCAGAAAGTATAAAACTGTGGTTGAGATAGAGAAAGAAAAAAGCCAGCCAGCCACTATAGAGATAAGAATTCTGGGATGCATTAACAGTTTTTGAAAAGAACTACAACTTAACATATGCAGTTAGTTCACAAAGCTAATGTTGGAAATGAGTGAAAAAAGATTACCAGATTCAACCATGGGCATTTGTTTTTCATTTTTACTTTTTTATTTTGAATAAACATAAAAAGAACATTTCCATACACACAGCAGAAAGCTCAAAAAAGATTCTAAATGAAAATGTGAATCTCCATTTTATAGACTTGCTTTAAAAATATTCTGCATGTTACTTTCATGACTCTCCTGTCTGTCTGCTTTCTTCTGAACTTCTTTCTGCTTTCTTCTGTGCATTAAAAAATTCAATAGCTTTTAAAAAAAACCTACCATTTCCAGTCCCTTTTCCCAAATGACTGGGAGAAATAAAGGGGGAAAATTGTAACCAACCACCACAGTTTAGTAAAATTAATATATATGGTGGCTGGGTCCAAAATTGTAGGTTTCTGCACTTTGTGTCTATTACCTAACTCTCTGTTGGGAGATGGGCAACATTGCATTATAGATCCTTTGGAGATGTGGTTGATTATGGCTTGGATCGGAGATCATAAGTATTTTTGAGATCATTTCCCTTTAAATGTTATTGTTTTTATATAAATTGTTCTCCATGTTCTGTTTACTCCACTCAGTGTCAAGTAATACTACCTAGAATTCACTGAAATTGTCTCTTTCATCATTTTTTACAATACATATATATTATATTATAGTCATATATCATAATTTGTTAAGCCATTCTCCAATTGCCTTAGAGGCAATTTATGGCACCCCTTAGTTTCCAATTCTTTCCGTCACCTAGGCTTATAATCTGAACTGCTTATTCTTTCTTACCCTCTATATCCAATCAGATTCCAAGCCTTGTTGATCCTGCCTTTGTGACACTTTTTGTATATGCCCCCTTCTATCTTCTGGCACTGCTATCATTCGGCTGCACAGCCCCATCACCTCATGCTTAGACTATAGCGATAACCTACTGTGGAGGGTTGGGGAAAGGGGAGAATATTTTCCTGACTCAAATATTTTCCCACTCCAGTCCATCTGCCAATTAGCTATCAATGCAGTCTTGTTAAAGTGCAGGTCTGACCATATTTACTGCCTTATTCAATAAATTTCAATACCTCCAGGATTAAATATAAAATCCTCTGACTTTTGAAAACTTTTATCCTGGACCATCCCTCTATTTCTAGCCTTCTTACATCTTACTCCTCTCAACATATTTTGTGATGTAGTGAAACTGGCTTCTTTGCTGTTCTTTGCCCAAGACACTCAGCTCCCAATCCTGTGTATTTTCACTGGCTATAACTCTCTCCTTCCTTATCTCTCTACCTCCTGGTTCCCCTGGCTTCTTTCAAATCTCAGCTTAAATTTCTCCTTTTGCAAGAAGCCTTTCCTGATCCCCTTTAGTGCTAGCTAGTGCCTTCCCTCTGGGATTATTTCCAGCTACACACACACACACACACACACACACATACACACACACACACACACACACACACACACACACACACGACAGCTAAGTGGCACAGTGGACAGAATGCTGGGCATGGAGTCAGGAAAACTTGAGTTTGAATCCAGCCTCAGACACTAACTATGTGACTGTGGGTAAGTCACTTAACCCTGTTTGCCTTGGTTTACTCATCTACAAAATGATCTGGGGAAGGAAGGAGCAAACCACTCCAGTTTCTTTGCCAAGAAACCCCAAATCGGGCCATAAAGAATTGGACATGAATGAACAATAACAACTATGTACTAAGCATTATGCTGAGGACTGGGGATACCCAAAGAGACAAAAGCTTGACTCTGCCCTCAAGGACCTCATATAGGAGTGATAAAAAGCAAACAATTATGTACAAACAAGCTGTATATAGGATGAATATAGGGGAAAATGAAAAGAGAGAAGTCATTAGAATTAAGAGGGATTGGGAAAGATTTCCTGTGGGAGCTTAGCTGGGACTTAAAGGAAGTCAGGGAAGCTGGTAGGTGGAGATGAAGAGGGAGGGTATTCCAGGCATGGGGTAAAGTCAGAGAAAATGCCAAGGGGTCAAGAGATAGAGTGTCTCATTCATGAAACAGTAAGGAGACCTATGTCATTGAATTGAAGAGTATGTGACAGATAATAAGGCATAAGAATACTTGAAGGACAGGAAAGGTTTAGGTTATGAAGGGTTTTGAATGTGAAACAGATGATTTTCTATATGATCTTGGGTGCAATAGAAAGTCACTGGACTTTACTGAGTAGGGAGGTGACATGGTCAGACCTGCACTTCAGGGAAATCACTTTGATGGCTGAATGGAAGATTGATTATAGTACAGGAAAACTTGAGGAAAGCAAACCCAACAGCAAGCTATTACAATAATCTAAGAATGAGGTAACGAGGGCATGTTCCAGAGTAACGGCAGCGTCAGAGGAAAGAAGAGGGCATATTTAAGAGATGTTGCAAAGATGAAGTTGACAGGCCTGGCAACAACTTAATATGGGGGATGAGAAATAGTGAGTTCAGGATGACTCCCAAGTTGGGAACCTGAGGGACTGGGAGGATGCTGTTGACATCTAAAGTAATAGTGAAGATAGGAGGCAGGTAGGGTTTAGGGGAAAAGATAATGAGCTCTGTTTCAGTCATGTTGAGTTTCTCCTTGGTCCATTTTCTAGATCAATTTCATTTGATGGTAGACATCTTAAATTTTCTTCTATTTTTTAATCTTTTAAGATTTGTTCTACTATCTCTTGCTTCTATATTCGTTTGTTTATTTTAGTTTTCAAGGATTCCATTAAAATGAGTAAAGCTTAGTACATTTTGTTCTCTTCTTATTCCCCTTCCAATTTTTTTCCTTGAGATTATTTTTTTTCAAATCTTTTGTTTCATTTCTTCTAGCTATTCATGTAGTCCTTGCTTTTCTGCTAGCCATTGCTGTGGATTTAGATTAGCAATAAATTTGATAGCGACTGATGCATGGTTTCACCTTGGGTTTCCTGGATGCTTGTGCTGACCTCCTGGGATTAGAACACTCCGGAATTTTGAGGTGCAGAGTATGAGATATTCACAACTCTCTCTTGCATCTTAAGATAGTGTTTTAGAGATCATAGAACTCACAAGTCTCTGCTTTCCCACCAGTAGTTGCTTGCTGTTTCTCCATGGGGCTTCAAAGGTCTTCACCCTGGAACTTTTTGACCACCTTGTAGGTATTTCAGATGTGCCTTGTCAGGTCCATCTGTCTCATCTCTGGTCATGTTCATTCCTGATTTGCCTGACGTGCCCCCTATTCTATTGCCTATAGACTTCTGGCTGACTTTTTGTGAAGATTTTGAGGTAAGTGATGCCACTTACTGTGGTTTCTTACTGGATTTCTTAAATATTATTCATTCTGGAAGTGTTTCCGGTTTTAAATGCTCTAAGATACCATATTTATAAATACTTTTTTGTTAATATGTGAGCACAGCAATTTCAATGAGAGAGGCACTATGCTGTAGTGGAAGAGCTCTAGATTTGAAGTCAGAAGACTTGATTTACAATTCTACTTATACCCATGTGACTAGGAGAATAATTTCACCTCTCTACATCTGAATTGCCTTACTTACAAAATAGAATCAATAATACATGTACTACCCTATTCACATAGTTGCCAAAAGGTAAATTTGCCAAACTGGAAGTGCTGTACAAAGGCGATATTGTTGTTCAGTCATTTAGCAATATCTGACTCTTTGTGACCTCACAGACCATAGTGTGCCAGGCCCTCCTATCCTCCATTATCTCTTGAAGTCTGCCCATGCTTACATTTGTTGTTTCCATGACACCATTTATTCATCTCATCCTCTGCCATACCCTTTTACTTTTGCCTTCAATCTTTCCCAACAACAGGGTCTTTTCCAATGAGTGTATAAATGTGAGGAGTTACTATTATAAGGAATCTTATAATCACTATTATTGCTAATTATGATGATGATGAAAATTGTACTTCATCTGTCACAACTTGAGTCGAGATTGCCATCTTAACCTTAGGAAAAACACAAGCCTTGTAGTTTGAATGACACGTTCTGTGATCCATCTTCACCAGCAGCAGCACATTAAAACTTTAGGCTTAGATATTGTTTTTTCAAGGGAGAGAATCTCTTTGTTTGAGAGAAGTAACTTCTTTATAAAAGGCTGAATTTGAAAATCTAAAGTTATGAAATCACAGCAAGTGCCTTAACATATTATTTCTACTGTAGTTGTTATTGTTGTTCTATTTTTCAACTAGACCTTTGATGTCATTGGTATAGAGAGTGCTCCAGAAGGAAAATCATCCTAACAATGTTGGTGTGTGACTTGTAGTCTTAGAGAATTTCCTTCTGTACTTTAAAGCCCAGGATCATGAAGTCAATAATTGCTAGAGGAAGGAATGGAATCTAGATCTTCCTGTGTCTGCATTCAGTCCTCTGTTCACTGCATCTCATTCCCACAAATGATCAGGGGTACATTTATGCTGTTATTATCCCCATTTTATAGATAAGGAAACTGAGGCCTGTAGAATTTAAGTGGCTTGTCCATATGACTGTTTTTGCGCTTTAGTGTCAAAAGAGAATTAAATGTGAGATTTTATAACTGGAAATAGCCTCAGAGACCATCTAGTCCAATTTTTAAATTTTGTAGAATATGAAGTAGGAGATTAAATAATTTACCCAAGGACATGGAGTTAGTTAAGTAAATTTATCACTTGAATCGTGGTGCTCTTTCCAGTAGATCACATGGTCTTTGGAGAATAATAGAGTAGATACATAATATTTATTTTCTTTAAGGAAACTAAAACCATTCAACTAATATAAAATAGTTAGACTCAAAGTGGTGATAATAGCTTTTCAAATACAATTTATTACTAAATATATGCATCTCTGCTATGTTGTCACTGAACAGATAATATTTATTCAGATTCTCCACAATGATTAAATTCTACCCGGTAAGAAACATAAAACTTACCAGAACAAAATGCAGAGGCTGAAGGTATTACATGTTCCACTTTTTCTACATACTTGCTTTCAAGATGTTCACTCCTGTTATCTTCATGAATCTGAAAAAAAAATTGATGTAATAAGCAATGCTATTCATTTATTTTGATAAATCTTCATTGTTATATAGTTTATAGAATATATGATAGAAAGGTTGTTACCTGGGGGAAAACAGAATCCCTTTTCAGGCTTTAATCAAGTACTTCATCTAGCTTATTTTAGGGCTCTCAATGTGCCCTGTTCAATTAACCTCTAATTAAATAGTACAAAAACACATTATCTGTGACAATGCATAATTTAAAAGCATCTACTCAACTGAATGAAAAATGAATGCAATTGCAACTATTCAGGGGACTGGTTATGTTATTCCAGAGAAAAGAATAAAGTATATCCAAAAAGATGCAGGTGATTATGGGAAGCATTATTTTCAAAATTTTATTATCCTTTTAAATTTAAAATATCTTATTTACTTTTAGTGACACAAAGAAGCATGTATGTTAAGTACATGTATTTATATACAATGTTTTCTCAATGAGCTTGTCAAGAGCTTTGGGGGAGTGGGTTAGTATATTTATCTTTCTGTAACTTTCGGATATAATTTCTACTGCTTACAGGAATATATCACAGAGAAAGAAGATAAAATCATCTTTGGAAGTCTTAAGCTTTGCATACAATCAGTAGATTAATTTTCTTCAAAATAACCACATCAGGTAGCATAAGGATTATTATTACCAATTTGCAGAAAAGAAAAATGGGACTCAAAGTGGTCAGGTTACTTGTCCAGGGTAATATAGCTAGTAAGTGTCAGATCAAATATGAACTTAGGGCTTTTGACATTAAGTTCACTATGCCCTGCACTATAACTGATACAGATGATTCAGTTATAAGACATATAATAAGTAGGTAACATTTATATGGTGCTTCAAGGTTTGTAAGGACATTGTATATATTTTCTCATTTCATCCTCAAAATAATCATGTGAGGTAAGTGCTATTATTATCATCATCATTTTGTTGAGCTTGAGAAGTCACATGACTTGCCTGGGGCTACACCTAATATGAGTGAGACAGGATTTGAACCCAGACCTTCTGACTACAAATCCAACCCTTTATATACTACTCTACCTAGATGGTGCTTATTAAAAAAGGAAGATTGATTGAATTCTTAGTAAAGTCCTCTGCTTGAAGGGAAATAGGCAGCTGAACTCTGCCATCCCACATCCTACTCCAGCAGAAATCTAAAAACAGTGCCTTACCCTATGCAAAATGGCATGAAGTGACTTCAACTCAAGAAATACACAAAAAATCAACCAGAAGCCTATGCCAATAGGAAATGGGCCTTACCAGATAAATAAATATTAGTGTAGGCCAAAAATGATAGATGGAAGCATTCTGAACTTCAGATGCCAGAGAAGGCCTTAAAGATCCACTATTATGAGGGGCAGCTAGGTGGCACAGTGGATAGAACACCAGCCCTGAAGTTAGGAGGACCTGAGTTCAAATCCGGCCTCAGACCAGCACTTGATACTTACTAGCTGTGTGACCCTGGGCAAGTCACTTAACCCCAATTGCCTTAAAAAAAAGGGGGGAAAATCCAGTATTATGACCTTGAAAAATCTAGGAATCCCTAAACATAGGATCACAAAGATCCAGTGGACCTGAGGTGAGACCACACGGGGCCCATCATTTCACCCAAAATCATAATAAGGAGAAGAGCTTGGCCCTAGCACAAAGCTCCAAGCCTGGAATTAAAGCTGGAGAGATGAATAAATCAAAAGAAAAAAATATCAAAATACCCTAACTTCGTGACAACTGCAACAATAACTTAAAGGGGAAAAAGTAAATTTTCTCTAAAGTCTACATGAATACCTAGAAGAAATGAAGCAAGAGACAAAAAAAATCTCTTGAGAAAAGCATTCAAAAGAGGCTAAGAAGCTTATAATAGATGTGTTAACCATTACTTAAGTAAGAGAATTCCTGAAAAATTAGAATAAACTACACAGAAATCCATGACTCTATGAGATGATAAGATATATTAGAACAAAACTCAAAAGATTGCAAAAATAAGAAAATTTAAGGTATTGACTATGAAAAACAAATGACCTGGAAAACACATCAAAGAGAGATAATTTAAGAACCGTACGATTCCCCCAAAATCATTATAATAAAAATACTGGACTCTGTAATTAAAAAACTCTTAAATGAAAACTGTCCAGATAGATTAGAACAAGAGGATTAAATGAAAATAGAATTCACTAATCATTTCTTAAATGGAACCCCAAAAGGAAGAGTCTTAGGAACATCAATTACAATCCAAAATTCCCAGCTCAAAGAAAAAATATGTAAACACCCAGAGAAAATCAGTTAAAGTAGCAAGGAGCCACAGTCAGGATCACATAAGACCAAACAGCTTCCACCGAAAATGAGAGGAGATCTTGGAATGCAATACTTCAAAAGTCCAAAGTCTTACAAGAATAACTTAAACTGCAAACCTGAGTACAGTCTTGGTGGAGGGAAAACAAGCCTTTAATGGAATAGAGGATTTTAAAGCATTCCTCACAAAATAAGATTAGAAATTTTGAAACACAAACACAAGCATCAAGAGAAAACTAGAAACACAAATTTATTTGAGCAATTGGAAGGGACTTTATAATGATGAAGAGCTATCATTCTGATGAAGAAAATAAACAATTGTCACTTCAAAACATTAATGTTTTAAAGGGCACTGAAGAAGTTAAATAGGACATACAGAACTAAAATTAGTTCTTTTCTGATGATTTTAAGAGGAGAAAAAAGAGGGAGTAGAGATAATAGTATTGGACAGACTTTATATAAAGAATTCCAGGTGGACATATACAAGGGTTGCATAGGATAAGGAGCCATGGATGTGCTGTGATCTTCACTCTCTACTGGAGAATGAGGTAAGAATAACAAAGTGTGGAAGTATTTTCAGTGAAACAAAATTAATTTTAATACCATAGACACTAGAATTTGCCACCAGAAGAGACTAGAGGTTTAGTGTTCAACTCTTTCATTTTATAGACAAGGAAACAGACTCAGAAAGGTAATTGAGGTAGTGACTTTGACAGCAGGGATTTTCTTCCTCTTCCATACTTTAATGGAGAAAACATTCTTGGTGAAATAAATGGCACAAAGCAAAATAAGAAAAAAATAGTGGTTATAAATTATATAAAAAGTTTGTTTCATATGTCTATGTTTTAGTATTGCAGGAGACAATTCTCCTCAAAATCCATTTTGCATATCTCATAAATTAATATAAGAACACCAAGGGGAAAAAAAACCTGTTTTCTTATTCTAATAACCACAAAAAGGGCACTTTTCAAAAAACTGAGTAAGGGATGGGTTTCCTTCAAAGCTGTTGAGTTTTGTTGTTGTAACTGTTTTTTAAAATAATACTTGTGCCAGGTTGTTCACAAACCTAAAAAAGCTATTATAAGCAATTGCTTTTAAACAAACTATAATTAATGAAAACTTGGCCAATCTCTTGCATGCACACACACACACATATTTGTGTGTGAATGATAGAGGGTATGGATATGCTGAACCTGAGGCTTAAATGAATCACTTTGCTTAAGCACAACTGTACCTGGAGGACACACACAGAGAAAAACTAAAATTAATTCCAGAAGGACCCTTCGTAGTAATTTCAAGCTAGCAGATAGAGTTTATTATAGAATGGTAACTTTGCCCTACTTTAATACTGGATAGTTGATTCCAGTATTGTGCACAGGAAAGTGACATTTATATTTAATGATCATAAATGTATAGATATTCATGTTATCTAGGAAGCAATGAGTTCCTTCAAGAAATGTGAATAATATTTACAGTAAAATGATGACTTTTCCAGCAGTTTTCCTTTCTAATGCCTTAAATGGCATTCATATATACTTATTTTAAAATGTTCTTAAGGTTGTATATTGATATTAATGAACATTGAATAAAAACAATATTGAGTTTAATGTCAAATATGTAAATATCACTGGCTAAGAGTCATTGTTGATCCTTCATGTCTAATCTTTTCAGCATACATTATGTGATCTATAGATCTAAAGAAATGGTCTCTTTGCCATCTATTTTCATAGCAAGCACATCTGGAAAGAGTGTGTTAGTCAACTGCTTCTCTATTCCACTGCCCAACTCACCATCCCTATGACTTCCCAATCCTTCTTTAGCCACCACTTTTCTTTGTGTAATGTCTTCCTGTCTTATAATGTAAACTCCTTGAAGGCAGTTTCATCTCTTTGATTTTTTTCTTAAGCATTTAGTGCAGTAACTAGTATAGAGTAAGTGCTTAATAAATGTGTTTCATCCATCTATCCATCCATCCATCCATCCATCCATCCATCCATCCATCCATCCATCCATCCATCATTCATATGCAGCAAAACTGGATTGATATTGTTGATGAATTAGAAATCAAGGAAATGTCTACTCTCAAAAATTCTCTAGGGAATAAACAAAGGAGATCTGTGATGTAATCATTATGGAATAATCACTAGATGAGTTATCAATTGCCTCAAACTTCGACATCTCAGCAGACATCTTTTTGCAAAAGCTACAACAGATACCTTTATTTAAAATAGCAATACAAATGTTAAGACTCAGAAAAAAAAAGAAATATTTAAGTCTTAAATATATCTCTAAGGGTTCATGAGTACTGATTTCCCTAGGGTTTCTTAAGCTGAAGTGAAGCTTAATCAAGCTATGAAAGTACTTGGTTGTTTTGTCTTCTTGGACAGAGGTATAGTTACATTAAATGCCTAATTTACTTTGCAAATATAGACATGGCTTAAACCACAAAATCTCCATTAAAACAGTGCCATTTCCCTTTGTAAGCATTGTTTTTCATGTATCAATCAAACAAGAAAGCAAGCCAGTATTAGTTAAGTACTTACTATGTGCCAGGAACTGCTCATTCAAAGACAAGAGTAAAAGAGTCCTTGTCTTCAAATAGCTTATACTCTTAATGGAGACAACAACTAGTGTATGTATAGGTATAAAACACACAAAAATGAAATGTAACCTTGGAAAGAGTGGTACTAGGAACTGGGTGAACTAATGAAATCTTCAAGCAGAAAGAGGTGTTTGAATTGAGTTTCAAAGGAATTATAATGGTATCATAATGGACAAAAGCAAGGTGGAAGAGCATCACGCATGGGGCATGGCCATTGCAAAGGCTCAAAAAGGGGAGCTGGAGTGTTACAAGTAGCAGCAAGCAGGTCAGCATGGATAGGACATGTGGAAAGGGACTAAATACATGTAAGAAGACTGGAAAGGTAGGATATGGCCAGGCATGTGAACTTTTAGAGGAGAATTTCATGGTAGAGGTGCTAGGGAGTCACTGGAGCTTATTGATCAGTAGAGGGATGTGGTCAGACCCATGCTTTGGGGAAGTTACTTTGGCAGTTGTGTGGATGATGATAAGTTTAGAGAGGGCAGAGACTCAGAGTGGGAAGACTGATTAGGAAGTCATTGTAACAGTCCTAGTACGAACACTTGAACTAAGAAGCCAGTTGGGGGAGTGGAAAGAACTATGTGCATACAAGAGATGTTGTGGACACAAAAATGATGAAACGTGACAATTGATGAGGTGTATTGGATTAGTGAGAGTAAGAAGCTGAGGCTGATGCCATGATATATTGAATAAGGCTAGTCTTACTAATTTAGAGACCTAAAAGATATTGAACGGAGAAAACCAATATTGAGACAAGTGTCAATAAGTCTCCACATGACTGGGGTGCCTGCCAAATTGAATTTAACTTCTGGGAGAGCGTGGTACTAGAGAGAGAAATTACAGCTCTGGATTCAGAGGGCATGGGTTCAAATCCCATCTCTGTTACTAACCTTTTGACATGGAACAAATCATTGAAGGTCTTTAAGTCTCTGGTTCTTCATTTGTAAAATGAGGTAGTTGGAGTAAATGACCTTAAATATGTCTCCAATTCTAAATCAATGATGCTATGAATTTAATATCTTCCCATGTGGATGAGTTAAACAATGTAAGTCTTTTTTATAATGATCGGGTTTCCAAAATAATTGAGATTGGCTGGGATATTGTACTTCAAGCCAATTTTTCAGAGCTTTGTAAGCCATGGATCTTAAAAATGTCTACTACTTTTATAAGCATAGAGTACCACTGTATATAATAAGAGTAAAAAACTTGAAATATATTCTCAAGGGATGACAATTTTAACCGTGTGCTATAATTATACATTGACCTATATGAAAGCAATAGGCTGCAAAATCTGGGCTAACATTCCAGTGGAAGATAATGAAGTTTGTTCATACTAGCTGTCAAGAATCATGAATAATGTAACACCCCAGCTGCTAATAACAGCAAAAATAAGGTCCCAAATTGTTTTTTAAGGACAGGAGAAGCTGATCTTTGATACAGGTCCCAGTGTGATTCTTTTGGCTTCATTTATATCTTTAAAGAGAGTTAGTTTTCCCTTTGGCCACACAGGAATATAAACTAGATGCAAACTCAAATAACTTTCCAGAGAGTAAATCTTAAATAGAACTCCCCTTTCATAGAGGCAAGGACTCAATAGAGAGTGTACATGAGACTTATGAGGCTGAACGGACGGTGGAAGAAAAAGGTCGACTTTGTCTTGGGTGTTGGGAAAAGTCAATGTATGGAATGTGAAAATTTATAAACTCTAACTCTGTCCAAAAATGGCAGGGAATGAGTTTTCTCTTATCATATTCTGAACAAGAACAATAAGAAAATATTATCTCATTTTCACAGATGATATGATACTAATGACAAAGCTGTAGAACTGCTCGAGTTCCATTTTTCCTTCCATTTTCTTCTTCCTTTTTAAAGAAGCCCAATGCTCCTGAAATTGGAAGCAGGCAGAATACACCCAAATAAGGAACTAAAATTCAAGTGCAGAGTACATTCGAAAGATTCTCCTGACTAAAAGGGAGGATGCATTTTGAGGATGGCAGGGAGAAGTCACAAATTATCAGGTAACGTAGATGGGACCAGATTATGGAGGTATTAGAAATACTGGACTTCATAGACAGAGAATTTTGGACTTCATGTTGTGAGGGTCTTTACATCCCACACAATGTAATAGAAGTAATTAGGTCAGCAAGCACTTATTAAACACCTACCATATGCCAAGCACTGTGCGAGGTGCTGGTAATGCAAAGAAATGCAAAAAGAAAACAATCCATGTTCTCAAGGAGCTCAGAGTCTAATGGGTGAGGGAGGTTCTCAAACTAGGTTGGCAGGTTGTGTTTATCAGAAATAAGCCAAAAGGCAACAGAAAGCTGCATGATAGGCCTAATTAGGTTGAAGAACATACTAAGTGATGATCTAGACATGAGTAGCGATGTACAAATCACTGTTGAGGACAGGCCTGACTAGAAAAACGTACTATTTTGTTTTTCAGTCGTGTAAAATTCTTCATGACCCCATTTGTGGTTTTCTTGGCAAAGATAAAGGAACAGTTTGTCATTTCCTTCTCCAGCTCATTTTACAGATGAGGAAACTGAGGGAAGGAGGGTTAAGTGACTTGCCCAGGGTTCCACATCTAGCAAGTGTCTGATGCCAGATTTGAGTCTTCCTGACTCCAGGTCTGGCATTCTATCCACTGTGCCACCTTGCTGCCCCGTATATTTAGAAGGAGGCCAGAAAGACTACAAGTACATTTTGAATTTGTAGAATGTTTGAAACTAAGAGAAACAATGACTTAAAGAGAGGCAGTTTGTATCAGGAAGACCTGGGTTTAAATCTCATCTCTGCCATATTAGTTGTGCGATCATCAGTTAATCTCTTAACTTCTCTGTACCTCCGTTTCCTTATATTTCAAAGGAGAGGGTTGACCTAGATGGCCTTTCAGAGCTTTTGCAGTTCTAAATCTTATGAATCTAAATCTTATGAAAGATTTGTGGGAAACAAACAAATGCGACTCCACTGCAACAGTAATTATTTTTAAACTTCTTTTTTAAATCCAGACAAATGGTTTTACCTAGAGAAAAAAACTGGATATAAAAATCTGAACTAAATCCATAAATGCACATAGTTTTAGATTCCTTTTAAGGCAGTTTTCAAACTGCCAGATTAGAGATGGTTTAAAGGCAGACAAGCCATACTGAATATTACGAGGAAGCTTTTTGTTAGCTTGTACCTGAGCCAGGCAAAGTCTGTGTGGGCTCTTCACTATCAAATGGAAGAAAGCGCACATGGTAATGAAGTGCTAGGATTGTTGAGTCACAGTTGTAGGGCATCTCATCGGTCTAATGGCAGAGCGACAGCTGGGTTCTGAAATCTCTTCCAAGCCATAAACAGAGAGCTCTCTGTGCAAACCCAGTAATTTCCCACTAAGACTGCACTCAACTATTATTAGAAAATAAGTGTTATCTGATAAAATAAACAGCATGATTCTGTGGGCTTATGTAATTCCAATTTCATTTCTGATGAGGTTTTGAATCACGAGTTGACTCACTTTTGTTTACCAAACAGAACTGGAAAAATCAATTCTTAAGCCATTATAAAGAGGAATTTAAAACAGAACACCAACCAAGGGCTCCAAAGAGCAAGAGATTCCTTGAAAAGACTTGGTGGGATGGGAAGTGGACCTTTAGAATCACAGAATTTGAGGGTCACTGATATTTAATCCAACTCAAACCTGATAAAGTGCTTTCTCTGGAACTTACCTACCATGTGCCTGTGCAGCCAACGCTTGAATATCTCCACTGAGGGAGAACTGTTTTAAAGCAGTCTGGTCCACAAAGTATCAATTAGCCTCTTTGTAAATTCTCCCCTTTTCCTAGTTCCGCCCTCTGTGGCCACACAGAAGCCTAGACCCTCATCCATCTGACAGTTTCAAATAATCTAAAGGCAGCTATTACTTTCCCCCTGAGTCTTCCCTTCTCTAGGCTAAACATTCCCAGTTCCTTCAAATGGTCCTCCCTTGATGTAGATTCAAGGCCTTTCATTTTCCAGGTTATCCTTTTCTGAAGGCTTTCTTAGTCAATATCCTTCTTTGGCAGCTGGATTTCTCAGTGCCATATGTGGGCTCCTAGGGAAATAAGGGGGAAGAGGGAGGCAACTATTTATTCCAGTTCAACTCAGAACTTATATAAGAAAGCAGGTGTATTTCCAACCCAGTAAAAAACCAAACTAAGACACTTTCAAATATTTCATAAATTTTTGACAATCGTGTATTTTAAAGAAAGAAAATTATAGAAAAGAGAAGATAAAATACACAAGCTCTCTAGTTTTAACTAACAGAATAGTATCTCGACATCAAGAGAATTGGCCTTTGAGGTCCCTACACATTCTAAATCTGTGATCTTATGAAAGATGGATAGGAAACAAGCAAGAATCCCACACCATTCAAACAAAAATTACTTTAACTTATGATTTACTCAAGGTAACATTTAAAGTAAGCAGCAGAGACAGGAGTAATTGACAGTTCCTCAGATTCTAAATCTATTGCTTTCTGCTCTGTACCTCACGACCTATTTTTAATGACTTGGAAAAAAGAAATGAAAATAAGTCAGGAGCAATTTTAATTGCTAGTTGTTAAGATGGTCATTAAAAATGGAGGCTCCATCTCATAGTAAGACACACACCCCTCAAAAATAATTACTTTAACTTTTTTATGTTAAAAAATAAGATTATAGCTGTCTCAAAGGCAGATAGGTAGTATTGAAAACCTATTAAGAACAAGAGATTCTCTCAAAACCGTAGTTATAAATGAATATTCTTACTGTCCTCTCACTTTCCTTCATGTAACACCATTGTTCCCTTAGCTCCCCTACTATGGGTCAGATATGAATATGTATCAAACTAAACATTAAATTTAAAACTGGGAAATCATTTTCTAGGAGGCCTTTTTCTTTATCATGACTTCTAGTAGAATTCATATTACATGCATAAGTGAATGCTATTCAAGGAATAAGGCAAGTTTAGACAAGGAACGCAGTTTCATTTGCCAAAGCCAACTCAAATGAGAAGAGAATGAAATTTGATCAACTGAATTGAATAACTTGATAGTAGAATAAATCTCCTGAAATCTGTGTTGTCTAGCTGAGACAAATAAAATGAAATCTTTCTTTTTTTCTAGTAGAAGAAACAAGTTTTGTTTTTCAAGAAATATTTTCCCCTCATTTGCATGCAAAATCAGAATAGAGGTAAATTAATAAAGCCAATGAGCTTACTTATGGGAAAAACAATTTTCTTCAGGCCAGCCTTCTGAAAGGTCATAGGCTTATGTTAATGAAAACAAATTCTGTTCAGGAATGTCCACCATCAGAGAGCCGGGGGTCAGTTCTACAGTAGAATAAGCCTCATTCTCCTTCAACTAGATAGAAGGTGTAGGGGTGCTCACTTAATTCTTAATTCTTAATTAAAGCCACTAGTGATTCCTTGAGAAAATTGAGGACAACTATAAAAATAAACACTAACTGTTACCCCTAGTCTAAAAGAAATCTGGATTAGTTTAATGAAAATTGAGAAGTTACACATAAAAGATATCTACTTTTTTAGATTTCAGAATTTCGATGGTGGGGTCTAAGTGTAGGGGAATATGATTCTATGAATATAGGTATGGGGCACAAGCATTGAAAGACATAACATAGAAGATGGGAGATAAATTGATGTGTAATCTCCAAAACAGGAAGGATCAGGCCACCCCCAGAACAACTTTACGCTGTGCTGTGTTTAATTTTCAAATAGAGTCTTAGAACACATGGAGTTAATCAGGGTGGTTCTGAGTTGTTATAAGTCCATTTAATTTCACTGTAATAAGCAGGGAAATGCCATGGCTAGGCAACTGATGGATTCCTTCACTGGTGGGGAGAGAAAAGTCATCCATAGACCATAAATACCAGTCATGCACCAAGAGGGAAATGAGATGACAGACCTGTTGTATCAGCAGAGGGGGCAAAAACATTGATGGAATGGAATCCAGGAGGTGAGTAAAGAAGTGGCTGGGAAGACTAAGAAGTCAATACACCCAGGCAGGAGCAAGCATGGTCAGGAAATGGAATATAGAATCATAAGAAAGGTAGAGTTGACAATAATGGATGTGAACTCCAAGCTGGAGGTCTAGAAGCAGCAGTGGTTTGCCTAGATCTTTAAAAGGACAATATCAGAACCTGGACCTTATGTATAAGGCAGTATAAAACACAAATTTCCAGACCAGGAAGTGCTAACAATGTCATCATAGGGGTGATCCAAACATCAAGAAGCAGAAATAGCAGATAGAGGCACAGCACATCTAAGGTTGCTATGCAGATATGCATGATTGAGAACTTAGGGGTCAATAGAGGGATTAAGGATAGGAGTTATGTGGGATGCATCAGGGATTACTCTCGTAATCTTTTACTTTTACTTTTGATCATTTGCTATTCCCAATTCAAACAGGAGGAAAGCTGAATCTTTTGAGAGAGGTTGCAGGCTGATCCATTTTTAATATTTGGTTTGAATGACAAATACAGTGCAAGAGACTATTCCCCTAAGAAGATGTCCATCTATCAGGGATGCTGAAATGAATTATGGCACAAGAATGCAATGTAATATAACTGCACGAGGAATATAAAGAATTCAGGATAGCATAAGAATTACATGCACCAAATGCAGAGACGAATCAGCAGAACAAAATACACAATGGCAGCAGTGTAAAAGGAAAGAACAAAAACATGAAATTACATGCCTCAAATTTCATATAATCAGAATTTCAACAAAGGTAGGATCCAGAAAAAGGATAAGAAAATGCACTTCTCTTTTTTTCAAATGTAGAGGACTGTGGGTTTGGAATATTGCACCCTCAGAGTCAGGTAATATGTTGGCTAGTTTTGCTAAATGACATTTTTCTCTCTTTTTATTCTTTCTTACAAAGCGTAGCTTGCTCAGTAGGGAAGAGAAGAAGGATCTCTTTGGAAAGGAATATGAAGTATCAAATTTTTGAAAATTACTAATGAAAAAAGAATGTTTCTTCAGATTTGAGGGGAAAATGATAGATGAATATATGTTGCAATCAGAAAGCATCATTTTAATTTCAAACTAAAAGAAAACTAAGGTTTTCTACAAGCAAAAACATAGGTTTCTTAGTAGCAACATTTACTTGGATAATGTAATCATCTGTAGTAGTAGTAGCATAGGATTGAAATGCATCTGGTTTCTATCTTCAGTTCTCCCCAAAACACGTATAGACAATTGAACATCATCCTCATTTCTTACTCAAAACTTCAACGGATATGCTGTCTTATCACTGAAACCTACCTTCATCTCCTTTTACGATTCCATTCTTGTCCATGTCTTTCTGCACATGCTCCATAAAGGATTTACGTGATGAGACGGAAGCATTACTCTAATTCTCTTACTATTTGGTACATACCTGTACAGCACTGGAATTCATATCATACCATGTTGGTATGATAGATAAAGAACTGATGTTTGTATGTATTTGTTTACATGTTGTTACCCTCATTAGATCATAAGCTCCTTGAGGGCAGGGATGTTTTTTTTTTTGCCACTTTTTGTATCCCCAGTACTTAGCACAGTACCTGGCACATAGTAGGTACTTAATAAATGTTTATTTATTGATTGATCCAAGAGTCAGGGAGATATGAGTTCAGTTCCTATACCATGTGTGACACTGGACAAGTCACTTAACCTCTCAGTGCCCTTTCTCACTATAATTATATGTCACAGAGCAGTTGTTGATATGCAGTTCCTTATCTGTGCTCCCAATGAGGATGAAATCATAGGTCCAGTCAAACAGATCTTCTAACCTGGTGGGTACAAGGAGAGACCTTGCTACATGCCCATATACCATATCAAAGCAGTAGACAGAGAAGGCACACTACTGTTTTTAAAATGATGCTTTAAGTTGGCAAATTGAGTTAGGCAGACCATCATTTGGCTTTTATTTTGTGTCTCTTGCCTTCTCAGATCATTATACCTAATCTTGTACCCAACATTCTGCTTCTGTCTCAATTCCTTGGATTTCAGTGCTTTGAAGAAATCTTCATTGTAACCTAGACTGGTTTTTCATTTACACTTTCTTGGATTCTATTCAGATCTAGCCCCTCAAATAGCTCTGACCACTGGCATCCTTATTCTCCCCACCACAGGAGATAACGACAATATTTATTAATTTCCTAAACCATACTTCAAATGGCATTGGTAGATTGTTGCCATGGGCCAAGCTCTCCATCAGGGGGCTCCAGAGGCTAAAGAACTATTAGCAAGAATTGAATGATTTCTTAGTATACCTGGGTCAGGGTAAGGCACATTTGCCATTTTGTAGAAAGAAAAGTCCTGGTAAGACAACAAGTTGGAGTCAGCTGCTCAGAGAAAGCAACAAATGCAATATCTAAGGTGTCAATGGAGGGGGCAGCCAAAAGACATTCAAGTGTTGCTAGCTCAAAATAAGTTGTTTGGGTACTACCTCCACTAGTCCTTTCAATGATCTGGGTTAGGATGGCCTTTGTTGTATTTCGATGAGTGGACAGATTGTCTGTTGGACCTCCCTTTACTTCAGGGGAATATAATCCTCTGTTCCACAACATGGAGAGTTTCCTTAAGGAGGCCAAGAAGACTCCTGACACTGCCTTATATTCTCCTTAGAATTGATATTGTTAACCTGCATACATGCTAGCTCTAGTAGGAACAAATAGTCAAATATGCCAATTCTTCATGGAAATTCATGGAACTTGGCATGACACAGCCATATCCTTGCTAATTTGTTATGGGCAGGCTTGCCCATACCCATCCACAATGAATGATTCTAGGGATACATGGCTTCTCACCTTTTCTTATTTACTGCCACAGTGTGTGCAATTAATCTGACCTTTAGTCTTGGCCAAGGTTGTGATTCATCCCCTAGCATTTTTCTAGTTCAGGTAATAGGAACATGTTACATAATGGGATGAGAAAGGGGGAGTTAACTCACTTCAGGTGGGTGTCACATCCAGCTGAAAATGAAGTTTTCAGAAAAGAAGCCACCCAGAGACACAGTGGGAAAAAAGGATGAGTGGCAGGCGTCTTCCTTACCAATGTATCTGCAGACCCTCATATTCATAGCTCTTCAACATCGAAGAGCCCTGCCTCTGAGTACTACAATTCCTGATGATGGTAGATTTGAGGGATCTCTGTAGATTTTATAGATGAGATTCCAGAGCTAATCCATTCATTAGAAAAAAGATTCATAAATTGGAATCCATGAACTTATTTTTTTAATTTATGTTGTAATCATATATATTTTAAAACATTATTCTGAGAGGGGGCCCATAGGCTTCACCAGAATGCTGAATGCTTCAGCACTATATAATAAAGGTCCAGAACTGTTGGATAAGAGGCAGTGTGTATAAAGCTGGTCTTGGAGTCAGGAAGACCTGGCATCAAGTCCTGTTTCTGACATGCACTAGCTGTGTCACTATAAGTAGGCCAATTAACCCTTCAGTGCTCCAGGAAACTCTCCAGCTTTGTCCACCAGCCTGGGAGTAGGAATAAAAGGATTGAGTGCCTGGTGGGTATGATCCAAGACTGGGTTTGGAAGGACAAGATTTTCTATAAGATAAAGGGATAAGGGACTCAAAAGCAAAGGAAAGTGTAGTTTATCAAAGGGCCAAAATGGGGAAAGGAAGGGAGTGCAGTCAGTGCCTGGGAAAGAACTGAGGGCTCCAGGGATTAGAAGTCATAGCGAGGGCAAAGCATAGGGTTTGCCAAGGCAGATGTGGAATGACAACAGATTATGATCAGATGAAGGAATTTCAGACTTTGTGAACACAGATGTGGAACATTTATGGGTGACAGTAAGATCAAGGCTATGACTATCCCTGTGTTGCATGGTAGACTGCCTGAAAAAATGAGTAAGTTGAAGAATTGGTAGGTTAGGGTATTTGAGAGAGTATCAATATGTATGTTAAAGTCCTTTCTCCCCCAAGTCTTGCCCTAGTCACTAGGTACTGAACTCATTGAAGAAGGAAGGAGAGTGTCCAGGAGGTCTGTAGACAACAATTATCAGGATCTTGATTGGGTGATAAATATTCATTGAATGAACCTTGAAGGAGGAAAAGTTACTAAGTGATGATGATCTAAGAATATAAATTATATATGTATATGTTTTATATATGTTATATATATATGTATATATAATACATGAGTTGATAATTTGGGTTGATGGAAGAAGTTTTCACACAAGAAGTGCTCTACACTAGAGGTGTAGAGGTGGCTCCCTTTCCACTACCCTTCTCCCAAAAGATCTTGGCCTGGACAGAGCAATTGCCCTGAAATTCTATTCCGTCTTGCTCTTACTTGAAACAGTGTCTGAGACAGGACATGACATACTTGCTGAAAGGGCTAGATGAGAAATTAAAAGAAATAACTTTGGAAACCAGCTATTACTACAATATTTTTGTTAAAGCTGGTGAAGATTTTGAGATAAGAAATCTAAAATTTGAGATGAAAATGATACTTTTAGGTTATCTGTGATTTTCAATGGTCCATAGTATCCCCATTTTCCTTTATACCAAAATATGTATATTAATCCATTGACTAATCTTAATTTTATTCCTTTTCTCTCTGATTCTCTATTCAGCATTTTAAATACTTTCCAAAAGTATACAGACTTTGGGCACTGATACCTCTAGAACATAAGACCCATTGTTTCTTGACAGCTTATACCATCTTCTTATCCTTATAAAACAGAAAATCTGGTTACTAAGTAATTGACTAATCTAGTGAGGTCAAGAGTATGATCAATTTTCCTTTATATTTTTATATGGTCAAAGAAAAACTGTCTAGATGTTCTTTTATACTTTATTCATTACCAATTAAATCATGCATCATCATGCAATTTTTAAGAGCTTCTTTATTTCTAAGAAAAATAAGTCATTAAAAAGAATTGTCCATTGAACTGTTTTTTTGTTTTATTTCACTTTAAAAGGCAAATTTAATAGCTAACATTCATATAACAATTCACAAAGTTATTTGAATATATCATCTCATTTGCTCTTCAAAACAATCATGTGATGAAGCTATTACTATTAGTATTTCTTCACCATAACCCCTCTTGCTCTGACAACAGCTGCAAATTGCTTGTTTTGAGAGATTATTCTCTCTCTCTCTCTCCCCCCCAGAATATATGCATTATAATATAGGTATATGCATGTATATATATACATATTATATATATATATATATATATATATATATATATATGATGTGTGTATGTATGCACACACAATACACACACACAGACACACACACACACACACACACACACACACACTGGCACAATGGATGCAATGCTGGGCCTGGAGTTAGGAAAACTCTTCTTCCTGAGTTCAAATCTGACCTCAGACACTTAGTAGCTGTGTGACCCTGGATAAGTCACTTAACCCTGTTTGCCTCAATTTCCACATCTTCAAAATGAGCTGGAGAAGGACATGGCAAACCATTCCAGTAGCTTTACCAAGAAAATTCCAAATAGGGTTACAAAGAGTTGAACATGACTGAAAACAATTGAAACATATATATGTGTGTGTGTGTGTGTGTGTGTGTGTGTGTGTGTATTTATCCTCAGCACTATTTAGCACAGTGCCTGAATTTGACCTTTGTTTCACAGGTATATGCTCACTTATGTAATATATACAAAACAATATGGTGTAGTGAAAAGATCATTGGAGAGAATCAGTATTTAAATCTAGGTTCTGCCACTTATGTGACCTTAGACAATACCCCTAACCTCTCTCACTCAGTTTCCTTGGATGAATGGCCATAGTACAAAGATGAAGATTTGGGAAACATACTAGGTGGTTAACATAAATTAAAGTGAAGTCTTTCATTGAGGAGACCCAGCTGTGAACTAGGAAAGCTTGTCAATAAGTAGAAAAGGAGAAGCCATTACATTGCCACCTGCTGCCTGAGAGATGGGGGAGGAGAGGGGAAGCCAGCAAAAAACCCCAAAACCTCGAGGCCCAGCTGAATGAGTAGAACTGGAGAGCTTTATGTCAAGAACAGGGTCTCTACTCTTTCTGAAAGAGCATCTCAGATTAGGACTTTGATTGAGTCTGAAGCAAGGAGTCTGAACCAAAATTGGGTGTTACAGCTGTTCACTAGGAACATGTCAAGATGAACAGAGGAACATCTTGGCTGAGTTGCAGAGAAGTATGGCTTAGTGGTGATGTAGCCTAGCTGACCGAATCCCATGGATAAATCCATCCAGCTGAAATACTTTGCCCTTTGAGAAGCTAGCCCAGTCTCTTCATGGAGAGACGCAGCCTAGAAACTTAGCCACCCTCTATCATGTCCAAGAGTGAAGTCCGGAGACAGGAGAGGGAGGGAGGGAGGGAGAGAGGAGAAAGAGAGAGAGAGAGAGAGAGAGAGAGAGAGAGAGAGAGAGAGAGAGAGAGAGAGAGACAGAGAGAGAGAGAGAGAGAGAGAGAGAGAGAGAGAGAGAGAGAGAGACAGACAGACAGACAGACAGACGAAAAAGACAGAGACAGAGGAACAGAGACAGAGAAACAGAGAGAGACAGAGACAGAGATGGAGAGAGGGTGGAGGGGAAGAGAAAGAGAGAAAGGAGGGAGGGAGGGAGGGGGAAAGGGACAGGGGGAGGAGGATAGGAAAGCCTAATAGTTTTGGAACTTTGAGTTGCTTTAGCCACCTAAGTTTCCTACACGTATGCTGTTCTACTTCTGTCCTTTAAGTTTGTACCCACTTTTCCATGGATGTTGTGCATATTAGTAGGAGAGTGTTCTCTGCATTTATGGGAGGAATGTTTTGTAACTATTTTTCTTGCTATGCCATTAGGGTAAATGCTTTTGTTAAGAGTTAAGTTATAGCTCTTTTCATTGTAGCAAAAACCAAAACTGGAAGTGTGCACCTGTCCATGAATAACTAAATTATGGTGTACAAATGTGGGAATGGAATATTGTTGCATCACAAGAAATGATTTTTTTCAGAGCACTCTGGGAAGACTTCTATAAACTTATGCAAAGTGAAGTGAATAAAACTAGAAAAATTGGTACACTTATAGCAACATTATGAAGAAGGACAACATTGAAAGACTCTAGAATACATGAATGAAATGATAAACTATGTTTCCAGAGGGTTAAATATGGAAAACATTACTCTTTTCTTGCCAGAGAGGTAACGAAGTTAAAGTAGAGAATTTGGGACTAATTTTTGCTCATGGCCAAAGCAGAAATTAGTTTTGTTTGACTGCATATTTGTTGAGAAAGAAGGCTTTAAAGATGTTTACAAAGGGGTATGCGATAAGGAGAGAAAATAATGCTTATTAGTCAGAAAAATATAGCAGAAATTAAAAAGAAAAAAGTTATTATTTTTTCTACTCTCTGATTCTTAATGGGAAACCCACTGTTGGGGGCTCAGGAGCTATAGTGTTAGCAGTATGACTACCCACAAGGGGGAACTCAAAGAGTAGAGTAGTTGATCCTCTTGGTACCAAATCTGTGAATGTGAATGTGATGAGGGTGAGCTCAAAAAGGTGTTATGTTTAAGGAACCTTATTAGACTGCTTCAGGTTACATAATATTACTTCTCTCAGAAAATGTAACAAAATTATACTGATCCTGGTTACCCCAGGATTGTAGCCACAGGGTGGTGAATTTTGTCTCATCCATATTCTTGCTTGGGGTCATGAAGCCATGGGACCCTCAACTGAGAGAGGCTCTGTGACTGGCTATACCGATTCTTCCTTTCTTCTCTATTTATCACTTTTGCATAAAGTTCACACAGGGATGCTCTGGAGGTTGCTGGTTTTGATAATCCAATTACTTTATCCATTTACTCCCCCTCTCCAGAGACAATAATTGATTTCATCTGTTCTAGGGTGAGGAAACCTAAGTCCAAGGCATGTTCCTGTTTTTAACTACTCATAATTTTATATCACTTTCAGATGTATCAATGGAAATCAAGCATGATTCTTAGAAAAATATTTCAAAAAGTATATTTTGCTGATGATAAATATTGGCATCACCATTAAGTCATATGTCTCATTTAATAAATATTTTTTGAGGGCCTACTAAATTCATGGGATATATGTTCAACAAAGGGAAATATAATTACAGTAAATTTGTATTACCAAAGTAGAGCTTTGGGTTTTTTTTTCAAGTAAGTTGGTCTACTACTACTGGTCTTCAACACAGACTGTATCTGTTTTCCAAGGACCAACCTAGTTAAGTACAGGGGAGCCCACTGCCAATAGATTGGCAACTTGGTAATGAATTCTTTGGACATTGCAATCCACAAAACAAAGATAAATATAAAGTATTCCTGACTCTTCTGTGGCACCCTTTTTTGATTCTTCAGTAACAATGGTAGAGTAGTCATAAAGGGAGCACAGAGTGATAAGAATCACAATTTTTATTCTGTATACAAACATTAAATTTGCTATTGATAAACCAAATGTGAGATTCTTGTACAGAGGGCAGCATTTGGCCATTCATGTAGAGGAAGTGAATCTTAACAATCTTGGTATTCATGCTGCACATGAAACTGGAAGACAAAAAGAAGTTGTGGCTAAGTGAATGAAAAATTCGCAGGTTCTTATTGGAAAGGCAAATAGAAGAGCTGCTAAAGTTAGTTCTATCAGACATCTAAATGTATCAAGAAATGTAATTTCATGAGATAATTGACCACTTTGTACTGCAGTGCCAACGATGAGCATTTGTAAAAAGACCAAAAGGCAAAGAGTTATAGCGTATGTGCCAACATTGCCTGTAGAAGATAAGGAGGGAGAGAAATTTTGTGAAGAACTCAATAAAACCTCCTGAATCAAATCAACATGTATTTTACTACTTCATGATTTCAATACAAATGTAGGAAAGGAGTTGTTATTGATGCAGGAATTTTGTCCAATTTAGTCCTCTATGTACAGTGAAACAATCAATGTGTTATGAGTAAACATGAAAATTAGTATCAGGAAATAATAAAAATAAGAAGATATGGCATAAAATGGAAGCAACTCCAATTCGTACTATTTAGATAAGCTGTCAATGCAGAAAACAATGAGAAACAAATAAAAGAATAGACATGGACATAGATTATAATAATTTCTTAAGGAATTTTAATTGCTTTACTTTGATAACCACAGCAAGGTGACTAAAAAAGTCTACAGGCTGTCTTAGCCAACCTGTAACTTACCTTCTTACCAAATAGAAAGAGCAATAGCTCTTTAGAATATAATAAAATTATCTGAAAAATCTCATGTAAGAGGATGATCGAAAATTATGAGAAGTAGGGAATAGAGATTATGCTTGTGATTTCATTGACTTTGGGAACTTCTTGTTTTATTACCTTTTCTGAAACTTATAGTGTTAGAAAGGTGCTTAGAGCACTGAGAGGTGAAGTGATTTGCCTATGCTAGGACCACATAAACAGTGTGTCAGGGGCAGGACTCAAACCCAAGTCTTTCTGGTACTAAAGCTTGCTATCTGTCACTTAGACCTTTTGTTAGCACATGAAAAACGTCATCTTCTAAAACAGGTAAGCAATAGAAACAATTTAAAAAAATTAATATAAAGCATTGCAAAAGACCCAGCTAGAAGAAATCATCCCAACGAAATGTAAATAATATGACATACTGACAAACAAATGATTCTTCATAGAGTAAACTTTTTTCGGCAATGACAGAGGAGCCACCACCTTTGGATCATGACACCATAATCTTGTTGAGGAAGTATCAAGTAAAAATGGCACTAAGGAAAACAAAGATGCAAAAAAATAGTGGGACTGTAAACCATAGATAGGAACTATTATGTCTGGGGCAAATTCAGATGAGGTCAGGAGTGTGTGTGCTGGCAGCTGCTCAGAGGACAGTCTGACAGTCAGGAAAGACAAAATCATGAATGCCCAGAGAAAAGTTTGACTACAGTGGTAATGTGGGTAGGACATGACAATAGGTGCCTGGAAGACAATCCAACTTCAAGTGTAGTCATGCCAGTGGTGACCCATCACCCTTTTCCCCATGGGCTTTGGGGGAAAGTGAGGTGGAAGGTTGTGGGGATGGTTATGACAAGGTGGTGACAGAAAGCTCTGAAGAAAGTGCAGTTGTTAACTAGCAACCATCACACCTACCCCCATCCCTGCCCAAGGAAGAGGCATGATTCCCCAGATTTTGGTGCTTTGAGTATATTTCCATACACCTTTGATCACATCATGTATACCCTGAAGTCATTCATACTAGAATCCAAAACATTGGATATCATATTAAAGAGCTGATGCTCAAGGTATCTAAAAGAAGATAGTATAATTAATGAAAGCATGTAAAAAAATCCATGTACTCTATCATTACCAATTAAAAGACAAATAAGAATATACATATAGCTACTGCTCCATATACCTTCTTTCCTATCTCTTCAAAATATTTATGATACTATGTATAGAAACATGTATTCAAGGGTAGCTAGGTGGCACAGTGGATAGAGTGCTGGGCCTGAATTTAAGAAGATCCGAGTTCAACTTCAACCACAGACACTTACTAGCTGTGTGACCCTGGGCAAGTCATTTAACCCTGTTTGCCTCAGTTTCCTCATATATAAAATGAGCTGGAGAAGGAAATGGCAAACAGTTCTAGTATCTTTACCAAGAAAACCCCAAATGGGGTCACAGAAGGTCTGACATGACCGAAATGACTCAACAAAATCATCTTTGATGAAGGTATGAGAAGAGAATAGGCAAGTTTTTGTCAATGATTCTATTGCAGACCACCTCTTTATAGTTATAAAACAAATTGATAGAATGTAAAATCCCACTGCATTTATTGTTTCTTGGCTATCCAATTCAATTTGACAAATATATATTAAGCTTCTGCTGTGTGCCAGGATGAATGGGAAATAATTAAAAGAGGGAAAGCACTGGAATTGAGAGGTGTTAGGGAAGGTGCAGTTTTAGGTGGGACTTAAAGTAATCCAGGGAGGTCAGTAGTCAGAATAGAGGAGGAGGAAGAGCATTCCAGGCATGGGGGCAGTCAGAGAAAAAGTAATATAAGATCCTCTTGTATTTATCATTTGTTGACTATAAAAAGTATTTGATTTACTAGAGCAAAATATCTCCTTCAAGGTTCTTTTCCTAACAACGTCTCCTACGCATTTGTCAAAATTATACAAGATTCCTTGAACGACGTAGCAATAGAGATCACTTTGTTCAATGACTCTTTGCTTATTAATATCAAGGACGACATACAACACTTAGAAGTAGGGCTCTCCTAAATAGTGAGGGCTCACTACATCTAGCGAGTCCAGCTATCTTACCAACATTATCTTCCTGACGTGGTATCTTGCCACATTTGCCACTAAACTCTTAATGTATGATCACCTTACAAGTTGGAGGCACACTGATTAGGGAAAGCTTACCACATCTACCGACTACAGCCACCTGACCATACTTCTTTTCCATGTCATGTGTAAGCCAAGTACATGTCACCTCTTCACATTTTCTACTTCCTACTTTGAGAATAGTAATCATTGTTTAATGATCTAGCAAATCAGTATTGCTTCTGGATGATAATTATACACCAACCAATTACCACTCACCATCCCTGAGATTTCCCCCTTCCCTGACCACCACTTCTTCATATGAGTTTTCCACCACCCTCCCCATTAGAACATAAGCTTCTTGGTCATAGGGATTATCTTACTTTTGTCTTTGTATTCCTAGCATTTAGTATAGTGGCTGGCACACAGTAAGCACTTAATAAATGCATTTTCACTCCAATGTGCTTGACAGGAGTGATTGTCACAGTCCCAGAGAATAACTAGCAAAGAGTGCAAATGTTTCCATTTGCATATTCAGTTGTGTTGATAGCATTAAGCCCAATAATTTTACAGGATCTTGTAGACAAGATCCAGAATTATTCAATTATTAGCTTATCTCCAACGTTAAAACCACGTCCATGAAGAATGTCTATTGTCCAGACTATAGTACACAGTTGGATATATGTCCCACAGAGCTGGTCCATCAGTACCTACCATGTAGTCAGACACTGTGCATGGATAATCAGCTGGGAATAGAATTGAGTAGGAGAAGAACAATTGGCTTAGTCTGATTATTGGAAACTATACCTTGGGCATATGGTTCTAAGTTTCTTGCAAATTCAAAGATTCAATTTAAAAGCCAGTATTCTTGCAGAGGTGCTACATTGCTGAGAGACATGGTAAAGTACAGCATGTTGCTAATGAAGAATTGTGCAAGCAATTAGAGAGGCACATGACCAGAAAGGAAAATGGGTTGGTCATATATTGAGAATGAGGGATGGACAAGCTGTGGATTTCACTGCTATTCAAACAATGTCAAGAGATCTATAGGAAGTTACCCAGTACATGAGACAGCCCTCTTCTGGGGGAATTTATGAGAGGATGCCATTGTGTTTTTCATTGTATGAGGGAGTAACCACTGAGAATCAGACCCATGGAAGGGTGTTGCGTTTCCAAACTTTTGAATATTATGATAGAAAGCTGAACTCAGCTAGGCTTTCGTGTAATGGCTACAGGCAAAATTTAATATCTTTTAGCCCTTTTGATACCTAACAACAGACATATAAATAGAATCATGCTCAACAAAATTACTAATTGTTCTTCCCTAGTTTATTATTATTTATCATAATTATTATTATAATACTATTATCAATAAGGAGGGCTCGTAGGAAGGACACCATAGTTTAGCATCTATGGACCAAATAGGCTATCACAATTAATTCACATGTTGCATTTACAATTAAAGCTATGGCAACATTAGATTGTGATTCCTTATATTTTATCTCTAGTTTGAAACAAGCTATATAATCACAATTTATTGCTTTCTGTGATTTGTGACCTTTAATTTCCTAAGGCAAACATGGCTGACACATCATTTTCTCCTGATCTGTATTATGCTAAAAGGAATCTGTGTGAATCCCAACTCAGTTTTTTTTTTAAGGGAATATTATGAAACCACTTAAAACACCTCAAGGCAAAACAGTCAACTTAGTTTCTGCCTCTTCTTGAAGTTGCGCAAATTGCATCTTTTAAAAGGCAAATAAAAATGTCACTGCGGGTGCTATCATTTTCTAAATACTTTTTAGTTGTCATCTGAAAAGAGCCTGGGACACTGCTACCAGAATTTGGAGGTGTAAGGAAAGAGAGAGTCAGCAGCCAAAGAGCAGGGCATTCAGGACTTATTTCTTCCGAGGGATTTGAAAGATACTTAAAGGCACCTCAGCCCAAAGCATATGCAACATCAAAGGAATGTGAAAGTCATCTTCACAAGAGAAAGAAGTAGGATGGGTCGGGATCAGGACAGGGAGAAGTAAGCCTGCAGGAGCTGCATTGGTGGAATGGGAAGGAACATTTCCTGGAAGTAATTTGGGTAATAGGCAATTCTGAGACTTTTCTGAAGATCCTAGGAGCCTTAATCCAGAACATAGGGACCCAAGTGTTTAGGTGTTTCTAGTTTTACTGGATCTACTTCCACCCTAGTTATAGGAAGTAAAGACAGATGAAATGTACTGGGGCCCCGGGTCCAGCCCCATATGTCTTAGGGCTTCTGTCTATAATGGGAGTTCACATCTTCATGAAATGGCACAGATTAGGCTACAGAGGTCTAGTTCAAAGGTCAGAAGGGAGGGATAGGGAATTGGTACAGTAATTGCCTTTTCTCATCTGTGGGACATTAGGATGGTGCAATAAAAACTTATTTCTTCTTACCTCTTTCAATCTTATAACTTAGAAAGAAGGAGAGAGGTGATTTTATGGGTACTGGAAGGCACCCCCTGCCTTTGCCCACTCCACCAAATTTCTCTCTGTAATAGAAAAGTGATGTGTGTGTGCATGTATCACACACAGAATACACACATACACATACATAATGCCAAACTTTTTCAAACCTTTTTTTCCTCCTTCACTTCTGATTTTCTACCACACCCTATAAAGAGGAAAAGGTTATACTGATTCTCTGAGATTCCTAATGTAGTGGTGCTAAGTTGCTTAAGAAGGCATGTTCTTTGCAGAGAGAATAAGTACATACTGACTCTTCCTTTTTCTCTGAATCTCTGCTGTCTAGCACAGTGCCTTCCTTACACATAACAGGTGTTTAATGAACATGATCTCCAAAGATGTCTTTAAAAGTGTATCTCTTCCTAGGAAGACATTTCTGGCATTTTAGCCGGATGAGGAGAGAAGCCTATCTCCATCAGCCTTGTTAAGGGAAGCTGAATAAACCATTCTTAAGATTTAGACTTGAGAAAAGAAGCATCTGTTGCTTCCCAGAACTCCATGGAGAAGAAACAGTCCATCTGGGTGAAGAAGGGCTGGGATTCAGGTAGACAGTGTCTTCTGGGTCACCTTTAAGAGACATCACAGGCGGAGGCTAGTGGACAAGGACCACTATTTCACTGAAATAGGATTTCCGGTTTCTGAATTCAAGTTAGATTTGTTATTATTGAAATCTAAAAGAAAACTTTTCTTTGTATTCCATTATTAAACAGTTAGCCCTGACTTTTAAAGAAGAAACAAACTGCCCTCCTCTTGCTTCACAGCCATTACAAAATGAAAGTAATTTTAAAATATCATTGAAACAATGTTCTCATAAAACAGAATAGAGAACATTTTGTTGAATGTTAGCACTGTACCTCTGTACCATGTCCAAGTCCCATAATACCAAGCTTGCCTCGTTTTGCTTTTTATTGTGATGAAGCATACTTCCTTTGATAAAGTATTTCAGGTTCCATCAATTATTTAGCAAAACAAATTGTCGCTAACACAGGGCAGATGGTTGGGCTCTCACCAAAGAGTAGCAGATAGGATAAAGTACAACTATGTAAAAAAGCAAAAGGATTTTTCAGGGTGTTGAGTCACAGCATTCACAGAAACCATCCAGATGTTTCCTTTCTGCCAGGAAAAACACATGTACTCATGTCAATAGAACTTCTGACAACAGCCTCTAAGCTGTTCACAGTCTAGTAGGTAAAAGCAAAGCTTCAGCAAGCGTCTTATTTTTTAATTTGCATTCAACTAAAATACAAATATATTCAGATTTCTACTTGACAGAACATTCCCTCAGTTCTTTTTATATTTTCCTTTGTAATCCCTGCCTTGATTTTAGTAATTTAAAAGCATAGAATATCAAAGTTGGAATGGACCTCAGAAATCATCTTCAATTTTTTCTTTTTACTGCTGAGGTGTCAAAGGCCCAGAGCCTTTAAATGATCCGCTAGGGTCACACAGCAAGTTAGCCAGCAAAGTCAGGACTAGATACCTCTTGGCTTTTATTCCAGTAGTCTTTCCATCATATCTTATCTTCGGTAAAAAGTCGTCCTGATTTCTCAGAAGCCTCTTAATAGAGTATAAGTGTTGTTAACTGCATAACAAGGCATTTTCTCTGCTGAGTTAAAAAAAAATTTTGGAAAAAAGTAGCAAATAACAATTATTGCAAAAGCCCAAAGTATAAATTCCTACCATCCCTTCTTGGAAAAAGGAATTAGAAAGAATTTCATCCAAAGCTTTATGGTTTCCGGTAGTGTGCCAACTTTGTTATTTGGCAGACATAAAGCATATACCCTGGGATCAAACATTTTTTCTCATGATTCTGAGACATCATAAATTAATGGAGTAAGTTTCTCCTCTCTATTAGATTACTGGTGGTGCTACCATTTTCCAAGACAGAATAAAATACCATATGATAAAATGCTAGATCAGCAAAGGTATTTATAATGCCAGAGAATTATTAATGCTGGAAGGGAAATGTGCTAGATCAGCCTGGAAAATGCATGCCAAAAAACCTTCGGGCCTGAAAAGATGCATACCGCCATTCTCCTACTTAGCACTTTCTATACTCCAACTATCATCTCTCTTTCTATCACTTCCCTTAGCAATAAGCTAAGACAATACAAATGACTGCGCCCAGAAGAAATGTGCTCAGTCTTCCCCGCTTGCCCAGAAAATTCGACACAAAAGTAAAAAGCTAGCTACTTTATTCAGAGACTTTTCAGTTTATTTTTCAGAGTCCCACCTTCTAATGAGGTTCTGAGCTGCCACATTTTCTTTAATATGTGCTAGTATTGTTAAAAATTAACCAAATATTTTACAGAGTTCAAGAATCCCTTTATAGCCAACTCATGCCTTCCAAAATATGATCTGGCAGGTATAAGTAACATGCTTCACTTAATGCATAAGAACTGACTCACCCTTGAGAAAGGATGGGGATCACAGATACTTAGGGCTCCACCAGCCTTTCAAGGTATACATGGACAGACATTTTACATAGTTAGCTAGCATTTAAATAACACTTCAAGGTTTGTCAAATTTTTAAATTGTATTATCTCATTTGATTCTTACAGCTGTTTGGGGTAGGTGCTATGATTATCACCTCCCATTTTACAGATGAGGAAACTGAAGCTAAGGTCACAACACCTACTAAGTGTCTCAGGTTGGAATTAGATTGTCAGCTCCCTCAGGGCAGGCGCTCCCATTTGCCTGTTTTTTCTATCCCCAGACTGCTTAGCACAGTGCCTGACAATCATTTTCAATCATGTCCAACTCTTCAAGATGCCATTTGGGGATTTTTTTGGGCAAAGATACTAAAATGTTTTGCCATTTCTTTCTCCAGCTCATTTTACAGATAAAGAATTGAGGCAAATGGGGTTAAATGACTTGCCCAGGGTCACACAGCTGGTGTCTGAGGCCAGATTTGAATTCATGAAGATAAGTCTTCCTGATTCCAGGCCCGGTGCTCCTAGCTGCCCAGCCTGACACATAATAGGCACCTGTTGAATATTTATTGATTGATTTGAACTCAGCTCTTCCTGTCTCAAAGCTCTGCACTCTACCCTCTGAACCATCTAACCTTAGTATCTTCCTTCCTGAATAACAAAGCATAACATCATTGAGGTCCATAATCCACTAAGATAAGTTTCTCTGATTCATTTTTTTTTGTCAGAGTTTCTGTTTTTGCTTCCTGTGCCTGTCTTTCATACAGGGAAAAGATTGGGTGATCTATCTAGATTCTTTAAAGAAAATGAGATCAAACCACTTAGCTGCCCCAGATGCAGCCCCTGTGGCCGCAGGAGGTGTGTGTGTGTGTGTGTGTGAGAGAGAGAGAGAGAGAGAGAGAGAGAGAGAGAGAGAGAGAGAGAGAGAGAGAGAGAGAGAGAGAGAGATGTAGGAAATCACTGTTTACCTGACCTCTTTCTAACACTCTCAGATGACTGAGAGGAGGTTAAAATCGAAATTGGTTACAGAATTTAAAATGACATGTTTGAATCTCTTCCAAGCGAAAGGTAATTACTTCCACAACTTTCTGGTTCTTACTTTAGACCCTGGTAAATATATGATCTTGTTTCACATTGACTTTGCAGTTTAAATTCTTCCCCAAGAAACTAGCTGGGGGAGAGGTAGGGAGGGATGTGCAGAATGAGTCATATTTGAAAGAAATCTCTAAAAAGGGGAAAAATCTGAACAGTGATGCTCTGCTATACATTCTATAGCTTCCTTCAGTTATTGTAGTTAAGTAAAATTTTAAACTGAAAAGCTTTAATGAAAAGACTGAAATAATAATGACAAAATTTGGAATTTAAATTCATGAAACTTGCTGTCTGGTTAAGAAATGAAGCTCTTTCATTGTTTCCTCTTGTGGTGATGGGGGCTGGGTTGTGCTTCAGCACTTCTTGGAAGAGTGCAGATGGCTGTGTATTTTATTATTGTGCTGCATTTTCACAATTATCAGTATTGCTCATGAACCAAATGCCATGTTGTGCATCACTTTAGCATGAGAAACACTCTATGATTCAGTACAGGAAAGAGTCAACAGCATTCATTTACAACAGGAACTTGAGGCTATGGAGAAGAGTTGTAGTTCACTGTTACCCAACTTTTAGTAAGGTGTTTGACTATTCGTAGGTTCTGGTAGATGATTGTATCTACTCCCCTCATTCTCTATTAGTAACCAAGTCTTGCCTTCTAGGTATCAGTGTTGATGCCTCACTTCATTTCTCTTCCCTGCCCCAATCCAGTTAATTGTTATGCCTCATGAAAAGTCAGACAGGATATAACTGATCTACTGAACAATTACAACTCTCTAGAAGAAGACAAAGCCATTCTGTGGGTCCATCTCCAATCAATCAGCAAACATTTATTAGTTGCCTACTATATGTTTAGTGCCAAGTATACAAAGATAGAAATGCTAGTCTCTATATTTAAGGGACTCTCTACTTGAAATGACAATTCTCCAGTGAAACTATACTGCAATGAGGCATATCTGAAAGTATTCTCCTTTTCCCAAGAAACTCTCATAAGAGCAAAAATTCAGAAGTTCATAACATTTGAAATAGACAAAAGAGTCATCATGGGAACCTTTGGGGACAGCTACATACTTGGACTTTGTGCTTTTGCAAGCTACCCACGCTGTTGGCTGTTGTCACTACTCTTTGGTCTTATCTCCCAGCCTTTTTCCTTGCCAGTAATGTTCTAACATACTGTCCCATGTTGATGGTCTCGAGCTTATTCACTCAGCTGTTCTGATTCTCACACATGGTGAAACATTTTCATGGAGATGATGCGTTCATTTGGCTACTTCTTCACATTTTGCACTTACAGCTCAATGCCACATTTAGAAAGTCATGTTCTCTCATGGACACCAAAGCACACAGCTTTTGATAACAGCAAGCAGCATGAGTGGAGATGAAAGTGTGAGAGTTTACGTATGTGATAAAATTCGGAGCTCTCTTGGCCCTACCCTTGGGGAAACTTTTCATCAGATTTCTGAGTATCTCACTGGATATGATACTCTATATAACAACTTGAAGAAGTCCCCAGTTGAAGATTTTTGTGGGAGAGAAATTCAAAAAATCATTCATACATATTAAGGGTAGAGAGGGATAAAAGGAAAACATTTTATAGAGCTGAATAAAAAGCAAATGAAATTTCTCATAATATCCAAGACACTAAGCTTAGAAAGTTTTCTAATTTGCAGATTTTATGTGAATTAATTTTATGTTTACATTTTTTCCTAATGTACTCTACAGCTGTCAAACTTAGAGACAGAGATAAATCTATATTTCTATATTATCTATCCCATTTAAAATATACTGTGCAATCCATGGGGGTAAGATATTTGTATGTACTTTTTTCCTCTGAACTTTGTACCTTTCACAGTGCCATGAGTCTATTGGAAGTTTAATATGGTACCTGAATTAAAAACCCATATAATTAGAATGACATCTTTAGTTTTTTGCTTCCACTACCATCCTCCTGCAATGAGATGTTTGTGGTATGGAGATGACTTTGAGTCATCTTCAAATTTATTGTTGTTCAGTAGTTTCAGTCATGTCCAACTTTTCATGATCTCATTGAAGGTTTTCTTGGCAAAAATACTAGAATGGTTTGCCATTTCCATCTTCAGACCATTTTACAGATAAGGAAACTGAGGCAAATAGGGTTACATTATTTGCCCAGGATCATACAGGTAGGAAGTGTTTAAGTGTGGAACTGAAATTGGGAAGACTCATCTTCCTGACTCCAGACCCACACTCTATAGATTACACCACCTAGCAGCTCACCATCTTGAAGTCTAGTGAGTGAAATGCAAGATCTGTCAGATCCTACCAAAGCAGAAAAGCTCTGAGTAAAGGCCCAGGGACCATCATCCAAGGCAGGTGGACCATTGTTTGGAGAACTTCATGACCAAGTTGCCTTCACTGATACGACTTCTTTGACCAAAGCAATTTTGAGAGACTGTCTACCAAATTGTCAAGGGGTTGCAATCAGGCTATCAGTGGAGGAAAGCTGCCACAAATGAAATTTGTGGATACTTGAGATATTGAAATAAGGTTTTTGTCTCAGAGAAATCATATTTAAAATTGGCAATAGAGAAGACAGAGCTGGATAAAGCACTGGCCTGGGAGAGAGGAGGCCTGAGCTATAGTCTGGGTCATTCCAGTACAAGGCCAGGTAACCCTGCACATGATATTCATCCTCCCTGGATGCTGAACTCCTCATAGGGATAGGGATTGATTTTACTGGTTTAGGAAATTCTGGGGTGAAGAAACTTGCCTCTCTATGCAGGTCAGCATTTACTCTACAGCTTATACACCTTAGGGAATTGCCTGGAATATTGAGGAATTAAGTGACTGACCCAGGGACACACTGATGGCATGAGGGACAGGATTCAAACTCAGGTCTTCCTGGTTCTGAGGAGGTCACTTTTCTATGTACTGCTCCATGATGCCTCTCTCAGATTCCTCACATTTAATGGTCGCTGACATCTCTATTATGTTTTGAGACTCACAAATCTTTGTGAGGAAACCAAGGCTCCTGGATATTAAGTGCCTTGCCTAGAGTTATACATCTAGTGAGTATTTGAGATGGGATTCAAACTCAGGTCTTCCTGCCTCCGAGTCCAAGACCCTGTCCCCTATGTCATACTCCTTCTATATAAAAATAAACCTTGGTTAGATTACCCCTCAGGTTTCTTTGAGCTTTAAAAGATTCTTTGATTTGCTCATAAAATCATCTATCCTTCAGTTTTTGAAGAAAATGCCATTTACATTGTACCTTGTCTTTTTCCCCCCTTCCCAGTCTTTGGGAAGAAAGACTTTGCCATTCACTTTTCACTTGCTCTTGGTCGTGCCACCAACAACCAGTCTTGAAAACGTCTTCTAAACAAAAGGTATGGTATAGAAATCACAACTATTCTTGTATATTTTAAATGGGTTTTCCCAATGGGGATGTCATGCAGAGCCCTGGATCTTCATAGTTTAACAAAAGTTTGTATGTAACTTGAATCATGTGGATTAAATAGGTTATCGGATGCTAATGATATCCAACAAAACTCGTGGTTCTTTTCAGTGATTTTTGTACCTCCTGAACCCTATTATCACTGCAATATCATGATGAATGTTACCCCACTTCATAATTTAAAATGACTTCAACCAGTGATCAAGCCCAGAAACATAATCCCCAAGTCCTAACTCCAAATCTGATTAGCTCATATTTAGGCAGCATTTCTCCTTTTCTTTGAGTCCTGAATTCCTCTACACAAATGTCTAAGCAAAATATATTTGATCAGTAAACCTTCATATTAGAATTTCCTAGCATTTATGTATCTAAATTGAGAGACAACACTGAATTGCAAAACCTTTTAGATGCAAATTATAGGTAAAATTATAACAGGTGCGAGTGAGAAATGCTTATAGGGAAATGGCCCCACTTTTCATGAACCAGTCTCAATATCTATGCACAGACCTTTTTGCGCCTTTGATTTAGCTGAATAACTTCCAAACTCAGCATGTAATCTGAAAATTTTCTGCTACCATTTAGAAATTCTATTACCTAACTCATTGAAAAAAAAAAACAACACCTCACCTAGCTCCCATATTTGATCCCTGGGACCCTGAGGGATAGTTTGGGGTTTAGGGACTAGATTTCTTTCTTAAGGACCATGCCTCAAACCCAAATCATTCTAGCTCTCATTGATTGGCCAACAATGGCTCAAAGTGAATGTAAATGGCAATTGTTTCTGTTTTGTCTAGAAACCCCAAGGGTCTTCCCCTCCTAGATTGATTTCTTTTTTATTTACTAGGCAAAAGATGCCATTCTTTGCCTCTTTTCTTACCTAGCCATAATCACTGAATGGGTATTGCCTCAGTCAAACTGAGACCTGGGAAAGACCTTAGCTTAAAAAGACTAAGACCATTGTATCTGGGACCATCTCCAGTTGTCCTGATTCATATCTTACCCCTGGACCTAGATGGCTCCAGAGGAGAAAGTGAGGCTGGTGACTTTGCACAACCTTGCCTCACTTAAATCTAATTCACTTGCAAGTCATGGCATTACCTTCCTGATGTCATGGTCCTCTTTGAAAGTGAAGGACAAAAAACAACAACTCCAGAAAAACCCTTAAGTTCGTACCAAACCAAATAATGATCAAGAAATCTAACGAGAAAGCACAGTGACTTCTTCTACTTCAGAACTGCAAAGTGTAAGACAGAAGAAGATCACCAAAAATAGGAAAGGGAATGCACCCCCTCTTGCAGAGACAACATCAGTGTGATGAGAGATTGGCCATGTGTAGCTTATAAACAGGAACAAGAAGGGATGGTTGAAAGGGAAGACCATACTGGAAAGTGAAAAGTCAAAACAAATTTCCTGATACTGAAAGGGAGTCTAAAATGGGGAGGGAATAAAAGAACTAGAATAAAAAAAATTGCCTTATATTGCTTCTTAGGCAATTAAGAAATGACTGAACAAACTGTGGTATCGAAATGGAATGTACTGTTATTGTACTATTAAAATTATGAAAAGATGATTTCAGAGAATCTTAGGTAGTGTAAAATGATGAAATGTGAAATGAACAGAATCAGGAGAACAATTTATACAAGAACAACATTACAAACAACAACTTTGGAAGTCTACTGAATTCTGATCAAAACAATAATCAACGGTGTCTCCAGAGGACCCATGGAAATGCATTACCCCTGCTCTTGACAGATGGACACAGGGTGTAGAAACATATTGTCATTGTGGGTTGATTTCCCTTGACTATGTTTATTTGTTTCAAGGAGTTCTGCTTCTTTTCCCTCTTTCTCTAAATTTTTAATTGGGAGAGGGAGGGTAGCAATAGTGAAGCCCCCCACCCCAAAAGAGGGTCATTGTAATTTTTTTAAATGCCCAGAAGAAAACAATAGGTACTTTATAAAGAAGTACATTCAAGCAAGATGGCTTTGAAAATAATGTGTAGAATTCATCATATCCTTTTTAAAAAATTGTGGTGTGAAATGGAGATTCATGGTTTCATATAGAACCCTTTTTTGGTGTTGTTTGTGTATCAAAATGCTCTTTTTTTTGGTGTTTAAGTTCAGAATAAAGTTTTTTTAAAAATCATCCTGAGTGATGTTGAGTATATTAGAGCTTCCAGTTTCCTTTCATTCCTAAGGCAAGGCCCTTTCTTTCTTGTCAAGCCAGATGCTTGTTGAAGCCCATGGAAGGGATTTTAATTGCCCATTCTCCAAAAGATATTAGACCAAGTCTCCGACCCCGATGAGCTTTAGATAATGTTCAGTAACACTCAAGTGAGTGTTAGAAAAAAAGATTTTCCCTGTCTCTCCCTTTGTTCTTGCCTTTCTCTGTCTCTGTTTCTCTGTCTCTGTCTCTCTGCCTGTTTTTCTGTCTCTGTCTCTGTCTCTCTGTGTGTCTGTATCTGTCTCTGTTTTTCTCTCTCTCTCTGTCTCTCTATCTTTCTCTGTATCTGTCTCTGTTTTTCTTTGTCTCTGTCTCTCTATCTTTCTCTGTATCTGTCTCTGTCTCTCTGTGTGTCTGTATCTGTCTCTATTTTTCTCTGTCTCTCTCTCTCTCTGTCTCTCTGTCTATCTTTCTTTGTATCTGTCTCTCTGTCTCTGTTTTTCTCTGTCTCTCTCTGTCTCTGTCTCTCTGTCTCTCTGTGTCTTTCTCTCTCTCTCTCTCTCTCTCTCTCTCTCTCTCTCTCTCTCTCTCTCTCTCTCTCTCTCTCTCTCTCTCTCTCTCTGTCTCTCTCTGTCTCTCTCTGTCTCTCTCTTTCTCCTTACAGTGCCAAATGCAGATTTGGGCTCTCAGCTACACAGCTTTCAAAAGCACTTCCTTTAAATTATTCAAGCACTGTTGCTGTTGAGCTGAGATCAGGCACACAGTGTTTCAGGAGGGAAAGGAAATCTGGGAAAATGATGAGTAAGTGGATGGATGGGGCTCACAGCTGACAATTTTTTCTAGACTGTTCCTCCCAGGAAGCAAGTTCCATTTCTCCATTCTGATAATGAACTTCAATCCAAACAGCTTTTTCTGATCCAGAAGACCAGGGCGTGCCCTGGGTGTAAGGATCAAGAACTGGGCATGCTGATTCAGTCAACAGGAGAGATGGAGTATTTAAAATGCTACAAGACATCAATTATTCACTGACCCATTTGAAGTTAGCCTGGTTTCAAATGCACAATTATCTAAGTTTTGCAGGTATTAGAACTGAATCCTACAGTTAAAAGGGAGTGGAGTCAGGGTTGTACTAGTGTGGGGCAAGTGGGCTTGTCCCAGGGCACTGAAAATTAGAGGGCACTTAGCAAAATAATGATTTTAAATAGGAAGCTATCAGAATGCATGCTTTCTCCTGCTCTGCCCCACCCCCAACAATACCTGTACTTCATCTTTGCTTATGTCACCTTTGCTTCTGTTGTCCTTCTAGCTATAGAGCTCAGAGATGTTCCTGGGGCACTAGAACCAGCAGAATGGTTACTTAACCACCCAAGGTCTATGGCATTCAGAAGAAATCTCAGTACAGTGAGATACACCATAGTTGTGCATTTGAGATGGTATCTTTGGCCTCCTCTCACCATCTTCTCAATTGAATTTGTCTTAAAAATTAATTTGCAAGAAAAGTTTGTATAGCTTGTCCTATGACAATGGTACCTGACCCTGAATGATTCCTCTCTATACGTAGAAACATGGCCATCTATTCTTTGCTTCAATATATCTGCTAATAGGGAACTCGTGAAAGAAACTCTAAGACATTACCACCACCCCCATATGCTTACACTCTAACATACTGAAGTAGTCAGCCTCTTTTATTGCATTCATTCCTTGGTCAGCTTCAAATTAGAAGGGGGTGGCTATGCTCTAAAATATACCTAATGACAGTAAGCATGAAACAGGGAAGTAATTTGAAGAAAATGTCGCTGGCTGTACCAGACAAACTGCCAATGTTATTTCTGATACTAAGAGGAGTTAAGAGATTTTTTTTTTACATCAGGTGGTAATTAGGATTTTAAACAACAAAAATGATGATGAGGACTGACTAGACAAGGAGAAACTCTTCAAATGAAAAGTCCAATTTCTTGACATAATACAAGTTCAGGGCTGTTTACACTTTTCTATGGGTGCATGAGGAAGCTTTATGCCTGGTCCTTCTAGCTACAGAGCTCTAAGATATTCCTGGAGCATCATCAGCAGAGTGGTTACTTAACAACCCAAGGCCCATGGCATTTGGAAGAAATCCCAGTACAATGAGATACACCACAGTTGTGTATTTTAATAAACATAGGTCCTAGTCTTGGCTTAACCAGGCACTAGCTATGTGACCTTGGGCAAGTCACAGTACTCACAGTTCCCTCATCTACAAAATGGAAGAAGTGGACCAGACTTAGGATTTAACTTTGGTGTGAGGGCCAACTATAGCCTACCACCTGTTTTTGTGTGGCCTGTGAGCCAAGAATATCTTCTGTCATTCTCGTGCATTCTCTCCTTTTTCAGGAGAAACACATGTTGTTTGATCCACACAACAATTATTTCGTGAGGTATGTTTCATTATTATCATCGTTCTACAGATTAGGAAATTGAGGCTGAGAAGTGAAGTTATTTTTGTAGGATCCCAGAGCTTAAGGGTCTGAAGCAGGAAACTCTTGAGCCTCTAGCAAAGTAACCTTCACACAGTAGATGCTGAATAAATGTCTGTGTTATCGAATCATTTGTTTCTTGAAATGGTAATTTAGATGAATTATTTCTTATGTTGTCCAGAATGTTAGCTGCTATCAGAAAAGAAGCTATTTCTCCTCCAAAGCCTTTGCTACAGAGTGCATTTAACTTTCTTCCAAAGAATAGAATCTTCACAGTAGTTGTTATATCAAAAGTGTACCTTAAAATTCATTCTATTATTTTCATAGTATGACTTTATAAAACCAATTTTCACTAATAATGTACAGTTTGTTTTTAAGTGCTCTACATATTCTGGGCAATTACTGTGATTTCATCATTAGAGGGAATTCTGGGGAAGGGACTTCTCTGTATCAATGAAGATGGGTAACTACTTTGTCAGTTCTATCTTAGTGAGTCTCCTTGGGCACCTTTGAAGTGAATTGACTTTCCCAAGATCACCCAGCTAGTATGTGCCAGAGGTAGAATTTGAACCTACATTTTCTTGCTTCCAAGGTCAGATCTCAAATCTACTGTGCCATACTGCATGTGATATGCCTAATAACAATTTGTTTCATTAAATTGCCTATACTATTTTTCTCTGTCCTTTCCCCCCAAATTTTTGAGATATAAGAAGTAACCTGTCAGTCTAAATCTATTTCTCACTCAATCTCACTGCCATAAGCTAGTTACGTACTCATTATAGTATTATGATTAAAAGTTGAAAGAATGGTCCACCATATTAATAAAAATGGCAAAACATTTTGTGGTTAGAACATTGATGAAATATGGTCACCATGAAGGAAGCTGCATTGTCCTTCTAGAATAGCATTCGATTCCTATATCTCCAGTGACCCATCATGATAGAGAAATAGCCTGAGTTGCTACAGCCATGTTTGTCATTGTTGTTCAGTCATTCAGTTGTGCCTGCCATATTAGAGGAACACAAATTCTTCTAGCACATTTTAAACAAGATCTTTTGTCATTAAATGAGAAGTCTGTGCAAATATGGTGGTGCTTATTAATTACTTTAAACTACAAATCATTTTTGTTTTTGAAGTATCAATATAATCTGTGATAAAGAAATATTCTAAAAAATCCCAGTGAGGTTAAATAATCAGAGCTCTATGAAAAATATTTATGCCATCTCTTTTGGTGGTAAAAAAAGACCTAGAAACTAAGGGAACACTCATCAGTTGGATAACAGCTGAAAAAGTTATAGGATGTGGAATACCATCCTATTATGTTGTATGAAATGATGGAGGATTTCAGAGAAACCTAAGAAGACCAGTATGAACCAATGAAGTGAAGTGAGCAGAACCAGGAAAACAATTTCTATGATATCAATAATCTTAAAGGAAATGAATAACTTCAAATGAGTTAAAAGATAGGTCAGCAAGTAAAAAAGAAAACCTGGTCATTAATTAAAAAATAAAACATTTAAAAAGATACCTTATAAAGGAATGGACCCCTCTCAAACTATTTAAGACTTTTAGATTCTACCTTGCCCTCCTTCAGATTGGCAAAGATGAACAAAGAGAAAAATGCCAAATGTGGGAGGATAGGCACATTAGCTCACTCTTAGTGAAGCTGTAAATTGGTTCAGTCATTCTAGAAAGCAATTTGGAACAATGCCCCAACAGTCACTAAACAGTTCATGCCCTTTGACTAAGTGATTTCAAATACTAGACATAAACTCCAAAGAACTTGAGGACAGAGGGGTGAAACTCAAATGTACAAAAATTCACATAGCATCATTTTTGTTGTAGCAAAACATTGGAAACAAAGAGAATCCCTATCAATTCTAGAATGGTTAAAGAACCTGTGGTATGTGAATTCAATACAAGGTGTGACAACTGAGGGGGCAGCTAGGTGGTGCAGTGAATAGAGAACACACCCTAGAGTCAGCAGGACCTGATTTCAAATCCAGCCTGAGACACATAACACTTACTAGCTGTGTGACTCTGGGCAAGTCACTTAACCCCAATTGCCTCACCAAAAAAAAAAAAAAGGATGTGACAACTGATAAATTCTGAGAAACTTAAGAAGATTTACATGAAGTGATGTAGAGCAAGATGGGCAAAACCAGAAGAACAATTTGCACAATGACCACAATATACAATAACATAAAAGAAAGCAACTTCAAAAGGCTTCAGAGTTCTGCTCAGTGCATTGACCAATCATAACCCAAGAAGACTGATAGTGAAGCTGGCAGTGAAAAGTTAGCTTTTCACATCGTAGCAGAGACTGATGGATTAGAAGTGAGGAATAAGACGTACATTTTCAGATGTAGCCAATGTAATGGGTTGATTTGTTTTGCTTAAATATACTTATTAGTTATAAGGGAGGGCTTCTTTGGGGTGGGGTGAGTTGGTAGAAAATGAGAAAGAGGGAAAAAAAGAGGGATGGAAAGAGCACCAATGATATATATTTTTTAAAAAATGTGCAAAAGACAGAAGCAGGAAGTTCCAAAGGGGAGCCAATGAAGCTGAGCAATTTTGTTTCTATCTTGTTAAATTTAATCGAGGGCTAGGGAATTGAATCCCATGATTTCAATGGTCTAGAAAACTCTTGGGTGAGGAAATTTTTTTCTGTTAAAGCCTCTTGGTAACTTCCCTGCAACTTATAGCCTTACAGATTTGGCTAGAACACTGAGAAATTAAATTACATGACTTGTTCAGAGTCATACAGCTAGTGTGTTTCCGAGGCAGAGCTTGACCCCAGCTCTACGGCTCCCAGGTGTGCATGCCACTCACAATGCTCACTGCTAAACAGTTTATACACAATTCTGTTTTCTGTTCAGATTTTTTTTTAAAAAAGAACAAACAAAATAATTTTATTGAGTGAAACATTTTAAGTTCATAATAATGTATGAAATAAAGCATATAAATATAACAAATTGACCAGAGTCTGGAAGGACTACTAGCCTTTAGTGAACCATTTAATGAACCATTGTAGTTTAGGGGTTCCTTGGTGCTTACTGTAATCTTCCTTTGGAGAGTAAACAGAAGGCTGGATTCCTGGCTACAAAGATATGGAAAGAGGTACAATATTATCTTGTGATATTTAAAAACTTTGTGAGACATACTTTCTGGTAAGCTAGTCATTTTATTAATAATGCTAGCATTTTAATAAAAGTTCAGTGGCACTCTCAAATAACAAAGACAATCATGACAGTGGGCTCATGGCTTATATGACTTTGGAAGATGGGTGCTTCTTAGAGTGGCAATTAACTCTGATTGGCCAACAATCAATGAGAGAGTGAATATTACAATTGGGATGGACTTATTCTAATCAACTTTGATTGTGTCATTTATTTCTAAGTAACCCCCAGCCTTGGATAATCTGTAAAGAATTACTCCCTACTCAAATGTGAGTAGAGCTCTATGGCTTCCTCAGCTGGGTGGGCTCTGGACAAGATTGATTAAGATAGTTAATCCAATGTCATTATCAGTAATGTCCTTCAAGAAACTGAACTTTTGAAATGAGGACTTTTGAAAAAGAGGGAACTCTAGATCTCTCCAAATCCTTGGTTGTTAATCATTTCTCTCATCTCGTAAATAAACCAAGATGATGGTAGGGAACACACATCATGGAATGTGGTGGGGAGGAAGGGTAGTCATTGAATTGATAAAAAGTGTTTGCAGGGGCAGCTAGGTGGCACAGTGAATAGAGCTCTGGCCTTGGAGTCAGGAGGACCTGAGTTTAAATCCAGCCTCAAACACTTAACACTTACTAGCTGTGGGATACTCGGCAAATCACTTAACCCCAATGGCCTCATCAAAAAGTAAAAAAAAAAAATGTTTGCAGCAGAAACACTGTTATAACCAAAAATTGCATCTGGCTGTAGGAGTTTAGTACTGAGGTAGGGAACAAAGTGCTAAATTTGAAAAAAGGGTTCTCTCAACGTCCTATTTTTCAGGTGTGTGTGTGTGTGTGTGTGTGTGGTTCTGCTGGCCCATGAGTGATTTGTTCAGCCTTCCAGATTTCTCTGATTTCTGTTTAGTTGAGCAGTCCCACCTCTCTGCTCCTTCACTGTTTTCCATGGCAACAGCCACAGCTAAGCTGTATGGGAAGTGCTCTCTGTTGAATGTGTTATAAAAAAGAATGCTGCAAGGGATATGATTCTAGATTAGTTCTCTAATGTCATTGACAACTCTAAGATTCTATGATTCTTGAAAAATTCAATATAAATTTCCTAGAGGGCAAGGACTAAGTCTGTTAGCTCTCAGTGTCCAAGATATGCAAGGTATAGACTATAATATCAGAGAACCTCTCATTGCATAAAGAACTTAATTTTCCAAGAGCTACCAAAAACATTCTAGAATGTACGTGTCTTCCATTTATGTGAAATGTTCATGTTTACCACATGCACATTTTGTCTGCATTGTTTTCACCTAGGTGGAAACTGGGAATTTCAGTACTTGGAACTATCCCAAAGGCTGTCATGATCTACCCTTTGAAAACTCTTGGGATTACAAGGCATCAGATAATAGAACTGTTTTATTTAACTGGTAAAGGACCAGAAACTTTTAGAAAGCTTTTAGAAAATAATGAACTGCCCTCCTCCCCAACACAATACCCTTTCCAGTTGGCCATTTATCCCCTAGGATTCTATGTAATTACTCATACATCTGTGAAAATTAGTATTTCTTGGATCACACCTCAAGTGTTTATTTTTGGTTCTAAAATGACTCAAAGTGAGTTCATAGCAACTTGCCTTCTCTGGACTTCATAAACATATTTCTTTGCTGGATGCATTCATTCCCCCCCTTCCAAGCTTTTTAGTTCTCTTTTCTGTGGTAGCTTCTACCTTTAGAATGTAAGCTACTTAGGGGCAGAGAGTGTCTTTCTTTTTTTACTTCTATTTGAATCCCTAGCCCCTAACAATTTGTTGTTGTTCAGTCACGTCTGACTCTTTGTGATTCTGTTTGAGGTTTTCCTAGCAAAGATATTGGAGTGCCTTGTCATTTCCTTCTCCAGCTTATTTTGGAGATGAGGAAACTAAGGCAAAAAGGGTCAAGTGACTTGTCCAGGGTCACACAGCTGGTAAGTGTCTGAGGCCATATTTGAACTCAGGAAAATGAATCTTCCCTCCTCCAGGTATGCCACTCTATCCACTGATTCACCTAGCTGCCCATTTAGCATAGTACCTGGAAAATTATAAGTGCATTTACCACTTATCTCCTCCCACCTTTACAACCTTGGCAATATGCCTCCCATTTGCATTACTACCTCCCTCAGAGTCTTACAGGGATCATTTCATCTCTTTTCCAATGTTTTTCCAGTTCTCCTCTGGGGCAATGTGAATTAGCCTGGATGTTATCTGAGAAGATACTGAAAAAGTGGAGGGATGTGAGAGGGATAGTGGACTGCCATGGAGCTGTTTGGGTCATTATTATAGGTCCTGGCACTCCAGGGGAAGCATCTGCACTAAGGGAGAAGATTCTTATAGTCTCCATTGCATTACATAAATGTCCACTTTCAATTTCCTACTTTATGTATTTTGCCCCAGCGAAAGATATTTTAAATTGTATTTTCCCTGAAACAACTACCAGCTTCCTACCAGCTAAAGAGAAAGCCAATTATTTTAAAGCCTTTGTGCTGGAATTACAAACTGGGGAGAACTGAAGTACTACCATTTTTATTTCCCTCAAAAGACATGAGTTTCTTTTTTCCTCCAGAATTATATTCTGCAATGTTTTGCAAATGTTTCTCTTCTATCAAAAGTTCATTCTCAGTTATTGAACATTAGGTAATTTTAATTTGCTGTATTTTTCATTAGGTTTTGTTGGAAGTATAAATGTCAAGGAAGAAGTGTTTTATCTCAGAAGATTTTCTAGTCATTATTACAGATAATTCTTATAACAACCTTTATTTTAAGTGACAATTTTTACTGTTTTATTTTATATTCTGTGGAGTAGAAATAACTCACTTTAACCCCAAGCATGGAAATAATTGACTGGGTGGACCATAAGTTTGTTTAAGCATGACCATTTTAATGGATATAGACACTTGGCAGAAAGATGTTAAAGAACTTGGCTACATCAGAGTAGAGACCCTGGAATTTCCACTAAAAAACTCAATTGATATCATTCAGCTTCTCAGCAATAAATAAATAAAAATGTACAATAGACTTAAAGTAACTATCATATTATTTCTATAAGTAACAGCTGGGCATAAAGTAACACCACGAGGAATTAAAAGACATACCTAATATGATAAAAAAGCATATCTCGGATTACTATATTTTGGTCATTAGAGTTTTTTTTTCTTTTAGATATTTGAAAATTTACCAAATATACAAAACTATGGTAACTTTGCCATAATTAGTTTCAAAATGATTGATTATCCTATATCTTCTAGGTTATAGAATGATCAGTTTTGCATATAAGTTGAATTCTACCACTCTAGAAAATAATAATTATTGATATCATTCCAAGATAAAAGTTGCAGACATATGTGGAAATCATCAAATATCCATAGCTCCTTAAGAACCATCTTTGTCAAATGTCTGCTTAGATTGTTAATTGACTTTACATATATGAAGAAAAATGAAGAAGAATGTTTTTCCTCAAAACTATTAAAATATTGGAAGGATATAAAACAGTATTAAAATTTCACTGTGTATACCACTGGTATTGCTGCTCACATAGAATGAAATATAAAATTGGCAATTATAGTATCTGGTTGAATTCACCAACAGGGTTGGTCAATCTAGGTTCTCCTTGGCAGGAAATATAAGATTTGGTTTTCTACATTAACTCCCAAACTGGATCATTTCAAAATCAACACTACTTTTTTTGATTGTCAAAAATCATAATTACTCCATTTCCCCTACAGTTAGCTGACACAGTTCTAGAAATGCTTATGATAGCAAAACAAACAAACAAAAACAAAACAAAAACAAAACACCAAGAGAAAGAAATTAAAAGCATGGATATCAGCAGAGAAGACAACATTATCCTCATTTGTGGATGACATGTAAATTTGCTTAGAAAGCTCCAGAGAATCAGTAAAGAAATGAATTAAGACAATAGCTTCAGTATAGTAGGGTACAAATTCATAAAAAACTTAGAAACAAGAAATCTCTTGAGGAAACAATTCCATTAAAAAAACAAAACCCTACAAATTCCATAAAATATACAGATGTCAATCTACTAAGGTACTTTTGAGATTTCACAAAATACTTATTAGAGAGCAAAAAAAAAAGAATGGCTTATAGAATGGGAGGGATGTTAATTGTTTATGGTTGAATAGGGTCAATGTAATAAATATGGCAGTATTACCTTTATAAATTTAGTTCTATGCCAATCAAATTGTCAATGTTATAATTTACAGAACTTGATAAAATGATAACAATTAATTTGTAGGACGAATAAATGTATATAACCTTAAGAGAAAGGATTTGTTTAAAGTAGTAAGGAAGAAGGAATGGAACTTCCAGACTTCAAATTACATTATAAAATGACAATCAACAAAATAATTTGTACTGGTTAAAAAAGTAGATCAGTACAACAGACTGATAAAGAAGACACCATAACAACTGTACTTAATAATCCAATATTTAATAATTTGACAATATAAATTACTAGGGTAAGAAATAACTATTTGATAAGAACATTTGGGAAAATTGGAAAGTAGCTTAACAGAATTAGATTTTTACCATTATCATTATCCATATACCAAAAAAAAAAGCTCAAAGTAGATATGTTGCCTAAATATGGTCACACAAAATCTTTTTTTAAAAAATTAATACAGAATGATATTAAGTTCTTTTCACAGATATGGCTAGGGGAAGAGTTCTTAACCAAACGTGAGAATTAAGTGATTAAGAAAGATAAAGCAGGTCATTTAAATTACATGAAACGTAAAAGCTTTTATAAGAACAAAATCAATACAACTTGGATGAGAAGGGAGACTGCTGGATGGGGGAAAAATCTTTGCACCTGATAAGGGCCTTATATCCAAGTTATATAAGGAGTTAGCACAAATACATAAGACCAATAGCCATTACCTAAGAGATAAGAAGTCAACTAATATGAATGAAAAATAAAGAATTGCAAAAGCAATCATATGAAAAAATGCTTTAAATCAATAATAATAATAATAGAATTGTAAACAAAACAGCTCTCAGGTTTCACCTTATTCTCAGCAAATTGACAAAGATGACAATAATGAGCTGCAAAAAGACAAATACATAAATACATGATTGTTGGAATAGTGAATTGGTTTATCTATTCTGGAAGTCAATTTAAAACAATCCTAAAAAATTAGTGACTAAAATATCCAATATCAATGATCTACTTTGATCCTTCTGCTAGGCATATGCCTCAGGAAGGTCAGAGATAAAGAGTAAGGTCCCCTATATGCCAAAATATTAATAGCTTCACTTTTTATGGTAGCAAAATAGATTGGGGAATAGCAAAATGAATTGTTACATGAATACAATGGAATATTACTGCTCCATAAGAAATAATGAATATGAAAGACCCAGAGAAGCACCAAAAGATCTATGTACTGATGATAAGTGAAACAAGCAGAACCAGGAACACCAAAGTCGATGTTGTCCATCCTTCTTTTTGAAGAGGACCAATGACACCATGATGAGTAATGTCTTGACTTGCATGTGAATTGGATTTAAGTGAGGCAGAGTTGCAGAGTCCTCAGCCTCACTGTGTCTTCCAGAGTTACTGAAGTCTAAAGGCAAGAAAAAATCAGGATGACTGGTGATGGCCAGGGATGCAGTGGGTGGTCTTGGGTGCCCTCCATGTCTGACTGAGTTCTAAGTGTGCCACAGTGCCTGCTTCAGCCGCCTTCATGGCCATTGGAACAAATTGCTCTCATCCATCCATTCTACCTGGGGGAGTCTTCACATGCTTGGGGTAGACATCCCCCTAATCTATTGATGGAGTTGAGACTGGTCAGTTACCCTATACCTGGGTTAGGCTGACTTCTGAGACAGTTTTATCAGGGTGTGACTGCTGCACATGTTACTGTTTCTTAGAGTTACAAGTGAGGGTGGGGCAACAGACGGACACCAAAGGTATGGATGAGCAGCTCTGATAGGACTAGACAGGGGTGGGGGAACCTGCAGCTTCAAGGGCACATGTGTCCTTCTAGGTCCTTGGGTGTGGCCTTTTGACTGAGTTCAAGTTTTACAGAACAAATCATTTTATTAAGGGGATTTGTTCTGTAAAATTTGGATTCAGTCACAGAGCCACACTTGAGGACCTAGTGGCCACATGTGGCCTCGAGGCTGCAGGTTCCCCACCCCGGGCACTAGTACCTCTAGTGTGAGGGTTTACTAAAGTTAATGATGTGAAACTAAATACTGTATGGGGAAACAAAGTGCAGTGGATAGAGTGTTGGGCCTAGAGTCAGGAAATGTCATGTTTCTGAGTTCAAATCAGCCTCAGATACTTGTTAACTTTGTGACCCTGGGCAAGTCACTTAACACTGTTTGCCCCAGTTTCTTCATCTCTAAAATGAGCTGGAGAAGGAAGTGGCAAATTACTCCAGTATTTTTGCCAATAAAACCCCAAATAGAGTCAAGAAGAGTTGAAAACAACTGAAATGACTCAATTAAATGGTATGCAATTATGATTATTATGCTTGGCCAAAGAAATTTATTGAGATTGTGCACTTTTTTTTTTTTGCAGAAGTTGGATATACTTTGCATATACTCTCAGAATTAGCTGATCTATTAGGTGGTTTTACTGAGCTACTTTGGGGGCTCTATGTCATTTGTTAAAAGATATGCCCCATTAAGTGAGGGATATATTCTGAAATGCTGGTGATATAACAAGGGATTTAATAAAAATAAAACATTATCAGAACAATGTTAATGTGTATATATGTATGTGTTTGCCAATGGAAAAAAATCATAAAAGTAATTGAAAAAATTCCCTAGTCTTATTCCATCTCTGTTCTCCAATAGATTACAGGGGATCATAGGTAGTTCAAGCTTTAACTTGTTCAACAAAAGCAGTCTTTAAAACTTGGAAAATTTAGTTTGGAAAATGGACTAAGGAGACCCTTACTCGCCACACGTTGTGTTATTACTATTGATTTTCTTGTGGCACTGAAGTATAGCTTTACAGGCAGCCAAGATGTATTGAGAATACTGAGAAGAAGCAAAGAACAATGTGTTTAATTTACTGCTTACGACAATAGATACTTTTGCATTTTAGGAAACAAGATCTTGAGACTGTCTTATTTCTACCCTCCATAGAACTTACCATGACATTTTTTTTTCATTATGTACCATGGTAGGAGTTCACTAAATATTTTAGGAAGTGAGACGATTGATTAAATAGAGATCTAGGACCTGGGGAGAAGCAAGTTTATCATAAACTTATTTGAAAAGTGTGGTACTGATAAGCAACAAGTCCAAAACACTCATAAGGCATGATTAATCATTCAGGTAACTTGTTACTATTATGCTCAACATTTGTCATTGTCTATGGTTAGTTATTTTTGTAAAATTATGGAGGAGAGTAAGGCATAAGGAAAATGAAAAAGCAAGAAGGGTCCAGTCTATGAAGAGATTTAAAAGTTGAACAGAGAATTTTGTATATTGTTCTGTTGGGTTATACTGAGCCATTGGACTTTATTGAATAGGAGATGATATGGTTAGACCTTCATGTTAAGAAGATCAATTTGATTTTTTAAAATTTTATTAATTTATTCTGATTTATCAACAATCACTTCCATATGCTTTTGAGTTTAAAATTTTTCTCCCCCTTCCTCCCCACCACCCTCCCCAAGATGGTGCAAAATCTCATATAGGCTATACATTTACATTCCTATTAAACATATTTTCACGTTAGTGAAGTTGTAAGTAAAAATTAAAACCAATAGGAGGAACCATTAGAAAGAGGAAACAAAACTCAACAGAAGAGGAAGAAAATGATAGTGATTCAACTTCCCTAGTTCTTTCTTTGCGTGTGGACAGCATTTTCCATCATGAGGGTTCTGGGGATGTCTTAGATCCTCGCAATTCTGAGAAGAGTTCAGTTTAACAATGTTAGTCATTGCATAATGTGGCTGTTATTGTGTGCAAAGTCCTCTTGGTGCTGCTCACTTCACTCAGCATCAGACCATATAGGTCTTTCAGGTTTTTCTGAAGTCAGCCTGTTCATCATTTCTTATAGCACAATAGTATTCCATTACATTCATATACTACAACTTGCTCAGCCATTCCCCAATTTATGGGCATCCTCTCAATAAGAAGATCAATTTGACAGCTGATGGATGGGAGTGGCTTGGGAAATCAACTAGTAAGGTACTGCAATAGTCCAAGTATTCTTCCCACTAACTTTACTCTCTTTCAAACTTCTGAGAGGCTTGGTGGTTGGTTTGGGAAGGTAAAGTTGATTTTTGTTTTTACTGGGGTGGTGGAAGTAATTGGTTGGGGGATTTGAAAAAGTGAGGAGTAAGGAAAGCATCAGATTATTACTGCTTGTCGGCAAAGAAACAGAGCTTTATGTGATATAGTGGAAAAATACTGACCAAGACATCTGGTGTCATGAAAATTTTTTAAAAAATCAACGAAAAAGTATTTTACTAAATATTACTACGTGCCAAGCACTGACTGTGCTGAGAGCTGGGGATATGATAAAAGCTAGACAGTGCTTATTCTAATGAGTTCACATTTTAATTGGGAGAGATGGCCCATGTAAGAGAGTTCAGCTGCAAGGAATATGGAAAGACAAGTCAAGGCCAAAAGCATTCGGTAGGTGCTTACTCTGTGCCAAGTGCTGTGCTAAAGACCAGAAAGCCTAAGCATTCAGCAATGGGTGGATGGCAAGTCTGGGGACCCTTAGGTGCAACTTGCTCTCCATGTGACCTAGTCCCATGATGCTATATGGCTTTGTGCAAAAATTGGGCAGAGCAATGTATTTAGATCTGGAAGCAACCTCACAAACCCATCTAATTCAATCCCATCATTTTGCAGATGAGGAAACTGAGGCCCAGGAAAGTGAGGTGAATTGCAGAAACTGCTGAGTCAGATTTCTTTCCGGCATAACATACTGCCTCCATGGGGGTGGGGAAGTAGAGGAAGGAGTGACACCCAAAATCACGTACATAGAGATTGAAAGAACCAGGGATCAAATCCAGATCATCTGACTTTATTATGCCATACCATCAAGCTAATCAAACTGGTCTTGAACAGGAATCAAAACCACTTTAATTGATTGGAAGCCCGTACCAACATCATGCCCCACTGTGAATATTGATCTTTGGGAAGGGCTTTGGATTGGATTGTTGCCAAGGTTCCTCCTAGCCTTAAAACTAGGATTCTAAGCTGCAGTTTAACTTAATTTTTTTCCCTCCCCATTCATCTGATGCACAAGGGCAACTGTCTTTTGAACATCTCAAACTGGATGTCTTGTAGACATCTTAACTCAACATGTTCAAAACTGAACTCATCATTGTTTTCCCCACACCCTCCTCTTTTCCTAACTTCTATATTATTATTGAGTAATCTGCTACCTCTTATTAACCTAGGTTATCTGTCTTGACTGATTTATCACTCCTTCTCATTCCCCCTCCCATATCTAATCAACTGCTAGGTCCTATTTTTTCTACTATCATAACATCATATGCGTATAAATGTGTGTGTCTTTCTGTGAGTACACATACACACATATCTTCTTTTCTCCTCTGTTTTGTTACCATGCAGTCCCTGATCCCCTTGTACCTGAACTATGGCAGTAGCCTTCTGTTTTGTCTCCTTGAGTTAAGTCTCTCAACATTCCAGCTCTTCTTCTATTCAGATATTAAATTGATCTTCCTAAAGTTCAGGTCTGACCATGTCATTCCCATCCCCATTCCCAACATGGTAGAAAATGACTGGCTCCATATTACCTTCAGGATCAAATATGAAATCCTTCATTTATCACTTAAAATCCTTCATAACCTCACCTGCTCTTACATTTCCGATCTCCTCACTGTTCCCTCCACTTGCCCTGTAATCCAGTGACAGTGACCTCTTTGGTGCTCTTTCTCCTTATTCTGTATGTTTTCATTGGTTGTCTGCCATACTTACTGGTCCATCTTACACCATCTCTGTCTTCTGCTTTTCCTGGCTTCTTTCAAGTCTCACCTAAAATCAGAACTCCTACAAGTTTTTCCCAATCCCTTTTAATGCTGGTGCCTTCCCTCTATTGATTATTTCCAATGTACTCTGTCTATATCTTGTTTGCATATTGTCTCCCCCATTAGAGCTGGAATGTTGAGAGACTTAATTCAAGGAGACACAACAGAAGGCTACTGCCATAGTTCAGGGGCTGTCTTTTGCCTTTGTTCATGTATCCAGCACTTAGCACGGTGTCTGGCAAAGTAAGTGCTTAATAAATGCTTACTGACTTGATGAGGAGCACATAATCAGGTCTTGTAAAAAAAAGTGATTACATCATAGTTTGGGGCCAGAGAATTCATCTGTATCAAAGGATTGCTTACTGTATTCATTCTAACCAGGCCAAAAAAGCACTCCTATTATCAACCGTGAAATAGAACATGGCAATGGTTTTATTTTATTAGAACCATTCTTTTTAACTGCCTCTACTCTAATGGTTTTTAAACTTCTTCAACTATACAAAAAAGCCCTAGATTTGACTTTCCTGTGAGCCAAGTAGTCTGAGGAAAGGCCTGTACTGTCTCTCTGACATACATAATTTCAGAGTCTCAGAGGACTTTTGTGACCATGTCCAATTTCCACAAAAAAGAATCCACTCTATAACACTCCCACTGAGTATAACAGCACAACTTTTAGTTAAAAGACTTCAAGTTAGAAGGAAATTACCCTCCAAGGAAGCCAGTTCCACATCTGGACAGCATTAATCGTTAGGAAGTTCCACCTTGGACAATCTAGTGAGGGAGGCCACATGTGTCCCTCTAGGTCCTCAAGGGTGGCCCTTTGACCGAATACAAATTTCACAGAACAAATCCCCTTAATAAAAGGATTTATTCTGTAAAACGTGGACTCAGTTAAAAAGCTACACACAAGGACCTTAAAGGCCACATGTGGCCTCGAGGCTGCAGGTTCCCCAGCCCTATAATTTTCTTAATACATGTTCTAACCTGGAGCTCTCCTCTCCTAGTTCTGATCTGAGAAGAATATGTCTTCCCTCCTCTATGTATCTGCCCTTCAAATACATGTAAGCAGCTGTTTTATCTGCTCTTAGATTTCCCTTTTCTAGGCTAAACATCCCCAGTCACTTGAAACAGTCTTCATAAGGCACAATATTAAAGACCTTGACCTTGCCTTTTTTCCACTCTCTGACTGCACTCTTGCTTTTCAATGAGCCTCTTAAAGTGTGATAACCAGAACTTGACATATCACTTGAGATGTGCTCTGATGAGGGGAGAATATGGGTCTGTTTAGGTTCTGAACATCACACCTCTAAAAGTAGCACATCATTAGATCAGCTTTGTTGTTGTCATTATTGCTGCTTTCAAAGACAAGTCTTACATCATAGCAACTTACATGTGTCAGTCAATCAAATATCATTTGTGTAGGTACTGTATAAAGCTGTGTGTCTAGCTTGTATGGCCATAGGAGACAGGTATTATCTTTTACATATCTTTGTATCAACTTCAGTATATAGTATAGTATAGATAGCACAGTGGTGTATCCATAGATGATGGTATATAAGAATGAATAGGGAGGAAAATGAAGTTTCCTTGGGAAGAAGTGGGGAAGGGTTTCTTATAGGCTAATCTTACATCCTATAATTTCTTTCCATTAAAATTATCAGTGAGTGTGAAGCCTTTTGTTCATATGGAGCTTATTGGTAGCCTTAGGAAAATAATGTTGATCCCACATCCAAAGCTATAAAGGTGTATGTATCTGGCCCATTGTGGGGTAGGATTAAGGCTTCTATTCTATTCATGAGTCTGGACCTGGAGGCTCAGAGCCCCCCACTGCATGAAAATCAGATTGATCCCAGAGAAAAGAAGACAGACATGGTTCTTCCTTCCAGGAGGAGAAAGATTGGGGATCCTCCTGGACCCTTTGTGAGGGCTCATTTTTCTGTTTAAATAGCCACTGCCTTTCAAAAAGAAAATATGGCTTCTTCAATAGCAGATAATGTCCTTCAAACTTTGCTCAATTAAAATCCTTTTATTTATGATGGTATCTGGCAGGGCAGAAACAGACACAGAGACACTCAAATACCTATAGGAATCAAATCTATAGATCTTCACTTTGTCCCTGTTATTACTCATAGCTGTAAACTTTTAAATCAACTGTTGATTGGTTGTGCTAATTTCAAAGTTGCACTTGGAAATATCTCAAGTCCTTCTCATTTTATTTCTGCTCATATTAACGAAGTTCACATTACAAACTATATCCTTTGCTTATTAGCTTTGGCATTATGCTTTGTTTTTGCAGATCTCTGTTTCTTCACCTCTCTTTCAGTGGAAAGGGGCATGGGAGAAAGGGGACAAAGGGAAAGAATAAGCATTTATATAGTATGTACTATGTCGAAGGGATTGTGCTAAGCTTTTCACAAATATTATCACATTTGATCCTCACAACAACCCTGTGAGATAAGAGCTATCATTATCTACATTTTACAGTTGAGGATACTGAGGCAAACAGAGTTTAATGACTTGTCCAGTGTCATATAGCTAGTAAGTGTCTGAGGCCAGATTTGAACTTAGGACTTTCTAACTCTAGGCCCAGTGCTCGATCCACTATGCTACCTAGCTGCCATGTTGAAAGAGGCATACTGAAATGAACAGGGAGAAGGACTTCCGGTCTTCAAGATCCCTTGATCTCTATCTACTTTGTACTCTATTCTGGTCCTTTCTCTGTACCTTAGTATATATGGGCAGGTCATGCTTTTTAGGAAGGAGTATATCTAGTCTTATCAGTTCAAGCACTGAAATTCCAAGTAAGGGCATTTGATTCATTTCCTAAGCATAGAAAGACTCAAAGTGTTAGACTTAGAATTAGAAGAACCCTAAAGATCGCTTAGTTCAACGGTCTTTATTTAAAGAAAAGGATTTGATTGAAATGTTTTATTTTTATAGCAGTCGTTTCCAGATATGTCCCTCCCTCCCTCCACATACCCTTAGATACTTCCCCTTTCAACAACAACAAAAGAGTTGAGACACATACAGAGTGAAAAAAAGAGATAATCTAAGAGGGAAACTAACTTCCTCACTAGCAATGGGGCGGGAGAGGGGAAAGGCAGGCAGGACCAAGAAAGGCCTCTTGAAAGTTAGAGTTCATCTGAGTCTTAAAGGAAGCCAGGGAAATCAGGGGATGGAGGTAAGGAAGGAGAATACTTTGGGCACTGAGGAGAGCCATTGAAAAGATTGATTTGAGAACAGCAAGAAGGCCATTGTCTCTGGATAATAGATTATATAGAGGGAAATAAAGTATAAAGATAAGAAGGAGTCAGGTTGTAAAAGGCTTCAAAGCTCAAAGAGATGATTTTATATTTGAACCTGGAGCTATTAAAGAGTCACTGTAGTTTACTGAGTAGGGAGATAACATGGTCAGACCTATACTTTTTAAGAACTTCATTTTAGTAACTAAGAGTAGGACAAACTGGAGCGTAGACTCAGCTTTACATGTAGATTTTGATGTATCTGATTATTAATTCAGTTGCTTAAATATGTAAGTACTCATATTATTATCATTATTGCTGATGTCGCTATTCATTGCTCAATAAATGCTTTTGGTCAAGACCAAAAATGTAATCATTGTGATTGACTGATTCGTGAAAGTAGAAACACAAGGTGAAGCCTTAAGTATTGAAGTGAGAAGCAGGGAGAGTGGGGAGAGTGTATTTCTATACAACAGGGTTACTCCTGACAAGTTGGCTGCAGAGTGGGAAAATGAGTTAAGTGTCCATTTGCCCATGTGAAAAGCATGTTATAATACAATATAGGTGAGTGGCAAAACCCAGGCACAAATGTTACACTGAGTCAGGGCTCATCAGTCTCACTTTTTCCCCACTTGTTGACTTTGTGGTTTTTTATTTTGGGTTTTATCTGGAATACCCTTTGCATTGGCAAGAATGTATTGGACAGATCATGCACAGGGATCTCTTAAAGGAAAGACATAACTAATTAGAATTATCTTGGAATTAAAAAAAATGGAATGCTAATGCTAATCAGTTTCAACACACCAGATAGTTAATTGTATCACAGTGGAACCATTAACTTAAGTGAAGTGTTTTCTCAGGGAAGAACCATAATTATTTTGGTAGGAAATGTGAGATTTGGGGTTAAAATATAAACAAAGCCACAGAACAATGGCAAGTTCCTGAAGTAGAAAAAAAGTTAGCTTGTTAAAAAAATCTTAAAGACATTTGAAATTGTTTTAAGTACAAAATTAGTAATACCAATATTTATTTGTCAAGAATGTTTGCAGAGATTGAAAAGACAATTTGGTATGGGTAGGACAACTCAGCAAGGGGATGTTAATTCTACATAATATAGGGTTCAGCAAAGAAAAAATAGTTTGTAATTGTAGAGGACAGCAAATTCAAAGGCTAATAGTGAAAAGAGCAGTAAAATCTGAAAAATCACAGTCATCACTAGAGTGGAGAAATTATGGCGGGGCGTGGTAGATTCCTAGGACTTAAAGGTATGCCTAGCTTGTCAGGATTATTAATAAAAGGGGCCAAATTTTGAGGAGTTACAAAAGATAATATACCATTTTTAAATCATTTCCAATTACAAAAAATGAATTAACTTGTGCAAATTCAAATAAGCTTAATTTCTGAGCATCGACTTTAGCATATAATTCAGAAATTAAGCAGGAGACCTCTCCTTCCCTGTATTGCTCAGAATTTCATATTTATTTAGATTGACTTCTCTACAACTGAAATTTGGTATGTCCTGCTAGGTAAGCTGTTCTAGTGTAAGTCATTCTCCTTTTCCCATCAAATCCTTTCCATTGTTCCTTTTTTCCCCCCTCTTTTTCTTCTTCTTCCTATCTCCCCATTTGTAGTGCTGCATCTCACTTAAAAAAAATCCTGAACCTTGTGATCTCTCCTCACTTTTTTTCTAGTCTCTGGACTTTTAGTTTGTCCTCCTCTTTTTCTCTGAATGAATTTCAGTCTTGTTGACCCCTGTTACACTTATGCCTTTCTCATTGACTTGATGTAACCTACATAGGAGTAATAATAGTCTAAGTGGCTCAGAGGACATCGCTCAATCAATGACAAAGCATTTATTAAATTCATGCTACCTGTCAGGCTCTATTCCAGGTGGGCAGGTAGGTGGTACAGTGGATAGAGTGCAGTGGCTGGAATCAAGAAGAATCATCTTCATGAGTTCAAATATGACCTCAGACACTTACTAGCTATGTGACTCTGGGCAAGTCACTTAACCATATTTGCCTCGGTTTCCTTATGTATAAAATGAGCTGGAGAAGGAAATGACAAACTACTCCTGGGTCTTTGCCAAGAAAAACTTGGGCAAGATTGAAAGTGACTGAGTAGCAGCTGTTCTAGGTGCTAGAGATAGAAAGACAAAAACAGTCCTTTCTCTCAAGGCGTTCACATCCTAATGGGGGAGACAATATTCAAACAACTATGTACATGTAATGTGTATTCAGTGTACATGAGAGCTAATCTTAGCATGATGACATTAGCAGAGACAATATGAACTCATGAACAAAGTCAATGGAAGGTGAGTTGGTGGGGGAAAGCACCAGCAGCTGGTGGGGGGAAGGTCAGGAAAGGCTTCATGTAGCATGTACATAGGCTTTGGAGGTAATTAGCTATTCTAAGAGAGAGAAGTGACCAGAAAGGGCATTCCAGGCATAGGGTACTAGCCTATGCAAGGTCACAGAGACAGGAGATGAAGTGTTGTGTGTAAGAAGTAGCGAGCTCTTGGGGCAGCTAGGTGGCGCAGTGGTTAGAACACCGGCCCTGAAGTCAGGAGGACCTGAGTTCAAATCCGGATTCAGACCAAACACTTGACACTAGCTGTGTGACCTTGGGCAAGTCACTTAACTCTAATTGCCTAAAAAAAAGTAGCAAGCTCTTCTCTTTGGTTATACCATAAGATACATGAAGGGGAGTGAAATATAATAAATCTGGGGCAGCGAATTTGGAGGAAAGTTGCTATAGTCATTAAATGCCCTTATACTCTGCACTTCAAGCCTGAAGCTATAATTGTGTCAGGTCGAGGTTGTATATTTGCCAAGAATTATAGCCTTCAACACTGCGGCTGGGTTCCATAGCTGACTCCAACGAGTATAAGATAAGCCAATCAGAGGTTAGGAAGAGAGCATCCTACCCTCCTCCTAATTATGACATTTGTGCCTCTTCTAATCATACCAACCCTCATCTTCAATACTCGCCCATTCCAACTCCCTTCCTCTGACAAGCTGACAATCTCTCCCTCTGTCCCTTAGAGAAATTAGAACCTAACCAGTACCCAAGCATTCTTGGCAGTCACTGCTCAAGTATCACTGGGAACATTTCTTCCACTCCCCTCAGCATATTTATCTACTGCTCCCCTCACCTCATGAGTATGGTGAGTTCCCCTCACAGGATGGGTTTTGTGCTGCTCAGTGATGGATGAGTGAGAGCCCTACTTCCCTACCTTTTCCTATTGGGAGGACAAAAGTGAGGCAAATAAGATGAGCAGGAATGGGTGGATGGTGATATGCATTGTCAATCTTACTGCATTCTCCCCTGCCCCCCAAACACCCTTCTTCTAACCTTTCACATCATTGCCCAAGACATCACCAGACTACTAGTAACCCAGCTTCCCAACCTTGGTGTCATCTTCAATTCTCATTGTTCCTTGCTACATAAAAAATAACCCATAAGTTGTCAAATATTGTTATTTCCACCTCTCTATCTTTCATTTGTCCTCCTCTCTAATCACATAGTCACCTCTCTGGTTCAAGCCCTTATCACCTTTTTTTGTACTACCGCAAAAGCTTCCTAATTGGCTTCCTTGTCTGAAGCCTCTACACACTGATCCATTCTCCACAAAGCTGCCAACATGACATTCCTAAAGTTCATGTCAATTCCCTACTTAATAAGGTTCAGTAGCTCCCTATTGACTCTTCGTAGGGTCAAATGTTATTTCATATTTATCTCATCCTTTTAAGTTTGTATTTTTGCATAAGTTTCTATTTTTTTGCATAATTATTAGTACATGTATAGAATTTGTAAGTGAGTATTTATACACATGTTGGAGGTGCATGCTCAAAATCTGATTTCATTGATCTGTGCTAAGAACAACAACAAAAGCTTAGAGACCACTGGCTTTACATACCTTCTTTTTGGGGCACTAAAGTTAAAAAAAATCCCAAAGGATGTTTTTTTGCCACAAATCTTCTATCTAGGCTCTAAATCTATCTCAACTTCTTATTTAGATCATCTAGACTGTTATGGTGCCATTTAGGCAATCCTCTCCCCTCATGCTCTGTATTTCTATTTCCTTCTGAAATTGAATATGCTGGTTTCATCCTGTGGTTGCTTAGCAGTATCACTGCAAATGGCTTCCCGCAATATTGTCTTCTGTGTAAGATTGTCCCAAAATTTGTCATGTATCATTGCACTCTGAAAAGTTAAATCAAATGCTTTTCTTTCCTGGTACTTGAATTATAGCAAGGATGCACTTTGACATTATTCCCAAGGAAGTATTGATATCCCACCCACACTGTCACTGGGTGGACAGTTACTTAGATTACCCATGTATCCTTTTCTGAAAAGAAATCTTTCTCTGAATGGATGGACCCTTCCTTTTCTCTCTGCTTAGTAAATATTGTTTTCTATGTTGACTTCTACACGCTTCTTTTCTCTCACACTGATTGTGTGATCCAGAGCAAGTCCCTGAATTTCTCTGTGCCCTAGCCAATTATTTATGACTGTAAGTTGCAAGCAGATGCCAATCTTCCTTGGGAGAAGAAGCTTCCCCATTGGCATTTCCCAGCATTTCACTCCACTAAAAAAATACCATTAAATCCAGTCCATTCTCCCACCCCTCTTTTTCCAGCAGGACTTTCCTTTCTCTGTTATTAGAACATTCTTTCTGTCCTTCCCTTCTTTTACTTACTTCACAATCCAAATCAGCTATAGTTTATATAAAAACAGTTCCTAGCTTTCTTAATCTAAAATACTATGATCATATAGGCTCATAGACTCATAGATTTGGAGGTGGAAGGTACTGTAAAAGTTATAAAGTCCAATCTTCTCCTTTTACAGATGAAGAAAGTGAGAGTTAAGTGACTTGACCAAGGTCAAGAAGGCAGGAAGTAATAAAGTTGGGATCTGAACTCGGGTTGTCTGACACCAAAGCCCATCCCCTTTCCACTCTAATGTGATGCCTTTCTGCCAATTTCCCCTGCCCCCCACTTAACTCCTTTTTAGATTTTATGGCACGCCAGTTGTGGCAGATTCTGCCTTAGCCCAGCCTTCACTTCATTCTCAGAGAAAGAATAGACATTTTACCCATTTATGATTAAAACCTTCCTGGAAAGTTGAGTGGATATCATTATCTTAATTTCACTGGTATAGAAATTGTGGTCCAGAAGAAAGGTTCTTTGTTCCTTAGTGAGTCTGTGGCGATACCTGTGCTATGGTTGAGAGTGTGATGCATGCATCTGGAGGCTGAAGAATGGGTTAGAATCCAACTCTGCTGCTCAGAACCTGGGCCATCTTGGGCAAACTGCTTAACCTCCCTGGTTCTCATAATTTCTACATCTCTGAAATGAAGGGATTAGGCTGGAGAAACTCAGAGCTACCTCCTTGCTCTAAAGTTTTAATCCTCTTGTATTGTTAGGGCCAGCTAGCCATCACAGTCTCTCTGCCTCTCAGCCTAGCATCTCAGTCACCTCATAATGCCTCCTGTCCTTGAAGATACATTCTATGTGACCTTTTAAAGGTTTACAAGCTAAGCTATCATATAGGCCCTGATTGTCAGCCTAAAATTAGTGTTGATAGCACTAATCAGAGATCATTTGAAGCTTCAATCTGTTTTTAAATTAGAAGCCAATTAAATATCTCTTGATAAAAACAAAATAAAACAAAACACCTCATTAGTAGTACATAATGGAAAACTACCAGTGCTTTTCTTTGGAAGCCTGGGATAAGTCCAAGCATTATAGGACATTAATCATTCTCCTTTGAGCTCTGTCTTTGGCTAGGGAAGAATTTGCAAACTTCTGCCCACCTATTACTCTCCCAGAAGAATAATGTCTTGCTATGTCCCCAGGCATTGTAAGAAAGACTTAGTAAAACTGTAATGGGTATTCAATTTTAAAATTCCTTATGCTTTGGGTCTTCTTCTACCTTATTAACTACCACCATATCTTAAAAGAAAATATTGATAAGGAAAAGCTAGAGAAGGTGAAATCTATTAATGGATCCCTATGGATACTGTCCTAAGCACACACAGAGTGTGACCAGATTGGAGTGACTTTGCATTGGCTCCTACAGCACACTAGAACACGGACATTGCTCTATGCAGGACTATGGGTACTGCACACAAATAGCCTCATCTTGCTCCTGAACAGAAAACATTTCTTGATTGGTATCCAGTAACTATCAGGAAGCGTGAATCTAAATCTGAATGCCTATCATGAGGAAAAAGCAGAAGAGGAAACAGGCAAGAAAAAATGTAAGGATGGGAGAGGAAAACCTACTGGGGAAGCCAGTCTTAAGGGACTTCCTTTCAATAACTCCATTTGGGCTTGATTAAGTACCCAGCCATGGCTTAATAGGCATTGTACTTTGCAGAAAGGGGATTACCAAATATGTCTGGTAAATTGTGAAGCAATAAAATACAGCACAGTGCATTATCTAGAGTGCCTAATGCTATTATGAAATATAAATTTCTCAAGAAAGGTCATGTCTGTGTATCTCCCAGGAATTAAAGACAGTGATACCACAACAATAGCAAATAATGAGAACACTCAGTATGGGTCCAGAAATCTAAGCCCATTTCAAAACTGAAGGTAAACAGACAATATGAGGAACATTAGGGGGCCTGATCCTTATAAAGAAGTTCAGGAAGGTTTCTGGATTATAAATTCACTTACTTGTAGAGAATCAAAGTTCTAATTCTTCAAATGTGACAAGCTTTATAGGCCCTTCAGGTTTATCAACAGAGTCCAGGCCCATACCACTGAGTAACTCTTGGGTACATCAAACTTACCAAGGAGGTGTTTAAGATGGGGGAAATGGTGGCCATAAATAAAAGTGCCATGAAATCTTATTTAAATCTTCCAAGTTTCTTATCCAAATGGTATTTTCCCCTTTAATTAAAATGAAACCCATTTTAATAGTATCTAGAGTTTATATCACTGCCTGTCACATTAGCTTGATTCCAGACACAGTTGTTTATGTACTTTGCAGCTGAATAATTACACAATGCAGGAAGTGGTAGAGCAAAGTAAAAGTCATCTAATTTCCAGAGGATTTCTGAATAAATTATTTAAGAATGAGGAGGCCTCACTTTTGCTCTCATTCAAAAGGTCAAATATGAAAATTATTTATATGAATCAAAAATGTAGGTGCCATTCAGTCATGCTAATAGTAATAGGTTAATGTTCTTTCTAATAGTTTCTTTCTCAGCAGCCTTTGGTACATCTCTTTTACATAGATTTCCTTAGAAAGCCAATCTAGGTTTGAAATACTCAAGTAGGTCAATATCTGCTCAAAAGTATGGCTCATGAGCCCCTAACAATGTGCAGCTTTTGCCATCCATATAAGAAAACATATCTATTTGAACAAAAGACATTTAATCAAATTGCACAGCAAATAAATTTAAGAGAGATTCACCCTTTATGCACATGGGATACATTCTTTGACAGGTTATCACTCTACCAGTGATTCCTGAATTTTCTTCTATTATTACTCCTTTGAAATAAATAATGGAAGAATATAGAAAAAGCTAATGTTGCAAAATTGCAAACAATAAGCTTGGCCCCAAAGAGAGATATGAGAAAAAGCCTGCCCCTGTTCCTTTGCAGAGATATGGGGGGCTCCTTAGGTGTGGAAAACTGTATATGTTGTCAGGATTTTTTTGATGTGTTTATCAGGTTTATTTTTTTTTCTCTTTTTCTTTTTGAATTCTTTGTTATAAGAGATGGTGGGGAGGGAGGAGAATAGAAGGTAGAATTTTAGCCAATGTAAAAATCAAAGTAGATCAATTAAAATTCATTTTAAAATGAATCATGAATTGATTAAAACTTTAGAGATCTTTCACCACCATTAAAATTACTGACTTATAGAGACAGCAAGGAAAGAAAGAAATAGCTCCTAATGTTTCTGTAGAATGGGATGCTATATTATATCTGAGGTTCTTGAACTATCTTTGAGGTTAATGGGACAGAAATTTCAGATAAATGGATTATTAGGCTATATTAGGGTACCTTAGCATGACAGAATCACCTTAGACCAGAAGATAAATCCTCATGAAGTGCAGAAGCTTCCACATATAGTACCCAAGACCCTTAAAGGAAAGAAAGCATGCGTACACACACACACACACACACACACACACACACACACACACACACACACACCACATTCTTCCTCTGGCCATTTCCCCATAAGTTATTCTTAGGGCAAACACACCTGTGTCAGGGAAGTCTCCTGGGTAGCTCAACAATGCAATGCAGTCACACCTCTTCCCAAATCCAAATATTTACTTGTGACTAGGTCAAAATTTGATGCCAATTAAAATGGTTCCAAAGTGACCTAGTGTAGGTAAATTTCTAACTACCAATGAAGATGGTTCATTCACATGCAGATAATATATGTAACCAATAAACTGGTATATATCGCACATCTGTGAAGAAAATGCATGGAAGAAGATCATTGGTTGGTTGCTGTCTTTTGTTCTTGAGAACCACAATGACATCACTATGTTGGAATTTTTACAAGTAGTATCTCTGACAAGGGCCTCATTTCTAAATTATATAGAGAACTAAGTCAAATTTATAAGAATACAAGTCATTCCCCAATTGATAAATGGTCAAAGGATATGAACAGGCAGTTCTCAGATGAAGAAATTAAAGCCATCTATAGTCATATGAAAATATGCTCTAAATCATTAGTGATTAGAGAAATGCAAATCAAAACAACTCTGAGGCACCACATCACAACTATCAGGTTGGCCAATATGACAAAACAGGAAAATAATAAATGTTGGAGAGGATGTGGAAAAATTGGAACACTAATGCATTGTTGGTGGAGTTTGTGAACTGATCTAGCCATTTTGGAGAGCAATTTGGAACTATGGCCAAAGGACTATTAAAAATGTTGATACCGTTTGTCCTAGCAATAGCACTTTTAATGTTGTATCCCAAAGAGATCATACAAATGGGAAAAGGAACCACATGTTCAAAAATATTTATAGCAGCTTTTTCTGTGGTGGCAAAGAACTGGAAATTGAGGGGCTGCCCACCAATTTTGGGAATGGCTGAACAAGTTGTGGTATATGGATGTAATGGAATATTATTGTTCTATAAGAAATGACAAGCAGGCAGACTTCAGAACAACCTGGAAAGACTTGTATGGACTGATGCTGAATGAAGTGAGCAGAACCAGGAGAATGTTGTTCACAGTAATAGCCACATTGTGTGATGACTTTGATAGACTTAGCCCTTCTCAGCAATGCAAGGATCTAAGACATCTCCAAAAGTCTCATGATGTAGAAAGAACTATGGGGTTTGAATGCAAATCAAAGCATATTATATGCTCTTTTATTTCTTCTGTTTTGTTTTGTTTCTTCTTTCTTGTGGTTCTTCCTATTGGTTCTAATTCTTCCTTACAACATGACTCATGTGAAAATATGTTTAATAGGAATGTGTATGTGGAGCCTATATCAGATCACACACTATTTTGGGGAGGGAAGGAGAGAAAAATTGTATATGGACATGATTGTTGAAAACTAAAAATAAATTAATAAAAAAGAAACTTCTCCTCGATAAAAGCAAGCAGATAGTTATTTAATTACATTCAGAGCTAAGTCATTTTGACTATTATAAATACTCAAATTAATGACAGTGGACATTTGAAGGAAGATGCTATCTGCATCCAGAGAAAGAACTGACAAATAGAAGTACATGTAAAATGGTTTTACATACATACACACATAAATACACACACACTCATATGTGTGTATATAACATACATATACACACATGTTTGTGTCTTATGGTAACCATCTCTAGGGTGGGAGAGAAGGAAGAAAGAGAGGGAAAATGTACATGACACCTTTATTATATATTAAAGGAAATAGTAAGTTATACCTAATAGATCTGCAGTTTCATGTACAATTATCTTTTTTCTATTCCACTATGTTATAAAATGGTTTTTTTTATTCTTAAGTTTGGAATAAATCAATAAAATTTTTAAAAACTATGGTTAGAGGCTATGATCTGCCACACCCAGCTAAAAGAATACCAAATAAAATGCCAGGAGTGTGCCCCAGATTGACATAGGGTTTTTAACTTCCTGTATCTGGGGTTGAACTGCATGTAGTTCATTGTACTGCACAATTACCTGACTTTCAGTTAGAAATTCCTAAGATACTCTCTGGATTGGCATTCATATTAATTTGATCCAGAACAAAAGCAAAGGAAGAAAGCAACGTCATTTTCCTCTTGGCCTGCTTTGATATCCTTATTATTAATATTGGTTAGAAGTGAAACCCCTTGTCTTTGTTATCTATATTTTGGACAATGAAATACTTTTCTCTCATCCTACATTTACACTTCTATTATATCCTTTTTTGCTTTATTTTGTTTTTGCTAGACAGTATTGGGAGCTTTTTATTTCCCATACCCTGTCCCCACCAGGCATCCCAAGCACCTTTTTCATAGGGGATTTTCTGATCCCTCAAATTCTTAGAGATTTCTTTCCCACTAAAATCTTTGTATTTCCTTCATATGAAGGTTATGTTTATTTATCTGTTGAAATATAATTCCCTCAAGTAGAATGTAAGCTTTTTGAGGACAGGGACTAATGTTTTTTTCTTTGTACTCCCAGAGCTTAGCACAATGCATAAATGCATTAGCCACACAAATGCATGATTGCTGAATGGAATAAATTAGTCACTCAATAAACAGTTGTTAAGGACCTACTGTGTGTCAGGTACTGTGCTAAGAAGTTGGGATACAAAGAAAGGCAAAAGAAGGTCTTTGTCCCTGAAGAACTCACAACCTAATGGGGGAATTAGATACTAGTCAAGAGCCCATTGGCATGCAGAATTACAGAGATTTTCTTTGAATAATGATATTTTTATTACTGCCTCGTTAGATTTAATATACATGTAGAACAAACTGTACATAATAGAAGTTCAATTTAATAGACAACATTCTTTTTCATTCTTTTTTGTATATTGCAACACTTGTATTTTTTGATATCTAAGTTCATAATAAAAAGAAAAACTAATACATTCTTTAAAAAAATACATTCTTGAAATCCCCAAGGAAAGAAATGAAAAACATAATCTTACATCTGTGTTTGTATTTAAATGGGGATCAGTTCAATGTTTTAATTGCTTATTGTGTGCTGTATTGGGTGATAATGGGGAGGGGGCATTATATGGAGTATAATATGTACTTGTGTACATGATGGAAGCCAATAATTGAATTGGCATAGACCACGTGCTCAAGGAAAATTTAAGGAGGGAAGAGAGACCACATCCAGTGGGGGAGAAAATCAGGAAAGACTTCATGGAGAAGGCAATACCCGGGCTGGGCCTTAATAGGAAGTTGAGAGACTTTGGTTTAATCTGTGAAATTAGATAATGATACATCACTGAAATCTAGTTTTTCTGCAACTCATTTTGAACAGGAGTCAAGCACTCTGGGCCAGGAGGCTGAGAACTGCGAATTTTCAATATCTGCAAGACTCATCACTTCTTGGTTGGCAATAGAGCTCTGCTATGTGCCACCCTCCTGGGTAAAGTGAAGGGCGTATGGTGCAATGAGAAATTTAAGGAGGTAGAAGAGTAAACTTTCTTCATTGATACAGATTCACCACTGCTAGGGAGCTGTTCTGACTTCCAAAGGTGACTCAGACTCAGGTGAATCTCTAGGCTTTGGGAAATATGACTGAACCTCATTGTTCATCTACCTTGGGGACTTTCCTGACACAGGTGTTTTCCCTGTAGGAATACAAAGCTCTGGGAAAGTGGCCAGGGGTAGGGTGTGTGTGTGTGTGTGTGTGTGTGCGCGCGCATGTGTGCGTGTGTCCTTTTCTTGCCCAGATGTCTTGGTTGCTGGCTACATTTGTAACCTGTCCACAATGGATAAGGATCAGTTTTTCAGTCTTCTGGTATTATTCCATGATTCTAAAGACTTTTAAAAATATTTATTTTATTTTTAATTTGTTTAATAAAGCAAGCATTTCCATAATATAGCATAATAAAAAAGATGTTTGCACATGAAACTGTAAAACTATTATATACAACTTGCTATTTCTTTTAAGTATATAATAAAGTTTGCATGTAATTTTTTTCCTTTTTTTTTCCTTTCCCCTGCCTCCTTGCCCTAGAGAAGGCTACCATCACATGCACACACACACACACACACACACACACACACACAAAATCATTCTATATGTACTTCTATTTATGTATTTATCTATGCTCTGGGTGCAGAGTGTCTTCCTTCATTCATATGTGCTTTTTAGTTAATTTCAGTATTTATAATAGAAAGAATAATTTGTTCAAAGTCATTCTTAAAACAATATTACTGTTACTGTATAGAATGTTCTCTTGTTCTGCTCATTTTGCTCTTCATTATTTTGTGGAAGTCTATCCATGTTTTTCTAGGATCACTGAGCTCCTCATTTCTATAGCACAGTAGTATTCCACCACATGGAAGGAGTTTTGATATAGTCTAACATGGCATCGATCTGAAACCCTGCTCCTTAAACTTTAGGGCTGGTTGAAGAGCTTCAGATACAATATAGCAGCCATTTCTTCAGTAGTATTGGGGCTACTTCCTTCATTTCTTGATGTCTCTACAAGCCAGAAACTCGAATGGTGATGGATGACCTACAGGGGGCTTTGGTCAGCTCATGATTAATTTCGAAAGTGAAGGCTTGGCAGAAAACCCTGCTTGCAGGCTGCACTTCAGGCCCCAGCTACTAGCTCCTGTCACTAAATTTCAAATGAATGCTGGCTTCACCTTTACTTTCTCCTTGATCTTGGAAAGGTAACAGGCCCCTACTTTGTAGTCATAAGATTATTTTTCCCCAGTTAACTTATTTTCAAAGTATCATTAAGGAATGGTCATCAAAAAGTAGAACAAAGGAAGAGACATAATTGGTTACATGCATGCACCCACAAACACACTCTGTAGGTTCACTTATTAAACTTAAAACTTGTTCACTGGACATTTCAATATAACACTTAAAGGATTAAGGATTTTTCTATTCAGAGGGGAGACACTTGGATGTGATTGGGAGGTGAAGGGTGATGATTTTAAATGGAACTACTGTGACCCTATCACATTTAACTCTTGTCAAGAGTCAAATGAATTTGGCAACTTCCTTGAATTAAACCCTAGACTATGATGTGCTATGTCTTTCACCTACCCATCATGACTTTGGGTTAGAATTGTCAATTTTCTTCAGAATGCTCTAGAAGTAAAATATTCTCCCAATGACATAGAGAGTGTCTTTCCTACTGAATTCAATGTGATTCTGAGAGAAAAAGGAACAATGCAAAAGAGAGAAAAATTGAGAGAACCATAGGAATGCAGGAGATTTTCTTACTTTGAAAAGAAAAGGAAAAAGAGAACAGTTGGGACTTGATTCAACAGCTAAAGAGCAGATCTGTCACCAATCTCTCAGATAGTGGCATTCTGCCAGGACAGTTTAATGTATGGTGGGTTTCCCTAGAGTTGCATATGTTAATGGGGGTACCACAGTCATGAAGGCGTGACTCACAGATATTAAAGTCTGGTTATGGCTGATGGACACTTTCTCTGACAAGAACAAATCTTTTTAACTTCACTGTCACCCCCTTATTGAACATGTTTGTCCGTTTAGTCAAAAACTGATTAAATATAACACACTACACCAATTTCAATACTTCCAATGATCCATGATTTCACTAGGATGGGTAATCCTATGCCAACACAGATGTCAATCCTGCCATACGTTAGGAGATGATTTTATGAATTGCAAGGGTCAAAATAATTTGGCATCTGGGTGAGTGCTGAATGGAGAGTCCATAAGCAATCTTATTCTCAAAGCGTTTACAACAAGGCAGGGCCAATCAAAGCTTTCGGCATGGCCAGCATTAACACACACACACACACACACACACACACACACACACACACACACACACACATACACATACACACATCCCCCAAAACCACTTGGACAGAGGTGAGCCAGATAATAGAACAGTTATGTAAATTCATAATTTGTTAAATGATTGGTCCCTGAGAATAATCATTAATTGACAAATGCAAGTATTAAAGGCTTCTCTTAGAGATAGCCCTAAAGATTTTTTGAATAGTTTGTCAATGACATGGATAAACCTAGATACTATAGCTATCAAATTTTCAAATGACGCCAATCTTGAGGACAAGGAGCATGCCTTTCTGCATTTCCCAATTGCATGCATTATAATGTTTGATATATAGCAAGTATTGAATTGGTTGAATGATTGCAGGCATAACTACAGCTCAAAGAGGATTCTGCTCTTTAGTTTCACTTTTATTCCTCACATTGGCTTCCCCAGCATCTTTGGTATTGCAACACTTACCACCCTCTATTTCTATCATCCAACAGTAGACAGCTATGACCCATGACTTGAGGTTCATCTTTGTCACAGGAAAATTTTCAGGGTATAAGTTTCACATTTTAGCATGATATTCTGCTCATGAAGACATTTACCATACTTTTTCACACAAAATGGGCCCAGGAGTCCCTAGATGGCAAAGACTAGTCCCAATGACTACATTAGTAATATTAGTTATTATTGATTATCTTACAGTATACAATACATATATTCTCCTTCAATTTCTTTTCTTATTCTAATTTGTGATTTGTATATCTGTTGAGAAGAAACTTGGTGTGATGGAAAAAAAACATTTGACTTGGAGTCAGAAAACCTGGATTTGGGTCCTTGCTCTAATGTCATCATCAGCATCATCATCATCATCATCATCATCATCATCATCATTATCATCATCCTTTTCCTCATCCTCGTCATCATCACATTTAAATAACACTTTCAAGTTTACAAAAGGCCATAAATGTTATCTCATTTGATCCTTACAATAATCCTATGAGGTAGGTGTAATTATCTTCCCTATTTTATAGTTAGGGAAACTGAGACAGGTTAAGTGACTTTCTTCTAGATTCATGGTGTCAAACTCAAATAGAAAAAGAGTCTACCAAATTGTACAAAAGAATCCCTGAGAACTTCATATTGGATTAATTTTAGAATGTAATATGATCTATGTTTTATTGCATTTTCATTTATTTTGTTAAATATTTCCAATTTACATTTTTATCTGGTTTAAGTCATGCTCAAGAGTGTTGTGGCCACATGTTTAATACCTCTACCTTAGACAGACATAACGTGTGATTTTAATCATTCTTTTTCTCTGGGTCAATACATCTTGTCTAGCGTCTCTGCTACAGTAAACTTCATCATCCTACAAGAAGGCAGTATGGTACTGGCTCTTTGAAACCAACCTAGGTTCAAATCCTGCCACAGAAGCTTCCTATGTAGCGTTGGGCAGTCTCTTTTCCTCTCTGGGCCTCACTAAATGGAGGGGTTGGACTAGATGACCCCTGTGCTTCCTGCCACATTTAGAACTATCTTTTTATGTCCTCAACTGTGACCTTGTCTTGTCAGTTATGACAACATTAAAGCAAATGTTTAAGAAACTGTGCTTAACAAGACCAGTTCTGAGGCTCAGAGTTACTAAAAAGGAAGAAAATCAATGCTTATTAGACATTTGTTTCTGGTTATATAAATGATAGCATATTCATATCTTGTTCTATTTCCCAATAGCATCTTGACTCAAATTCCCATGCTTTAACCATTTCCTTCCATACCATTAGACAGTATACTAACTAGGTAGCAGAATTTCAGGATATCTTTGAGTATTGATAATAAAATTTTCTATCAGTTATAAAATTTGTTAATATAGACTAGTATGTGATATCAGTATCATGGACCAGCACTTCTTAAACTGGGGTCTATGAATTTGTTCTTCTTTTCTTTTCTTTCTTTTTTTAAACATTTTGTTTATTAATACATTGTTATTGGGTTTATGAACCGATCCAACCATTCCAGAGAGCAATGTGGAACTATGCCCAAAGGACTATAAAACGAAATATACCCTTTGACCCAGCAATACCAATACTAGGTATGTATCCCAAAGAGATTTAAAAAAAAAGAGAGACCTCTTTGTATAAACATATTTATAGCAGCTCTTTCTGTGGTGGCAAAGGATTAGAAATTGAGGGGAAATTCAATTGGGAAATAGATGAACACGTTGTGGTAAATGATTGAAATGTAATACCACTGTGCTGTGAGAAATGACAAGCAGGATGATTTCAGAAAAACCTGGAAAAACTTACATGAACTGATGCAAAGTGAAGTGATTAGGACCAGGGGAACATTATACACAGTAACAGCAATACTATGTGAGGATTAACTGTGAACGACTTAGCTATTCTCAGCAATACAATGATCCAAGACAATTAGAAAGAACTGACAGTGAAAAATGTTATCTAATTCCAGAGAAAGAACTGATGGAATTTGAATGCTGATTGTAGCATACTATTTTTCACTATTTTATGTTTATTTTTTGGTCTGTGTTTTCTTGACATGACTAATATAGAAATGATTTTCATCATTGCTCATGTAAAACTTGTATAACACTGCTTACCATCTCAGGGAAGTGGGAGGGGAAGGAAGATGGGAGAGAATTTAAAACTTAAAATTAAAAATAAATATGTTAAAATTGCTTTTGCACACAATTGGGAAAAATAACATATCATCAAAACATTTTGTTAGCTATTTCAATGTAATTAGTTTTCTTCTTAATTCTTATATATTTTGCTTTGTGCATTTAAAAACATTATTTGGAGAATGGATCCTTAGGGTCCCAAGGCAGCCAAAGGGGGCCATTGCACAGAAAATGTGAAGTACTGCCTTGGACTTATTGAGTCCTGTGCAGTTTTTAGAAGATAATCCCTGGCTTTTTTATGTCTGCTTGCTTCCAGAGTACAGTTTATCAGTACACTAAAGCTTCCAGGTGATAGTCTCAAGGTCTTTGGATAGTTTTTTTTGAGTTGGAAGAGTTCCCAGGGGACCTAATGCACTATCTGTGTCTCATCAGATTTCTGAATCTTGCTGCACCCTCACTCATGAGCTGGCCATGGATGGAGGATGGATTTCAGGAGGCTATCCAAGTAACTGTTGTATGAGGGTAAAGTACTACCTTAACAAGCTAAGGAGAAGAAACAGGAAAAAGAAACATTATGGCAGAACAGGAAGATGTGGGTACTAATCCCACTTCTGACACTTTCTAGCTGTGTGACTTTAGGCAAGTCACCTCAGTTCTCTAAGATTCAGTTTCTTTATTTGTAAAATGAAGGAAAAAAGTAAATGGGATAATGTTTGCAAAGTACTTTGCCATACTAAAGTGCTATATAAATATATATATATTTAAATTTAAATTAAATATGTATTTATTAAATATACTTACATATATCTAACATATATTATATATAATATAGAAATATTATATAATATATTATACAAATTATATATTTATATATAATATATATTAAATATATATAAATTATATATATGTGTGTGGGTATATATATATATATGCATATATAAAACAGGACCTATTATTATTACCAGGCAGCAGTTATTCCAAGATTTAGATTGAGCTCAAAGCCAAGAATTATACTGCCTGTGTTAAAACAATACCACAAACGTTTATTCATGCTGACAAGCAATGAGGCCGAGGGGTGTAGAGTTGACAAGTGAATATGGGTCACCTGTGTTTCATAATGTATCTTAACTGCAAGTGCCAAGTCACTATTAGATGGATGTCACACACAAGTATTGCTAATATCAGTGTGGTAGTGGGGGACATCAGGATTCTGAATTTGTGTTTGTACGCTAGAAGCTGGTAAACCAAGCCTATGTTGGGTGGAATAAGCATTTAATTCTACACTAACAATTAATTTAAATATATATAAATAAACATGATAGCAGCAGTAAGTCAAACTAGCAATGCTGGCATGTGACAGTCAGAGGAGGAATTATTTCTTTTGAATTAAGAGCCAACAAGAACAAGAAATGTTTAGTGTGATGGATAGCAAATGTATCTTTTGGAACAGTTCAAAATGTAATATTGTGGAAGGGACATTCTTTTAAGCTATGCTATTCATCCAAGTTCCTGTGATGAAAAAATAGTATTTACCAGCAATACCAATAATGAGAGTAAATACTATTATGAGTATTCAGGTAAATATTGAGTAACCTCTGAAGGAAATTATTGGATGGCCAGAGATAATTCCTAAGAAAGTAGATGAGGGAGGGAGAAAGGAATAAGAAAAGAGAAGTTAAAAGGCCAAATAGTGGCCTGAACCAGGCACATAAGAAGTGATTACAACAAGACAGAATAAGACCTGTGAGCAAAACTGTACTGCAAATAAGAATCTAATAAAATTTCTGGGTTAATCTGATCTCTTTTACAGGTATGGGAATTCTATGTTGGTTTCCATGTTTTCTTGGGGACTGGCAGTGTAGGGATTGGGGATGGGCAAAGGCAGTATATCACCATAGTGATTATCTAAACTTCTTGGAACAGATGAAATTCAAGATTTTAAAATGAATAAAAGTCATTTGTCTTAATAATCCATTTTTGATTTTCAAATGATAAAGAGAAAAAAAACCAAGTGTCTAAGGCAACATCATCAGGATGACCCCCTCATAATGGGAGAAGAAGGTTTGAAAGGAAAAAAATATGATAATGACTGAAAACATATATATAAGCCTGGTTTCCAGGGAAATATGTTTAGATTCATAGAATCTTATTGTTGTTAAAGACACTGTAGATCATTGGGCCAACCTTGAACTCCATGTAGGAAATACTTTTTATTGCATTCCTGACAAGGATGTTAAAAGCCATTGTGCTCATGCATTTTCATATGTGGCAATAGGGGAATGTGGCACCAGCCCTGATTACTGAGGCATTTGTAAGTGTCAGCCTTTGACAGAGCAATAGGTTGCTGCAAAGGGGCTTCTTTTTCTGGCAAGATGATTAATGCAATATGAGTTTGTGATCAATGTGATTTTTGAAATACAATGCTTGATGTTGGAGTTATAAGTGATAGAACCCTAAAATGGAATCTCTTAGGCTAAGTGGTCCTAATAACCATCAATATGTAAGCAATAGGAGACAGCCTGTACTTTTCCTCTCTCCTGACTCATTCAGAGACTGTGAAAAACCCTGACTCCTTCAATTGTGTGCTGATGTGCACTCCCAGATTCCCCAAGTGCCAACTTGAACCCTCACCACATTTCTGGTCTTAACTAATATTGATAAATTATCCTGAGGAATCTCCCCACTACATTTGGTCAGATAAAAAATGCCCCTTCTTGATAATCTTTCCCAATCAAGTCCACCTTTAAGGTTTAAGATTTTTCTGTTCACACTCCACTCTGAGAATGGATTCACATTCATACCTTACCACTGACAAGTCTCCATTGTGTGAGTGATCCTGGTCCTGTGTGAGTGAGAAAGTTTCTAAGCCAAAATTCTGCCACTGAAATTCTGATAAAACCAAACCTAGTTGCAACTTTCTCTCTTGGATAGATGTTTCTGGGCATTTAAGATATTGAGAAGAGGTCCAAGAATAAACTGCAGCTTTTTCCCAAATCTGACTTGTGGCATAAACCTGAAACATATTCAGTGTTACTTATTAACGTACACATACATACACACATCTATCTATATTTTCGTTGTTGTCGTTCAGGCATTTTAGTCATGTCCAGCTCTTTGTGATCCCATTTGGGGTTTTCTTGGCAAATATACTGAAGCGGTTTGCCATTTCCTTTTCCAGATCATTTTACAAAAGAGGAAACTGAGGCAAATGGGATTAAGTGACTTGTCCAGGGTCACACAGATAGTAAGTATCTGAGGACAGATTTAAACTCAAGAAGATGAGTTTTCCTGACTTCAGGCCTGACACTCTATCTACTACATCACCTACCTGCCCTCTCTCTCTCTCTCTCTCTCTCTCTCTCTCTCTCTCTCTCTCTCTCATCACTCATATCTCTATCAACCCATCTAGCTATAATTTTCAAAGGTATCTGTTTTTACAGGTGCAACCTATATTCACAGCTGGCCTAAATTTGGAATGTTAAGGATTATTCTCCAATTAGTGAAGATATTTCCAGTAATAATTGCATATTCATGTTGAACTATAATTTATCTGAATCAGTCCATGCATTCCTGTGATTTGTGGAATAATACTATCTTTTAAGGAATTATGCTTGTGAACACTTGTGCATATTTGAGTTGTTATAAGTCAAATGCAAATGATTCTGAGGGTTAGGGGTGTTTTTTTTTGGGAGGGGGACAGGTGGAGATTGTTGGGAAGAAGAGTTGGAGATTTCTTCACCTCAAATTAGGATCCAGTGTCTCCTTAAAAACCTCCAGAGAATCTCTCACAAGGCATTGAATTTGCCTTTCTTTTCCCCAAAGCTCTGTTGACAAGCTCTTTGCTCTATCTAGACAACACTAAGAAACAACAGCATGTCTAGAAGGTTGAATGTAAATATCAGTTTTGGAAATTAAATATTTTAAATGCATGGGGTGGCTGACTGAAGCTCTCCCTTAATTCTTTTGAATTTTAGAGATAAAAAGAGAAAATCCTTTTGGAAAGGATTGTTTTCTAAATGAAACTGTCATCTGCTAATTTATCCATTCTTTAAACCTAGATTTTCACATATCATTTGAAGAGAAAAATGCATATTTCAAAAAAGCTTCTCTTACGCTGTGTTGTTCTGATTGAAGAGAAAAAAAAAAGTGATTTCTTTTTCCTACAAAGGAAACTATATTGTTTTCAGCCTATTTGATGACAGAATATTTTGTAGGTGGTCCACACTTGAGCTGCTTTTTACATTTGAACGTAGACAATTGCTTTATATGATTGAATGTCAACTTATGTAAAAAGCCTCCAAATGGAAAGAAAAGAAAATGGCTTTTGCCACACACACAACACCTGTAATGTAGAGATAGAAAAAGGAAAGAAAAGCAAACTGTAGGGGACATATGTAGACTAAGTCAATGCCATTAGTATCCAGAGTCATCAGGAACCCCAACTGGACTGAATTCTCCTTTCTTATTGAAATCCAGAAGGAATGAAGGCTTCAGTTCATCTGAATGCTTACTACATCATTCCAGGCACTGTGGTTGTACCAGACTGATACGTCTACTCCCATGTTAATTATGTTAATGTTGTTAGTGAGCTTTTTTATTGCTCTTCCTGGCTGCTTAGCCTGTCTAAAGGGCTCTCCCCCTTGATACAACATTGTTTACATGTTCCTACCTTTTGTATTTATGTAGTGAGTGTCACTGAATCATCTATGAGCTTTAAGTGATTATTACTCGGATTCTCACAGGAAGCCAATGTTTAAACATAGCTCTTCATTAAGCAAATGCAATTTAAGAAAAACAAATCATTCCCTTCATGCCCTTTGTCATTTTTTATATTCTTATCTGGTAGCCTTAGACCAGGAGGTCTCTTTGTGTGTCATAGCCTCCTTTGGGAGCCTGGTGAAGCCTATGAACCCCTTCTCCAAATAATGGTTTATTTCTTACATTTATAACTGAATGAAATATGAAATTTTGATTAGAAGTTAGTGAAAATAAAGATGTCATTTCCCCCCAATCAGAGTTCAAAATGCCCTGAAATCTATCCAGGGACCCTCTATTTCCCTAGACCTGGAGTCCTTAAACTCTTTTGGTGTGTCATGGCTCCTCTCCCCCTCCTTTGGTAGGCCAGTGAAGCCTTTATATCCTTTCTCAGAATAATTTTTAATGCATAAAATATAATACATAGTATTACAAGCAAACCAAATATATTGAAATAGAGTTCTTAAAATATTTAACAATAAGACAAGCTCATGGACACAATTAGGATTTACCCTAGATAATAGGTAAAACCAACCAAAGAAACAAACAATCCACTGAACAATATGCCTTCCTACCACAAAGGTTGCCATGCCATCCTAAAATAGGTCTCTCTCTCTCTTGGTCTCTCTCTCTCTCTCTCTCTCTCTCTCTCTCTCTCTCTCTCTCTCTCTCTCCCTCTCTCTCTCTCTCTCTCTCCCTCTCTCTCTCTCTCTCTCTCTCTTGGTCTGTCTGTCTGTCTGTCTCTCTCTCTCTCTCTCTCTCTCTCTCTCTCTCTCTCTCTCTCTCTCTCTCTCTCTCGGTCTCTCTCTCTGTCTCTCTCTCTCCTCTCTCTCTCTCTCTCTCTCTCTCTCTCTCTCTCTCTCTCTCTCTCTGTCTCTCCCTCTCTCTCTCTCTGTCTCTCTCTCTCTCTCTCTTGGTCTGTCTCTCTCTCTCTCTCTCTCTTGGTCTCTCTCTCGGTCTCTCTCTCTCTCTCTCTCTCTCTCTCTCTCTCTCTCTCGGTCTCTCTCTCTTGGTCTCTCCCTCTCTCTCTCTCTGTCTCTCTCTCTCTCTTTCTCTCCATTTCTTGATAATATTCACTCTCTTTAATTGTATTTAAGGGCTAAATTTCGCTGGCTAGCTGGTTGTAGTTTGACAACTCTTAGACTAGACAATCACCAAAACAATCAATCAAACCCTGAACAGGAATGTTTTCCCATTTCTGGGGTATAAATAAATGAAAATTTAACAGTAAGATTGAGCTGATATAAACCAACCCCAACACAACCCTGCAGCAGTGGAAAGTTTGGCATCACTGAAAGTAGGATCAGGTTCCTAAATGAGATCCATCCCACTCTGCCATTCAATTTTTGAGCCCTTCTTGCTCTCCATACATAGTACTAGTCCAAGTTATGTTGGAAAAGTTATACTGCAGCTGGTATCAAAACATTGGCTCAATGGACCATTCCCCTCCTCTTCCCCAATGACACATTGTAGTCTGGACAGTATAAGTTTTTCATTTACTTCCTCTTCCCCCCATATATGGATCATTAGGACAATATCTATTGAATTACTATTGATCTCATTGAGAGGGTACTGAGTAGGACTTCTATGGGGAAGGCTGGGCCTGTGATTTCATAGGTATGAGGAACCTCCAATAAGTTAACATTCTCTACTACAGCAGGCGAGCATTTTCTCTGCAACCTAAAGACCTAAAGAGTTATCTAAAGCATTGAAATGTTAAATGATTTGGCCAGGGTTACACAGTCTAGTTGGGCCTTGAACCTAGGTCTTCCTGACCTTAAGGCTAGCTATCTATCCATTATGCTTCATTGCCTCTTGGAGCAGACTTTTTAATAGCTTTATAAACATTAGTCAGATTAATGGGTTTAAGTTAATATAGCCTGCCTTTCTCTCTCTCTCTCTCTCTCTCTCTCTCTCTCTCTCTCTCTCTCTCTCTCTCTCTCTCTCTCTCTCTCTCATTAGCTTGATTCTTTCCTTTTCCTCTCCCTTTTGGATTTTTTCCTACAGAATTACTCATGTCAGGAAGCTCTCACAGATTTTATGCTAGAAGGTACTTCAGAGGTCATTTCATCCAACCCTTTCATTTTACAGAAGAGAAAATAGAAGCGAGTTTAAGAGATCTGCCCCAGGTCCCACGGGAAGTATCTGAGGATCCCAAGTGCTCTGTCTTTAGAGCCAGTGTGTCTACCACTGTGTTACAGTATTTGCCCAGTAGAATACTTTTATTCCAGGCACACCCACTGGAATTCTACTAAACCTTGTACCCTAGTCATACTATCAACTGGGTTTATATTCTGGGGTAGAATAAAGTAGAACTGGCATCTTGAAAAACTACTCTGCTGCGGGGGAGTGAGGCTGGCATGTGGGAATGTGGGATAAGCAAAGATGGATAGCATGCAAAGAGGGAGCACTGAGCATAATGGGGACATGTGTGGGAGGGGAGAGAATCAGGCTCACTATGTATATGCCTTCCTTGTGTTTACATGTATAAAATGTATCTAATTACTATGTCAAATCTAATCTCAGTGACTCAGCTAGGCTTTGGCTGAAAGACCACTAGGGAGATGAAATTTCTAAAAAGCATAATATGCACTTTAGGAGTAACATAAAAAACAGCCAATAATTCAAACAGTGAGGGTCAAGTTTCCACCATTGCTAAATGGGTGTAGATAACATGCTGTACTGGCTGACAGCACTCTACTGTGAATTTTGAAAATAGAACATCTCTGTGCTTCAACATTTCACTTTAAGCAGCCTGTGTAGAGCTCAGCCATGCTGGGATTTCAGTACTTATTTGGAGAGAGATTGTTTTGTTCATTGTATTTATATCCCTAGTGCCTAGCATAGTACCTGGAACATAGTAGACACAAAACAAATACTTGTTCATTGACTGATTGAAACACAATGAGAGTCTCAGGTGCAGAGAGCATTTTTTTTTATCACTGGATTTAAGTACTCACTCTCTGAAGAGGATATAGAAAAATGAGAAACCAGAGACTTTCGAAGAGCAAAAACTCAACGACATTGGTCTGGCCTATTCTAGTAACAGCAGCAATTCTGGCAAAACTGTACCAATTTGCCAAGTTCAACTGTAGCGAGTTCATGTTGTCATATCTTTCGCAATCTTTGATATCCCCTTGTTGCATCAGCTTTTTGCATTATAGAACTTTACTATTATCATTTTGTCTGTGCCCAGTTTCTCTGGTATTCTGCAAGTGAAGGTAAACATGTTTCCCTTAGTTCAATTTTACCAACAATCCACTGGTTTAAACGTAAAATTCTGACCTTGCCCTTAATTAATCACCAAGTTCATATTTTCCTCTTAATAGATTTTGCTTGTTTAAATAATCATGGGGATGCCCTCTATTGGTTTATAATTTGGTAGATAATAACACAATAGGACAGAGTACCTGGTAATGCTCATTGATCATCAGGAATGGGGGAATAGAAGGAGGGAAGATGGTTCTCTCTCTCTCTCTCTCTCTCTCTCTCTCTCTCTCTCTCTCTCTCTCTCTCTATGTATCTCTGACTCTCTCTTTCCCTCTCTGTCTCTCTTTCTGTCTCCTTCTCTGTCTTTCTGTCTCTGTCTCTGTCTTTCTCTCTGTATCTGTCTCTCTGTCTCTTTTAGTCATTACCACAGATAAAATCTTCATCTTACATATCAATTACCTAAAATTGCCCAACGTGGAAAGCCTGGATTCAATATAAAATGTACTTTTAATTAAAGTTATCATTATGGCCAATAAGTCTCTACTAGGCACTCACTACTAGAATGGCGTTAATGCCCATTACCAAAGAACTAAGAACAGAAGGAAAACTATATTACGAAATTATTAAAACTCAGAAATACAGCTAGGCAACCAATGAGTCAATGAACATTTATTAAACACCTACTATGTTCTAGATATTGTGTTACAAACTAAGAATACCAGTACAAACAATGAAATTATCAATGAACTCAAATGGATACATGTAGATAAATATACCAAAAACAGTTCTACAGAGTTATGGGCAATCACTTATAAAACCTACAGCAGCTGTAAGTATGTGGGACAGGACAGAAGTTAGCTATTCAAAACATACATCACATGCCCCCTGGTTACTTATAGTCTCACAAATCTTCAAGGGCATTGTAACAATAAACAACTTTATTTAAAAAAAAAACAACTGTAATAAATTCTTAGTTCAGATATTATATATTTTGAACAGTGAAATATAAGGCTTATTATAGTCATTCATTGCTATGGCATCATAGCTATAGTAATTATTCAGTCATTAATCAGTTGGTAACAAGTGTGAATTCTCTAAGTCACTCTTTTGAGTCACTTTCAGTTTTTTCTACTTTTCTATTTTTTTCTCTATTCTTTTTCTATTTCATTTGGAGCTGAATTTTTTTTTTAAATACTAATCCTGAGTCTAGAGCAAAGGTATCAAACACCAACCAGGTTAAAATATAATTGGGAAATATTTAACAAAATAAATAAAAATACAATAGAATCTAGATAACACCAATACGTGGCTTTCTAAGTCAATATGCCCATGCAGAGTTCCTTATGTATCTGCTTCCATTTGGTTTGAAACCAACTGTCTAGAGATCAGGACTCAAATCTTGACTCTATTTGTATGACCTTGGGCAAGTCACTATGAGCTACAGTGCATTAAATGACATCTAAGAGCCTTCCAGCTATGATCTTATGAACCTTGAAGAATAGGAAAAGAAAGTGATAATCTAATTAGTAATTACTCATACTTAGGAAAAATAAATAATTTTCTGTTTTTTTTTTAATGTTTTGACAAATCTCACTCAGTTCTTATAAGGTAGATACCATTTTAAAAACTTTAAATTTTTTAAAATAATTTTTCTCTAATAAGAAACACTGAGTTTTCAATGAAAGAACATTCAAGAAGTCATACATAGTATATTCGTTTCAGTCCTAACTGAAGCACTCTATAAGGTGTGATACCCAAATGTTGGCAGAGGTGGTATCGTATCAAATTCATACTAACGTACTTTATACTCTAAGAGTGAATTGGAACTCAATCTTTCAAACTTGACAAACATAATACTTTCAGACACACAGGTTGACTCTCAAAATGTCCTCAAGGCAATGTGGTTTAGGGATAAGAACACTGGATTTGAAATAAGAAAACTTGTGTTCAAGACCTGGTTCTAGTACTTAAGAGTCTAGTGGTCTTAAACAAGCCACTTGCAAAATGGGAATAATAGCAAAGAATAGAATGAAGATTGCATATAAAACTGTAAACTTCTGTTATGTTATTTTTAAAAGTGTATGTTAAATTTGACACAATAGTAACAAAATTGTCTTGTTTTTCTATGTTCCCTTTCAAACTTCCTTAGGCTCATTTCTGTGTAATTTTTTTTAATAGTTCATTGACTCTCTTTTCTTTCTTCTTTTTTTTTGTGTGTGTATTTCTAGTCATCCCTCTTCCCTTTCCTCTTTTCAATAAAAGTCCTTCCTTTTAAAAAGCAAACATTGTCAAGTAAGACATATCCACACATTTGTCTTCTTGGCCAAAAATCTAAGTCTCATTTTGTATCTCTAGTCCACCATGTCTCTGACAAGAAGTATGAAGCAAGCTTCATCATCAGTTTTCTGTAGTCATGGTTGGCCATCATATTTAGCAGAATTCTTAATTTATTCAGTGATGTCTTCCCTTACATTATTTTAGTTACTGCATTTAGTCATTGCAGTTGTTTTCCTGGTTCTGCTAACTTCACTCTGCATAAGTTCATACAAGTCTTTTTGTGTTTCTCTGAATCCCTTTTGCCATTTCTTAACTACAGTCATACACCACAATTAATTCATCAACTTCCAAACTGATGGACATCCACTATGTTTCCAGTTCATTGCTATAGTAAAAAGTGTTGGTATAAATATTTTTATACACATTGGTCCTTTCCCTCAGTATTTGACCTTTTTGAAGAGTGGTATCACTGAATAAAATATTTTGCACAGTTAACTCAAGTGTTTTCCATATTGGGCCAATTCACAGCTTCACCAACAGTGCATTCATGTAACTACATTCCCACAATCCCTGTGAAAAATTGTAATTTCCCTTTTCCAGGTTATCTTCGCCAATATGATGAGTCAGAGGTGGAACCTCACAGCTTTTTTCATTCCTATTTTTCTTATTATTAGTGACTTTGAATCTTCTATATAGCTGTTAGCTTGAACTTCTTTTGAAAATAACCTGTTCATATCCTTTGATTATTACCTGTTGTGAATGGCCGTATTATATATTTGCTCCAATTTCCTATATACATTCAATATCATAACTTTATCAGAAAAAATGTTGCAATATTTTTCTCAGTTCGGATTGTTTTTCTTTCGTTCCCAATTGCAATAAATTTGTGGCAAACCTTTGCAATTTTATGTAACCAAATTTGTGCATGTTATTTTTTATAATAAACTTTGATTGATCAAGAACTTCCCCTTGACTCATAGTTACAAAACTTTGCTTTTCTAATTTGTTTATGACATTGCCTTTCCCATTTAGGCTATGTAATATTTATTGCAATATATTGCGTGAGATGCTGATCTAAACTTAATTTCTGCCAAATTGCTTTTCAGAACATTGTGGTACTATTTGCAATGGATTCTGGTTTTGTTCCACTGATCTGAACTAACTCTACCGATCAGCTTTTTAATTGTTTTTGATGGTTGCAAGTAAAACCTCTGATTACTAATTTTACTGTATTTTGAGATCTGCTAATTGTAGTGTCCCCTTCCTCCCAGCATTGTTTTCACTAAAACATTCTGCTTCATTTGAGATTTATACTAATCCTGTGAGATCATGTGATAATTTCCCCCCTCCTTTTCTTTTTTTTAATAAGGAAACTGGACTCCTAGAGGTCAACTATTGCCAATGGTTACATAGTAAGTGTTTCAGGGCAAACTTGAACCCAGTTCTTTCTGACTCCAACTTTAGCTTTCTATCTATGTTGCCATACTGTCTCACCTGCTATTTACTTAGTTATCAGAGCAGTGGAGGAAAAAAAAAATTCCAGGAGTCCTTGAATCCTCTACCTCCACATAGGCTCTGCTGATGAGAAGCTGAAATAGACAAAGGATTTCCTCTTATGCCTAGAACTAAGTGTGAAACCTTTAAAATAGGAACACAAATGGTTAGCTATTCCATCCTCCCATTTTACTCTGAAAACAATTTGACTTCATTTTTTTTTTTATTTGAATAAGAAACTGTTGTCCTAAGTGCAAAACAACATTTAGGACAAATCTAGTGTTAGCCTACGAAACTCCTGTAAATTAAAAAAATATATTAAAGATTGATTATGCAGACCAGGATTCTTGTTTGAAAGACCTGAGATAACTGAACGTGATTTTTCATCTAACTCAGGGGATTTTCAGTGACTTGCTTTTGCATAAACTCAGACTATAAAGCTGGAATTTCATCACACATACAGAGGCATGGGAAGAAGTGAGATCTTTAAAAAAATTTGTATTTTACTCTTGCCACAGTGCTCATGAAAAAAAAAACTGGTCACATACTGTGTCACCTTTGAAGTTATCAAAGTTGGTGATATGTGAACATGGGACAACTTTGATTTTTTTAAGCAATACATCTGCAGAGAAATGAGCTAGGAAGAAGGGCAATTTCAGTGGAATTATTCAAAAGAATGGAAGTTAGAAGCAATGATGTTTACTTCCCAGGATATTTGTTGCTTTACTTTTATAATTAAAATTTCCATGGTTTATGAGTTTAATTAATAAGTCATAATGAGGAAGTTTGCAAATAAAGTCTAATTAGCACATAGAAAGATACTGCAAAATAATACCACCTGGTGCTTGAATAAATCAGATTCTTCTAGTATCTAAGCTACTCCTTGCTACCAAGAAAAGCTTCTTGAAAATAACATTCCTTTTTTTTCTTTAAGGTGCTAGAGTAATGCAGTATAGTTTGGTGGGAAAAGTACTGAATGCCTGTTGGAAGACTTATATTCTACTTCTGATTACCTGCCATGACCCCCACAAAGGTCTTAGGCTCTTTGATAACTCAGTTTCCCAGTCAATAAGCATTTATCTCATAATTACGATAGAATTGGGAGGGACCTTGGAAGAAGCCTAGTCTAATATTTCATCTAATAATTAATTATTTCCTTTTTGGATGGTTATGGAGCCCCTTACTGCAAGACCACTTCTTCTTAAGAGGAGTTTGCAGCTTCTCCATTCTGTTGTTGGACAACTCTAACCTTTAGAAAGTTCTTATTTATACAGGTCAAAATTTAGTTACACATAATTTCACAAATATTAATGACCCACTAGAACAATATGTTATAGTTGCTGCTGGGGACAAAAGGATGAAGAAATCAAGCAAGCATTTATTAAGCACCTACTACCTGCCGGTATTGCACTAGGCATCGGAGATACAAAGACCAAAGTGACATAGTCCCTTCTCTCTAGGAGTTTACATTTAAATGGGAGAGAAAACATGCACATCTATAGGTAGATATATACATAGGAAGAGGAAGAAGGTAGTGCAGGAAGGGGAAATTCTAGTATTTGGAGCAATCAAGAAAGGCCCATGGAGAAGGAGGCATCTGAGCTGAGTTTTTAAGGAAACACAGAATTTCAAAAGTCAGGGCCAAGGACCTTTCAGGCTTGGGGGATAGTCAGTGTAGAGGCACAGAGATGGGTTGGAGTTGGACCGAGTGAGATAGATCAAAGGTCTTGGTCTTCAAATAATCTCAGAAGTCATCTACTCAAACATGTTCATCTTGTAGATGAAGAAAACTATGCCTAAGGAGCTTTAGTGACTTGTTCGAGTTACCTAGGTAGAAGGTATCAGAGGAGATTTAAACCCAGAGGCAGCATTCTTGGGAGATGGAATATGAAGCCTGAGGAACAGTTAAATAGGCCAGTGAAGCTAGACTATAGAGTGTATGGAAGGGAGTGATGTGTGAGAAGTTGGAAATAATGTAGATTAGGGCCAGGATGTGAGTGATATAGCCCCTATCCTCTAGCTATTTAAACACCCATGAGGTTTTATGAGATACACATAAATAATGATACCTATATTTTTCTGTCATGTCTGACTCTTCATTTGGGGTTTTCTTGGCAAAGATACTAAAGTGGTTTGCCATTTCCATCTCCAGCTCATTTTACAGATAAGGAAACTGAGGCAAACAGGGGTTAAGTGACTTGCCCAGGGTCACACAGCTAGTAAGTATCTGAGGAAGAATTTGAACTCAGATCCTCCTGACTTCAGGCCTGGTGCTTTATTTATTGTGCCATCTAGTTGCTTCATAGTAGGTGCTTAAAAATTGCTTATCTCCTCTCCCTCCCCTCCCCCCATTTCCACTGCCTTCACACTTTGGCAGTAGGGTGAAGCCTAAGAACTCCTTAGCATCATATTTTATTTTAAATGCACAAAATAAAATATGACAAAAGAATCACTTATATTGAAATATAGTTATTTTTTCAAAGTAATGAGTAAGTAGATGCATTGGATGAAACAGCTTTTACAAGGAGATTAACACGGAAGGGGAATAAGGGATACAGGATATAGCTAGGCAGGGTAAAAGGTCATAGGAAACCATTTTTTTTTGGTGAGGCATTTGGGGTTAAGTGACTTGCCCACAGTCACTCAGCTAGGAAATATTATGTGTCTGAGGCCAACTTTGAACTCAGGTCCTCCTGACTCCAGGGCCAGTTCTCCACTGAGCAACCTAGCTGCCCCTGGAAACCATTTTTAAGAATGGGAAGCCCTGAAAATATTTAGAGAGGAGTCAGGGAAGAGGGACAGATTGAAGATGCAAAAGAAGGAAGATAACTCATAGGCAAAGGTCCTGAAGAAGGTTGAGAGGAATGGTACTGAGTGCCAATTAGCCTCAGTGAAGTATTGGGACAAGTATTCTGTGATCAGAGGAAAGGAGGAGAGAATGGGCACCGTTGCCTAGAAGTGGAAATGAAGGTATTCAAGTGAGATAGACTTAATCTTCTCAGTGAAGGAAGAGACTGCTTTATATGCTCTAAGTGTGTGTATTATGTTGTGGTGTGTTTGTGTGTGTGTGTGTGTGTGTATGTGTGTGTGTGCACAGGGTTGCCGTTAAGGTTTGAGGAGAAGAAAATGTTTGGAAGAGGTGCTGTGGGGAATGAGCTAGGTAGGTAGACAAGCACTATTCTTGCTTATCCTATTGTAAACTCTTCAAGGCAGGAAGTATGCCTTGTTTCATCTTTGCATCTTTGCATCTTCAGCATCCAGCACAGCAAATTGTACACAATGGGAACCTAACTCATGCTTGTTTATCTGAACTATCAGAATTGAGCAATGTTTCTTGATTTTGATTGACCTGAATCAAATGCATCCTCTCAAGGTTCTCAACTTCAACTCTGTGAGTACTACTCAGGCTGCTCAATGCATGAAGATTTATATTAGTAATCTGATCTACACGCTTAAGGAGAGAGATGAAAATTACAAATGACAGATGTCTTCTGCCCTGTGTCAAGTCAGATTAAATCCAGGCAGTTTTGATGAAAAGCATATTTAAGCATGACTGAAGAAGTCTTATTCTTGACCCATCATAGTGTCCGTTTAAACTAGTAAATACTTAGACCTTCTGATCGAGTCATGCAAGGAAGAGTTCTCACATCCATTAACCCCTGTAAGCCATGGAATATAGGTATAACAAATCAGAACTCTAAGCTTCTTTCACAGAATCACGGAATTAAGAACTTCAGAGGCAGAGAGACCTCAGATGATACTAACTTCTGCTTGAAAAGCAGTTACCTCTATACCATACCCACCAGAGTTTCATTAGGTCTCTATTTGAAGTAACAGAGAACTCACTCCCTTCTAAAATGGCCCATTCTCCTTTAAGACATCTTGAATCATTGGAATGTTTTTCCTTACTATTTAGCTCAAATCTACCTTTCTGTAGCTGCCCCCCTTTGCTCCTACATTTATCTGTCCTCTGGTATCAAATAGAGCAAGTTTAATTATTATCCCACATAGTAATGAATACAAGTCAACATGCTAGAAAACAGCTATCATGTCTCCCTTAAGCCTTCTTCTTCCCTGGGTTAAAAATTCCCAGATTTTTCAATTAGTTCTTTTAATAACAATAACAATAACAGCATTTATATAGTATGTACTATGTGCCAAGCACTATGTTAAATGCTTTACAAATATCTAATTTGATTTTCACAAAAACTATGGAAAGGTATGTTATCATTATCCCCATTTTACATTTGAAGAAACTGAGGCAAACAGAGGTTAAGTGACTTGCCCAAGGTCACATAGCTAGTACGTCTCCGAGACCAGATTCAAACTCAGGCCTTCCTGAACCCAAGCCCAATACTCTATCCACTAAGACAGTTAGCTGGAGGCCTCTCAATATACTAGTTACCTTTGCCTCTATACTCTCTAAATTGTCTGTGTCCTTTCTAAAATGTAATGATCAGAAGAAAGCAAAATATTCAGGCTGTGTCCCAACCAGGATAGAGTGCAAGAGAACTGTCATCTTCCTTGCTCAGGCAACCCCATCCCTCTCAATGTAGTCTAAGATCATGATAAGATTTTTGCCTGCAGTATCCCAGTGTTTATTCATGTTAAGATTCTCAGCCTTTATTTTTCTTACATGAAGTGTGTTATCCAACCATCCTTCATCCTGTAATCAATAATGACATTTTTTTAGCCCAAATGAAAAAAAAATTACATTTATCATCCTAATTGACATCTAATTAGATTTGGCCCATCAGTCTGTAATAATGTTTTTGGATTCTGACACCATTATAATCCATTTCATTTATCCCTTCCAACTTTATATTATTTGTATTCTTGACAAAAGTTTTTTTTTTCCTCTGTGCTTTCATTGAAATCACTCATAGAAACTAGTAACTAATTCAGGACAGAGCTCAGATTCCTGATACCTCTCTCCTTGACTATGACCCATAATCATAACTATATTTGACATGATTGACTATGCAAATCTTTCTTTAATTCTGAATTTAAATTCTGCTTTTTGCAACTAAGGAAAGTCAGGATGAGAGTGGTTTGGTGACTGACTTGCTAAAGATAATACAGGTAGGAAGAAGAAGCACCCAGGTCTCTTGACTCCAAATCTAGGACTCGTTCTTCTTTCCATTGTATATGACTTTTGAACTAAGGCGCCCACTTTACCCCATTAAAAGCCACAAGCAGGATTAAGTGTCATTTATAGTAAGGAGCCATTATCTATTGAACTATTTTGTAGAGTCACTGAACCAGCATTTTTTAAGACCTAGTAATACAAAGAAAGGCAAAAAAGAACCCAATCCTAAGCAAAAAACAATGACATGATTTCATCTCTCAAAGAGCTCATGATCAAATGAAGGAAACAATATGCCAACAACCATATACAAACAAGGTACATACATTATAAATTGGGGATAGTCCCAGAGGGAAGGCACTAAGATTAAAGAGGCTTGGGAATGGTTGCTTACAGAAAGTGGAACTTCTGCTTAGACTTGATGAAGACAGGGAATCTGGGAGGTGAAGATGAAGAGAGAGAGTATTCCAAACACGGGGACAGAGAGTGAAAATTAACTATGGGAAGTCAGGAGGTAGAGTGTTCTGTGAAAGGAATAGCAAGGAGACCAGAGGTGTCACTGGATTATAAAGAATGTAAGAAGACTAGAAAGATAGGAAGGGGGCTAAGTCATGAAGGGCTTTAAATGGTAAACAAAGGATTTTATTTTATCTTATTTTTTTGTTGTTGTTGTTATTTTAGGCAATGGGGTTAAGTGACTTGCCCAGGGTTACACAGCTAGTAAGTGTTATGTGTCTGAGGCCAGATTTGAACTCAGGTTCTCCTGAATCCAGGGTTGGTGCTCTATCCACTGCCCCAGCTAGCTGCCCCAGAAACAAGCAATCCAGGGCGGGGAGAAAGAAGTCCCACCTACGGGCCCACTGAAAGCCACCTGCCTTTCCCGGTGTTGTCCTTCCTCTCTCTTTTCAGGGCTCTCTCTCACTCTCAAGTCTCTCTCTCTCGGGAGAGGGCCACAGACACCACTACCCGGCTTCCCTCATAAACAGAGGATTTTATATCAGACACTGAAGGTAATAGAGAACCACTGGAGTTTATTGAATAGGGTCAAAACTGATTTTTAGGAAGGTTACTTTGATAGCTGAGTAGAGAATGGATTGGAGTCAAGACAGATAAGCACAAGGAAGATAAGGATACAGGACTGGGAAAGCAGATTTCAAATAGCTCAGATTACAGATAGGTAGGATCCATGGATTAAATGCTACAGGGAAAGTCAGCCCAGGCAAGATGGAAGATGCTTCAGAATGCCATCCTGGAGACACAAAGGAGGAAAAATAGTCTATAGAGACTGATGTTGATGCACAGGAAACACACCAAACACTCAAGACATTAAAACATTTGTGTAGAATTTGGAAGCAAAGGCAGGTAACAAGAGGATGAACTTAAGAATGTCACAGTCTTATAAAAAGTGGGATAGGGACTGAACCTGTAATCTCATTGATAATAGGAAATTCCTGGGTAAGAAAGACTTCCCTTTATTAATGCAGGATGACACTTTCTCTGGAACTTATAGTCTTAGGCAGCTGGCTACAGCAATGAGAGGTTAAGTGATTCCCCAGAATCACACAGACATTAAGTGTCAGAGGCAGAACTTGAATCCATGTTTTCTTGTCTTTTTCTGTATCCACTCTGCCACAGTTGCCTTGCAAAAAAGAAGATATAAAGAAAGAAAGAAAGAAAGAAAGAAAGAAAGAAAGAAAGAAAGAAAGAAAGAAAGAAAGAAAGAAAGAAAGAGTATGTGGAGTTTGAAAGCTCAGAAAGGAATGAGGTTGATGACGACCCAAAAATTCCCAAAAATGCATCCTGGGGAAAAGAGGAAGATGAAAGAAGGGAAAGTTTCTTTCTTGATTTGGACAAGATGATGACAACTGGCAAATAAGAGAAAAAGAAGGCTCTTATTCTTATTTTACTTGTCATGTCTGCTGAGGTGAATATCCTTTGCACTAGAAATGACTGAACAAAAATGTTCTATAGAGAGTTGATACTCAAGATAAGTCAGGAGATGGTAAGAAAACACATAGTTCATTTCAGATATATTTGAACCAGATGGCTGCTGAGGTCTCTTTTAATGCCAACAATCCTGTGATTTTGGAGTCCATTCACAACCACCACCATCATCATAGGTAACATTTACATAATACCTTAAGCTTTACAAAATACTCATCATCTCAGTGTTTCTCATTTGATCATGAGAGGTAGCATGTTATAAGTGGATACAGCACAAAATAATATAAGTTCTTTGAGGTCAAGAATTGTTTTGGGTTTTGTTTGATTTTTTTTTCCTTTACATTGGACTTAGCATAGAGTTCCTAAATTGAACTGAATTGAATTGACTCAGTGCCACGATGACTTGACTTCACATCCCATCTGACACTGTGTGAGCATCAGAGAATTACATAACCTTTAGAAGACTCTGTTTCCTTATTTGTAAAATGAGTATTCTAGTACTTTATAGTTCTTGATTCACAGTGTTGCTGTGATGTTCCTAAATTGCTTTGCAAATTTAAATACATTAAATACATATATCATATCATATCATATTATTATATAATAGCATATTATATTATATTTTATATTTTACAATGAAATAATTTATGGGAGGAAAGTTTGTATGAACTGTGATTTTATTTGGTGTAGGAATTTCCTAATGAAGATATTTCCTCTAAAGCACTACAGAATCTGACCCATAATTTATAGTCTTAGAGAGCTGCCTGGGGCGTTGAGAGGTTAAGTGACGTGCCCAGGATCACACAAGCAGCATATACAAAAGATGGAACTTGAATTTGGCCAGTTCTGTATCTGTTGCAATGAATAATGGAGAATACAATCATGACCTAATTGCTTGTAAAAAAAAGTTAATTAAAAATTGATAGCTCATCATGAGAACTCCTTTCAGAGTGATAGCTCTGGTGTTGAAACAGGTTTTTCAGGGGATTCACATCTAAGACGTGCTCTCTTAGTCTGTGTGTCTTCTAGCACTCAAAGGCTCAGTCTCTTCCATTTTCTCACCAGGACTTGTGAGGAGACTCTTTCACCTACCCCCAAAGAGTGTCTTCTCCAACTACCTCACTCCCACTCATGAACTGAGGCAAATTCAGTTGAGGGTTGGATATGTGAGCGCGTTTTTGTGTGTGTGTGTGTGTGTGTGTGTGTGTGTGTGTGTGCATGTGTATAAGTGATGGAGCAGTCTGATACAAGATTTCATACATAAATACATATTATATCTACAAACATATGCATACACAGAAATAAACATACAAATGTCCCATTTTTGACATATGCTGGAGGGGTAACAGTCAGAGTTGTCCTTTAGGAAAATCACTTTGGTAGTTGAATGGAAAATGGACTGGAATGGAAAGTAACTTGCGGCAGTAAGACAACCAGCAGGCTATTATAATAGTCCAGGCATGAGAAGATGACAGCCTGAACCAGGATGTTAGCAGTATCAGAGGAAAGAAGGGCATATAGTTGAAAGATGTGGCAAGGGTGAAATCTACAGGTCTTGGCAACAGATTGAATATGGGAGGAGGTGAGAGATAGCAAGAAATAGAGCATGACACTTAGGTTGGGAGAATGGGGGACTGGGAGGATAGTGGTACTCTCAACAGTAACAGGGATGTTCAGATGCACAGGGAGGTATTTGGGAAAAAGCTAAGAAGTTCAGTTTTGGACATTTTGAATTTAAGATGCCTATTGGACATGTAGTTCTAGATGCCTCATAGACAGTTTGAGCTTCAATACTGGAGGTCAGCAGAGAGGTTAGGGCTGGATAACTATATCTGAGAATCATTAGCATAAAAGCAATAATTAAATCCTTAATTAAGGATCAACAAAGGAAAGATCACTTAAGATCACCAAAGGCAGTAGTATAGGGAGAGAAGAGGAGAAGTCTCAGGACAGAGATCTGTGATTTCTATGTTGTATTATATTTTTGTGTAGTTTGTTAAACATATTCCACTTACATTTTTCATCTGGTTCTGGTTGCATTCTGTTACAACCAAATCTCTAAGACTATAAGTTGCTGACCTGCATGGGCAGAGGAATTTCCTTACCAGAAGCTGTCTACCCAAAGAAATCATCAGTTCAATTCATATTCCTAAACTTTTAGTGGCCAATTAAGGAAGTTTTTACCTACCATTATTTCTCCATTAGGGAGTACGTACATGTATCTGCCACTCTCTAAAAGACATGTTGAATTTGGACCTAAGAAGGACCTCAAAGTTCATCCAGTCCAAACCCCATATTTGACATATGGGGAAACTCAGGTCCAGAGAAGCCAGCTGACCTATCCAAAGTACTGAACAAAAGAGCTACTGAGATTCAAACCTAGATCCACTGGTTCCAAAGCCAGTGTTCTTTTCATTGAATGATGCCACCTAAGAGTATGCTAATGGAATAGGTGTTTGCCCAGGAGTTTTAAGACCGTGAAGATAATACAGGTTCTAAGGCTAGGGAGTAAGAGATGTTTATCAAATGACTTGGGTGATGCAGCTGTGGAATCAATTTGGGCTGCATGAAGTGCTTGGCTGCCAATTTTAGGAATGTCAGAAGAATGACACCCAGATGTTCCCTGCCCTGTTGACTAGCACATCAATATTCATTCTCTCTGATCTCTATTTGTTCTTGTGATAACCCTTTGGCTATGAATAAGTGGCTTTCTTATTATGTTCCATTACGGTGTCTTCCCACCTGAGGATCCAAAGAATTTTGGGAAAAAAATGTCTCATTGTTCCCCTTATACAACTGGAGAGCTCATTTATGCTCACACAGGCTGTTGTAGTAGATGGCCCTTAATTTCCCATCCAGCTGTACATCTATGAGCTTATGGTCAGAAATGGTATCACTCTCTCCATAATAAAGGATAATGACAAGAACGAGAGTGCCAAAGTTTGATGCTGAACTAGCTCACTTGGAAAATGAGAGGCAAATAGAATAAAGCATGCCTAACCCTTCAGAACTTCATTAGACCTCACCTTCATCAATTCAGAACTTCAAGTGTTATTGTAGCTAACCATTATTAGCCTTAAAAATGCCATCTTAATAATAAGAGATAGAATTTATAGAATCTTATAGCACAGATCTTGAAGAAAGTTCAAAGGCCATCTATTCCAAACTCTTCATTTATAGCTGAAAAACATGAACTCCTGAAAGGTTCAATGATTTTCCCAACTCACTCCCATGATGAGTGGCAGAGGTAACCTCTAGGTCTTATGGTTCTATAGCCATTGTCTTTCCACTTTGCAATGCCATTTTTCAAGATTCTTTTGGCATCTGGATTTTAATAAATAAGAACTTTTAAGTAAAGTGCAAATATATTTAAAGAAATAGGCATTGAAAAGCTAGTTCAGTGTTAATGAGGTAGGTTTTATTATGGGGAGCAGTTTGCGATCAATGAAAATGCTGCACAATTTCCCAAATAGAGAACAGAATACAAATCTGTATAGCACCTACTATGCGCTAAGCACATGATATATAATATATAGATCAATGGATGAATATATAAATGGATGGACAAATACATGATACACAACTACATAAATAGGTAAGTAGGTAGGTAGGTAGGTAGTTAGGTAGATATTTAGACTGATGGATAGATAGATGGATCTATCTGAGTCTAAAAGTCTAAAAGAATAGCAGCTACTCAGAGACTTGATACCAATACTCATCTTATTGGTACAGGAACTTCTACTTGCTCTATTTCTGACCTGGGATGGTTTACCTCTCCTTAGACAGCCTGGTCCTCTCCCTACTCCCTACTTCTGGAGTTCACTAGGTTGGGGGTTAATTCATGTAATTAGCTATAATTAGGAATTATAAGCATGCACTACCAATTGCACTTAACTCAGTGATTTAAGGGAGTGCACTAAGGAGCCTACAAGATAATATTAATTCATTTATTAATATAAAATATCTTACATTTAAATACCAAAAAAGTAAGTAAATGTTTTAAGTGATCTAAAAATTGTGATTCTTAACACAAAACAAACACTATGGCATTTCAATTCCCTGAATAGTTAGTGGAGCCTTGTACAGCCAAGTTTGTAGGTTAAGAACTTATACTGTAGAGCAAGGAAATCTTAGGCAAATCTATATACAAGTAACTAAACTATCTCCTTAATTGAATTCACTTGACATAGTTTGATGAAGTAATCAGGTTCTCACAGGTTGGACAGAACACCCTTCATCTAGGCCCAAGGTAATCTATTTCTAACTGGCCTCCAGACTTTACCTAGGTTCTAGGTTGAAAATTTCCACCCTATAGCTATGCGAAGTCTGATATAGAGGTTTGCTTCTCCCTTAATTACCTCTTGTGTCTTCCTTCTCTTGGCCCTTTTTTCTTTCCTTAAGGAAATCTATTCCTAGAAGCTGTTCTGCTCCTAAGCTGCTATTTTTTTTTAAACATGTGGGACTCCCTACTTCTTCCCCCTCCCTGGCTCCCCTCAGCTAGTTAATTTACTCTGCTGTGCTCCAACTTGGACTGAATCATCACTTTGTGGCCTAGTTTTTTTTTTCCAACTAGCTTCCTTTTCTCCTCACCACCCTGACAGCCAGTTTGTATCGATGTCACCTGTTCATGAACAAATGACTTGGACAACTAAGCTAAGAGGACAATGGAAGAATGGAACAAGCATTCATTAACCACCTACTATGTGCCAGGCACTGTGCTAAGTGTTTTACAAATATCTCATTTGACCCTCACAACAACCTTATGAAGTGGATGTTATTATGATTCTTACAGTTAAAGAAACTGAGGTAGACAGAGGTTAAGTGGATTTCCCAAAGTCACACAGCTAATAAGTGACTGAAACTGGAATTAAATTCAAGATTTCTTAACCCCAGGCCCAATGCTGGATTCACTGGGGGGAAAAAAAAGACATTTTATTTCATCCTCACAACCTGAAGAGGTAGGTGCTATTATTATCATCTCTATTTTACAGTTGAGGAAACTGAAGCAGACAGAGCTTAAATGAATTAGGTCACACAGTATGTAAGTTACTGAGGCAGAATTAGAGCTCAGGTCTTGCTAACTCTTAGCCCAACACTCTAGCCACTGTACCATCCAGCTGCCTCTATCATCAAATACAGCATTATTATCCCTAACCCTGTCTTTACCTTTGATCACTTTTTCACTTGCTGAGAGATGAGGGTATAACAATACATAGTATGACTTGAGGATAGGCATATTTCACTTTGATGCTGCTTTCCCAGATACCACCATGAAGCCATAGTAAACCATTCAAAATCCACAGAAAAGTACCATTGCTTCAAGTAGCCATAGCTACTGACTTTTGGAATTTGGTGTCCCACCACATTTCAGATCTATGCAAAGCACATTATATAAGTTATTTCACTTGATTCTCACAATAGCTTTTTGAAGTAGATGCTACTACTATTATTATTTTTAATATTCCTATTTTACAAATGAGGAAATGGAAGAAAATAAGTGACTAGCTAGTAAGTGTCTGAGGCAGGATTTGAATGAACTCAGGTCTTTCTGATTCCCCATACAGAACTGTCCATTGTGCCACCTAGCTTCCTCATTATACACTTTGTTTTATTTAAGACCTTTGCCCTCACTTGATCTATGCTAGCTACTTGTATTTTGCTCAATTTTTTGGAGAGGAGTAGGTAGAGAAAAGTGAGGGATGAACTTAGTTTCATCAAGCTAAGAGCATATATTAAAATTTATTATTTGCCCATTCAAGCATCACTGCATTTCTGTTCTTTCAGTTTAAAAAAAATAAACTTTTTTTTCAAGTCAAGGAACAATAACCATAATACTTCCTTCCATTAGAACTTTTAAATCATATACTCAAAGAAATGGTGTAGAGACAATGTTCATTAAACTGGTAAATATAATTTAGTTGAAGATGAAAATAATAATAAATCAGCTGTAACTTCATTTTTAATCTTACTTTCCAGCAAAAAGTCATTCAAAGTTGTATTCTCCAGACTGTTGCCCTCCTTTTCTTCATGATGCAAATTGTAATCGATTTTGCCAGTTGGTCAGATTGATTCAAACCAATACAAAGTGATGTGTTCTGATAACTTTGTAAAAAACTGTTTTGAACTTGTATTTCAAAGACCATTTTTCAATTGTACTGCAAAATGCTGGTCAAAAGAATGTAAACTCTTAGAGGGCAGATGCTTTTATATTTTATCATTGAAAATTGGGAAGATCAAATTGATTCTATTTTGCTATTGATTCTATTCTGTATTACTGCTAATGTTTTTGTAACTGACAGTTACATTTCACTTGACTCAGAGTTAAGTGTGGAAATCCAGCTTTCCTGTAAATTGCTCATTGTCTCTGAGTTAAGTTTCAAAGTTCAGTTCTATTCTTGCCCCAAGAAAATGTTATCCTTGAGGGATAAGGGTGGACACCAGTGAATCTGGTGTGGTCTGTTATCTAAGGTAATGTGGTCCACCATCACTAAAGTCCACTATTGCAGGTAGACTCAAACAACGAACATTTCTTAGTGACAGGATGGAAAGAGGGTTTGTTGCTAGCCTCTCATTCCCAATTTCCAGTCAGTCATATTGTCCTATGATATTACACACTTTGTAAGTAATCATATTTTTTCCATCAATGATATACTAGCCTTCCTATTTTCTGTATTCCTCAGAACTATAAAAGAGATCTGTCCCTTCATTTGGGGTCTTAGCTCTGCTGGGGAAGCTGAGTTTATATTTATTGCTAAATTCATACTCTACGAATAAATTAATTGTGCTCAGAATTTTGTGCCTCAGTTTACCTTATTTTGACCATTACATCATTCTTCCCCTAACACCTACCCCAGAGCCTTGAATAAAAGAGGAAATTTGTCAACACTTGTTAAATGAATGAATCTAAATCAACTTTATATAGTACTGGAAACTTAGGAAAATAATGCTAAGTAATATATATATATATATATATATATATATGTGTATATATATATATATATATATATATATATATATATATATATATATATATATGTATATGTACATGTGTATATGTGCATATGTGCCATGACTCAGATATGAGTCTTGTCCTAAATGTGATTCCATTTGACTATTTCCAAAAGGGTCAGACAACTGGTCAGCTTATGGAACAAATCTAAATTCCAGGTTGAGCTGAGAGTCATCTCTTATGGAAATCAAAAAATATTTCAACACCATGTTGGTCTCATGTTATTTCCTTGAATCATTTTCCTGATATTACCATTTTATGTGTTTAATTAAATTACATTGAAAATATATCATGTTTGCCTCTTTCTTTCAACTTGTATTATCAGTGTTAATCTCTTGATTTGTCTCAACTTTTTTTCTAAAAATCTCATCATCAGTTTTCACTGATGTCACAGGAGCACCCATCAATTAGAGATGGAATTAGCATTCCTAAAAGCCCACCTATAGATTTTTTTAAAATTTAAAATCTTATTTTCAGTTCCAAATTTTCTCCCTCCCTTAACCATTGAGAAGGAAAGAAATGTGATATTTATATAGTGTCATGCATAACATATTTATAAATTAGTCATGTTGTTAAAAAAATTAGGACAATTAAGAAAAAGATAAAAAATGCTTCCATTTGCCCTTAGAGTCCATCCGTTCTCTGTATGGGGATGGATAGCATTTTTCAATATGAGTATTTGGAATTATTGTGGATCATTGTATTAATCAGAGTTGCTAAGTCTTTCATAATTGATTATCCTTACAATATTGCTGTTAGTGTATGCATTGTTCTCTTGGTTCTGCTCACTTAACTTTGCATCAGTTCACATATGTTTTTCCAGGTTTTTCTGAAACCACCCTCTTCATAATTTCTTACAAAACAGTAATATTCTATCATAATCAACATGTTCATCAATTTCTCAGTTGACTGATAGCACCCCTTCCCTCCCCCTCAGTTTCCAATTCTTCGATACTACGAAAAGAGCTGCTATAAATATTTTTGTACATATGGGTCCTTTTCTTTTTCTTTAATTTCTTTGGAATGTAGACCTACTAGGGGTATTCCTGGGTCAAAGTATATGCAAAGTTACTTTTATAACTCTTTGGACATAGTTCCAAATTATTTTCCAGAATGTTCCAAATTGTTCTCCAAATCTGACAGTTTCACCAATAAGGCATTAGAGTACCTATTTTCCCCCATCCCCTCCAGCATTTGTCTTTTTCCTTTTCTGTCTTTTTTAGCTAGTCTGATGTGTACAAGGTGGTACCTGAGAATTGTTTCACTTTTTATTTCATTATTAGGGATTTGGAGCTCTTTACAATATGATTCTTGATGGCTTTGATTTCTTCCTCTGAAAACTGCCTGTTCATATCCTTCTACTATTTGTCAACTGCCCAGCTATATACATACATACATACATACATATATATATATATATATATATATATACATATATATATACACATATATATATACATATATATATACATATACGTATATATATAGATATACATATATAGTTGATCATCTTTACATCCCACTGAAGTTGCAACACAATATATAACATGTATAGACAAAATGTATTACTCTTACATTCCATCTCCAGTTATATTTGTTTCCCCAGGAATATTTCCTTACCATGCATTGTTATTGTTTTCCTGTGCCTACTAAGATTTTCTCTATTTGCCTGTCTCTCTTTGCTTCCTAGTATCCTGCTTTTTTCTCATAATCATGTAACATTTACCATCTGGATAGAGGGCCCTTGAGAAATCTGACCTATTTCATCTAGAATTCAGATTTATCTCTCATCCTGGATATATGGTAAGACAAGTAGCAGGGACAGTTTTACAGACAGAAATGATGGGGGAGTATACTTTGGAAGCAGTAAAACAAATGGAATAAGTTTGTAAAACAATAAATCAATTCATGTAAACAGCACAGGGCAAGTCTAATATGCTGAGAGCAGGAACAAATCCAGCTAGAGGAATTCTAGGGAATGTAAGAATTGGAGGGGACCTAAATGATCATCTAGTTCAACTCTCTTTTTAAAAATTTATTTATTTTTAGTTTTCAACATTCATTTCCACAAGATTTTGAGTTCCAAATTTTCTCCTCATCTCATTCCTCCCCCCACTCCAAGATGGCATGCATTCTGTATACCACTTCCCCTAATCTGCCCTCCCTTCTATCTCTCACCCCCTCTCTTATCCCTTTCCCCTTCTATTTTCCTATAGGGCAGGACAGATTTCTATACTCCATTTCCTGTATTTCTTATTTCCCAGTTGCTTGTGAAAACAATTTTTTAAATATTTTTTTTAAAACTTTGGGTTCCAAATTTTCTCCCTCCCTACCTCCCCACCCACCCTCATTGAAAAGGCAAGCAAGTCGATAGAGGTTAGACATGTGTAGCATGTAAAACACTTCCATCGTAGTCATGTTGCCAAAAACTAAGTATATTTCCCTTCATCCTATCCTGCTCCCTATTTATTCTATTCTCTCTTTTGACCTTATCCATCCTCAGAAGTGTTTCTTGTGATTACCCCCTCCCCCAAGCTGTTCTCCCCTCTATCATCCCCCTCCTCCCTTGCCCCTTACCCCCCTATTTTCCTGTAGGGTAAGCTAGATTTCCATACCCAGTTGAGTGTGTATGTTATTCTCTCCTTAAGCCAAATCTGGTGAGAATAAGATTCACTCATTCTCTCTCACCTTCCCCCATTTCCCCTCCACTGTAAAAGCCTTTTTTCTGTTTTATATGAGATAATTTACTCCATTCTACCTCTCCGTTTCTCCTTCTCCCAGTATAACCCTTTCTCACCCCTCAATTTTATTCTCCAGATATCACCCCTTCATCTTCACTCACCCTATGCCCTCTCTATTTATACATACATATATATATACACACACACACACACATACATATATACATGTATGTATATATACATATACATACATATACATATACATAAGTATAATTTTTCCTTCCAACTACCCCAGTACTGACAAAGGTCTCGTGAGTTACAAATATCATCTTTCCATGCAGGAATGTAAACAATTCAACCTTAATAAGTCTCTTTTGATTTCTCTTTCCTGTTTACTTCTTCATGTTTCACTTGAGTCTTGTATTTGAAAGTCAAATTTTATATTCAGCTCTGGTCTTTTCATTAAGAATGCTTGAAAGTCCCTATTTCACTGAATGACCATTTTTCCCCCAAAGGATTATACTCAGTTTTGCTAGGTAGATGATTCTTGGTTGTAATCCTATCTCCTTTGACCTCAGGAATATTATATTCCATGTCCTGTAGTCCCTTAATGTAGAAGCTGCTAAATCTTGTGTTACCCTGATTGTGTTTCCACAATACTTGAATTGTTTCTTTCTGACTGCTTGCAATATTTTTTCCTTGACCTGGGAACTCTGGAATTTGGCTACAATATTTCCAGGAGTTTTCCTTTGGGGATCTCTTTCAGGAGGTGATTGGTAGATTCTATCAATTTCTATTTTGCCCTCTAGTTCTAAAATACCAGGGCAGTTTTCCTTGATAATTTTTTTGGGGGTTAGGCAATTGGGGTTAAGTGACTTGCCTGGGGTCACACAGCTAGTAAGTGTCAAGTGTTTGGTCTGAGGCTGGATTTAAACTCAGGTCCTCCTGACTTCAGGGTTGGTACTCTATCCACTGCACCACCTAGCTGCCCAGATAATTTCTTGAAAGATGATGTCTAGGCTCTTTTTTTGATCATGACTTTCAGATTATCTAATGATTTTTACATTCTCTCTCCTGGACCTATTTTCCAGGTTGATTGTTTTTCCAATGAGATATTTCACATTGTTTTCTATTTTTTCATTCTTTTGGATTTGTTTTACAGTGTCTTGATTCCTCATAAAGTCACCAGCTTCCAATTGCCCCATACTAATTTTTAAGGAAGTATTTTCTTCAGTAAGCTTTTGGACTTCGTTTTCCATTTGGCCAGTTTTGCTTTTTAGGGCATTCTTCTCCTCATTGGCTTTTTGGACCTCTTTTGCCATCTGGGTTAGGCTATTTTTCAAGGTGTTATTTTCTTCAGTATTTTTTGGGTCTCCTTTAGCAAGCTGTTGACTTATTTTTCATGATTTTCTTGCATCACTCTCCTTTCTCTTTCCAGTTTTTCCTCTACTTCTCTTACTTGTTTCTCAACTTCTTTTTGAACTCTTCCATGGCCTGGGACTGATTCATATTTTTCTTGGAGGCTTTGGATGTGGGAGCTTCGGCTTGGTTTCTTCTTCTGGTTGTATGTTTTGATTTTCTTTGTTACCAAATAAAGATTCTAGGGTTGGACTTTTTTGGTTTGTTCATGATCCCAGCCAATTACTTGAGTTTAAACCCTTTGTTACGGTAGGGGGCTGCTTCCAGCGTGGTGAATGTACTGTCCCAAGCTTCATGGGTTTTGTGCAGCTGTTTTCAGAGATAATTCTAGGGACCTGTAAATTTTCAGTTCTTCCGTGGTAGTATGATAAGGGGTGAGGTGTTTACTCCTTTCTGGCCTGTGCTCTAGTCTATGAGTGACCACAAGCACTCTTTTCTGCCTTGAAACTGTGAGGAGGATTTTCTTTTAACCTCCACTACAAGCTCCAACAGGCCAGTGCTCCTTCTTGAGTCAGTACTGCCACCCAGAACTGTGACCCAGATCTAAGCATGGACAAAGCAAGAGAATTCTGCACCAGCAGAGAGATCCCCGTAATCCCCTTCTGATCAGAGACTTGATTCCCAGTCAGTCTGTGGACCAGAAGCTCAGGAAGCAGCTGCTGCCACGGGGCTATGCTGGGACTGGGTCTGGAACAGAGATTCTGTCACAGCAGTCACAGACTTTTTCCACTGACCTTCTAAGTTGTCTTTGGCATTTGTGTGTTGAGATGTCTGGGAACTGCTGCAGCTGCCCCAGTTCTGTCCTCTGAGGACTACTCCAGGTTTGCTGAAGTCTGTTTTGCCTGTGCGCCCACCCGGAACTGTGTTCCTTTCCCAGCTTGGTGGCGCGATATACCTTTCTTATCAACAATCCAGGCTGTCTTGGGCTGGAAATTTGTTTCACTCTGTCTTTTTGTGGGTTCTGCTGCTTTAGAGTTTGTTTCGAGCCATTTTTTACAGGTATTTGGAGGGGTTTGGGGGACAGCTCAAGCAAGTCATTGCTTTTACTCTGCCATCTTGGCTCCATCCCTAGTTCAACCCTCTTATTTTGCAGATGAGAAAACTGAGGCCTAGGAATATTAAATAACTTTTTTTTAAAATATGAGTCAATGACATCTATTGAGCATTCACTATGCATGGATATCTATACTAGATAATAGGACCAGAATCATAGGATCATAGGTTGAGAGTTGGAAAGGATCTCAAATGTCATTTAGTCAATTCTCCACCTTTTACAGTAGAGGTAACCAAGGTCCAGGGAACTTTAATTATGCCCAGTGTCATACAGGTAGTAATTATTAGAAGCAGAATTTGAACTCAGGTCTATTGACTCCAGGGACATAATCTTTCCATTGTACAATGCTACTTTCCAATCTTAGACCTCTCTTAACTCTTGCCTCTGTGGCTTATTACCTGTGTGACTTTAGTCAAGTCCTCTATGGACCTCAGTTTCCCCATCTGTAAAATGAGGAGCTTGGACTAAAGAATCTCTAGGTTCCTTTCTAAGCTCCAAATCTGTGATTTTATAATCCCATGCATATCAATTTTGTGTGGGCATGACAACTATTGAATTGACATAGGGGGGATTAAAACATTTCTAGCATCAGTCATAGGAAAATCTTGAACCCCTCATGGTGACAGACAAATAGGTCAGCCATGATTTTCTTCTCTCTCCCTCTTCCTCCTCCTCCTCTTTCTCCTCTAGTAAAAGAAAACTCTTTCTTCAGCAACCCCTTTTCCTGCCTAGGAACACTGCCACTTCCTCTGGACCTAGGTCTTCCTCCTTTTACCACTCCCACCCCACCTTAATTTATTGAGGGGTGAGAGTCTGCCCTGGGGCTGTGCTATCCTGATGGATAGCAAAGTGTGTTAATACTCACCTAGCCCACCCTATCTAGCCAACCACCAGTTCATGCTTTGTAACCCAACCAGCACTCTCCCAGGATCCTACCTCTCCTTAATCTTGCTTACCTGTCCTTAATTATGTTGATTTACCTTATTTATGCTGGAAACCTTAAACAGTGTACTGCCCTAGGCAGTCATAATCCCTGTGATTATCCAGACCAAAATTCCTTTCTGTGGTCCAACTCCACTCCTTGTTTTGTGCTTTCCAGTTATAATGGAAACTACTGCTTGGCATCACACTTTTGCTTTTTTTTTATTCTCAGGAGCTAGCCCAATGCCTGGCACATAGTAGGACTTAACAAATGTTTATTTATCTATTCATTCATTCATTGCTTTAGACCATAGAAGATTTTTTTAACAGGAGTAATAATTGTAAACATTTTATGAATATTAGGCTTGCATCCATATCTTGTTACAAATGTTTGTCATGAATCTACTTTGCCTATAATTTTATATGTAAAAGTTAATACTAAGATAAATTTATTTATATATATTACACATTATAATATATTTATATTTATATAGTTATTCATGTGTTTATAATTATATGTATGAATTTATATGAAATATAAATATAAATACATATACATTTATAAATTGAGTATTTGTATATATTTACAAATTAATAAGAAGATACATTTAATCTGTTTTGACATTTAATTTTGCACAGTGCTTAGTAGTGTGACCCTACATAACTATGAACACACAAACAACTGTGTATCTGTGAATGGGCATATACTCCTACTCTTTGTGCTGCTAAAACAAGACTGTTCAGTTCCTCCCACTTTTTTGCTTTACAAAGAAACTTACAAAACAAATGCATTAATTCAGTCACCTCTCGACACTAAGTTTCTTGGAAAATAATTGAATTTTAGAGCTGGAGGGGCCCTTAGAAATCATTCCACCCTGCCAAGACCTCATTTTCCTCATAAATAAAAGGATGGCTTTCTTAAGTAGGCAAAGTAATTTTTTCAAGGTGCTACTGCTAGTGACAAAGTTTGGTCCAGCCTCAGTGTCCTGACACCTAAAGTTCTTCACATGGCCTCCCTAAAATGCTGTCATAGTTTCTTTTGCCAAGTGTGTCCCTTGATTACTCTCTGCAGCTAGCTTAGTATCTTGGGATTATTAACTTTCAGGACAATGCTAAAAATGTCACCAACTGCAAGTATATCCCAAGTATAATTTTAAAACAAAATTCTCATCCACATAAACCCATGTTGTTTTGTATAGATCAAGAGCTTAATGAAGCATTTACAAACAAGACCCCCTAAACACAAATACGGACATCTGTCTTTAGATTTTTCTTGGTTCCTTGAGAGAACAGAATCCATTCATATCACAACTGTCTCTGGATTCCTATATTATGTAGGACAAGTTTCTGCAACTTTGATCTCTAGCAGGAACTTCCAAAGCAAAGAGAAGTTCTCATCAGGTGGAAACCATGGCATGCTGGGAAAGACAATTTAGCAGCTTTGAATGGTGAACTTATGAAAGTATCGATATTCAGCTGCTTTCTATCACTCCTGAGTTCTCAACAACACAGGCAGGCAATTTAATTAAGTTCCATGGTGTTGATGATTGAGATAATAAGAAAAACAGTAGTAGTTATTCTATTGAGCTATAGTCAGCAAATCTCAAAAGTGCTGACCTTCTGGAAATGCAGTACAAACATGATCACCGAGGGCCTGTACCTTTTCAACAAAATCGCATATTAGAATAGTTCTCTAATTAGCTGATGAACCCAAGGCATTGGCAAATTAAAGGGCAGGTTTTTTTAAATGTAAAATACAAGTAATCTTCCTTTAAAACATATTTGCTGAGTTATTTGTGCCCCACTTCTACCATCTAATCTTCTCCCAGACTTTGTTAAAACATTTTTTAAAATAATCTCATTATTAAGGCTATTTGAATATTGTTCAGGTGTCTCTAGTCACTTCCTGATGAAAATAGAGACAATAATACATATTCATTCCACGCCATGTGATTTCATGAGAAAGACTTAAAAATTTAAGTTTAATTTTAATTAACATAAGGAAAAATACATTCAGTACTACTTTGTACTGGGGAGAGAAATCACTGAGTCACAGAATCTGAGATGGAAGGCACCTAAGCAGCCAGAATCCAACTGACCAAAACAGAATGAAATATCTAGCCTCTGTTTAAAGACCTCCAAGGAAGGTGAACTCACCAGTGCCTACCTGGGAAGAACCTAGCACTATGCAATCTGAGGTAGCCCATTCCATTTCTGAATAATTATAGTTATCAGGAAATCTTTTTTTGATCTCAAGCCTAAATCTTCTTTCCAACCTGAGCCCACTGCTTTTGGTTCTGCCCCATAGGGCCAAACAGAATAAGCCTAATCTCTTCCACATCACAGCTCTTTCAAAAACAAAACAAACAAACCAAAAACCAGAATTCACTACAACCTTCTCTGTGGCTTAGCTGCTGTTTAAATTATGTAGATTTTTGTTCTAATTGATAATAAGATCATAAATCTAAAGCTTGATTAGATTTCATGGGCCATCTAATTCAGCCCCTTGATTTTACAGATGTGGAAACTAATGTTTAGATGTGAGATGACTTTTTCAAAATGATCCAGAGATGGAATTTGAACCCAATATCCAATGGCATTGTTATTTCCACTGTGCTATACTCTTACCTTGCTCAGCCTTCTTTAAATCATTGGGGTTTTTTTTGGTATAAACTGTTCATGGATTCTCCATCAAAGTCCTGCTTATTGTCTCATCACGCTGTCAAGGTGACCAAAGGATGTCCAAAGATTATACCAGTGGAATATATATTCTGGTAATTTCTATTAACCTGGAAAGGCTTCAAGTATGTGCTTGGAAGTAACCTATGAGTCTGTTTTCCCCCTGAGAACCAGCCTGGCTAAAAGAGAGAGACTCAAGGTTGGTCACCAAAATGACAAACTTCTGGCCATGATAACTAATGAAAAGGCATAGAGGGATTAAGATCTGTGTCAGAGAAGGGATGAAATCATGGCTTTTTTTTTTTTTGAGATATTCTCTTATTCCCATTAGGTTCTATGTGAAAATAATTTCCAATTTATTCATCACTCAGCAGCTTTCAAATCTGAAAATTTCACCTCTCTCTTTTTACCATGTTGGTTTATGATCTGTTGGCAAATATATAAAAATGGTCTATACATTGGCATGTGTTTTATTTGGGGGGTATATTGGTAAACACACAATTCCCTATGAAGAGTTGTATCCCTAAGTGATTAAGATAGCATTTAGTAGGGATGAATAAAGATTTACATGGGTTCAAAAGATCAATTTCACAAGAACAAGCTAGGGACATGACAAGTTCATGTGAAAATCTTCTGGGGGTTTAGTGGATTGCCAGCTCAATGAGAGACAACAATATGCATGGCATCCATGAAAACTAGTGTGATCTGAAGCTTCATTCAAAAGTCAGAGCCCAGCATTAGAGGGGTGATGCTCTATCTACGCTCTGCCTTGGTCAGACCTTAGCTAGACTACTGTGATTGGTTCTAGGCACTGCATCTTAGGAAGATGTTGATATCCTGATGAGTGGCCAGAGAAAAACAACCAGGATGCTAAAGGACCTTGACATCGTGGTATATGAAGAGTGGCTAAAAGAACTGGGGAAGGTTTAACCTGGAAAAGAAGACACAAAGATCATAAGCTAGTGCTCTCCAAGTATTTGAAGGGTTGACATTCTTTTGTTATTACTCTGCTTGGTCCTAGAGGACAAAATTAGAAACTATAAGTAGAAGATGCAAAAAGGAAATACAATGTGAGTGGAAAAACAGAACAAAAAATCCTTTCTAAAAATTAAACATATACACAAGGGAAATGGACTGCCTTGCTGGATGACCCTCATTTGAGTTCTTAGGTAATGGCTATATGGAAGATCACTTCTAGGGACATTACAGGGGAGATACTTATTCTTGTTGTTCAGTAATGTCCAACTCTTTGTGACCCCATTTGGGGTTTTCTTGGCAAAGATCCTGGAGTGGTTTGCCATTTCTTTCTCCACCTCATTTTAAAAGATGAAGAAACTGAGGCAAATAGGGTTAAGTGGCTTGCCCAGGGTCACATAGCCAGTAAGTATCTGAGGACAGATTTGAACTCAGGAAGATGTCTTCCTGACTTCAAACCTGGCAGTCTATCTACTGCATCATCCTGCCCAGATACTTGTTCCAGTATAGGCTAATTGAATGACCTTGGAGGTACTTTCCAACTCTGATATTTTATAAGAATATTTTGAGGACCATTTACATTTTTCCACATTAAAATTTTTCTTGAATCTTACAGTTTCTGCCTATAGTAGATGTTGTCCAATATCTCTCCTCTGAAACTAGTTAAACTAGTTAAACCTAGCAAAACTAGAAAAAAAGCCTTTCTACTCCCATTTCCTCCATTTTCTCTATCTCACTTTTTCAATGCTTCCTACCCCTTTAGTGAACTGAAAATTTTTCTCTAAAATCACCATTTATCTTTAATATCTCAATCTTATGGTTTTTCCTCAACTCCCTGTACTCTCCATCTTTCTGTAGCATGATGACCACCCTCTCCTTTCATATACTCTTAAGTTTTTACGACACTTTTTCTCCTGGCTCCTCTTCTCCCTCTCTTTGTCTCTCTTTAGCTTTCTAGCCCCCCCCTTTTTTTTTTGGCTAGGATATCATCTATGTCATGTCAATAAATTATGGATGTCCTTCAAGTCTCCTAATCTCTCTCTTAAAACTTTCTCACTCATTAACTCCCATGAGTTTATCATTCCAATGTAAAGGAATTCTAGATCTCTATATACCCAGCCCTAGCATCCTGAACTTTAGTTGCCTACCTCTAACTGCTTACTGGATATTCCAAATGGGATTTTCCATAGGCATCTCAAACTCAAAAACTCATTATTTTGTTCCCACATTCACTATTTCTGTACTTCCCAATTTCTCTTGAGGGCACTGCCACATTTTTCCACTCATCTGGGTTAGCTACTTTGTCATTATCTTTGAATCTTCATTCTCCTTTCCTCCATAAAACCAATTGGGTGCCAAATCTTTCTGTTTCTATTTCCATGATATTTCCCTCATTGATCCCTTTTCTCTGTTTGCACAGCCACTGGCCTAGTTCAGGCTCTCATTACTTCAGACTCAATATAAACCACCATTATGGTGTTCTAATGAGTCTCTTTGCCTCAAACCTCTACCATTCCAAACAATCCTCCACACGGCTGCCAAAATGATTTTCCTAAAATGTGAATCTGACCATACTGTGCCTCTACTCAGTAAAATGTAATGGATCCATGCCCTCTGCCTTCTAAAACCCTTTACAACCTAGCCCCAACCTACCTTTCCAAACTTATTATACATTACTCCTCTTCCCATAATCTATAGTTCAGCGTAACTGATTTCCTTGCTATTCTTCACATATACCATGCCATCACTTTCCCAAAGTTGTCCCTCACACCTGGAATGCATCCCCACCTTACCTACACTTGTTACAATCCCTCATTTCCTTTAAAACTCAGCTTAAGCAGCATCTTCTATGTGAAGCATTTTCTGATTCTGTGTGTCCTTCTAGCTCCCTGTGTCCCCTCCAGCATTTACTTTGCAAATATTTTGCATATACTTAGTAAATACAAGGTGCCTCCCCTGACAGGATCTAAGTTTCTGGAGGGCACAGGCTTTTACTTTTGTCTTTGTTATTCCTAGTATGGTGCCTGGCACATTGATTATGATGATAATTATGCTTACAGTAACTAACCTTTATATAGTCCTTTAAGGTTTGCAAAGCACTTTACATACTTACTTCACTGATCCTCTCAACAACACTGATAAGTGCTATTATTATTCCCATTTTACATTTTATGAAACCAAGGCTAAGAGAGGTTAAGTGACTTACCCAGGGCCACATCGTAAGTATCTAAGGGAGGATTTTAACGGGGGACCTCCTGGAGCCATGATTGATAAGCATTCTCCAATGTGCCACCTAACTGCCTGGTTAAGGAGGCACTTGTTAATTGATCAAAATGAGAAGATGGTACATAAAATCATGCCTTTAGAAAAGCTTTAGAAACTATCAACATAGGTAACCTATTTTCTCCATCATATTTAAAACATTCAAGACAACCAAGTTTGATTTTAAACAGGCTTGAAAGAACACCTCTTTGTCCTTTCTTGAATTTGTTCTAAAATCTTAAATTCAAGTCTTCTCTCCTTTCATGATTACCAGAGTTGGGTCTACTATCCACTCACAGTTATGACCAAATGACAATTTGGGGCCACTCAGATGCCTATGAAAGAGTAACCAGGATCTGATCCACTCAAATTCAACCTGATAGATTTCATTCTGCACAGCCTGAGGGGTTGATGAAATGTAACTGAGGCAAAGAGAAAAATCTGAATAACAATACTTCTCAAATTTATCCCTCGGACCATATCCTCATTTGGGGGAAGAAGCTGGGTATTTGCTCTTTTTATAAGGTTGTGACATTAACTTAGAAAGACACTTAGAAAATGATCTTTTCAAAATAGGATTAAAATCCATTAGTTGGGCACATGGTGACATCTAGCATATTCAGAAAACAGTAAAAGCTCAAACAATAGTTACTTTGTTTTCTCTGCCTCTCATTGGTCATTCTACTGTATTGAACTGTATTATATTTAAACAATAGTCACATGATGGATAATACATCTGACCATGATGACAGAGAAGATGGAGTTTGATTTACTGGCAAAATTGGAATGGTACTAAAATTCAAGGAAAGAGTAAGTGCAGCATCCAGTTAGTCCAGAGAGGATTCTAGACACAATCCAACTCACTTGGGGGACATTATTTATTAATTCTTGACTCCGCACCCTTTTCTAAACTCTTCTTTTGCTTTGACTCAAAATTCAACTAATTCTCCATACACTCCTAAATTCTCTTTTTGAAGTGTAGAATCATATATTTCCCAAATCTACCATATGAGTTAATGAGATGAGATCTTTAAAGCATGTGGGTTCCTTGGAAAGAGTAAGTTACAGCTCATTTCCCTTCTACAGTAGAAAAGGAGAGAAATCTCATAGATCTCTGCACTGAAACTAGCCTTCTTTATGCCATCACCTCATTTAGCCCCATTGTTCAATAGTGTGGTAATGACCCCAATTGCTTTGAAAGCTGGCATTCTACCCACCAAGTACAAGATGGATAGAATCAATATATGCAAGCATTATTAAGGCTTCATAATAGAAAAGTTCTCATTAAGGAAATGGATTAATTGGCTTAGTGATATTTTACCAAAAGCCAGATCTGAATGAGGGGACACAGCAGTACTGAGAAAGATAAATTAAAAATTAATAAAGGAAGAAATGTGCTTGTTCATAGTGAAGTCAGCCACAAACTCAGATCAAGGCATGAAGTTTAAAACTTGGTTAGCACTAATGGGCACTAATTAATGTGTGACAGATTTAAAAAAAATTCTGACAGTTCATATCTACAATGAAGCACACAGGCCAGATATAAATTGAATGTTTCTCATCTGCCAGAAGCCATTCATTAGAGATCCTGAATCATACATCAGGAAATGTGTATTTGAATTAGAACAATGCTTAACTAACAAATAATATGACATATTAAGTACATATGAGTCCAGAAAAAAAAACATTCCCCAAATTTTCCCCCAAACCCCAGACAGCATCTCTTTGATTTCATTTTCCTCTGTTTGTTCTCCCCCTACCCCAAAGTTGGAAACCATTAAGATCAGTCCTTCAAGGTTAGCATTTTGTTAAAACTAACATCAAAAGCTCTATTTTTGGTAGCTACATTTATCTTACCTCTAATTGACCAAATCAGAAGTGGTTGGGCATTGTTACTTTTTGTCTTTGTGTTTTCTTTAAAAACAAATGGAACTAGACTTGTGGACCTTTTGTCTTGATCAACACTGATCTATAACATAGACCTAGGACTTGGCCTCACTTCAAAAGAAAACATCCCCTTATAGCACTTGAAGTTTGCAAAGTGCTTTGCATGTTGTCTCCATTTAATCCTCACCAAAACTTTCTGAGATGGGTACTATTATTATCCCCTTTTTACAGATGTGGACACTGAGGCAGAGAGAAATTAAGTCACTTGTACCCAGTCACAGAACCAGTAAGTTGCAGAGGCAGGATTAGATCTAGACTCCAGGATCAGTACTCCTTCCATTGGGCCAGCTAGCCCTCTTAATTCTGTTTCTTTCAATTTCCTCAGGCTGATTGCCCCTCTCATCCTTTCTCATCCTACCATCATTCTTTAATCTTCAATTTCTCCCTTTCTACTGGTTCCTTCTGTGTTGCCTACAGACATGCTCATGTCTTTAATAAAACCTTTACTTGATGCTACCATCCCCTCAAGCTATCACCCTATATCTGTCCTCTCTTTCAAGCCAAAGTGGTTGAAAACACTGATTACTACTGTTGCCTACACTCCTGGTCCTTTCACTTTTGAATTGCCTGCAATTTGGGTCTTGACATCACCTTTCAATCAGAACTGTTCTCTCCAAAGTTGCCAGTGGTCTCCCAATTGTCAAATTTGCTGGTCTTTCTGTCAGTCACCTTCTTGGCTTCTCTGCAGCAACAGACACTGGTGACCACCTGCATTGCTCTTGGATACACTCCCCTCCCTGGGTATTTGTCACACCGGGTTCTCTCTTTACAAAGCAGTTAGGTGGCACAGTGGGATAGAACACTAACCCCAATCAGGAATGCCTAACTTCAAATCTGGCCTCAGATACTTCTTAGCTATGTGACCCTGGGCAAGTCGATTAACCTTTATTTGCCTCAGTTCCCTCAAATGTAAAAAAGGGTGAATAACAACACCTACCCTGCAGGGTTGTTGTGAGGATCAAAGGAGATAATATTTACAAAGTCCTTAGCACAATGCCTGGCACATAGTAGGTCCCATTATTGCCTTCCCTTTCCCCCTATTTGACTGACAGCAAGTCTCCTTTGCTAGATCGTCATCACCTGTATCCCCCTGCTAACCTCGGGCATACCCCAAAGCTCTAAACCAGACCTTATTCTCATCTCATGCCTTCTCTCTTTTGGTGACCTCATCAGTTCCCATGGGTTGAATTACCTTCTCCAAGCAACTGACTTTTAGATCTATCTGTACAGGCTTAATTTCTCTCTTGAGTTCCACTAACATACCATTGACTGCCTATTGAACTTTTCCATTGGATGTTCCATTGGCATCTCAAGATCAACATGCAAAAACAGACTATCTTTCTATCTTCCCTGCCCTACCCCCCATCTACTCCTCCTCCTACTCTTCCTAACTTCCCTATTTTTAGGGATCGTCATCATTCTTCCAGTCACCTAGGTCCAACCTTGCAGCAGTCCCCTCCTCCTCACTCTTCCTCATGCCTCTCTTACCCCACATATCCTACCAGTTGCCCAAGTCTGGTTGACTCTGCCTCACATCTATCACTTTCTTTCCACTCATGTAACCACCATTGTAGTTCAGGTCCTCACCTGGTCTACTATAATACCCCCTAAATGGTCTTCCCTCCTCAAGTCTTTTCACCTCCAATCCACTCACAGACTAGTTGCTAAATGACATTCCATATCATTTCCCTGATCTACAAACTTCAGTAACTCCCTATTACCCTTGGTAATGAGATCAAATGCAAATTCCTTTTATTTGGCCTTTAAAGCCATTCGCAGGCTGCCTCCAGTCTATTTTTCCAGGCTTAATGTCCCATCAATTGCCAACTTGCTATTCGCCTCGGGCACAATCAAACTCCTATCTCTTTGGTTGCACAGATTATCCCATGCCCCAACTACTCTCCTGTTTTACTTCTGTCTCTTATCTAGCTGCTGCTACATTATGCCCTCCATCCCAATTACTTTGTACATATTCTTTGCATTTTTTCTATGTGTATGCTGCTCCCTTCATCTTATGGAAAGTAAACTCCTTATGGCTAAGGACTGTTTTAATTTTATTTCTGTAAGCCGTTTTGGGGGAAAAAGAACCTTTTCACTGGGGCCAAGACCATCAATTAGCAGAAAACTTGGCACATACTATGTCCTTAATAAATAGTTGCTGATCAATTGGAGAGGGAAAGATATGGGAGAAATGCCATTTTTAAAGGTTTTATAAAAATGAATTTTAGGTTTTATAATGGTTTAATAAATTTTGCTTATTTCTTTTAAAAACTAACTTTTTATTTTAGTATCACAGCCAAGTTTGAAATAGGACTTCGTATTTAAAACAGAAGCTGTCATAAGATATTAGTAAGAAAGTATATACATTTTCTACCACATTTTAGTACATTATACATGTATTTCTTCTTCAAGCATTGCTAATAAGTGAAACCCTAAAGTTAAAAGAAAGATACATTTTATGAGAATTTTATCTTTTTTACCCCCATAAAATTTGAGCTTGTCTGACTTTGTTTATTTCTCCTTTGAAAGAGAAATTATTTCTATTGTGTTTGGGTCACAGGGTCCACTATCTAAAATATGTTTTATTTCCTAAGTTCAGAATAAAATAAAATAAAAATATGTCATCCTTCTAGAGAAGGAAGGGGCCTTTAAGAGCCACCCTTCATTATACTATGAGAAAGGCAAGGTATGGGAAGACAGAGATTTGCCCAAGGTTACTGAGATAGTAAGCATTAGAAGCAGTATTTGAACCCAGATTCTCTGCTTCCACAGCCACTGCTGTTTCCACTGACCTACTCTGGCTCTCTGCTCTGATTAATATTTAAGATAAATTTTGGTCTCAATGGAAACTACCTTTCCATTTTACCTGAAGGCATGTGACGGTCCTAAATGGCTCCTTGGTCTGATGCAAATTAACTGGTTAAATGGTACCAAGAAAAGAAACGGGTTCAGGTTTAGGGGTTTCTAGCTGAGAAACACTGTTCCATTTAGACTTCTTAGAAATACAGAGTTAGAATTGGAAGATGAAATAGGCCATTTCATTTATATAGATGTGACTTGGTACCTAGAATAATGGCAGATCAATAATTCATGGGGAACAATACCTATGGGTTGATTAAATACAAGTATAGGAAGTAGATCCTTCATTACTTGCCCTATTCCCCCAATTACTTTGCTATTTTCTCTCTGTCTCTCCTCTCTCTCTCTCTCTCTCTCTCTCTCTTCTCTCTCTCTTTCTCTCTCTCTCTCTCTCTCTCTCTCTCTCTCTTGTCTCTCTCTCTTTCTCTCTCTCTCTCTCTCTCTCTCTCTCTCTCTCCTCTCTCTCTCTCTCTCTCCCTGTCTTTCTCTCTCTCTCTGTCTCTCTCTCTGTCTTTCTCTCTCTCTCCTTTTCTCTCTCTCTCTTTGCCCCCCCATTCATCCATCTAGATATTTGTTCATTCATTTATTCACTGGTTTTCCGTACCTCACCAAGGTTAGAAGTACAGCAGCTACTCACTTACCAGTACCACAGCTGACTGGTTCAAGAGTTTTGACCTGTTCAGTTTCCAGTCTGGCTTGACTGGCAAACCTGGTTGGCAAACCTCCTTACTCAGCCTTGTGGCCCTAACTTCTGTGGATGAACTATACTGGGATCAGATTTGGTGCAGATAATAGATCAGCTTAGCCTACTATAACAGCTCAGAATCTCTCAATTCAAAGGTTCCATCAGCTTCAGACTTCTCTGTAGGAACCACATAAGCATGGATCACCATGCTGGGACTGTGCATGTGCTTTGTATGTATTTTAAATACAATGATGTTTGTGGCATCAGTGTAGTATTGTGGAAAAAGTGCTAAACACTGAGTCACAAGATCTTAGTTTGAATCCTGCCACTGCCACTTACTAATTGCCATTTACCATTTGGCAAGTCAACTTAAACTTTCTCGGCCTCAGTGTCCTGCAAAATGAGGAAGTTGAAATAAGGGAAACTTTAAGGTCCCATACAGCTTCAAATCTATCTTTAAGGGGTAACAACTTTCACTTTTGTTTTACCTGACACATAATAGGTACTTAATAAATGCTTACTGATTAATTGATTGATTTCTCAAGTCATTTGTGATATGCTAATGACTTCCCTTAGAAATGAACTATTAAACAAGGCCTTGTTGACACTCCATATTGATTTTATGTATTATATTGCTTGGCCAGAAGTCATGCACCCTGGGGATATTTACTTACTATTGATCAAGGATGGTGCTGAGTATACAATATACATATTAATTATGATGAGTGCCATACTGATGAATTCTACTATATACATTGTGTTCAATGGCTAAGAGAGTTGAAATACCCCCAATCTGAATAGAAACAGTAATTATATGTTATTATTAAAGCTATTAATAGAGATCTACAGTGGTGAATTCTTTAGAACTACTTTCTTATAACTGAAATGTCCAAAGCTGGCTGTTTTTCATGTTGCTTGATGAAACAGGCTTAAATTGTAATCTTAGGGATTTACAGTAGATATAAGGGAAGAATACATAGAGGATAAAGTAGATAAAATACAGTATAGAGGGAAAAGTGTTCGATAGGAGTTAGAGAATCTTGGTGTAAATCCTACGTATGCAACATAATAACAAAGTGACTTTAGGCATTTAATAATTCTGGATCTTGGTTGGGTCCAACTAGAGAATAAGGAAAAATATTGGAAAAGTAAATGCTATCAAAGATATTAGCAGATTTTTAAATGAAATAACATACCATTATTTTCTCTCTCCCTATGCCTTACAACTCCTAAACTTGCTCTTCCACTTTACCATGGTCTCCAGTTCTTTCATGCCTCAGTTCCCTCCCAGATCATCACCCCTGCTCTGGTTATACCTCTCTTTCCTTCCAAATCTTAACCCCCTTAATGAACCAGTTCAATTCAAAATATGCTCATACTTTAACTTGGGATTGCTATCATCATGCACCTTCTTTGCTTCTACTTACATGATGCTGAACAAAGATGGAGGAAGACAGGAGCCTAGACTGATTGGGTCCACTATAAATTATGTCATCTGGTACCAACTGGACTCTGACTGCTACAAGGCAATTTTTCTATAATTTTCTAATTTGTTCTCTATCCCAGTCACCCCAAAGGCTATTCTAAACCTTCCCTTTCTCTTCAGACAGGCAGTCCCCACCCTCTCAGGTAAAAACCTTCCCCAACAAATACCTGAGAAAACTTAAACTATTTTCTACTAGTTCCCTCTTCCTTTTCTTCTTTCTCACCTCTCTCTTACATCACTCTTTACAATCTCCTCCTTTACTCCAGTCTCATGGCCCTTCTTATTGCCAAGGACAATCTTTCCACACGGACCCTTGATTCCATCTTCTCCGGCTTCTCCAGCAGCTTGCCTATACCATCTTCCTTTCTTTTTCCAAACTTAAACCTGTCCCTACCTTTTCCACGTACACCGAGTCCTATCATTCTTTTAAAATAATTCCTCACTAGACTCTATCTTCCATACTAGATGCACACACTAGATATCATCCATTTATTCTTGCCTTATCAGTTAGACTCCTTGAACAAGCTATCTTTTCTCTATGTTTTTCTCCTCACTTCTAATATCTCTGAAATTCATGATAATTCTGAAAACTTACCATTCAACTGAAACTGCTCTCTTTAAAGTTACCAGTGATATCTTAAATGCCAAATCTAGGGCCCTTTTTTCATTCATCATCCTTCTCAGCCCCTCATCAGTCCTGGGCACTCCTGACTACTCCCTTTTCCTAAATACTTTCTCTTCTTTGTTTTCATAACACTGTTCTTGTTCCCTTTCCTATCAATTGCCTTGTCTGGATCTTCATTCATGTCATGCCAACCAATGACAAGTGATCCCAGGGCTATGTACTGGCCTTTTTTCTCTCTTTATACTCTTTCACTTGGTGACCTCATCAGCTCTTATGTGTTCAGTTAACATATTTATGCAGATGGCAAAGGACTAGAGCTGCTTCACCAATTGCCTACTGAACATTTCCCACTGGATGGAAAGCATCTGTAAGCAGCTCAAACTCAGTATATCTGAAACAAAACTCATCATTCCCTCCCTTCCCACCAGAACCCATGCCTTTTCTAAATGTCCTATTATTGAAGAGGATAACACCATCATTCCAGTGATACAGGGTCAAAACATCAGTGTCATCCTCAGCTTTTAACCTTTTCTCAACCCACGTATCTCATCAGTTATCTAATCCTGTCACATTTCTTTCCACAATATCTCATTTGTAATTCCTCTTCACTCATATAGCTACCACCTTATTTAAAATATTCAACATTTCTTGCCTACATGATTATAATAGCTTCCTAATGGATCTCCATTCCTTGAGTCTCCCCCTCATTTCAATTCATCTTTCCACACAACTGACAAAGAAATTTTCCTGAACCAAAAACTATATTAACCCTTTACTCAATAAACATTAGTAGCTACCTAGGATTAATTATAAAACTCCTCTGTTTGAAGACAACTTGGCCCCTTTCTGGTTTTTTTTTTTGTTACATATTATTCGTTTCACATATTCTACCCTCCTGCTCTATCAGCCTATTTGCTTTTCCTCATACACAATGTCCTAGTTCCTATCTCCATACCTTTGTGCTCTGTCCCATCCCATAAATAGAAGGCACTTCCTCCTCACTTTTATTCCATGGAATCCTTGGTCAATTCCATGGAAACCCCAGCTCAAGGGTTACTTCCTATATTGCCTTTCCTGGCTCTCACCCCACCCACACACAACCCCCCATCTGTGAGTGCCTTCCCCCCAAAGGTTACCTCATGTGTTGTCTCTACCTTTAGAAATTCAGAACATTTCTCTTACACAGTTGCTATAATCACATTAACTAAGGCAAAGGTTTAAGAATACAATTGAAAAGAATTTTTTTATGATTCATTATTTATTAAAAACCTACAGTGTTTTATCTTACAGAAAAGAAGCCTCATCCTCAAAAACCAAACCAAAACAAAATAAAATAAAACAAAAAACCCCACAAGAACCCTACCGTCTCAAACCACAAGAGAAACACATTCCTCTCCTTTGGTGAAAATATACATATATATTTAAATATATATTAAATATATTATATTTCTATATAAATGTATTTATTTATTTTATATATATTAAATATATTATATTTCTATATAAATATATTTAATATATAAAATAAATAAATACATTATTTACAAATAAGTAAAAGGATATATTAAAAAAGATATATATATATATATATATATATGTATGTATATATCTTTTTAGTTACTAATTTGCTCCATGTTTTTCCTTTTTTTCAGCATGCAAACCTATTTGGGCCAAAGGTATTTTTTTCCATTTCTATTTTCAAAGAGAAGAGGAGCTTACATTTTTTTTTTGAGTAGGACTCTGCCTGGTACATAGTAGGTCCATAATACATGTTTGTTGTTTGAACCTTGAAAATATGTTTAAAAATAGCATTTCTTGTCTTATTAGGGAAGGAGATCTGGACCTTGTCAATATTCCATGACAATGATTTGAGAAAATTGAGACTCAGAAAAGGAGCAGGTAGGTGGTAGAGTGGATAGAGTATGGGGTCTAAAGTCAGGAAGACTCATCTTCCTGAGTTCAAATGTGTCCTCAAACACTCTAGCTGTATGAACCTATGCAAGTCACTTAACCCTGTTTATCTCAGTTTCCTCATGTGCAAAATGAGCTGGAGAAGAAATGGTAAACCACTCCAGTATCTTAGCCAAGGAAACCCCAAATGGGGTAGCAAAGAGTCAGACATGCCTGAAGTTACTGAATAACATGAAGGCAAGGCTCAGAAATGTGAAACAATTAGCTCATGGTAGTACAACTAATTAAAGGTAAGATGTGAGTCCTATCTTTTATCTAACACTATCTTTTAGTGTCCAGGAGGAATATTTATTGCCCCAGACTTGTAAGCTCCTGAAGTGCAAAGACTGTTTTGTTTTGTTTTGTACTATTTTGTTTTTCTTGTCTCTCTATCCCTAATACCTAGCATAGTGCCTCGTAGATGGCAGGGACTCAAGAAATGCTTTTCGAGTGAATGAATGGAGCAAATACATATGAATGAATGAATGAATGAATGAATGAATGAATGAATGAATGAACAAAAGTCTGAGAAAACTAGAATGACTTTGAAGATCCCTAGGATTCTAGTACAAAATCTGTTTTGTACTCCATGTTTTATTAAAAGCCCTTGCTGTCTTTCAAAAGAACAACTTAAAAATATGGGTGGTCCAATTGGGGTCAAATGGGGGAGAAAGGGAGTAAGGGAGAAAATTTTGGGGCAAGTCACTAGCTAAAGAGAACATCTATTTATATGCATATATTCACATGATGAGAGGAAAAACGTGTGTCTTTTATGGTTTGAAAAGGTAATCTTTTTGTGGTCTAGGCCTCTGTCTTTTATGTAAGGTAGCATACACTGTGGGCATTCAATAAATAATGAATCATAAAACAATTCTTTTCATTTGTATTCTTAAATCTTTGCTTTGGTCAACATCTGATTACAGCAATTGTGGTGAGAGAGCTGAGAATATAACGATTGATTTAACTTAAAAGGATAGAGTTTGAGCTGTGAACGGCTTAGAGGGGCTATTCAGAGCACCCTGCTCAGTATAGCACACCCAATCCTTTAATCAGGGCACTGAAAAGAGATGCCCTCTTTGGCATTTTACTGAAAGAGATAGAGAAGAAACTTGGCTGCGTGGTAGGGTCTGCTTCTTTTGGTTTCTTCCTGCATGAGCCAGGTCATCAAAATGTATTGGAATCTAGGAAACATTTATTAAGGTGCGTGCGTGCTCGCATGCACACACATGTGCCATGACCTTATGCACAGACGATGTGAAGATATTTTTAGCTATTCTAGGAACTTGGTGAAAATATCAATCATTTGTTGTGAAATCAGGAACAAAGCAATCAGTAGCTCTGTCATCTATGAATAAACAGGGCTTCTGCCTGACTCTGTTAATTAGGACTAACCCTATTTGGAGGAGGAATGAATTGCTTTGAACTGTTTTCTGGACTATGAACTTAGTGCTCCTGAGAAATACCTTTTCTTAATGGTCCCTTTATTGATAAAGAGCCTGAGGATAATTTCCCTAATTAAGCAATAAATCACATTTGATGGAGAAATTTGGCAAATCATTACAGAAAGTCTATTTCATTATCTTATTCTAAGTTTGGCTATGTTTAATGATGCAGTAAATATAGAACCCAAAAGAAATATGAAAAATAAAAATCTTCATCCAAATCCAAGAAATGTCTTTCAAACGATGAGAGAGGTAAATACCAAAAGCCTGACATACCCACCTCTCTCTAGCTCTAAATCTATTTCCTAGTTTATCATTTTTCATTCTCTCCCTTTCTCTATGTGCGCCTCCAATTAATTGAAAGGTTGTCTCAAAATTCTTCTAACATCCCCAGAAGAAGATTATTTTAAACCTACTATAATTTTCTAAAATGTCAAACTCATTTTTGGTGTGGGAATGGGGTGAGAGTAGGGAATTGGACTGGGAAGGAGAAAAGGGATGGTTAGAGTGAATAGGAAAATAAAATGGCATTGGAAAGAATTGGGAAAAAATACTGTCTCTGAAATCAGAGTAATGAAGTTCAGATCATGCCTCTGGTATATATTGTTTTGGGCAACTCATTATACCTTCTGTTTGTGCTAGTAACCCCCCCCTCAAAAAAAAAGAGTTTATTTTTTGTGTATTTGTCATATATTCCTATATGCACATATTATCTCCTCTGATAGATTATAAGATCCTTGAAGGCAGGTTCTTTCTTGTCTTATCTACAATGCTGATCTCAGAATCAGTGCTTAATATATACTTATGGATAGCTAGGTGGTACAGTGGATAGAACATGGGACATGGAGTCAAGCAGGCCTGATTCTGAATCCTACATCAGATATTTACTGCTTGTGAGACCCTGGGCAAGTGACTTAACCTCTCTCTGCCTCAGTTCCCTCATTTGTAAAATGGGATAATAATAACACCTACCTCAAAGAATTGTTGTGACATGTTAATGTATGAAATGTGCTTTACAAATCTTAAAGTGCTCCATAAATGTGAGGTGTTATAACACATTGATTAATTGATATAACAGGGTGTTGGTAACCACAACACTTTGGGAATTTGTAAAACTTAGAAAAGAGAAATTAGTTTGTTGCTATATAAATTAAACAATCTGTTGCTTATCTGACTTGTTTTCCCTTTCATTCAGTTGTGGAGATATTCTGTTAATAAAAGACACAGCTTAAATTAACCACAATCTAAGTATCTCCTCTATTTCCTTCTCTCTAAAGCTATTACAGTAGCTTTTAAGGTGATTAAATTCATCCTGATAGTATTTGGGTTCATCAAACTCTTGATTTCTATTTTATTTCCCACCTGTTCTTCCCCTTCCCTTCTTTAATGGTATCTTATGGAATCCTCACTAACCCACCCACCCACACAGGGCATATGTAATGTCCTTCTTGGGAAAGACATTATATTCACATTAGGGAAGCATAACCAGCTTAAATCAAAGAGTCTCCTTCCCGATATGGTAGCAGGATGGAAGAGACACAAAGTTGAGCTACTCCAGATAGAGGCAGAGAAGAGAAATTAAGCTGGTTATTGATTTCTATATATTTCTATATATTCAACAGCACGTTCTAAATTCTTGCATCTATCCACAGGCAGCCCTGAGCTGTCCAAATGCATTACTTGCAGATGGTAAGCATCTTTTGGGGTATCTAATTTATTCTAATTCTTTTAAGGCTACTTGAGTGAGAATGCTGATGTTTTCTGGCGTGGATTAATGAACTTTCAGCTGTTCTTGTAAGAATTATCTGAGGTTAAGTTAAATGAAGGGACAGAAGAGGGCTCCAGATTAGAGATGCAGGAGAGTAATTTTCTCAAAGGATTCATTCCTGTCTATTTTTCCCCCTTCCAAGCCATTGCTTATACCATTCCCCATGCTCGGAATGCCTTCTTTTTCCCTTTTTGCTTGCTGAATTCCTAACCATCATTTAAAGTTAAAGTTGTCTCACCAACCAGTGAGTATTTAAGTGCCTACAATATACATACTGAGAACTCTGTTAAGGCAAATGTGAAATGGCTGCTGCCCTCAAGGAGCTTACATTCTCTCTTGTGAGACAACATGAAGGAATACAGGCATAAGTGAAATATCCACAAAATGCAAACAAGTTAATTTTTGTGGAGAAGGCATTAGTAGGCGAGGGGATCAGGAGAAGTCATCTTCATGAAGCCTGCCTGGATCCCTCCTGTATGTAACAACTTCCTCCTTTGCCCCTGGAAGAACTTTCTGTTCTGCTTTTCTCTTCTAAATTCATTTTGTAATATTATGTTATCAGAGTGATCTGTGTTTGTGCCTTATCCCTGTAAAAGACTTAAGTTCAATGAAGGTAGGAGTCACATCTTCCCTAGTACCTAACCAAGTTATGCACCTAGTTGATGTTTGTTAAAAAGTTCGTTGCATTTTGATTACTTCTGTGTTACATCCAACTGTCCTGTGTATCAGTCTGTCAAGTGCATTTGGTTAAGTGTCTACTATGTGTCAAGCATCGTGCTAAGCATCCGGGGATGCAAAGATAAAAAAAACCCATTCTCTGCTCTCAAGCAGCACACAATCTAATGGGGGGGAGAAAACATGCAAATAACTATGTTCAAAAAGGTATATACAGGATATATGGGGGTAACCTCAGCATTAAAGGGGACCAAGAAAGCCTTTTTGCAGAAGGTAAGACTAAGGTGAGACTGCAAGAAGTCAGGGAAGCCAGGAAGTGAACAGGACGAGCAAGAGTATTCCAGACTCTCTGTGACCCCATTTGGGGTTTTCTTCAGAAGGATACTGGAGCGGTTTGTCATTTCCTTCTCCAGATCATTTTACAGATGAGGAAACTGAGGCAAACACGATTTCATGCCTTGCCTAGGGTCACAGAGCTAGTAAATGTCTAAGGCCATATTTGAACTCTGGTCTTCCTGACTCCAGCTTCAGCACTCTATCACTGCACCACCTAGTTGCCTTGGCATGGGGAACAGCCAATAAAAACATGGGAGGTCAGTGTCATTTGATCACAGAGTATGTGGAAAGGAGTCAAGTGTAAGAAGACTGGAAAGGTAGGAAGAGGCTAGTTTGTAAAAGGCTTTAAAAGGCAAACAGAGGATTTTACATTTGATCCTGCAGGTAATAGAGACCCAGGTATAGTTTACTGAATAGGGGTAGGAGGTGTAATATGGTCACTAATCACCCAGCTGATGACTTGTATATATTGAAGTGTTACAGTTACAGTAAAACAAAGCAGGTCTTATATCATCGTCTTTGGATTTTGCCTGATGACGCTCTTCTCTTTATCCTGATAAGCATTTTGTGTTACATGACTGGTTATGAGAAATAAGGATTAAGTCCATAAAGACAAAAGCCCAGCAGGTGAAATCAGGGAAAAGCAATCAAATAAAAAAATAATGGAGATTAGGCATATTTTTCATCTAATTTTGATTCTAAAAATGTAGACTTTATTCTGAAAAGAACGTCAGATCACACAACAAATTATGTGTAATTTAGAAGAAACAGTGCTCTATCTTTTCAATGTTATTAGCAATAATATTTTGAACATAAGAATAAAATGAAATGGAATAATTTTCTAGAAGCTAAAATACATAGATTGTTTTGGGTGTGGACCTGCTACTTCTTTAATGTAGGGAATTCTTGGTTAGGAAACTCCCTCTCCCAAATACAGATCAGCACCTGTTCTAATATTTTTAGTCTTAAGGCTTAGCCCTGCCCAGGGTGGGATTAGATAGATGGTTTCCCCAGGGTCATAGAGCCAGGAGGTATGACAGGAAGGATTTAATTCCAGTCTACCTGATTCTAAGATTACCACTTGAATCACTAAACAGTGTTCTTCTTATGCATCAAAGAATAAAAGGAAAGACATGCAAACTTTTTCAATTAAAAAAAAATTGTCAAGGCAAATTTCTCTCCTTAGTATCATGTTGAGCTGCTGTTTAAGCTATAGCTTTGTACTGACAAAGTCAAGGGAGGTGGAAATTGGGATATGGTCTGGTTGATTTGATATATGTTGAACACTTCAGAGTTAATAACAAGAAATCCACTTCGTGGATCTAAATATTCTGGTTTGGCCAATTACATAAGCAGCTTGTTCAAACGGGTCAGGTTGGAGCTATTTGAATCATGAAGTTGGCTTCATCGTGTGTTCAAAGATAACAAGAGATACCATTTTATGGGGCACATCAGACAAGCTGAAAACATTCATATTCAATACTCTATTAGATATAAGCAGAATAGTATCATGTGGAAACATCTTGTGAAGTCCCCTCTAGCTCTAAAATGCCTCTGATTATATATACACACCCGTGTGTTTATAATTCTATACATAGACATATGCCCCTAATGAAATAACATGCATTTGAGAAAAGCAAGCATTGGTTATATTATTAACTTACTGTTTAGACTGTGTCTGAGCAGCCAGAGGCTAGTGAGACTTGCTAACTATCCAGTTATTAATATCAAGGGAGGTTTGAAACAGGGAACTGCTGTATTCACTGAAGGTGCTTTCCAGTCCTGCAGGGTGCCTGGCAAAGAGCCCAAATGGAAAGAAGATTCCCTATGCTTGAGATGGACCTCCAGAAAATATTGTATTCCAGAACCTCCTGCATGATATCTATAGTTCCTAAAATTGACAGTGGTCTAATAATACAAGAAAGGACAAATACACAAAAAGTGTGAGTTGCTTTGGCGGCTGGGTGTTACAATGCTTAGCGTGCTGGCCCTAGAGTAGGGAAGACCTGAGTTCAAATCCTGTTTAAGATGCTTACTAGCTGTGTGATTCTGGTCAAGTAACTTGAACTTCTTCTGCTTCAGTTTTGTCATTTGTAAAATGGGGATAATAATAACACCTACTTTCTGGGATCGTTGGAATGACCAAACGAGACAATATACATATCAGGTTGCAAACATTAAGGTGCTATATAAATGTTAGTTATTATTATTGCCTAGATTGTATGACAATGGGATCAGATGGGCTGCACATTTGAGTTAGCTCATCCCAAAATATCTCTTACTCAGGTACTCTAGATGGATTGAGAACTGATCAGGAGGAAAGACATAGACTACATTGCCTTTGGGAGGCTGCTCAGAATTCAGAGGCACAGAAAAGTAGAGCAGGAATGACCTCATAGGACAACTGGTAAAACCCTTGCCTAAAGAATAATTTCCTCTCGGTATGATGTATTCAGGCTTTTCTTGAAAATATCTATTCTACTTCCTGAAGTAGTCTACTCCACGTCTAGGCAGCACTACCTGTTGGGCAGTTTTTCCTCTTCTTTAAGCCTAAATTTGTCTGTCTTTCACTTCTATCCCTTTTTCATAGTTCTGCTCCCCCTCCCCCCTCCCCCACCCAGTTAAGTGGACAAATCCAATACTTCACTCACATTGCAGACGCACAAGTGCATGAAGATAGCAATCATGAAATCTAAATTCCTCAACCAATCCATATTCCATTGATTGTTATTTACTGACCTGTCCCCTCCTCCCATAATGTCCTTCCTTTCTCAGTAAGTTCAGTGGGCCATTTCAAGTTGTTCTGATCTGGCCACTGGATCCAGATGGTTCTGGAAGAGAAAGTGAGGCTGGTGACTTTGCACAGCCCTTCCTCACTCAAAAAAAATTCAACTGCAAATTATACCATCATCTCCCTGATGTCATAGTCCTCTTTGATGATGAAAGACAAACACAACCACAAGGACTTATACATGAAATTTTGGATATACATGTATATATTTCCTAGCACATTTGCCATCTCTTTATATTTAGCGTAGCACGTTCAGTATTTGAGGTTATTTATGTTCTTTAAGCTGCTTTGCCTAGAATTAGAATATAATCCCACCAAGAGGAGGTAATACACACATATGTTTAACACACACATACATGTATATGTGTTCTATACATATATACAACACAATACATATATGTATTTATATATATATATATATATATATACACATACATACACACATATTGATATAGATATAAGTAAATAGATATTTATGGGAGGAGAGGAGTATCCTCCACTGTCTGTTCTGGTTCCCTCTCTTATCTTTCTGTGTCCTCTCCCACACACATTAGTTCCCTTGAATGGGTTCAATTATCATCTCCTCGAAGATGGTTCCCAAATCCGTATATTGAGCCCTAGAGTCTTGATTTCCAGTCCTTCTTTGCCCACTGCTCACTGAGCATCTCTAAATACATGAATTCAAAGTCAACATGTCCAAAAAAGAACACACTGTTTCTCTGTCTTCCCAAACCTAATCCTCCTCAAGACTCTATCCTGGTTAATGGCGGCAGCATCCTTCCTGTCATCTAGCTTATCAACCTTAGAGTAATTCTTAGTTTTCTCTTCTTCTTTACCTCTGTATCTTAATGGATGCCAAATCTGGTTGAGTCTACCTTCACAAATGTCTCTTGTAACCATTCTCTTGTCTTTACTCAATGGCAACTCTCCTAGGTCAGGGTTCCATCTCCTTTTGTCTGGGCAATTGCATTAGCCTTTTAATAAGAAGCCAGACTTCTAGTTCCAACCTTTTCCAATCCATTCTCTAGACAGCTTCTTAAGGTGCAAGTATGATCATGGAAATCACCTGTCACACATATACCTCCTCATGTAGGCATTTGATGTCTTCCAATTTGGGGTTCCAGACTACTTTTCCGGGGATATTGCACATTGCTCCCCTTCATGCACTCTTTATACTTCTGGCAAACTGGCCCACTCACTTTCCCAAGATTGGCATTTCATCTCTCACCTCTGTACCTTTGAAAAAAGTATCCTCCATGCTTAGAATATACTGTCTCTTTACTTCTAGCTCTTGGGTTCTTTATCCTTATTTCTTGCAAGGCTCAGCTACTGTTCCATTTCCTATGGTAAACTTTTCTCAATCTCCTTAAGTTTTAACAATCTCTTTTTCCTACTAAAATTAGCATGTATATAATTATTTGTTTCCATATTGTTTCCCTTCCACTTTAGGAGAAGGTAAGCTCCTTGAGGGTGACCTTTTTTTTCTCTTCCAGTCTTTGTATCCACAGTCCATAGGACAATATTTACAAAGTAGAAGCTTAATAAGATCTTGTTGGATTAGATTAGATAGGACTGCATAGGAAAGCACTGATGCTTTGATTAATATGCCCATGTTATTAGAACAACTAGGCTTAATTCATTGGGAAAGGGAATAACATATTTTCCATTTTTAATAAATAATAAACAGTTTATAGTGTTTTAAAAAACATTTTAAATCTTTTGTAACTTTAAGAAATATTTGTGTGGGTAGCCTGTACCCTACAAGACACAGAACACTGTGACTATTTTTTTCCTCTTGTTCTTCTGATAGCAACTCTTGTTGCTACAGCCTTATTGGACATTATTTAGATATGGTGCAGAAGAAAGACCTATGCGTGACTTCTAACACAGCATCAGATGTGAAATTGCTCTTTTCACAAGTGCTTTCAAAAAGAGCATGCATTTTTAATCACGAGTCATTATGTTTTTAAAACAACAGTTAAAGAGAAAACTTTACAATGTTTTGAAACAAACTTAAATTGGCTACACCACATTGATAGTATCCACAAATACGCTTATATAAATGACTTTCTCCCACTTGACTTAAGGCCCCTGAAGGGCAAGACAGCATGATTTCTTTTCTTTAGTTACTAACTAACCACAGTGTTTACTAGTACATACTTGGGAAGTACTCCAATGTTGGGATGGTTAAATTAGTCTATGTCTTAATGAGCTGGGCAATGATTATGATGAATAAATTAATAAGCTTATTATAATGAGAAATGGAATCTTTTTCGAATAAGAAATTTACAGGACATAAATTCCCTTGTTTTCTGAGAACTTACATTTTGTTGTTTTAATGCCCTAGGTTGACTAGTGTGCACTCAGATAAAATCAACCCTCTTCATCTGATTCTAACTTGCCTAGAATTGTACATCTGACCTTAAGGTATTTAAAGTCTTGTTCCAATCCTGAATGGCTATAATTCTCACATTTAAAATGAGTCATTATAGTTATGTAACTCAACAAGTATGCTATTAGTGAGCTAGTATAATAAACAGCATCTATATGCCCAATAATTCTATACTACTTACATAATTGGAGCAGAGTGGGACATGAAATGAAACTACTTAATTCCCCTGACAGCTTCAACAGAAGTATATTGTCTTTTTCACTCCTTCAACATTCGCAATAAAAATACAGACAAAGGGTTTTTGAAATGGTCTCTGGTTATTAAAAAAAAAGTTGAAGCTTGTCAGAAAAAAATACTGTGGCTTAGCAACTTCATAAGCAGATGCACATGGTTCTTTTGTCTAAAATCAAGTTCATTTTCACTAAAAAACAAAACATGAAATCTAGGTTTCAGATGAATGATGGGGGGAAAGAAAACTACATGTTTAATGTTTTGACACATTATTTTAATCTGAATCTTTGTCCTTAAAGCCTAAGATGTATGATTTCTGTTTAAGGATTTTATGATTGTTTCAAGAAGATTAAACACAGGAATTGACATGAAAACCCTGGTGTACTTGTCAGGGTAAAAAACCACTTGCCTTGTGATAATGAGGATAGTTTTCAAATTCTCTATTCCAATACTAAGTTCCTACAAACTACAATACTGTGTCCTTCCTTTTGGCTTACAGTCTACCTGAGCCACATTTTCCCATACTCATATCAATTATACAACTACAATAAAAATCAAATTTAATATTTTTTTCAGATTTTGTATGAAAGCGATAATAAAAACAGCTTGAATAGCTTACATCTGCACTAAGACTTTTGGGACATACTGTATTTGATACACCTCAGCTGATGATATTAAATGTAACTCTCTGATGATCCAGTTTGGTCCATATTAAAATATTAAATTTGATTTTTATTGTAGCTCTACAGTGGAGATTAGTATGGGAAAATATTGGGATAAGTAGACCTTAAGCCAAAAATCAGGGCCTAGTGTTACAGTTTGTAGGAACTTACCATTAGGAGTAACGAATTTGAAAGTTGCTAATATTATCACAAGAATTTTTTAAAATTAGTAAAACTTAAACTTACGTGAAGATTTTTGGGACAACCAGACCTTGTTTGGTCCTTCTGTGGAGCTGTAATCTCATTAATGTGGATATTTTTCCCACGACCCAAATGACAACTCACCCAGATCTATCCTTCTTACACTAATCTTGTCTGCCCTTCTATAACTTCATCATGGAGGTTCTGCCAACATTCCCTTTCTCTTGATCCTCTGACCTCTTGACATTGGGTAGACACCAGTGGAGCTGCTAGGCTGTCCATCACTTGGTCATTCCTCACTCTCAGCCTATGAGCAGCCTACTTTCTTTTCCAAACATATATCTCTCTGATCACCTGCTCTAAGCCTTTCTTTCTATACTATTCTCTGTTTAAAACAGACGGCAGTCTGGTCATAGCAACCAACCACTACATGGTTGTTTGCATGTAATCTCTCCTCCATTAGATTGTGAACTGCTTGACAGAAGGGGCTAGTTTTGCCTCTCTTTTGAACCCTTAGCACACTGCCTAGCATAGTGTAGACAATTAATTGATTTGACTTGACCCTCTTGGATATCCTTTGACTCTTCTTTGACACAAGTCATGAAGCATCCAATACTGATACAATGATCAAGTTCCCACTAACTAAAAGAGCCATGTCCTTAAACCTAGATTTAAAGAAACTCCAGCTAATTCTGTAGCCATAGAAAGCAACTTTTTTTTTAAATAAGAAAAAAGCACTTTTCTGGTCAATTAAAGGACCTGAAATATGAAAATTTCCACTGCAGAATACTGGTTTCATTCCATAATATATTCCAAAAGTATGTTACCTGGGATAATATTTCCATATACATGTGTCTAAAGAAACCCCTTCATACTCAAAATCTTCTGGCCTTCTACCGTTCTAAACCTTAAAGTTTAATCATTATTTAGACAGTTAAATCTATTTCAAACACAGTGAATGATTCCATCTAGCACCATAGCCTTATCTTATAGTTGAATTTTTAAGTTACTAAAAATTATCCAAAATGCATTCAGTACTAGCATCATAAAATGATCTCATATTTGGTATTCTTCTCCCACATCGTCCCAAATACCATCTGAAATTCAGGTCAGAGAAACTAGTTTAAAACAAAGGAGTTCTAGGTTAAGGTTATTAGATCACTGTCAAGAGCACCATCACAAGATCACATCTGCTTTTCCATCTTAAATTTAATTTCTATGTAATTAAGCAACAAGTATTCGCAGCAAATATCTACTCTAGGCCTAATCCTGTGCTAGGTGCTATGACAGGTAACGAGACATGGTCCCTGCTTACAAAAACCTAAACACAATTGGGGAGGAAAGACTCACCATGAAACAACTGTTATATAAAGCATGCAGTACACACAGCTGGAAAATAAAGCTATAACATATGTGTGTGTTTTTGCAAAATAAAGTGCTGATTATGCAATAATGATAGAAAATGCAAGATACAGTGAATACAAAGATCGATGCAGGCTGGCTATTTAAACACAAACCTTGTTCATCAAACAGTGCAATCATTATATAGGCCAAGTTATTCTTGCTTATATTAGAAAGCTTTAGCCTCCTATTCCCGGTCTACCAGCAACCTTCCTCCTCACCCTCACCCATCTATTTCAACAGGATTTGGGTTCCATTATTTGTGAGCTAGCCACTAGAGGGCAATAGTCACACACACTTGAAAATGCTTTCTCTGCGTACATAGGAATTACAGGCATTCTTCACAGGTAGGTCAAAAAATAGCAACTTGGGTCGCAGAAAGAAAAATTATCTACCCAGGACATGATGGAATCATTCTTTAAAGATCATTTATAGTCAACCAGGAGGAAGTTGATAAAAAGATAATTTTCCCACCTCTAAGATTCATTTCAACAATCATTTATTCTTTCACGTGCAAGGCACTGGTTTGCTGGAGGGCTGCCTATCCTCAAAGACCTTACACTTTAGGTATAATCAAAATCCTTGATTTTCTTATGGAATCTTTACAATTGGGCTTTTTTTTTTTATTACAACAGAATGTATTTAAGTGGGCTTTTCGTTTGGAATTGCAGAGTGTACCTTTGGGACACTAGGTTGGAAGCAAGGAAATCTGAAATACAGGTCTTGCTTTGTATTTTAGAACTTAGAAAGAATCTTTCAAACTTTTGTTATCACATCTAGGCCAACGATAACATCTACCAACCTACAAAGGCTAGTTTGAGTATTAATTTAATCATTTTTGACAATAAATATTTTAGGGGCAAAAGAAACCTTACACAAATAAAATGTTTTTAAAAATTAATTTTCTTTGATTGCATTAGAACATTCGATCCATCTAGTGTCTAGATTTGCAGAGAATCTCTGAAACCAGAGTTGTGTGAATTTCCCTACAACTTTTCAAGTCAGTTAAAGTAATGATGATATTGAATCCAAATCCTCTCATAGGTACAATTCAGTAGGGATATTTCAGATAATTTTACAGGTGAGGAAATTGAGCCCCATAGAGATTAAGTGACTCGCTCAAAGTCTAATCAGTGTCAGGGCAGTGACTATTACCAGCATGTACTGATCACCAATCCAGTACAACAAACTCCCTCTCAGCAAACATTTCTTGCTACTGTTACCCTGGACCCAGAAAACAGCTCCTTAGAGTTTCTTCAAAAAGTGCTTTTCAAACCTTAAACTATAAAACAAATGTAAATTATTATAATATATTATTATAATTATTACAATATAATTATAATATATAATATAAACATGTATATTTTATATGTTTAATGATTTAAAAAATTATAATAATGATAGTAAATTATCTAGATTCATGTTGGGCTATACCTAGTTACACGCCACTTGCTCGGCCATCTCCTGTTGTCCTGATCTATATCTGGCCATTGGACCCAGATGGCTCAAGAGGAGAAAGTAAGGCTGATGGCCTCCCTCACTTAAAATCAATTCATTTGCAAGTCATGGCAACATCTTCCTGATGTCATGGTCCTCTTGGAGAATGAAGGACAAAACACAACACAACCACAACATTCCACTTAAATATAGAACACAACTCCTAGAACTTGGTAACTGGTTTCAGAAGCTTCACAGAAAGGTTCCTGATTTCTGATCTAAATAGTTTTTCTCCACTAGAATCCTACTCTGTTGATTTATCAGGGCATGGAGGTGTTCTGGACTCCATAAGACTATTTCAAAGGAGCGTAAGCTTCGGCAGGTTCAAAAGCTAGAGATATTTTGAATAGAGGGCTGATGACAGACTTTGTGTCTGCTGTCCAAGAACCACAACAGTCAAGTCCAGAGAAGCTTACTCATCACTGAAAGACTGGCCACCTGGGTGATAAAAATGATCTTTGGCCAAAGCAAACCAACAATGAAAACAGCGTCTCCTAGTTTCAATCCCTATTTCTTTCCATTGTGAGTTGGAAAGGTGGCAGAAAAGGTCAACTAAATAGAGGATGCTATGAATCATCTCTCTCTTAGGCAATGTTCCTACAAACATTAATTAAATGATTGTTACTTTTAACATGATCATTGTCAACCAATAACTTGATACCTTCTATATGAAATAAGGAATGAAAACATTTTTAAAAAACAACAAAACCACAAAGGAGTGACTATACAACCCCAAATTACATACCATGTAAATCTGGGCCTAATTATCAATAAAAAAAGGCCAACACTCAAGAAAAGACAGGCAGGTAAGGCATCTTTTAAAAATATAAAAACAACAACAACAACAACATAGAAGTGAGGACAATATTAAACTTACAAACACTCTAAACCAGGGGTTAGCAAACTCTGGTCTGAATCTTCTGTTGCCTGTTTTTGTACAGCCTATGAGCTAAGAATAGTTACTATATCTTATAATAAAGTTTTATTGTGCTTAAAAAAAATTAAAGCCACTCTTAGCTTATGGGGAGGCAGGATTTGGACCTCAGCTGAAGCTTGACTACTCCTGTCTAAACAAACAGAAATATAAGGTAAACAAGTGCAATTACCAAGGAAAGAACATGCGATGAAAATGAAGTAGTTAAGATTAAAAAAAATCCTCAGCTAAATGGAAAAGCAGCTTACAGGTTCTCTCCAGAAAGACAAATAAAGCAGTCAGGAGAGCTCATTTCATTGATGTTTGCAGTACCTTATAATTAACTGGTCAAGCAAATGGCTGCCACACAATGGAAGACAAGAGGACCAGAAACCATCTTAGCTGCTTAAGCCCTTTTAGTATATGAAGAGACACCCAACCCAATGGAAATTTAACTTTACAGTATCAAACAATTAGGAAAACTACCTCTCACATACAAACACACATACATGCAAAAATGAAACAAAACATACATTAAGAAGTAAAGGAGTCTATAGAAAACTTGGTGTGTGAGAGTCAGGTAAGTCAGATCATTCAATATTATCATGACCAAAAATGTCAAACGGACCAAATCTTTCAGTATTTTTATAATAATCTTTTCTCACTGATGATGAATTATCAAAGCTAGACTCTACTATCTTAGTCGTTGATGAGAAGTGATAATGTTATTTGGAAACATGCACTAAGGAAAGGGGATAAACTTAACCAAATATGTGTACAAAAGAAGTTTGAATTGGAGGGGACACAATTTTAAAACACTTAGATATTAATTCCTTAAGAAGAAAAGACTCCAAAAGAATGGAAAAGATCATTCACAGGGCTTCCCTGCAAACCCCATCCCCCCAACTCAGCCAAGATGATATTAGCAATAACTGACTCATGTATCTCTTTTCTCTTCTCTAGAATATTTTTGAGAATGGTTTATGCCTCCTTGGAGGATGTCTTAATGAGGAAAAATGTCAGCATCTTGCAGACAGTTTTTTTTTTAAATAGATAATACTATTTCAGTCATGCGCCTGACCCAGTAAGAGAATATAAAACCTGACTTGTTTTTTGTTTGTTGATTTTTTAAACAGCAGTTGAGTCTGGAGAACAGAACACAACTTAAAAAAAAAAAGCTCTCCTCAGATAAAGTATCTTCCAAACACACATTAAGTTATACCAGCTGAAATCAACTCGATTTTTCTAGATATTTTTTCAAAAGGTTTATTTTCCAACTCTCTAGTTTGACATAGTCAAATTGAACAAATATCACATTCCTAAAGACTTGTGTAAATTCATTGTTTTTTTTTCATTATATAGCTGTGAATCATTGGTTGGTTCCAATTTGCAAACACTGAAGAAATTATCTGTTTTTAACCTGTTTTAATTAATTTTTAATTAATGTCTTGATAAATTTTACCTGTTTCAGTTAATTTTCCATGTAGACTTTGAACATTCATGTTTCACTTGAACAGTCTGATTATAAACACTAGGAAAAGTACATAATATACAAATATGCTACTAATAAGTAGATATTTTATTAACATTTAAAGATTATGCCATTTACCCAGGCAGGTATAAAATTGCTTTTAATGGGAAAACAAGTCTTTAAATGAGTTCATTTCCTAATATTTTCTATAGCTTATTATAGAATGACAAGGTACATTTCTGATATTTCTTTACTGGAGAATTTCATACCTTTTCTCTTTTTTTTTTAAACAAAGAACTGATAATAAGTAATCATTCTGACAGGTGCTCTAAGGAGAACATTTTGTATATGGTATGTGGCAGAAGTCAAATATGCACAGATACACAAAACTACATAATAAAATGCTCGCTATAGCCTGGTTACTAAAAAGCAAAACATAACAAAACAAAGTGGCTGCACCCATAATTATCTATGGATGGTCAAAATAATTGAGGAGCTATGGTATTGGCTGCTGTGGCCATCCCTTGCAACAGCTGCAGCCATTTGCTGACATCAGATAGTTGTCCAAATTCTTCAGCTGCCCAACTGATGTGGCAAAAAATGTTCAAGAATCTTATTTAACAGAGCCAAACAACCTGTAGTCACAGGGGATGCAGAAAAGCACAGTAATTCAACCAACACCAGAAAATAATTTATCAGCTATTAAGTCTGCATCCCCAGAATATAAAAGTTATAAAAGAGTAAAGGGGAAGGACTTAAAAAGCAAGACTATTATTAAATAGTGGATGATCAACTTATTAAGTAGAGGGAAGGTTATCAACAGAGTGTTGGCCTGTATTCTGACCATGATGATACATGAAATCTATGAAGCTATGAAATACTTTCAGTCCTGGGCAGTAACCTTTTTTTAACTTCTGAAGTGATGGTAGTGGAGTGACAGATAAGGAGTAAATCAGACAGGGTTAGGCATTAATTTAACTGTTACTACATTAAAGCTTTCACCATTGACCAATATGAAGAAACACAACCCAAGAACCTTATCCATATTGACATTCTCATTATACATGAAACCAATTTCAGAGAAATGAAAATGTGATTCTAAGATTCTCCTTGGAGAGGTGACAAAGGAGTTACTGTAGTTGGTGTTCTCTTTGGGGGATGGGGTAGGGATATCTCCTGCTAGACTGTGAAGCACAAAGCTATGAGTCTGCTCATGGCTACTGTATCTAGTGTACCCAGTTGGTTAGGACATGGCAATGCTGAGTGGAGATTCTAAATATTTCAGTTCTCAGATATTATTTCTTACCTCATGCAGTAAGATCTTTCAGTCTTCTTATGTTATAGATTCAGATTTAATTGCTCTATATCTGGCACATAATTCCTTATTTTTTTAGATTTGGGGGAGAGGTTGAAGAACTTTGAGGAAAATACTCCTCTGCATCATGTCAATTACCTCCCACTGGTTTATTGGTAAAATGAAGAATAATTTGGAAGTAAAGTTTAGTATTTCACACAATTGGGTTTAAGAAGGGTTTTACATTTCACAAATTTCATGTTGCAGAGTAAAATAGCTTTTTAAAATTTCTCTTCTCTCTTATCATGATGTGTTATTTATATATTGTATTTTAAAAGGGATGGCTGCAGGTTCTGGACTGGGCATAGATTGAGGCTGAGTGCAGAGTACGTCTTAGGTAGGAGATCATTGGAAACAATCGCAGAAGAAGCATCATCAGTTAACTCTGTTAACTTTCATTTCTTTCTTTCTTTTTTAATAATTAGCTTATTTCTCTTCACATACCAGATTCAAAAAACTTTTATTATATTTTGCTTTCATGTATATTCTAATCACTTGTTCTAATCCAGCAAAAAATTTATAGTAGGCAAACGGTTTAAAAAATACTGGATTAATTTTGTTACCTCTAACAAGCAGGCTCCACAACATGTAGAAAATTTAAGTTTTTTTTTTTTAATAAGGTGACACTAAAGGTTAACAATTTACTGTATTCCTAAACTTGTCTGACAAAAGTATTTGGTTAAATGTGGAATAGAAAATGGGAAAGTGTGGACTGATCAGTTCAGCCAATCACTTTTACTGGAAAAGAATCCAAAGTCCTACTGATGATAGACAAATAGCAACATTTTCACATAAGGACAATATGCTAACACATACACAATATTTGGGCCCATTTGTAACTCACTGAAAATTCTTCAAAGATTTTCTTGAGCTCCCCATGACCTTGACTTTCAGCGATATGTGCTGGGTCTTCTCCTTCTATGTTTCTAGCTTTTGATGCCCAAGTTGCACCTGAACACTGAAGTAAATGGACAGCCAAATTCTTTAAGCCAAACTTTGCAGCACAATGGAGAAGGCTTGGAAATTCTTGAAACTGTTTATCTGTAAACACAGAAAAGCAAAGCAATTTAACACCATTAAAATTCATATATCACATAGATGATGAGAGATAGTGTGGCATAGTGGATAGAGGGCTGGCCTCAGCCACAAGAAGATTCTGAGTTGGAGAACCTGGCCTCTGGCATAAACTGCTACCCTGGGAAAATCACCTAAACTTACAGTGCCCCTCGAGCAACTTTCTAAAGATATATGAGGCAGAGAAGGTGCAGACCTTTATTGGTAGGAATTTACTCACTTGGAGTTTCCTATGCAAATGAAATCACACACCTGGTCCAAATATAAATACATGCAGAAATACATACCAACATGCATGGATAGACATATGTGTGTATACATATACATATTCATATGTGTGTATACACACACACACATGTGCATGTTATGTAACTGTAGTCTTGTGCTTCACATTCTGATAGTGGATGTCCCGGTCCCATCCCTTATGTCAATTACATCAATTCCTTGATTCATCTCGTCTAAGAGAACCTTTGAGCCATCTCTGCATTTCTCTGCAGCTGGTTACATGTAGAAATGAGAATGCCAACTTGGATAGGGTTCTTGAGGTCTGTTTCTTCATATTGGTCAAAACTTCCTTGTCAGTAGTTTCCCATATTAAAGAAATCTCAGATCCAGTTAAAAAAAAGTGTCAAGTACTATACCACCCACTGGGGAGACAAAGACAATAATGTCCCTGACCTCAAGTAGCTTGCATTTTGCTGGAGGATACAACATATACACAGATAACTAAATGGAAGATGATATGGGTGGGGGAAAAGGAGAGAATTACTGGCAAGCCCAGAAAAGGTCATGGGTCTTGGAGAAGACAGTCGAGCTGATCCTTGGACACAGCCAGTGATTCTATGTCTTCATTATTTGCTAATTTTAGAAATTATCTGCTGTGCTTAAAAAAAGGAAAGAAATCCTCATTCCTCCATTTTAATTTCCTATACTAAATGAACTGACCCCCATTAGTAATTTATGCATGGGGGAAGCAGATGGTGAATAAGTCAGTTTTATTGGTTATGACCACCACCTTCACTCTGGTGTTGTTTGAGAGTTTCAAAAACTGATCATTATTTCTCTAGAACGTACAGACAGCTTAGCAGGACGCCAAGATATAAAAATCTCTAAGTTTATGGACAAGTTTTTAATTTTTTTCTTTGTTCTGATGCTGAACAGAAAAAAAATTCCTAGTGAAGATATATATTATTTCCCTATGGTATGTATATTGTATATATTGTATATTATGTATATATATGTTGCATATTAATTCACTATATTATGTGAAACTTTAAAACAAAAACCCAGCCAGTCAACCAAATAGACAGAAACCACAATATTGTAAATTATGGACAAATCTTTCAGGTTTCTGGCTTCTGGATGGATGGTTTCTATGGAGCTTTAATAACTTTCTTAACCCTATTCTCAAGTAGAAATTTCATAATTATTTGTTAATTATTCAAATCCATTAAGGGACAAGTGGCTCAACTCTTTTCCCAATGACAAAGACCTAATAAATGACAGTTACTATGTCATGTTTTCATGCTAACCTGAAAAAAGTCTTATGGAAATCACACACCAGCTTATTCTAATAGAGACATTATCAACATAAACAGAGGCAAGCAATGTAAAGACTTAAGGCAAGTCTGGGACAAAGGCATCAGAGTGAAAGCTAATTCCAATTATCTCAGGAGAATTTTAATTCGAAAGAAAGGTTTATAGGAAAAAAGAAAAACAGCTAGCCTGGAAAACATTTTAAAATTCTTGATCTTGCCGTGCTCATTTTATGTTTTTGTTAGTTGATTCCACTGGAATAAATGACAGAATAAGAAGGCCACAGAAGGGCTTGCAAGTAAACAGAGGGAGTCACAATTTGAGGCGTTCAATCCCTCGGCTGCTCCCAGGCCAAATAGAAGCTTCCAAGCCTAATGTTAAAATAAATGCTTGTTGACTGAAATTATTGCATAGTAATTTTCTCTTCCAATTTGTAAAGCAAAACAACATTAACAAAATGTTCCCTGACATTTGTATAACATTATAAGTCATACAACACATTTCCTCATAATTAGCCTGTTAGATAGATAACGTGTATTATTAACTCGGTTTTACATATAAAGAAACCGAGGTTTTTCAATTTTATTTTATTTTTAATTTATGGAATAAAACAAATATAGCACAATAAAACAGCCATAAAATAGTATAAGAAAAAGCTGATTGCATATGAAACTGCAACCTATTATGTAAAACTTGCTATTCTTTTTAAATATGTAATAAAGTTATCTGTAAATTTCTTTTTTTTCCTTCCTTCCCCCCCCACCCCAGAGATGGCTACCATTGGACACAAATAGGCATATACATTCATTCTCTCATTACTTCTTAACCAAACAGAGTTGACTTCCACCCTCAGAAACACCCATTCTTCCAAGAGCATGTAAATGTTGACTGGGTTTCATGAAGAGTCTTTGGCATTCTAGAATGTCACAGACCCCTTTTATTAATTATCCATTAGCATAATTAATAAAATGATGAATTACCCAGAAACTGCATCTCGAACCTTGCATGTATCATGCACACTAGAGTGACATTTTGCTTCATCCACCCGTGCAGACATCCTCCCTTCACCTACTGTTGGCATCTTCCTAGATCACCTACAAAACCATCGGGTTTCCAGGTTACACCTGTCTTAGTTTGATCCTTTCTGATATCTCTTTAACCTCAGGAGCGCTATGTTACTTGCATCAGTAATAAGGTAATGGGAGAGAAGCTGTGAGATTACATGAAGGGGTTGGGGGGAAGGGAGTAGCCACTAATCACTGTACCACCTAACTTCATGTAAGACCATTTTCCCCTCCTCAGGCTGGAGAGGTTGGGACTGGGGTGGAGGGAGGAGATCTAGACCCGTGAATTCAGTGGTATAGAGGAATTCCCAGTGTGGAAATTTTCTTCACTGATAAAGATGACAGATCATGAGCAACTTATAGAGGTTCAGTGCTCATGATCACACAGTTTGTAGATTGTAGAAGTATGATGTGAATCCAAAACCCTAAAGCTTACCCTCTGTCCACTGCCACCTTCTACCCATTATGGCTTTACTTACAAACACGCTATGGTTGTAGCTCTGTGAGTATGGTACTGATTTTCTTCCTACATAACTTGTTTTTTACAGGTAAGGAGAGGATTGCCAAATGATTCTTGGGGAGGGATGATAGAGGACTCTGTGGGGTTCAAACCAGATTTGACTATTTTACTATTTTACCAGAGCCCAAATTAAAAAAAAAAATGCCTTTCTAAGGCCCAAGTTTAGAAATCCTTTATTGTTCTTTTGCTCTTGCAACCTGGATAATAAGAGGATGTTTCTGCTATACCTGCCAATAGTCAAGATGTCATCATCTGTGGTCTTAACCAATGGATTATTGGAATCAGGAGGTAAAAATTCTGTCTGGAAACAATTGAGCTGTTCTACTAACATTGAAGAAGAAAATTCCCAAAGATCTATTATTGAATAAGTTCTTCTGACACATACTGGCTTTGTGACGCTGGGGAAATCACTTAATCACTCAGTGAAACAGGTAAGACTAAGTTAAAGATAGTTCTATAAAGACAGTCCATGTCCAATACTCCAATAAAAAATAGAACAGCTTTTTATGTTAAGTTCAACTCTTCCTCCTTGTAAATTCTACCCACTGATTCTATTTTTGATCTCTGAGACAAAACATTAGTATGTCATGGAAAGAGAACTGAATTTGGTATTTGTACACCTGGTTTGAATTCTGGCTTTGTCACCTGTGTATATTGGTCAAGTCAAAACTCCACTAAGAGCCTCAGTTTCATTGCCTATAAAATGAGGTAGGCTAGATGAACATGGAGAGATCCCCTACCAATCTGAAATGTTGTTATCTTTTTTCATTAATGTTTTGGATATTTTAAGATCATTTTCGTGTCTTCCATTTATTTCTTTTCCACATGAAGGAGTTCCAAGTTTCTACAATTGCTGTTGATGTAATAGTTGCTGAACCCCTTTATCATTTTGTTTGCCATCTTTTCAATCAATCTAAATTGTGAATTTCCTTCTGAAAATGCTCCTCTGATTTTAAGCCTTATAACAACCCCATTGAGATAAGTAACTGAAAGAAAGATTATGGTGCAGTGGACAGAAGATTGCTCCTCAAGTCAGAGGTCCTGGATTCAAATCTCACTTTACCATCTTACCATTTGAAAGTCACAACCTCTCTGCCTCTGTTTCCTCAACTGTAAAATTAAAGTGTTAGACCAGATGACCTCTGAAGTCCTTTCAAGCTCTGCTTCTATGATCCTAAGATTCCATTTTACAGCTAAGGAAAATGAATCTTAGAAAGGTGAAATGATATTCAAAGCCATACAACGCATAAATGTCAGAGCCAGAATTTGAACCCAGGTTCCCTGCCTTGAGTCGAACAGCTCAAAATCACAGAAGAATGGGTCAGAACTTTCTATATTTTAATTCGCAGTTTTTTGTCTTTCTGATGTAAGTGGACTTTGTCTAAGAAACCAGTGGGTTTCAGAGAGACAGATATGATTGTTTAGATGACATGGTTCCAATCTACTATTTTATGCTGTTGGTGGTTCTAGCAGCAAGTTTGTCTCTCCCAAGCCTATGGCCGCTAAAAGTAGGTTTCAAACAGGGGAAAAAATGATGTTGAGAATGAAAAAAAGCTGAGAAGGGTTTCTCTTGTACTTTAGCCCTATGCAGCATGCTGGCAAATCTGTCTGGTTGTCTGTGGGTGCCCGAGGCATGTAGGATGTGTTCTGCCTTCAGAGGAGAGAATGTCAGCTCCTACAACCACCAGAAGATTGCCCACGAAGAAACCAAATGTGCCCCAAATGCCTTCTTATGTAAATCCACTTCATTCATATGGATTTGACATCTCCACAAACACAGTAAAGTGGTAAAAGCCTCTGAGGCAGCAGGGTCGTGAGTTTAATCGAAGACTCTTTGACCATGGTTAAGTCATTCTAACTCTGAGATTCAGTGCCTCAAGGCATTTGTTGTTGTAAGGATAGGGTGCAATAATGCATACATGGCACTTTGCAAGACTTGTAGTGTTGTATAATTTTTAGAGCACTTACATTTACTTAAGAAAGCTAATAATAGTTGGGCAGCTCGGTGGTTAAGTGTTTACAATGCTGTGCCTAGAATCAGGAAGACTCATCTTCCTGAGTTCAAATCTGGCCTCAGACACTGCCTAGCTGTGTGACCTAGCAAGTCACTTAACCTTTTTGCCTCAGTTTCCTCATCTGTAAAATGAGCTGGAGAAGGAAATGGCAAACCACTTTGGTATCTTTGTCGAGAAAACCCCAAATGGGGTCATGAAGGATCAGACAGGACTGAAAAATTATTGAACAATGGTCTTCATCTGACTTAATTGGTTCAATCCAGTGGTTCTTATACACTCTATGTTGTGACTAGAACAATTTTGTTGGTCCCCATGACTCTGCCTTTTATGCCAGTACAAAATTGGGATGGGGGAAAAAAGAGACACAACTACGTTGAACTCAATCTAGCAAAACTTCAAAATACTTTAATAGAGTAGCATGGGCGACAATATTTTAATGTGAAACAGATTTGTGGCTTAATACTTTGCCAAAATGAATACAAACCCTGACAATTAGCTGCCTAGAAAGCTCATTTTGAGTTCATCATTGGCCTCTCTAAATGAGAAGCAGCTGGTGGGACAGACCTCTGGGCTTGGAGTGAGGAACACTTCATTTCAAATCCAGCTTCTTACACTGTGTGACTCTGGGCAAGCCACTGAAACTCTCTGTGCCTCAGCTTTCTCAGCTGTGAAATGGGGATAATAATACTGCCTACCTCTCAGAGTTATTGGGAGGATCCAACGAGATAACATTTGTAAAAAGTGCTCATCATAGTCCCTGGCACATAGTAGGTATTATAATGCTTACTCTCTTCTTTCCCTCCTTAATGGTTGGATTAAAAAGCCAAATGGTGGCTACACGACTCACTTCCTAACTGATCTCACTGCACATTTTGTACAACATATCCTTCACACAGCTGTTAAAATAATGCATAGATCTGGCCACGAGCCTCTCTGTCTTAAAAACCTTCAGTGTCTCTCCACTGTTTATAGGATAAGATAAAAACTCATTAGCCTGACTTTTTAAGACTTTATTTAGGCAGCCACTATCCCTTGAAACAATCCCCATAAAGATGCAGCCTGGCATCTGCTCCTACGGGTGCTGTAGCCACACTTGCTGAAGACCCAGAAAGGAAAGGATTTTTGATATCAAAGCCCTTGGCAATGTCCAATTCCCTCATTCTAAAGATGAAGCAACTAAGTCCCTAAAGGTCTAAGTGGCTTATTCAAGATCACCCAAGCAATAAGCATAGAGGCAGAATCTGAACCCAAAACCTGATTCCAAATTCAACATTCTTTCCAGAACACCAAAACTGTCATGTCTCAAATGGATCTGTGGTCACAAAGATGCAGGAGTTCTCACCAATGACATAAATCTCAACAAAGACGTGCATGCTCTAAGACCTCTTGTCTATGCTGTCCCAAAAGTTTGCCACAGGGGTTCTGCTGCTCATGATGGAAAGATTAGTCACTTTCTCCTTTTGTTGGGAGAGAACTTCATTGGGACATCTGTATTGTCTGTCCCAGATATACCTACTATTGAACAAACTCAATAGGACATGCGTCCAAATGCGTGTTAAAATCTTAGTAATAGACATTCTTCATCCATTCGTGTTTCTTAGATGGATGAACAGGCCAAAATTTCTTCTAGGAAGTTTTGCAGTTTTCTAGCAATTGATGGAATTATCACAATATCATCTTCAAAGAGAAACATAAGGGAGACTTCACCAGCTACGAGGAATTCTTCTTTCATCTTAACAGTATGTAAGATCCCCATCATGGTGGCAAAGAGCTTTGGTGTGCATATATCTTCCTATTTTATGCCTCATCTTATGTTTATTATCAGAAGATCATTGAACAGAGTTACTTTTGTTATTATGCTTTGTAATAAATATTGAAAAATCTTGATATATAGGAATGGAGACATTATAAAATAATTTATAAGGCGGCATTTCATTTTGTCAAATCAAATGCATTTTCATAATCAACCAACAATAATAAATACAAGAGTATCTCATATGAACCCATCTTTCAATTAATTGTGAAATGGTAAAGATGTGGTCCATTGTTCAATACTAGTTGTGAAAACCTGTTCTCCACTAATACCTTTACCGAGGGTGTCCTTAATTAGAGCACCAAAAGTTTGTCAACAAGTTGAAGTGTTTCAATGATGTAAAATAATCAGCTATACATAGAGTTAAGAAGACATTACCCTGTATCATTTAGGCAGAGCAACAAATTAAATACATTTTTAAATATTCATGTAGACTTTTAGCAAAGCTATTTTGTGTCACAGTGTTATAATTATTATCATAATAATAATGTCTTTTTTTATTTCTAGCTTACTTACCAATGGAATAATTTAATACAAAATGTTTGCTCAGTTACAGCTGATTGATATAAGGGCTGACTCAATATGTGTCTTTAAATTGTACCTTCCCTAGGTTTTGGCTACTCTGATGTAGAATTCTGCCCCTCTGTATCAGAAAGAGGCATCAACATTATCTCACAGCAACAGAAGGTGAGGAAAATGTGCCAAACAGTGCTAACCTGCAACCTGGGGCATACCCTCACAATGTCAGATTGAGTTAAAAAGACAGAGGGTGATCAGAGGCGCTACTTGTGACTTTGGGGAGTTTGCAAGGACTTTTGTCCTTTGTTTCTGCAACCCTTTCTTTTCTCATCTTCCATTAGTAATCCAGTCCCTAATGACACAGAGATGAATGGATGTGTTCAGTTAAACATTCCTGATGTATCCTTCCCCCCACCCCCACTTCTTTGTTTTGTTGCTTTGGAGCAGGAAAACTATCAAACAAAGATATGTTCTTCCTTTCATCACTTATCCAACAAATTTATGGTACAGTCTAATGGTGACAATCAAGTTTTTGTTAATCAAAAACAAAAACAAAAAACTATGAACTTTTTAAGCTTGTTCTTAATCTGAAATACACCTGGTTTAGGAATAAGAGTAGAAACTGGGATTTTGTCCTTAGGCAGTAAAATTCAACCCTTCAAAAGCATGAACCTTACTTTAGGTCTAGTTATGTGTTTATGCTCCTTTTGTAATTAATTGTAACTCCATTGATACAAGGAACTCCCAGTGAGGAAACTATCTCTACCAATGCAGATCAGTCCCTGCTCTGCAACTAAAGAGTCTGAGAGAATTGTTGTGTTTATGCTCCTTTTGTAATTAATTGTAACTCCATTGATACAAAGAACTCCCAGTGAGGAAACTATCTCTACCAATGCAGATCAGTCCCTGCTCTGCAACTAAAGAGTCTGAGAGAATTGTTTGGAACTCTAACTTGCCCAGGTTTCGACAGCCAGAATGGCAGAAGTAGAATCTGAACCCAGGTTGGTCCCCCTTCTTCAATTCTCTCTTCACTCCAGTCCATCCTTCACTCATTCGTCAAAGTGATCTTCCTAAAGTGCGCATCTGACCCTGTTACCCTCCTATTTGAGGCATGCCAGTGGCTACCCATTACTCAGAGGATCAAATAAAAAACCCTCTTTCAATGGCACATAGTAGGTGCTTGACCTTTGCTGGCTTGACTTGACTTGACTTCCTGTTTCTGAAGCCAGCTTTTTACCCACAATGCCATACTGCCTCTCTGGTTAACGTATCAAAAACAATTGCTTAAAGCAGGAAGCTCTGGGAGCTTCCTTCTTGCTGTTCCCACACTATCAATCCTCCTTGGTCTTGCCCTGTCCCAGCCTCTCATCCTCAGTGGTAGCCTCCCCAGCAGCAGCAGTCTCGCTGTGTCCCTTGCTCTGCTTCCTCCCAACAATGATAACACCCAGGTGAGAGCCTCTTTATTCCCGGCCTGCTCCCTTCCCAAACTCTGCTCAACAGCAGAGTCTCTGTGTCCTAGGGTCTTTATTGAACATTTCATGTCATTTGACCTGGGCAGGGAAAAAAACAAAAACAAAAACAAAAATAAACCAAACCAAAAAAAAAAAAAAGAAAAACCAAACCCTAGGTACAGATCTGCCTCTGGTTTCATTTCAAGATAATTCTCATTCATTTCATTAAGATTCAGTACATCTGCTTTATTAGTAGTGCCTGAAATCTGCCTTGGAACTGAGGTATTTCTATTTTCTTTTTTCACATACTTGGGCAATGTGAGTTTTCCTGTAATGTAGAGCCATGGCCAGGCAAAAGATGATTATATAAATCATACGATTTCCAGTGACTTAGGGGGAAAGTATTCACAGAAAGGTCGATTAACTCACTTTACAAATAAAAGCTTTAGAGATCAATGAGCACATTCACAAGATTTTGTTGTAGCTGACTCATTTCAGGCATGTCCACCTCTTCGTGACCCCATTTGGGGTTTTCTTGGCAAAGATACTGAGTGGTTTGCCATTTCCTTCTCCAGCTCATTTTACAGGCAAGTGACTTGCTCAGGGTCACTAAGCTAACAAGTTTGTGAAGCTGGATTTGAACTCAGGAAGATAATTCTTCCTGATTTCAGGCCTGGCACTCTATCCACTGAGTCATGGAGCTGCCCACATGCCTAAATAACCACCTCATTAGGTATACTTCTTTGTGATGATGCCCAGAGCCCTTTCTCTAGGGCCAGAGGAAATCCCTCTAACGGTCTGACAATAATTAAGCTGAAATAATCAAAACAAAATTTTCAAGAAGATAGAACATCCTCTTGAAAGTCCTCTAGAACATCCACCTGAATAAAATGGGAGCAAAGAATCATAAGATCATCTTTCCAGGAAGTTTAGATAATCTAAGATAGAGCAGAATGAAAACATTAGATGAAAATGGAACCTTATGGAAGATGACTAAGTTGATCCAGTGGCTGCCCTGACCCCAGAATTGCCTGACCTTGCCTGAGGCAGGCACCCAGGAGTCCTTGACCAAGGTGGACTCTTTCTTCCCAGAATGTACTCATGGATCATCATGAAGGCTCAACAGTGCCATTGGTATCTGTATCTCTTCCTTGCTCATTCCCATTTGTGCCTTTTCTGGGTTAGTTTTGGCCCCAGAATATATGTGTGTGTTGGGGGTGGGGTAAGAGTTGGGCAGGAGTGGAAGGGAGGAGCAGAAAAGGTGCCAATAGGCAGCCTTAGGTTGGTTGTATCAGTGCCAGTTGTGAGGGGGCCAAGGGTAAGTACTAGTTTAAGTTGTCAGGCCTGGCTCTAGTTTGAGGAGATCATTTGGTCACCCTTGTACCTCTCTCTCATTGTCCACATTCTGTTCTCCCTTTGGTGTCTCCAGTTAAGCCACAAGGCAAAAAATGAATTGTTTTGGGCTGTCCCTTAAATACAACAAATAAAACAGTTTATTGCTTCAAGAAAACAACAACAACAATAAAAAGTATGTCATAAACAATGTAGAAATGAATCTAGCCATATGCACTCATCAAACACTGACTGGGACACTGAATAAATGAAGACTTGGTAGACAGTGACAATCTTTTCGTATCATTTTAAGCTAACAGACCAGTTAGGAGCCATATCTCTAGGCTTCTTTGAATTCAAGTTCAATCTGTCCTTCCTACCTGTGGAATTTTGGGCTTAACCTTTCTAGGTAGGGTTCAGTTTCTTCATCTGTAAAATGAGGGCCTTATACCAGACAGCCTGAGGTTTCTTCTTATTCTAGAAGGATGGAAAAGGAACTTGTGGAATGGGAACTGAAGGGTGGTGATCAATTTTTCTTTTCAATCACCACATGGCCAGGAAATATGGTAGCTCTTTGGGTGGGCACATGAAAGCATCAAGAATGGCAGGCTGTAATTATGAGCCTGCTGCCTGGGATCTTTTTTTTTTTTAAGGGGACACTAATATATTTCCAGATGCAAATGGATTAATATACTGTGGAAAAAGAAGTAAGTCACAAAGTAAGTCATAAAGGTATCTAGAAAGCGGGAGGCCAGCAAAACAAAGGAGAATAATTCTAAAATGCTAGAACTCTGAAATCTTCCTCCTGAAGTAATTCCGAATTCTCTGGTGACAAAAGGCAGGAAGACCATAAACCTCTCTAATCAATTCCCTAACACCTGTGTCCTTGTGCAAATATCTTTCACAAACCCTTCTATGATTGCACCTATACATGTTATTTATACCAATACATGGACAACTTATTCCAGTTTATGAAGTCCGAGGCAGCCAGCAGGTATTAATCGGCCTCTTGCCTATATTGCCTGAAGCAATGAAGGGATTGAGATTGGTTTCCCAACTCTATAAACCCCACAATCTTGGCCTGAGTCATCCATGCTGGATTTAAACATCCTACTCACAAAGTAGGCAGAAGTGATGAGAGCCTGGAATAACTTAAGGGTGCCACGTCAAAAGACAGCGTCTCATAAGACCGTTGCTGAACACCCTTCTTCTTCCCGTTTTAGTCAGAAGATCATCAAACCCGATGGACAGTGACCTCCCACTTTGATGAACGACACTTTGCTCTATCTAATCTCAGATACCAAGACCCAGTGATATCTTTTGCCCTGAACCTCTCTTTCCTTGTCCTGTGTTTCCCTATGCCCTGCTTGTAGTTTCTCACATTAGGCCTCATGCCTTCCCTGCTGTGAGGAACACATGCTGTAATAAAAACACTTATTGCTTTATGCATGATCAGTCTGTCTGATGCTTTCAAGAAACCTCTCTGAGACCCAAGACTATTGAAATGTATATGAAACTCCAAGGCCTATGTAAGGAGCAGCAGCAGAATGACAGAAATAGGATTATAGTCATAGAATTAGCATTAACCCATTACTGAAGAATCAATCAATTAATCAGCTGGGAATAGTGGCAATGCCTGTAGACCCTGCTGTTGAGTACTCTGAGGCTGGTGAATAGCTTGAAGTGGGAGCTCTGAGCTAAACAAGGGCTAAAGCTGATCAGCTTTCCACACTAAGCCCAGCACGGAGAGCCTCTGGGACTGAAGGACCACCAGGCTGTCAAAGGAGGAACAAGCTAGCCCAGGTTGATAAAATAAAGTTCTTATGAAAATCAATCTCGGGATTAGGTCTGTGAGTGGCTGCTGTATTTCCAGTATGAATGAGATAGGGAGACCTTGTCTCAAAAAATCCCACGTACACATACAAACACACACATATACATGTACGTACATACATATGCATGCACACACATATACATGCACATTCACATATACACACGTGAATACACATACACGCATGCATGCATGCACACATATACATATACATGTACATACATACATACAGAAACAGATACACCCACACTGTTACTCACATGTACATATACACATACATATACAGGCATATATACATACATATGTATATACACATGCACATATATACACATGTGTGTATAAGATATGTATATATAAGCTTTTATTAAATACCTAACATGGAAAAACAATTAGAAAGGAAAATGTTACTTTATAAAAGCTCCATAATAAAAATTTCTGACCCATTTTTAACACTGTGAAAAAAATTCATGTTTTCAAAGATCGAGCCCATATGACATGTACATATTCTATATTTCAACTTCCTAGCCTACTTGGCTTATTTTGCAATTCTAATTCTTGCTACTCATGTTCTTTTAAAATCAGTATTTATGAACTCTACCTCCCAGTTCTAATTCACATGGCTCCACTTCATTTTATCACTAATATTTCCCTAGTTTAATGTCTTAGGAAAATCTATACTCGTTATCTCTCTCAAATGTTGTACTTGTTACTAAAGGTAAAATAACCTAATCAATAACACATTAAAAGGCCTCCTTGTGGGCTAAAGAGTGCTACAGGGATTTTTATTCTCCAAGAAGTTGAGTCTCAAATATTGTGCTTATTACCATCACCAAATTCACAATTCAAATTCTTTTTCTATTGCTTTGAAGGTCATGTAATGGATTTATTTGAAAACCAGTGGAAACTCCTTCCACCTGCAATGAATGAGATCTTCGTAACTGCTTTACCAGCTCAGATGACATGGCTCAGGTGTCTAGTAACACCACCATTTTCCTAACTCCTTCATGGCTGACTCTCAGGGAGAAATGTATTATTATGATTTTATCAAACTGAAACATCTTTAGCATTTAGAAATAATACAGATGTATTTTACTCCAGAAGTTAGGGATGAGGGTTATTTTCTCACAAGTAATTGCTTTAGTTGTAAATACAAGGCAAAGAGACAATTCCCCTCCTTATAGCGTTGTCTCTTTTGGACAAATACTATTACTGCTGCTGTTATTATTTTTTTTCATTGTTGTTGCTTATGGTTCTGTCATTTTAATTTTTTATTTAATTTTTTTAATTTGATTAATTTATTTTGATTTATCAATAATCACTTCCATATGCTTTTGAGTTGAAAATTTTTCTCCCCCTTCCTCCCCTCCACCCTCCCCAAGACAGCACACAATCTGATATAAGCTTTACATTTACATACCCATTAAACATATTTTCACATTAGTGAAGTTGTAAGTAAAAATTAGAACCAACAAGAGGACCATCAGAAAGATGAAACTAAACTGAACAGAAGGTAAAAATTAGTGATAGTGTTTTGACTTCCATAGTTCTTTCTTTGGATGTGGACAGCATTTTCCATCCCGAGGCCTCTGGAGATGTCTTAGATCCTCGTAATGCTGAGAAGGGTTCAGTTTAACAATCTTAGTCATTGCATAACGTGGCTGTTATTGTGTACAAAGTCCTCTTGGTTCTGCTCACTTCACTCAGCATCAGACCATATAAGTCTTTCCAGGTTTTTCTGAAGTCAGCCTGTTCATCATTTCTTATAGCACAATAGTATTCCATTACATTCATATACCACTTGCTCAGCCATTCCCCAATTGATGGGCATCCTCTCAATTTCAATTCTTTGCCACCACAAAAAGAGCTGCTATGAATATTTTTGTACATGTGGGTCCTTTTCCCATTTGTTTGATCTCTTTGGGATATAGCCCTAGAAGTGCTATTGCTGGATCAAAGGGTATGCACATTTTTGTAGCCCTTTGGGCATAGTTCCAAATTGTTCTCCAAAATGGTTGGATCATTTCACAACTCCACCAACAATGTATTAGTGTTCCAATTTTCCCACATCTTTCCAACATTTATCATTTTCCTGTTTTGTCATGTTGGTCAATCTGATAGGTGTGATGTGGTACCTCAGAGTTGTTTTGATTTGCATTTCTCTAATCAATAATGATTTAGAGCATTTTTTCATATGACTATAGATGGCTTTAATTTCTTCATCTGAGAACTGTCTGTTCATATCCTTTGACCATTTATCAGTTGGGGAATGGCTTGTATTCTTATAAATTTGTCGTAATTCTCTATATATTTTAGAAATGAGGCCTTTATCAGAGAGACTGGTTGTAAAAATTCTTTCCCAATTTTCTACCTTCCTTCTAATCTTAGTTGCATTGGCTTTGTTTGTGCAAAAACTTTTCAATTTAATGTAATCAAAATTATCCATTTTGCTTTTCATAATGTTCTCTATCTCCTGTTTGGTCATGAATTCTTCTGTTCTCCATAGATCTGATAGGTAAACTATTCCTTGTTCTCCCAGTTTACTTATAGTATCAGCCTTTACATCTAAGTCATGAACCCATTTTGACTTTATTTTGGTATATGGTGTGAGATTTGGGTCCTAGTTTCTGCCATACTCTTTTCCAGTTTTCCCAGCAGTTTTTTTCAAAGAGTGGGTTCTTATCCCAGAAGCTGGGGTCTTTGGGTTTATCAAATAATAGATTACTATAGTCATTGACTACTGTGTCTTGCATATTTAACCTATTCCACTGATCCACCTCCCTATTTCTTAGCCAGTACCAAGCAGTTTTGATGATTGCTGCTTTATAATACAATTTAAGATCTGGAATTGCTAGGCCACCTTCCCCTGCATTTCTTTTCATTAGTTCCTTTGATATTCTGGATCTTTTGTTTTTCCAAATGAATATTTTTATTATTTTTTCTAACTCTATAAAATAATTTTTGGTAGTTTGATTGGTATGGCACTGAATAAGTAAATTAGCTTAGGTAGGATTGTCATTTTTATTATATTAGCTCAGCCTACCCATGAGCAACTGATGTTTTTCCAATTACTTAGATCTGATTTTATTTGTGTGAAAAGTGTTTTGTAATTGTGTTCATAGAGTTCCTGGGTTTGTTTCGGAGGTAGACTCCTAAATATTTTATAATGTCTACAGTAAGTTTAAATGGGATTTCTCTTTCTATCTCTTGCTGTTGGGCTTTGTTGGTAATATATAGAAATGCTGATGATTTATGTGGGTTTATTTTATAGCCTGCAACTTTGCTAAAGTTGTTTATTATTTCAAGTAGTTTTTTACTTGATTCTCTAGGATTCTCTAAGTATATCATCATGTCATCTGCAAAGAGTGATAGCTTTGTTTCTTCTTTGCCTATTCTAATGCCTTCAATTTCTTTTTCTTCTCTTATTGCTAAAGCTAAGGTTTCCAGTACAATATTGAATAACAGTGGTGATAATGGACATCCTTGTTTCACCCCATCTTATTGGAAATGCTTCTAGCCTGTCCCCATTACATATAATGCTTGCTGAAGGTTTTAGATATATGCTATTTATTATTTTAAGGAAGACTCCATTTATACCTATGCTTTCTAGTGTTTTTAATAGGAATGGGTGTTGTATTTTATCAAAAGCTTTTTCTGCATCTATTGAGATGATCATGTGGTTTCTGTTGGTTTTGTGTTGATATGCTCAATGATGCTGATAGTTTTCCTAATATTGAACCAACCCTGCATTCCTGGTATAAATCCTACCTGGTCATAGTGTATTATTCTTGTGATAAGTTGCTGCAATCTACTTGCTAGTATTTTGTTTAAAATTTTTGCATCTATATTCATTAGAGAAATTGGTCTATAATTTTCTTTCTCTATTTTGACTCTTCCTGGTTTAGGTATCAACACCATATTTGTATCATAAAAAGAATTTGGTAAGACTCCTTCTTCACCTATTTTCCCAAATAGTCTATATAGTATTGGAATTAATTGTTCTTTAAATGTTTGATAGAATTCACATGTAAATCCATCTGGCCCTGGAGATTTTTTCCTAGGGAGTTCATCAATGGCTTGTTCAATTTCTTTTTCTGAGATGGGGTTATTTAAGTATTTTACTTCCTCTTCGTTAATCTGGGCAATTTATATTTTTGTAAATATGTATCCATTTCACTAAGATTGTCAAATTTGTTGGCATATAGTTGGGCAAAATAATTCCTAATTATTGTTTTAATTTCCTCTTCCTTGGTGGTAGCTTCACCCTTTTCATTCTTGATACTAGTAATTTGGTTTTCTTCTTTTTTTTTTAATTAAATTAACCAAAGGTTATCTATTTTATTGTTTTTTCATAAAACCAGCTCTTAGTTTTATTTATTAGTTCAATAGTTTTCTTAATTTCAATTTTTAATTTTTCCTTTGGTTTTCAATATTTCTAATTTGGTGTTTAGTTGAGGATTTTTAATTTGTTCTTTTTCTAGTTTTTTTAGTTGTATGCCCAATTCATTAATCTCCTCTTTTTCTATTTTATTTATGTAAGCATTTAGAGATATAAAACTTCCCCTAAGAACTGCTTTCGCTGCATCCCATAGGTTTTGGTATGTTGTCTCATTATTGTCATTCTCTTGAATGAAATTATTGATTGTTTCTATGATTTGTTGTTTGACCCAATCATTTTTTAGGATTAGATTATTTAGTTTCCAATTATTTTTTAGTCTATCTTTCCATGGCCCTTTATTACATATAATTTTTATTGTCATGATCTGAAAAGGATGCATTTAATATTTCTGCCTTTCTGCATTGGATTGTGAGGTTTTTATGCCCTAGTACATGGTCAATTTTTGTGTATGTGCCATGTACTGCTGAGAAAAAAGTATATTCCTTTCTATCCCCATTCAGTTTTCTCCAGAGGTTTATCATACCTAACTTTTCTAAAGTTGTATTCACCTCCTTAACTTCTTTCTTGTTTATTTTGTGGTTAGATTTATCTAGTGCAGAGAGGGGGAGGTTCAGGTCCCCCACTAGTATAGTTTTGCTGTCTATTTCTTCCTGTAACTCCCTGAACTTCTCCTCTAAGAATTTGGATGCTATACCATTTGGTGCATATATGTTTAGCAATGATATTACTTCATTGTCTATGGTGCCTTTTGGCAGGATATAGTTTCCTTCTTTATCTCTTTTACCTTTACCCTGTATGTGTCACTCTTTTTCAAATGTGTTTCCTGTAAAGAACATATTGTAGGATTATGGTTTTTACTCCATTCTGCAATCTGTTTCCATTTCATGGGAGAATGCATCCCATTCACATTCACAGTTATGATTACTATCTGTCTTTTTCTCCATCCTTTGTCCCCCCTATTTATGCTTTTCTTTCTCCTTTTTCCTTTCCCCCCTTCACTAGTGTTTTGCTTTTGACCACCGCCTCCTTCAGTCCCTTCCCCCTTTTATTATTCCTTTCCCTTTTCTTCCCCTTTAGTCTTACTGCGTCTTCCCTCCTTTCTTCCCCCCTCCCTTTTCTTTCCCCTTTTACCTCATACTGACTATAGGGCAGTAGGGCACTGATTATATTATGCCGTTCTTGAGCCAAATCTGATGAGAGTAAGGTTCAAACAATGCTTCCCCCCTCTTCTTTCCCTCTGCTGTAATAGGATTTTCTGTCTTTTCCTGTAATGTAATTTACCCTTGTCTGCCTCCTCCTTTCTCAGTACATTTTCTAAGATCATATTAATCCACTTATTTGGATCCATTTAACCCACTTGATTAGATTTTTTTTTTATCATTACATCAAGGTCAACTAATATCCACCCTCTTTATGTATACTCCTTTAACAAGGTATAATAACAATACAGTTCTCAAGGGTTGCAAGTGTCATATTCCCTTGTAGGGGTTTAAACAGCCATTAACAACATATTGTATCTTTCTGTCCCATTTACCTTTTTAAGTCCTTCTTGAGTCCTGTACTTGAAGATCAAATTTTTTGTTGAGCTCTGGTCTTTTTATCAGGAAAGTTTGGAAGTCTACTATTTCATTGAATATCCATCTCCTCCCTTGAAAAATGATGCTCATTTTTTCTGGGTAATTGATCCTTGGGGGCATTCCAAGATCCTTTGCCATATGGAATATCATGTTCCATGCCCTGTGGTCTTTTATTGTAGAAGCTGCAAGGTCCTGTGTAATCCTGACTGTGGTTCCATGACATTTAAATTGTTTCTTTCTGGATGCTTGCAGCACCTTCTCTTTCATCTGGTAATTTTGGAATTTTGTTATTATATTCCTTGGTGTTGTCAATTTGGGATCTCTTTCAGGTGGTGAGCAGTGTATTCTTTCTACAGTTTTTTTTTACTTTCTGGTTCTAGGACTTCAGGGCAGTTTTCCTTTATGATTTCCTGAAAGATACTATCCAGGCTCTTTTTTTCATCATGATTTTCAGGTAGTCCAATAATTTTTAAATTGTCTTTCCTGAGTCGATTTTCCAGGTCGATTGTTTGACTGATGAGGTATTTTACATTTTCATCTATTTTTTCATTTTGTTTTTTGTTTCTGTTTGACTGATTCTTGCTGTCTCATAGAGACATTGGTTTCCATTTGTCCAATTCTAGTTTTTAACAGATTGTTTTCTTCTGTTTTTGTACTTCCTTCTTCAACTGGCCAATTGTGTTTTTTAGGGACTTGTTTTCTTCAGTATACTCTTCTGGTTTTGGGTTGGAATCAGCAAGGCCGGGGCTTTAGGAAGCCTTTGGCTTGTTTTCTTCACCTCCTTTCAGATGAATGCTGTAGGGTACTTATCTGCCTGGGGCCCCTTGTAGTTCTGCCTCCCTTATTTTTGCTGAGGCACCGGGAGACCTGTTTGCTGGGCTGCTGCACTGCTGCTCCTCGTCTTTCTTCTAGTTCAGCTGTTCCAGGGTTTTTTTTCTGGGGTGATATTTTCTGGGTTTCCAGAGGTTGATAGGGGAGAGTGAGAGTGACTACCTTTTCACTATGCCATCTTGGCTCCCGGAAGCAGAAGGCTGCTGCTGTTATTATTAATGATAGTAATCTAGCATTTATTTAGTGCCTATTATGTGGCGGAGGATAAAGATAGGTATTTCAGTGCATAAAGAGCTGAGCCTGGAGTCAAGAAGACTCATCTTCCTGAGTTCAAATCTGGCCTCAGTCTCTTACTAGCTGTGTGACCTGGGCAAGTGACTTAATCTCTGTTTGCCTTAATCTACTGAAGAAGTAAATGGCAAACCACTCCAATATCTTTTCCAAGAAAACCCCATGGACAGTATGGTCCATGGGGTCACAAAGAGTCAGACATGAATGAACAACAACAATAAATATATGCCAGGTGTTGTGTGAAGCACTTTGCAAATGTTTCATCATGCATCGTGCAAATGTATCAGCTGATCCTCACGATAATCCTGAGAGGTAGGTACTAGGTGGTATTATTGTCCTCATTTCACCATTGAGGAAACTGAGGTATACAGAGGTTAAGGGACTTGCTCAAGATCACACAGCTAGCTAGTAAGTGTCTGGGACTGGATTTGAACTCAGGTCTTCTTGATTCAAGAGCCAGTAATCTATGCACTATAGCACCACCTCATTGTCCCTGACGTGTGCCTGAGGGAATCATAAGAGCTGTGATCTAGACCTTGAAGGGTCCTCTGACACCATCCAGTCTAACTCTCTTATTTTACAGATGAGAAAGCTGAAGCTCATATATTTTTTACTCAAGGCCCTCTAGGCAAATAAGAGATGGAATTAAAACCAGATCCCTGGATTCTAGAATTAGAGCTCTTTCCCCTGAACCACACTTCCTTTAGCGTATTTATAATGGAAATAATCAAAGACCTTTAGACAGGATAGCTGCTCCCCCTTATATTTCATATAGCAAATGAAGGTATATTAAACTTCATGCTTGTTTCCTGTCCTATAGTGTCCAGAAACCCACCTCCCCCCTCCAAAAAAAGGTACTCTACGAGACCTTAGGAAATTACTTAACTTTTTGCATCTCAGTTTTCTCAATTATGAAATGAGGTGGTTGAAGTAAATGGCTTCTTAGGCCCCTTCCAGCCCTGAATCCAAGCTCCTATGTTTCCCTGCTACACCTTTGTTTTTAACGTAAGAGAAAGACAGCCCTGAAAGGAAGGAAATTTTCTTCCTGTCTCCTATACCTAGTCTATGCAAGTTACTGTGAGGGACCCTTATTTCTAAATTCTGGAGCAAAATGCATCTGTTATTGATGCTAAATATTAAAGATGTTTGGGTTCTATAAAATCATAACGATAGGAATTCTCCCTGAGAGTTGGCCATGAAAGAAGCAAGAAAGAGGTGGCATTACCAGACATCTGAGATAGCTCATCAGAGCTGTCATGTCAATTGGGAACAGAACATGCTGATCTTAAAGCTTGTCAGTCATCTCTCCTCTGCATATTAGCTGATGGCTAAGGGCCAGAAATAGGAAGTTTAACAGGTACCACAAAAAAGGATTTGGACTTCCAAAATGGAAGCAACGAGGAGGAGATTGCTTCTGGAAATCAGAGGGATCTGCTGCAATGCAGACAGGTTCTAAGGAAAGATGGCATCCACAATTAAGCCTTCATCATTGCCAAAGAGACAAGGTCTAGATGTTAATTTAGAAGAACAGACAAAGACACCTAGGCTCATAGGAAGGTGGACAGCTGTAAAAGTCAGTTAAATGGATACACTTCAGACAAACCAAAGAGGACTGAGAAAAGCGGATGAAGAACAAAATTAGCACTTTTAAGGTCCTGACTTGGAGCACAATTCTGTTTTTTGGGAGGGGGGTGTGGCAGCAGCAGAGTTTAAAGCCCTTTACAATGTGGTTACAATCCATTTTTGTTTTTGTTTTTGTAAATTCAATTTAATGTTATATGTACTTCCAGATTTTCTTCCTTTCCCTTTACAATCTCCCCCAACCATTGAAAAGGCAAGAAATATAAAACCCATTACAAAAATGGCATTAGCCAAAAAGAAAGAATGAAAGCAGGAGAGAGAAGGAGATAGAGAGAGAGAGAGAGAGAGAGAGAGAGAGAGAGAGAGAGAGAGAGAGAGAGAGAGAGAGAGAGAGAGAGAGAAATGCTTCAATCCATATTGTGAGTCCATCAGTTCTTCATCTGGAGGCAGATAGGATTTTCATTATGAGTTCTTTGGAGTTGTGGTATGTCATTGTGTTGATATCAAATGCACAAAATAAAATACATAGGATTACAAAAGAAACCAATTAAATTTAAATGGAACTTTTTTCTTTTTTTTAGGAAAAATGTTCATAGAGTTCTTGAAATCTATCCTTGGGTGCCTTAGGAGTTCACAGACACCCAGTTAAGAATCCATATTTCAGACCCATAGAACCCTAGAGGAAAAAAAGAGAAAGAAATGACTGTAAGGATAGCCCAAAGACAGTGATGAGATAGTGTGGGAATCTTTGGGGACAGATAGTAAAGTCTTTTCCTCTTTATTCAGGAGTTCATGGACTGGTAGTGTCATTTCCTCAATTTCCTAGTAGCAACTCCTTTTTGAAAAAATTTAAGCTTTCCTTGGGTGAACTAAGTAAATCACAGGTATGTGTACATGAGATCTTTGTTTACTGTTTGAACATAGGTGATGGGAATTAAATCTTTTTCTCAACAGAGAAAAGCAAGGAGCAGAAAACTTGTTAAATATTCCACCATTGCTATCTTTAATAAAAAGAATGTGTTTTCAAAGGAAAATATTTGTTTTGACACATAATAGCTTCTCTGGATATACACTTTGGGGTCACTGAATTGTTTCAAAACCTTTCCTAGAATGTCAAGATGCATCTGTGTTATGTGTTAGAATTTAGTAATGCAGAATAATTCTTTATAGAAACACATACACACAAAATACCAAGAAGGAAATATCTTGCTTAAGCAGGCTGAGATGATGGAAATGTTGTCAGGACTGTGGTTTCTGTTCATCTTTGTCTTTTAATTTAATATTAAGTTTGAAATTTGCTTTCATCAAATGATTTTTAAACTGACCTCAATATCAATAACTAGTCATTTTCAATTTCATTGTTGTGTGATCCTGTATGGTACTTGCCATATCCAGTACCTTCTGATTCTCATCTTCAGCAAAATATTTATTACATACAGAACATGGCTAATGAAGAAAATAAAAAAAAAAAACTTTGACTTTTTAAAAATTCCATTTTTAAAAAAAATTTCCAAACTAAGGGCTGAACCAAGATGGTGGAGAGAAGGCAGGGACTCACATGAACTCTCCCCTAAACACCTCCAAAGACCTTTACTTAATGCCCTAAAACAAATTCTGTAGTGGCAGAACCATAAAAGGACAGGGTGAGGCAATTTTACTGCCCAAGACAACTTAGAAGTTAGTCACGAAAGGTCTGTGGCACCAGGATGAGAGTGGAGCACAGTCCAGGGTTGGCTGCCACAGCACAGACCTGGCCCCAGAAAATCAGGAGCATATCTTGGGAGTGATTGAATTAGCAGCTGCAGCAGCTGCTTCCCAAGCTCTCAGCCCACAGACAGTAAGTGGGTCAAACAACTGCTCTGAAGGAGATAACAGGGGTCTCTTTGTTGGCACTTGAGGCAGGACTTTGTTGCTCTGCCCATACTTGGATCCAGGTCGTGTTCTGGATGCAGTCACAGGGCAAGAAGGAGCACTAGCCCCTGAGCCTGTGGCTGCAGGTGAGTGGGACCCTCATCACAGTTCCAGGGCAGAAAAGGATGCTTTTGGTCAATCACAGATCAGAGTATAGGCCAGAATATTAGTAAACACACTTCTCCTTAGATCATACCACCTTGGAATAGGTGAAAACTTACAAGTCCCTAGAAGTTTTTCTGAAAACAGCTGCACAAAAAACCCAAAAACCTGAAGCTTGTGACAATATGCCCTCCACCCAGGACGCTGAGCTCTACTTTATCTATCTATCTATCTATCTATCTACGTATCTATCTATCTATGTATCTATCTATCATCTATCAATCTATCTATCTATGTATCTATCTATCTATCTATGTATCTATCTATGTATCTATCTATCTATCTATCTATCTATCTATCTATCTATCTATGTATCTATCTATGTATCTATCTATCTATGTATCTATCTATCTATGTATCTATCTATCTATCTATCTATCTATCTATCTATCTATCTATCTATCTATCTATCTATCTATCTATGTATCTATCGATCTATCTATCTATGTATCTATGTATCTATCTATGTATCTATGTATCTATGTATCTATCTATCTATCTATCTATCTATCTATCTGTCTGTCTGTCTGTCTGTCTGTCTGTCTGTCTGTCTGTCTGTCTGTCTATCTGTCTGTCTGTCTGTCCGTTCATTTGTTTATTCATTTATTTATTTGCAAGGCAATTGGGGTTAAGTGACTTGCCCAGGGTCACACAGCTAGTGAGTGTCAAGTGTCTGGTCTGAGGCTGGATTTGAACTCAGGCCCTTCTGACTCCAGGGCTGGTGCTTTATCCACTGCGCGACCTAGCTGCTCCTCTGAGCTCCACTTTAGTAAAGAGTTAAAAGTCAAGAAATAGGTTAGCAAAATGAGAAAACAGAAAAAAAATTCTGCCTACAGAAAGTTACTATGGTGACAAGGAAGAACAAAACACATGCTCAGAAGACAACAAAGTAAAAACTGCTACTTCCAAACCCTCAAAGAAAAAATATAAATTAGTCTCAGGCCATGGAAAGGCTTAAAAAGGTTGTTAACAATCAAGTAAGAGAGGTAGAAGAAAAGTTGAGAAGAGAAATGAAAATGATGAAAGATCTTAGAAAAAGAGTCAACAGTGTGGTAAAGGAGATGCAAAAACTACTGAAGAAAATAACAGATTAAAAGACAGACTAGGCCAAGTGGTAAAAGAAATACTAAAATCCAATAAGGAGAAGAATGTCTTGAAAAGCAGAATTAGCCAAATGGGAAAAAAAAGATATATAAAAAGTCACTGAACAGAGGAACTCCTTAAAAAGCAGAATAGGCCAAATAGAAAAAGAGACGCATACATTCAGTGAAGAAAAAACTCTTTGAAAAATAGAATTGGCCAAATGAGAAAGAAGGTACAAAACCTCACTGAAGAAAATAATTCCTTAAAAATTAGAATCAAGCAAGTGGAAGCTAATGACTCTATCAGACATCAAGAAACAATAAAATAAAACCAAAAGAATACAAAATAGAAGATAACATGAAATATCTCATTGGGAAAACAAACAAACAAAAAACTGACCTGTAAAATGGATCCAAGAGAGATAATTTAAGAATTATTGGACTTCCCAAAAGCTATGATCAAAAAAAGAGCCTAAATATATTTTTTCAAGAAATTATCAAGGAAAATGACCCTGATATTCTGGAACCAGAGAATAAAATAGAAATTGCAAGTATTCACCAATCACCTCCTAAAAGAGATCCCAAAATGAAAAGTCCCAGTGATATTATAGCCAAATTCCAGAACTCATAGGTCAAGGAGAATATACTGCAAGCAGCCAAAAAGAAACAATTCAAGTATTATGGAGCCACAGTCAGGATAACACAAGATTTGGCAGCTTCTACATTAAAGGATTGATGGGCTTGGAAAATGATATTCCAGAAAGCAAAGGAGCTAGAATTACAACCAAGAATCATCTACTCAGCAAAACTGAGTATAATCCTTCGGGGGGAAATGGATATTCAATGAAATAGTGGATTTTCAAGCATTGCTGATGAAAAGACCAGAGCTGAATAGAAAATTTGACTTTCAAATACAAGACTCAAGAGAAGCATAAAAAGGTAAACAGGAAAGAAAAGTCATAGCAGATTTAATAAGGTTAAACTATTTACATTCCTACTTGGGAAGTTAATACTTGTAACTAATAAGAACTCTCTCATTATTAGGGCAGTTAGAAGGAGTATATATAGACAGAGGGCACAAGTGTGAGTTGAATATGATGGGATGATATCTAAAAAAATAAAATTTAAGGGTGAGAAAGAGGAATGCACTGGAGAAAGGGAAAGGGGGGAGGTAGAATGGAGCAAATTTTCTCACATAAAAGAGGCAAGAAAGAGTTTTTACAGTGGATGGGAAGATTGGGAAGTGCTGGGGATCACTGGAGCCTTACTCTCATTGGAATTTGCTCAAAGAGGGAATAATATACACACTAAATTGGGTATAGAAATCTATCTTCCCCTACAGGAAAGTAGGGGAGAAGGGGATAAGAGAAGGGGGATGCTCACAGAAGGGAGGGTGGTTTGGGGGAGGGTGTAGTCAAAAGCAAAACACTTCTGAGAAGGCAGATGGTGAAAGGAGAGAGAGAATGGAATAAAGCGGGGGGAACTGGACAGGGAATTAAACTTAACAGTCATAACTGTAAAAATTTTTTGAAGCAAGTTTCTCTAACAAAAGCCTCATTTTCTCAAATATATAGAGAAATGAGTCAAATTTATAAAAATAAGAGCCATTCCTCAATTGAGAAATGATAAAAAAAATATATAAACAGTGTTTCCAGATGAAGTAATCAAAGCTATCTATAGTAACATGAAAAAATGCTCTAAATAAATATTGACTAGAGCAATGTAGATTAAAACAACTTGAGATATCACCTCACACTTATTAGATCAGCTAACAGGAAAGAAAAGCATGACAAATGCTGGAAGGAATGCGGGGGAACTGACACACAAATGTACCATTGGTGGAGTGTTGAACTGCTTCAACCATTACATACAGCAACTTGGAATTATGTCCAAATATTTATAACAGCTCTTTTCTGTTGGTAAAGAATTGGAAATTGAGGGAAATGTCCTTTGATTGGGGAATGGCTGCACAATTTGTGGTATATGATTGTGATGGAATACTATTGTGATATAAGAAACGGTGAGCTAGATGCCCTCAGAAAAAGACCTGGAAAGACTTACATCAACTGATGTAAAGTGAAATGAATAGAACCAGGAGAACATCGTATATAGGAGCAGCAATATTCTCACCAATACATTGATCTAAGACAACTCTGAAAGACTTATGATGGAAAATGCTATCCATCCCCAGAGAAAGAACTCATAGAGTCTGAATACAGACTTTTTTACTTTATTTTTCTTGGGCTTTTATTTTGGCCCATGTTTTCTTTTGCAACATTACAAATATGGAAATTTGTTTTGCATGACTACACATGCATAACCCATATAAAATTTCTTGCCTTCTGAATGAGGAAGTTGGGGAGAGAGGGAGAAAACTCTGAGCTAAATTTTTAAAAATGAATATTGAAAATTGTTTTTACATGTAATTGAGGAAAAATAAAATGCTAAATTAAAAAAATAAATTTCTAAACTATACTTTTCAATTCAGCAGATTTTTGCTTGATAAAAAAGAAAAAAAATCCTAAAAATTAGAGCAGAACAAAGATAGGAAGAGGTACCTTAGAAGGTAATTAATTTACCTTCATTAGAGATCAATAAGTCACCTCACTGGCCTCTTAGTGTAATTCATATGTGATAAGGATTACACCTTTATGACATCGCCAACTAATAGTCATCCATCTAGGTCTTTAAGTAAGGGAAGACACACTATCTCCCAGGGCACTCCATTCCACTTTTCAAGAGCTCTAATTATTAGCAAGTTTTTCCTTGCTGTTTTGGACAATATGCTGGACTTGGGTCAGAAATTTTTGGATTCAAATCCCCAAACTGATGCTTAGCAGTGTCACCATGGGCAAGTCCCACATTTTCTCCATGCCTCAGTTTCCTCATCTATAAAAGAGGGATAATAATTCATATTGTACCTAATTCACAAGGTTTTTGTGAGTTCAAATAAGAAGATGTATGCTTCAACAATTTGCAAACTTTAAAATGCCATATAAATTTCATTATTATCATTATCATTATTATTATTATTATTATTATTATTACCATTACTATTGCTATTATTATTATTATTAGGAATGAACGTGTGATTTCTAAGTTTCCTTCCAAGTCCAGATTCTGTGATTTTGCAAAATTAGATAATTCTAAAAGAATTTATATATGCACTTGGAAGGAAGACGTGAAAAGGATGTGAACTGGAACAAGTGTGCAAGCATTTCTCAATTGTTACCTTCAATTATAATGGAACCATCACATTTGACCTCATCACCTCAATGCCTGATGCGCTACATAGAAACAAACAGAAAAAATACTTAAGAGTCAGATGTTAGAAAAAAGTAGCTGCAAGCAAATAAACAGGTGCAGAAGAAATTGACTCTTGAGCTAACATAATTTTAAAGATATCTGGGGATCAATTTTTAAGGAATCTCTCAGGAAAAAATTCTAAAAGAATAGAAAAGATTATACTTTTAAAAAGGGCAGGCAAGAAGACATCAATAAATATTGAGCACAGGTGTCTACTTTCCTATTTCTACAAAACATTTAGGCAAACAATCAATGAAAGTATTGATGAAAACATGAAAAGCATATATATATATATATGTATATATATATATGTATATATATATATGTATATATATATATATATACATATATATATATATGTATATATATATATATATATATACACACACACACATATATATACACATACACCCCCACACTCACCCATACCCCTACACCCCCCACATATATATGTACTTATGTGTGTGTGTATATGTGTGTGTATATATGTATATATGTGTATGTATATATATATATATATATATATATATATATATATATATATATATATATATATATACACATATATATGGCATGTTTACAGACTTCTTAGTCACCTAGCTACTCAAAGGTATTAAAAAATTAAAGATCTTACTGTGATTAGTTATTTGTTCATTACAAAACAGAATTGATTGAGTAAAGCAAAATGAAGCTTTGCTCTCTACTAGTGAGATTTCTTTCACATGTGTGTCTAAGATACCTCTCAGGCATCTAATAAAGTTACAAAAAGTTGTTTGATAATTACAATCATGAGGATAACTTTGAAGGTACTTTGATACCCAACTTTGTTCAATGGTTCTTGATGGCAATAAAACAAGATTACAAAACAGGGATAACTCATGCTTGAAAAAGGTTTTTACCAGTGTTGTGGAGGATGTCCTATGCCAAGTCCAGGTTGCCCTATATGTAACAAGGTTTTCCAGATGCTCCTGTTTATAAATATCATCATATTAATTGCATTCACCCATAGAACAATCTTCAATGAGATTCACTGTCATTCAAAATAGTAATAATAGGTAAGCCATACAAGAAAAGTCAAGTGGATGAAGACTTCAAGTTGCTCAATCTAAGACATTAATGGGTAGGCCACTGAGCTAATCTATTAGTTCCTCTATCTTTCCAGGTACTATAGATGAGTAGCTGGGACCAAAATTGAGCAAGTGGAGGAAAACAGAAAGGCTTGCATTTGAGAGAATGTAAAACACTTTCAACAACCCCATGTTTCTCCATGCATCTTTTAAATTCCAATATTCACAGAATAGCTAGTAATCGTGGAAAAATCATAAAATCTCAAGAATCAAAATTATAGGTGTACCACAGGGTAAGGAAAAGATGCAGAACTGGTTTAAACAGGCTATAGCCAAATGCCAATGATGACTTGCACATAAGAATCAAGAGGTTAGGAATGTGGGGAAGAGCAAAAGACTTCATCATTGGTATGTTATCAGCAGAAAAAGACGTGAGTTAATCCTGAGAGGAGGAAGCATGGCATAACTTATGGAACACCAGACTTGGAGACAGGAAAAATTGGGTTTGAAGCCAGTCTTGGTTACTTACTAGCTGTTTGACACTGGCCTAGTAACTTAACCTGCCTTAGTTTCCCCATCTAGTATTGCACTACCTTACAAAGCTCTTGTGGGGATCAAATCAAATAATATACAGAAACTGCTCTGTAACCCTTAAAATGCTATAATATTAGCTATTATTCTTATGTAGTAAGAGTGAATAATGGCAAATGGTCAGTTTGGAATATTGCATTGATGTCCATGTGTTAAAAACAAGGGCTTCTAGTACATTGGATAGATGCTCTATGGAAAGGAATTTTTCACCTGAGGTTTTTGAACTAAACAAATGAACAAAAACCAATCACTATATTTCAATATTTTTTGTATAATCCCATGATTTTATTCATTTAAAAATATTATTTTAAGAAGAGGTCTTCAGGTCTCACTAGACTGCCATGACACAAAAGAGGTAAAGAAACCCCCAGTGTATGAAGTATTTATGGAATGCCATGGACAGCAAGGAGAAACATGGAAATGGCACAGGTGGATTGTGATCTGTACTACTGAGTCAGAGTATCCACCCTGATGAGATTCCAGATGTAGCAAAGTAAGGAAACAGCCAGAGTAAACATTTTATGAGTCAAAAATTTGCTTGGATAATTTCAGTCCATGGGAAATCCTGGGAAATCTATCACGCAATCCCAGCTTTGCCTTCTGTCCTTATGTAAAGCTGAAAAAAAACAATGTATGGCTAAAAGATTGGGTGGGAACCACACAAGATCAGCCAAACTGGGAAACAGGCCAAGTTGTCTTTTTCATCTTTCTACTGCCGCCTATCATTAAGATTTCCCTTTTCACACCAGGCACACCTTCTCCAATCTTCCTCTTAACCCTTCTATGACCTCCTCTAATGGTATCGTATTTTTATACGAGACTCCCAAAGACAGAAAACTCCTTCACAACTCAAAAGAATGATACTATAACAGTGGCAGTAGAACTGATATGTATACATGTATGTATGTATGTATGTATGTATGTATGTATGTATCTGTATCTATCTATCTATCTATCTATCTATCTATCTATCTATCTATCTATCTACTCATCTTTTAGCCAAGGGTCCTGTTTGGTACCAAACATACCCTCTAGGAAAGCCACTATTATGGATTATCCCAGAGAAATTCTATTGTTATATCCAAGAGGAGGCATAAGAAGTCTGTAACTCAAATGGTCTTTCCTTGGGGGAAAAAATGGGAGAGAGGAAAATTGAGAAATTTATTCAGTCATTGAACAAACATTTATTAAGCCTCTACTCATTCTTAACTCTTATTATGTCAATTTCAGAATTGTAAACATACTCTGGTCATATAATACAATGACATTGTTATAATCATTAATAATATTTATATTTATATGCCCCTTTATAGTTACAAAGCACTTTCAGCTTTGCCACATAGATGGACTTTGTATTACTATTTAGAGGAAGCAAAGTGGTGAAGTGGCTAGGATGCAGGGAGTGGAGTCAGGAAGACCTGAGTTCAAATCTATTCTTAGATGTTTATTAGCTATGTAACCTTAGGAAAGTCACTTAACCTCTGTCTGCCTCAGTTTGCTCACTGTATAGTGGAGATAATAATTGTACCTACCTCTCCAGGTTGGTGGGCTTTGAAAATCTTAAGATGCTAGGGAAATGAAGGCTCATCCAAGGTCAGAGTCAGAGCCAGGCCTTGAACCAAGGTCCTCTGAGTTTGAGAGTCCAGTGTTCTTTCCACAACAAAATGGGGCCTCTCCAAATAAAAGTTTGTCTCTGAGACCCTTTCCAAACTCTATTAAACACCACTTTAAATGAGTTCTCATTACGTATTTATGAAGTGCCTACTGCGTGCTTAGCAGTATGTATAAAAGGATTATGATTATATTTCAGTAGTTGAAAGTCCTGTCAATATGTTCAAGTATTACCTATGACAACTATCTCATGATTTTAAGCAGAGATTTAGAGCTCATGGGCAGCAGGTGATGCAGTACACAGAGTTCCAGGCCTGGCTGGAGTAAGAAAGACTCATCTTCCTGAATGCAAATTTGGCTTCAGACACCTACTAGCTGTGAGACCCTGAGCAGGTAACTTAATCCTGCTTGCCTCAGTTTCCTCATCTGTAAAATGAGCTGGAGAAGGAAATGGCAAACCACTTCAGTACCTCTACCAAGAAAGCCCCAAATGGGGTCACAAAGAGTCAGACATGACTGAAACTGAACTACAACTGAGAACCCACCCTCCTCCAACACCTTTACTGGACTTGTGAAAATATATACTCCTTCGTCTCTTTCCTATTCCAACAAAGAATGTCAGATGGTTATCAATTGTACTTTGTTTTAAATATGCAAGGGTTTAAGGAAAATAGTAGATGGTAGCTCTGTACTTGGGTGCTTAGGCATTCCAAATAATGGAGAAAGGGTTTTTTTGTTTTGTTTTGTTTTGTTTTGTTTTGTTTCTAGGCAATTGGGGTTAAGTGACTTGCCCAGGGTCACACAATAAGTGTCAAGTATTTGGTCTGAGGCCGCATTTGAACTCAGGCCCTCCAGACATCAGGGCCGGTGCTCTATCCACTACGCCATCTTGTTGCCCCTGGACAAAGTTTTAATGGACATTCAATAAATATAGTGCTTTGTAGCATTGTGTGAGTGTATGTGTGTGCATCTGTGTGTGTGTGTGTGTGAGAGAGAGAGAGAGAGAGAGAGAGAGAGACAGACAGACAGACAGACAGACAAAGAGATAGGGAAAGAGAGAGATAGAGACAGACGGAGACAGAGGGAGAGAGAAACAGAAAGGGAGAGATAGAGAGAAACAGAGAGACAGGGAGACAGAGAGACAGAGAGAAAGAGGGAGACAGAGAGAGAGACAGACAGAGGCAGAGGCAGACACAGTCACTTAACATTTCTGAGCCTCAATTTTCTCATCTGAAAAATGAGAGTGTTGGAGTAGATGGTCTCTAAGGTTCTTGCCAGTAAATCCTATTAGCCTATGATGACAATAATAGTAATAACAACATTTAAATGGGATTTTAAGGTTTGCAAAGCACTTTAAAAATGACATCTCATTCAATCCTTGACAATGTCGTTGAGTCATTTCAGTTGCAGCTTACTCGTCATGACCCCATTTGGGGTTTTCTTGGCAAAGACAATGGAGTGGTTTGATAGTTCCTTCTCCAGGTCATTTTACAGATGAGGAAACTGAGGCAAATGGGATTAAGTGACTTGCTTAGGGTCATACAGCTAGATAGTGCCTGAGGTCGGATTTGAACTCAGGAAGATGAGCTTCCTGATTTCAGGCCTGGCACTCTATCCACCCAACCACCTAGCTGCCTCACAAATGAGGTAGGCTCTATTACATTCTCCATTTTATATGAGGTCAGAAAAGGTTGAGACACTTGCCCAAGGTCACATGGCTAATGAATGTTTGAGATAGAATTTCAACTCAAGTCTTTCTGACTCCTACTTCCACAACAGCCACCAGATTATTGTATACTGATTTTACCATTGTATTCCATAACCAAAGAGGAGACAAGGTGTGAAGAAAATACACTTGGTTTGGAGTTATTTTTACCAGTGCTCAAAATAGAAGTGAATGTTTCTTGTTATGGAAAAGGAAATACGACTTATCAAAATATTGAGAATGTTGGCAATACATATTTTTTTTAATTAGCACTGAAATGTATAGGGACCTTAATTACAGAGAAAATAATTTAATATACCATTTACATTTTTGGGGAATAACACAATCTTAGAGAATTTTCTTTTTTTTTTCCTTTTTTTTTTGTTTAGGCAATGGGGTTAAGTGACTTGCCCAGGGTCACACAGCCAGTAAGTGCTATGTGTCTGAGGCCGGATTTTGAACTCAGGTCCTCCTGAATCCAGGGCCGGTGCTCTATCCACTGTGCCACCTAGCTGCCCCAAGAATTTTCTTTTAGACACATTGAATGGAGGGTTATTGACATGTGAAAAATAAAATGAACAATCTGCTTAGATAGAGGTCATGTTAGTTTTATTTTGCCTACCATATGAACCATATAAAGAAATTTTATATTAATTGGGGCCACAGAAATATATATCAAGAACATATATATATATTATATATATATATACATACATATATATGTGTGTGTGTGTGTGTGTATATATATATATATATATATATATATATATATATATATACACATATACATATGTAAACAGCAATAAGACAAAGAGAGAGGGAGAGAGAGAGATGTACTTGAAACTTTAGCATCCTCCAATGGTAGCAATGTTCTAAGCCAAGTTTCCCAGCATTGTTATGAGCCTGACCTATTTGTATACCTTTTTAGGAGCAAATGTAAGCTGCCTTGTTGGACCGAAAATATCTTTGACAAGAACTCTGGATCCAAAGTGACACTCATCATAAAGACAGCAAATCATATCTGTTAAGCTGAAAACTCAATTTTGGCTCCCAATAATGGGGATAGATAATGGGGTTCTCTGATCATACACTGCAAGGAGTCAATGTCTTACGTTACGTGATACAGATATTTGTTCCCCCCTTCCTTGCCACCCTCAAGCTCTCTGAAAGAAGTTAAGTTATTATATGAATTTCTACTTGTTTAAATCTTTTAATGAATGGGAACTGTGGGGGAAAAGTAATTTGAATATGATTTGTAGCTCACACATTTCAAAACATGCATGCTAGTATTTCCTTGCAAAGAAAAAGCTCAACCAGCAATCAATGCATTTCTTCCTAAAGGGCCCAAAGTGAAGTATCTTAATTAATTTCCTTAAAAAGACAAGATGCTCAGGGCACCTTGAGCAATGTATGCTTTAGAAAAAAATATTTAGACCCAACAGGTATATTTCACATTACATTCTCATGGAATTAGCGAGGTACAGGTTAGTAAATAAGTGTAACGAGCATTGAGAAATGCATTTTTACATTCAAGCATAACTACCATGGGTTATGGTTAGGGCACTTTTTTCAGGTCTCAGTATTTTTTGTTCTAGGAACAGTGCCTACTCCAGACCCCACATTCTTTGCCTCCTATTGGCTCCTACTTATCAGGCTCTTCCAGACCTGGGCTGGACAGCAAAGCAATAAAGTTTTCTAGAGTAAAGGCTATCAAAGTATATTTGAACCACATAGTGATATCTACTTCAACTGTTCCTTCCCATGTTCTGTCATGCTTTCTTCACCAGGGACAGCTTCTGGATTTTGCTGCTTGTCCTCCCTAATCTTTGGTTACTAATATTTTCTTCTTTTAGCTTTATCTATGTGACTTTTAGAGCAGTGCAGTGGATAGAGAGTGGGGCCTAGAGTCTGGAAGACCTGAGTTCAAATCTGGACTCAGACACCTATTAGCTATTTGACCCTGAGCAAGGCACTTAACCCTGTTTGCTCTGTTTACTCACCTGTAAAATGAGCTGGAGAAAGAAATGGCAAAGCATTCTACTATCCTTTTTTCAAGCATAAATAATTGCACTTTATTGTGCAGAAACACTACCCATCTTTGAGATGGGGCTCTCCTCATTTTGTTCCTTTCCACTTCCTGCAGTTTTGGAAGGCTTTCCAAATCATTTTAGAAATTCTATTAGGATCAATGAAAAGGAAGGATATAAATGAAAAGGTGGAAGTGTTCAGCTTTCTCTTGCTGTTTTGGTATTTGCAACCTAAACTCCAAGGTCAACTATTTCAACAATGCTCTAACATCCTAGAATTCCCTTCTTTCTTGACAACCAACCAAGGATGGCACCTTGCAACTCAGCAGAAAAAGTAGCTTAGACACCAGCAGAGGTCATGAGGAGATGAACAGGAATGAACTGATTCAACAGCAATAAAAATGTGGCTTTTGGGGCATTGTTTGTCTTATTTACTCTAACCGAGAATTGACAATTCAGTAATTACCATTCAACCAACTTAGACCCTTACACCTGCCTTATCTTCCATTCTTTATGTCAGCTTCTATGTTCTGGCTATCTACTTTGCCTTTTCAATCTGATGTCCTACAGCAGCACTGATATAGGAGATTTAAGCAAGAGCTCCTTGTAATTTCCAGAGAAAACACTGATAAATATTGCCCAGTTTTATGACACTTAAAAAAATCCTATTTTCCATTAATGAGGTATCTGTCTAATCCGTTACTGTACTTATCCTTACTTGGACCTCAGCAGCAATCTTCTGCATTGGACTCACTAAAATCCATGCCCCAACACCTAGAGAAATGAACCTACTCACCTTTGTATCTGTAAAATTCCCGCTTGAGGGCCTGGCCATATTGGTGACAGAGTGTTATGTAGTTTATGTAGACCACTATATATTAGTCCACTCCCCTTCCCTTACTGTCCCAGGTCACAGACCATATTTCACCTTCACATCCCAATCAGCCATCATCATAGATGTTCTTGCCATCTGCTTGCCACTCTGTGCATATTCCTCTTTCTACTCTGCACCTCTTGCTCAGAGTACGGTAACCAAGTCAATAGTCCTACTGCTTGTGGAGATGGTATGGCAATTGACCATCCTATGGATCAACTCAACATCTTTGTGATTCTCTAGACCAAAAGTCTCTTCACTGGCCATGCCTTCCCTATATGTGATGTGTTTCCTTATCAGAATGGAAGCTCTTTGATGGCAAGGAATATCTAATTTTTTAAATTTGCTTTCCTCAATGCTTATCATGATGCCATGTATATAGTAAGTCCTTAATAAATTTTTTTAATTCATTTTGTTCATCCATTCAATATTCGAATGAGAATTTTTTTTAGAAAAGATTCCAAGTGTTACAGTCTATTTAATTCATTGCGGGGCATCATCCCACATAAAATCTTCCTTTCAAAGAATTAACCTAGGACTATGCTACACATAGCCTGATAAGTAGTGGTTTAACCATTAAATGTTTTTCTTTTCTTTTTTTGTCAGCACAAAGAAGAGTGAAAGATTTGCAACTATATGGCTAACTTTCCTACCTTGTACTCAAATGAGTTATAAAATTTTGGAGCTGGGAAGAATCTTAGAAAACTACTGGTCAAATACCTTCATTTTATATCATCTACTCCTCAGTCTTTCTCATTGTGCCCTATTTCACTGCCTTACCAATCTAATCAGTTGCTAAGTCCTGTCCATTATACTTTCATAATATTTCTCCTCTGATACTGTCAGCACCCTGGTAAATACCCTTATCCCCTCATGCCTGGACTATTGCAATAGTCTTTTAAAATTATTTTTATTTATTTCATTAAATATTTCCCAACTACACGTAAATTTTTTTAACCATCACTTTTTAATTTTGAGTTTTAAATTCTCTCCCTCCTTCTATCACCTCCTACTTGAGAAGGAAAGCAATTTGATATTGGTTATACATGTGAAGTCATGTTTTGCAACAGTCTTAATGATTAGTTTCCCTGCTTCAACCCCAATTAGATTCAATAAATATTTATTAAGCTCCTCCTACACACTAGGAACTGTCCTAAGTGCTGAGAATACAAAAAGAGGCAAAGGACAGTACCTGCCCTCAAGGGGCTTACAACATAATGAGGGAGACGATGCAAAAAGATATATACGAATCAAACTACATACAGGATAAAAAGGACATAATTAACAGAAGGAAGGCACTGGAATTAAGAATGGTTAGGGAAGACTTCCTGTGGTCCACTAAGCTATCAAAGTGATCTTTCTAGAGTACAGGTCTGACTATGCCACTCCCTTATTTTTCAAAATGATAGTGTATCCTTATTACTTCCAGGATGGAATATAAATTATTCTGTTTGGCTTTTAAACCTGTTCCCTTCCTACCTTTCCAGTCTTCTTACACCTTACTCCCTTTCACATATACTGTGACCCAGTAACACTGGCGTCCTACGTGTTCCTTGTAGAAGACACTCCATCCCTTGGCTTCGTGCATTTTCACTGGCTGCTCCCAATGCCTGGAATGTACTCCCACTTCTCCTTTGCCTCCTGACTTCTTCCAAGTTTCATCACAATCCCACCTTTGACCTGAAACCTTTCCCTACTCTCTTTCATACTAGTAGTTTTACCCTGGGATTGTCTCCAATTTATCCTATGAGCACAGTTGTTTGCATGTTACCTCCCTCATTAGACTGAGCTCATTAGACTGTTTTTGCCTTTTTGGTTTGTGTGTTTGTTTGTTTTTTGTATCCTTAGCACTTAGAAGAGTGTCTGGCACACAGTAAAGGTTGGTTGGTTTGACCATGTACAAGGAAACTGAAGCCCAGAAGAGTTAAATGGCCCAAGGTCACGGTAAGTTTATGAGACAATGAGGGTAGAAGCTTAGTCACTTAACAATCAGTTCAATGGTCTTTATTTATGTGGCAGGAGTATTTGTTGTGGGTAAATAAATGGTTGAGTTAGTTAGAGTATTGGTTATGATGCATTCCCTACCAGCCTACTTGGTAGAGTGTAAACACCTTGAATACAAGGACAGGTTTTTGTTTTGAATTTCTGCTCAGTGCTTTGAATATAGTAGAGACTCGATAAATACTTGTTGGATTTAATTTAATTCAATTTCATGTTCCTCTTCAGTATTTGCTAAAGTACTTTGTCCTAACCCACCTCTTGGCTATTCTCTTCGGTTGAGGAACAATCTGTCCCAATGATTTTCCCATAGATTTCTTCTGGTTCATGACAATCTTGAGTCATACCACTAAATTTAACCTTAAAGGGAAAAAACAGCTTCATAAACCCTCATGTAAGAGCTCGAGAAAGTAGCTGAAGGTGTAAGGGCCACTTAATAGCCATATGACTTTGGGAAGGACATTTAATGACTGGGTTTCAGTTTCCTCATCTTTAAAATGAGAAGGTACATTCATTCATTCATTCATTCATTCATTCATTCATTCATTCATTCATTCATTCAGGTAGCTAGGTGGTTGAGCAGATAGAGCACTGGGCTTGGAGTCAGGAAGACCTGAATTCAAATATGGCTTCAGATAATTACTAGCTTACTAGTGACCCTGGGCAAATCATTTGATCTCTGTCTGCCTTAATCCACTGGAGAAGGAAACAACAGACTACTCCAGTATCTTTACCAAGAAAACCTTATGGACAGTATGGTCCATGGGATCACAAAGAGTCAGATATGACTGAAGGACTGAAAAACAAAATCCATTCATTTCTTCATCAAGCATTTACCAGACACTTACTACATTCAAAGCATTAAGGTAGTAGGCATAGGTGATAGATAGCACCGTCAATATATTAGGCACCATAGAGAAGTTGACCATTATTCAGGGCCCACCCTTTAGGAAGTTTCACTCTAAATTAGTGGTGTCAAACAAATAAAAATGGAGCCTGTAATAAGGCTCCTTGTAAGCCACATACTGACTTAGCTTTAAAATATAATATTATCATCTATATTTTATTGTAGTTTTATTTATTTTGTTAAAAATTTCCCACCCACAGGCCACATTTGCCTCTTCTCCTCTAAACTGCCATTTCATATACCTTAAGCAAATAGCTAAAAATTATGCTACTGAATCATAGCCAGCAGGATATATTCTTTAGATTATCCCTGTAGTAGTGATGGCGTATTTATTTCTGCATTATTTATCCTCTCACCTGCTTAGAATCGCAATATTACAGATTTAGAACTGGAAGGTCCTCTTGTCCAACAATCTCATCTTATGGATGAGGAAACTGAGAATCAGAGTAATTGAGTCATTTGCCAGATGAGGAAACTGAGATTCAGCGTGTTTAAGTGATTTTCTCCACATCACAAAGTTAATAAATTGCAAATAAATTGCCAAGCCCGGATTTGTCCACTGACTCCAAATCCCGTGTTCTTTCCCTTGTCACGTACTTCCATCCAGGGCTAGGAATACAATCTTAGTTAGCAATGGACTATTATTTGCTCTGCCCCAAACTAACTGATAGCAGTAGGGAATCAAATCTATAATGTTCACTTTGTTAATAATACACTCTAATAAATGGAGCTGATCTATTGTACTTTCTGTTTAAGAGATTTATTTCATTAGCTGGGCTTTTAGAGGGTTTTGAATGGGAGTGTGGGAGTGAATATGTGAGAAGTAGGAGGCTATGCAGGAATATGGGATTTACCAAGGCAGGGATGGAATGTACAGAAGTAAGGTGTTAGGGAAGGGCAAGTATGTTTTAAGAAATCTGTGTTGTTCTGTTTCAGAATTATATAGTACAATGCTTTTTCTGGATTGTTTCTTTGCCCTTTGTGTTTAAAAACTGCACTGAATTAATGTTTTGAATTCAGTTAAACATCATGAACCAGTTTATTCTCAAGAAGAGCACTTTATTATTATTTTTAACTCTAAAGAAGTATTTTAAGTTTTACATGGCAAGCCACTAAAATAAAAGCATAAGCATAAGAAATACAAGGAAAAAAAATGAAGACATGACAATGTTCACCAATTTGTTAAGGAAATTCATCCAAGATATTTCCATGTTTTTTTAGCTTCCTGCCATTTTACTTGCTAGAAATGTAAATTATGTACATACACATATTTAAAAGTGTATAGACACATAGACAGAGAAGTATGTATTTTATTTATTATAAATGAAATTGCAAAATTGCAGAGAAAAGAAACTGCTGAGCCCATCTGAAAAGGATTAAGGAAAAAAAACCCAGGATATAGGAGGCAGTCATGTGTTTCAAGTGGAATAGAATGTTCCACTGCATGGATTGTCAAGCCATCACGGTCTGTAGGGACATATCAACTGGCTACCAAGAGGGTAAGACTGTCATATAACCAATCTCCCTACAATTCTTCTTGCACAAATGGCCATCGAGTCCCTTCAGCTAGTAAATGAAGGCTGGGAGAGAAAACAACATGTGAAACCAGTTTATATAATATTTGGAACTGTGCTTGGCTTATTCCTTGCAGAACTCACATCTTAAACCCTGTCATGTTTTCTTTGGAGGCTTTTCAACAATATATGAAATTTTTAACTGTGAACTGCCCACCCTGCCCTCAAGTAAGCCCACCACTCCTGCCCTATAAGCCCTGTCACATTTCATCAACAATTCAAATTAAGTATGTCAAAAATATAATGTCTTATCTTCCTGCATGACTCCCCTTGTGGCTAGCTCCCTCATAATTATGTTTCCATAATTATAACCAACAATTACAAGTACTTTAAAACTTGCACTTTACGTACCATATCTTATTTGGTCCTCACGACAGCCCCCGGAATTTGGAACTATTAACATTGTTATCCTCATCTTATAGATAAGGAGACAGGCTAAGCGATATGTTTGTGACGGCACAGCTAGCAAATGTTAATTATGTAAGGTTATTGTTCAGCTCTTTCCAGTGTCCAAGGCCAACAGCCTTTACCCTACTCTGCCTAGCCATATTGATAAACTTTCAGGGAAGAAAACTTTGAGTTATAACTGTCTTTTGGTCCTTACTTCCAGGATTAAATCTTACCATTTTTCTTCCTATCATCTCTCCAATCTATCCCTTCCATTCTATTTTGACAATCAAGTCCTTAGTCAAAGCCTCGTTAAAAACAAAACAAAACAAAACCAAAAAAACCCCTCTCACTCAGACATCTGACTTTCAAAAACTCTGAGATGTAGTATCAGATTGAAAAGTCACTTCAGAAATGCTTGTTTTATTTCATAAATTAAAAATGAAATAAAAATTAAAAAGAAAAAACCTCAACATATAGGAGGCAAGTGCTGGCATGCACAGCAAGATTTATCCGATTTTTACTCAAGCATTTAAGTGGCATTCTGAAAGGTTTCTGGATAATTGAGGCTTAGCCTTTTACTTCCCAAACATTTTAAAAACTAGTTTTGATAGAAATCTTCCTTAAAAGGATGTACTCATAATGCACTAGGTATCATGTGGGTCATAAATATGGGCCGGATCTTGCTCTTTGGAAAGGAAAGTGATTGATCCTTCCTTGCCTTAAGAGTACTCTCAATAACCTTGATGATTAAGGATGATCATTATGCACTTCAATTACTGTATTGTGTTTTAATGCAGTAACACTCTTGGAGACTGTAGCATTCAGCACTGCCATCTTCCCCCTTACTGCTGTATTTTCATCATTCCTATTTTCCCCCGTTTACTGTGAGTTATAACCTCTCAGTGGTGTCAGTATATCCCACTTTAGCAGTTAAGGAAAGATAGAGTATCAGTGAAGTGGAAGCCAATGATATCCAATTATGGCCACACCCAGCGAAGAACTGCAGGCAGGAAGGTGCTAATTGTCTTAACGAGGGAATCATACCCTATTACCATTATTATTTTTACAGTAGGAACAACTTTTAAAATTAGAGATAGACCATGCTTGGGCTGCTGTTCCCTAAACTCTTAGGCTGTGATTCTAAGCACCCTGAGTATTGATGGGGACAGACCGGGGCGGGGAGTGGGGTGAGGGGGGAAGGAAGGGTGTGTGCGGTTTTGTTACGTCAAAGCAACGAAGCTTGGAGCTGTCTAATCATCTGGGTAGCTTTCCTGGTGCATCATTATTTATTTCACCTTGACATACAATACCACTTTTGGCCCTCTATCTCAAAAAAAGAAGAAAAATACCTATACATACAAAAAATATTTATGGCACCTATTCATGCAGAGGCAAATATCTAGAAACCAAGAGAGTGTCCATTAACTGGCTGATTGAATCAATTACGGTATGCAAAGATAATGGAATACTATTTTGCTATAAGAAATGATAAAAGGGATGGGTTCAGAAAAAAACCATGAAGATTTGTATGAACTGAAGCATACTGAAGTTAGCAAAAGCAGAGCAATTTATACAATAATAACTTTGAAAGAATTAAGAATACTGATCAACAAATGGACCAATCATGATGAAGAATGCGTTCATCTCCCAATGTCCATTTTTGGACATGGCCAATGTGGGATTTTTTTTTAAACTCATGATTATGTAACCTTGTTACAAAGGTTTTATAAGGTAGATAGTGTGTGCAGCAGATGGGATGCCGGACTTGAAGCTAAGAGTTTGAATTCTGCTTCAGACATTTGTTGGATATGTGGGCAAGTAATTTACATTCTCCAGTATACTGTGTCTGCCCACTTTTCCTACTGATACTATGCATGTGTGGGCAATGTGTTCTAGGTTTGTGGAGGGGAATGTTTTCTATCTATTGTTCTTATGGTGTTATCTTAGCAAATGTCTTTATGCTCTCTGGGTGACTATTAAAGGTAAAGACATTTAAGGGGGCTTTTGAGTTATTGCTTTCAAAATTCATACCTCCTGAATACCTTAGACCTGTATGGCCATATTCCAACTTCCCATACCTGCTTGAGAGGATTCAACCTCCCAGTGCAAATTGGGGAGTGACTATTAGAAATACTCCTATTAACTATAAGGGACATATAAAGAAAGATGTTATCTGCAACCAGAGAAAGACCTCATAAATAGAAGTACATGTAGAATAATTTTACATACATGCATACACACACACACACAGAGCACACAAACACACACACCAATTGTCTAATGGTACCATCTTTAGAGGAGGAGGGAAGAAAAAAAGTGGGGGAAAACAAATTTAAATATTACTTTATTATGTATTTTAAAGGAATAGCAAGTTGTAGATTTTCTGTTTCATGTGCAATCATCTTTTTTATTATAGTATGTTATGGAAATGCTGTTTTATTTCATAAATTAAAACATAAATAAATTTTTAAAAATCACATTAAATATGGAAGATACCCCCCCCTTAGTCTAGTCTTTTTCTGTCCAAAAGATTATTGAGTTGTTTGTTTGTTTGTTTGTTTGTTTGTTTTTTGGTTTGGGAAGGGGTGCGAAGCTGCTTTTCCCTTTTTTATTCTTTGTAATAAAGAAGAGTTCTCTGGGAGAGGATGCAGAGTGGAATCTACTGGGAAACACAGGTGACATAAAAACAAAAGATACCAATGAAAATCTATAAGAAAAAAATAAAATAAAAAGCATTTTATGCTTCTCTTGACCAAAATAAACTGCAGAGGCAACCCTTCACCACACACACAAACACACACACACTCTCTCTCTCTCTTCCTCTCTCTCTCTCTCTCTCTCTCTCTGATACTGAGGCTGCTAGTTGCCCCAACTGATCTGACTGAAAACAAGTGAACAATAACATTTTCTGGGGACCTTCCAAATTTTCTCTTTCGAAGTAGAAACTTCAGATGTCCTAACCAATTGGTGCCACTTTGTCTATGATCTCAGGGATTAAACAAACTCACTTAAGCAAGATTGATCCTAGAATAATCATGATTCCTAGACTGAGCCTGCTTCTCTGAGCTCAAATAATGCACAAACTTTCTTTCTAATTCTTTGCTTTAGAAATTAATTGAAAATTATGTTCCTTCTACCCCTTAACAAAATTTCTTCCAAATATTTAATAAGAAAGTGGATGGATTTCTTTTGATAATTAAAATACCTCATTAATTCTAAGTGGCTGTACTTAAAAATAATGAAAAAATAAACAGAAGAAAGAAAGAAAGAAAATAATACTTGGCAAATGTCTAAAAATTGAAGATTCATGATTTATTGAGCATAAAGCTAAGGAAGTATGACTAGAATGCCAAATAACACATGAGAGAAAGCTAAGTATATGCAAAAACAATGAGGACAATATTATTGCATGTGGGGCATAGCTTCCTTGATCTTCTATCTTACCTTGAATACATTCTACCACGTAGGCAAATGGGTAAGGTAGGAACACAAAAATCTCCCACTTTTTAGGTGAGAAATACTCACTTTCTTGATGGTGCATTTCTAGTTGGAGATTTCTAAGATCATAATGTGGTATCTCAGCTTGGAATATGGAGGTGAGAATAGTATCAAGTTCTTCTAATGAGGCCTGTTTCAAACAAGTATGAAAAAATGTGTAATAAATAGTGTAATTACTTGCAAATAAATTAATCTTCATTGCAATACAATTTGAATTTATTAAATGGAACTGTATAACTTTTAGTAACACTAAGATACTTATAAATATAACATACTAATATCACATAATACTAATTACATAATATTTGAATGATAGTCATACACCTTTTTCACATAATGCTAAAAGATACATGATTCTTTTTATCATATTCATTTATTCATTAAACATTCACTAAGCATTTGTTATATGCAAAGCACTTTGGGGGAGATGTAAATTTATAGAAAACAGTTCTGGACCTCATTGAACATAGTCTCACAGACACAGATATTGATAATTGAAATACACGAGATTACATAACTATATTCTACAGGATTGCCAAGCTCACTGGTGTGAAAAGCACATTATTTTATCAATATCCCAGCCCTGAAAATAGAGGTGAGGCAGAGGAGGAGAATGTAATATACACTTTTAAATGAAATTAATCATTTTTATTAGTTTTACTTTATTATTTTTTTTCTTAAAAGAGATTTCTCACAAAGTGGAGAAATTTATAAATGTTTGTAATACAAAAAATACATCGACAAAACTTTTTTTTTAAATCACATGATAATTTCATTAGAAATGTGCGAACAAAAAGTATTATGAGAACTACAAGAAGAAAATAAAAGTAATTCCCAACCTGGAAGGATGTGGGAAGACTTCATGGAAGAGATGGAATTGATACTGTCCAATAATTAAAATCTGGGTTTATTGGACATGAATTTTGTTACTACCTAATAGGTTTTTTCTCTAATATTTGGCAGCTATGAGAGACAAATTCCCTCAGAAAATCATGATAACTTTATAATTTAAATCAAGAATAAATATAACAAAATCTAAATACTGAGTAATCAAGCAGGGTTGCTGTCATTCAGTAATTTTCTATTCATGTCCAAATCTTAGTGACCCCTTTTGGGTTTTGTTTTGTTTTGTTTCATTTTTGGCAAAGCTATGGCATGGTTTGCCCTTTCCTTCTCCAGCTTATTTTACAGATGAGGAAACTGAGGCAAACAGGATTAAATCACTTGCCCAGGATCTCACAGCTACTGTCTGAGGCCAGATTTAACTTCCTTTAGACCTGGCACTCTATTCACTGTGTTGCTGTAAGCAACAAGGTAGATGGTTTCAAAGCTCAAATCTTGGAAGTTTATAACCGCTTAAGCCTATAGAGGACTATGGTTGTATAATGGAAAGAGCACAAGCTTTTGAATCAAAGGACTTGGGTTCAATTCATTCTCTGACGATCTTGGGCAAGCCACTCAACCTCCTTGGGCCTCACTTTTCTCATTTGTTAAATAAATGAAGGAGCTGAACAAGTTGGCTTCTGAGATCTCTCCCAGTTCTAAGGCTATTATTCTACACAATAGGAATTAATGGCCTGATCCTTCAACCTATTAGGGCTGGAGATTGGACTGTTGTAAATGTGCAAAAGGAATCTCCTGTACGAGGCATGTTTGAAAAAGACACAAGGCCCACCCTGGCCCTCATTTTCCCCCTACAGCTGTTCTAGCAGCAACTTATTCCCACAATCCATTGATTTTTGAGGGGAATCATGCATGCTAAGGTTTGTTTTTTTGGTTGTTTTTTTTGGGGGGGGATGGTGTTGTGTTACAGGGAACCATGGGATGATTGAAAATTGTTACACTTCTGCTTGAGAATCAAGCTGGGGTGTGAGGGATAGTTTTTTCCTCCCTGGCTCTACAGGACATTTACATATGGTGCTATAGGGAAAGAATCAAGGATATAGTTCATATATAAGCTTTCTAGTCTTTTGACATAATATGGATATGTTATCTACATTGTAAATTCCACATTGGTTCAAATACTCTGTAAACTCCCTTGACTGCAAAGTATTAGCCGGCAAAATTCACTGGTTTGAAAAGTGTTAATTGACCATGTTGTCAATATCTCTATTCTCCCAATACTTCCCCAAACCCTTAAGTTGTGATTAATGGCCATCCTGTTGTTCTCATATCTCTAGAAAAAGAAATCATACCTATAGATCTGAAAACATATACACTCAGAGATTCTCCTTCAAATACAAATCTCAAATCCTTAATGAGACAAAGAAATTGAATGAAACAGAGCTTTTTTTCCTTTCCTTCACGGTTTAATTTGAACTTGAGAATTAATATTTGGGTGTCTGTTCATGCATACATGTTAGTAATTATTATCCTTAGTTGAAAACAAACAACTTTATCTACTGGTTTTATAAGATGGCGCCCCTGGGCCTTTGGTGAGAGGATGGTGGAAGACTGAGTCTAAAACTCAGTGTTCCCAAGCAGAGCTTCTGGAATAGAATGCAGCGTTTGCTTTCTTGCCAACCATTTATCAACAATTCACTTAGAAATGAGAGACAGTAAATGAGAATCCTTTTAATCTATGTGAGATCATACCTGGCCAATCTACAAAGCTTTTAACCAGAGTGGGCTTTTATAATGGACTTCCAGAAAGGGAACAGCAAAGCCTACTTGTGAACGAGGTCCATTCGGCTTGTTTTTCTCTTTTGACTACAATGTACCAATGTATGATACTGCAGACCCACATGGGGATATTTGCAGATTCATGGAGGAAAAAGCCCAATTTTTGTTGTCACTGGTGCTGGGGGTGTTGAATGAGGTTGTCTGGAGCAAGCTGAGAATTTGTAAAGGTTATTTAATGCATTTCTGCTGCATCAGAATCTAACTTCTCGACAGAATTGGTAGAGCCCTACATAGGGAGATATGCCACATTTTCTGAAAGCTTTCATCTGGCTTGAGTAATCCTTGGCATGTTCTGTTATTACTTCATAGCTGCTGGTGATAACACAACTGTGAAAGCTAGTTATGATGTGGTTCTTTGACACTTCAGCAGAATGTCCAGAAATACAGAAACTGAGAGAGCCTGCATGGAGTGTAAGACACAGGCAAGACTTAAAGGTTTTCAATGACCTCTCACTATGTTTTCACTCTTTTCAAGTGGAAATTTTCAGAGAAAACTCTTTGGAGATCCAGATAGAGTTCTTTTGGCTTTCTCTGTGCTTTCTTGAAAGTCTGTTCTGGGTTGGGTAGGATACCCCCCCAAGTGGGAAACCTAGTTTTTGTTTAGAGTATAAACAGAATTAAGTCTGAGTGAGACTCTTGCTTAGGGAAGGAACCCCTGCCTTAAGTTTCTCCATTAGAGTTTAGGACAATCCAGATTATGAAGGAGAAAACTAGTCAGAATGATCCAGATGGAAATGACTTATGTTGCCCAGATGCCTTCAGTCTCATGATCAAGCCACATTCTTAGCAGGAGTTGCTGAAAACTTTTAACCCAACATCTAATTAAATATCCACCCATCAGGGTTGACTCTCATTTCTTAGCAGAGTTCTTGTCAGAAGGCACACCCCTGATCCACAATGGAGAGAAACCACTAATCATCAATTTATTGATTATTAGCTATCCTAATTAATAAATTAATTAGTAATTGCATAGGGGAAAAAAAAAGCCTGTTCTCAACTCCACTCAGTCCCTTGGACATCTCATTCACTGTCATTGCTTCAACTACTATCTAGATCAGGCAGCAGGAGGTGAGAAGGGGTGGTCCCTGAACATTTTTTAAAAATTTTAATACTTTGACAACTATCGCACCATAATCAATTTCTGTTGTTATCCTATGTATTTGCTTTTCAGTTAAAACCCATTATTTTAAGAAGAGGTCCATAGGCCTTACCAAACAAAAGGGTCTGTTGAGGGTTTCAAATGCCTAGTTTTAACTCTATAGCCCTAAGCACAGTGCCTGGTAAATAGTAGGCACTTAATAAATGTTGATTGGATTGGGTGTGCTAGAGCCAGCTCATACTAGTGAACTGATTATTAAATTTCCAATGTGAGCATTCATACCTCTGAAATAGGCAAATACTTCAACCAGGCCTTGGTTCTCTCTTTTGCTTATTGTCTAGACTTAAGGAGGTGAGGAAACAAGATAATAATGCAGTATGCTATGGGTATGTCTTTTCCTCTCAAGAGCCAGGTGTCCAACATTTACCAGCACCCCTCTGGGTATCTAACAACAAAAGATTGAGAATCCCTGATCTAGACGCAGATGGCTTCCAAATACATATCTCCAGCTTTATCCCTTCTCCTGCCCCTTCAGATGTCAATCTCAAATTATAGATGTCACAATTTTTAACTGGCCCGTCTAACCAGTCCCACAACATATACAAAACAAAGCTCATTAACCTTCTCTCCAAACTGCTTCCCACTTGTAACTTCCTAATTTATGTAAGGGGTACAACTATTCACCTAGTCACTCAGGGTTAAAACCTTGGTGTTATCTTTGGTCTGTCATTTTTACTGCCATGTATCTCTTGTAGTGATTTCCTCCTGCCTCTTTCTACTCTAGGTCATCATTACCATGGACTTGGAATACCATGAAAACACAAACTTGTCTTCTTAGATTCTTGCTGCCTCCATCTTTCCATCTACCACCAAATTTATCCTTCAGTTCATCATTCACACTGATTCCCTTTAAAGCATCCACTTTCTAGTGGAATCAGAGTCAGGAGAGGCTTGGCCCTGATACTTGTTAGATACGTCACCATAGACAGGTCACTGAACCTCACTGAACCTGTTTCCTCAACAGTAAAAAGGGGACAATATCACCTACCTAACAAGGTGGCTTCAGGATCAAATGTAAAGTACTTTAAAATCCTTAATGAATTATGTAAGTGTTAGGTATTATCCTAGATCAAGGCTCTTAATCTGCATTTCAAGATAATTGGCTTCCTTTATAAACCCATATATTTTGCTTTTGCATTTAAAAACATTATTTTAAGAAGGTGTTTCACCAAACTGCCAAAGGGTTTCTATGATAACACAAAAATGTTAAGAACCTGGGTTGTAGATTAATATTCCTTATATTAATATTTCACATATATATATATGCAAGTCTGATCTTATTACTTCCTTCCTCAAGTATTTCATTGACTACTTGGTACCTTCTTTTATTTTTTTTTGGGGGGGGAGGGAAAGGGAATTGGGGTTAGTGACTTGCCCAGGGTCTCACAGCTAGTAAGTGTTTTCATACCTTCTGAATAGAGTTAAATTCCTTAGCCTGACATTCAAGGACCTTCACAATCACAAGCCCTCATGGCCACAATCTCTCACTAGCCTTTAGAGATATAGATCTAGTGTTAGAAGGAACTGAGGTAAGGGAAGTAACTTGCCCAAGATCACACATGCAGTAAGCAGAAGAGATGAAATTTGAACTTGGATCCTCACTCCCTAACTCCAGTGTTCTTCCCATCAACCCACACTGCTTCCTGAAAAGGAAACTGAGTAGTGATATTGAAGCCAAGAGAAAAGAAAGTGCCCAGTCATAATGGATACAGCACCAAAATCTCCAAAGAGGAGAAGGAGGTATAAGAAAACACTACTGGATTTAGTAGTTAAGATGTCGCTGGTTATATTAGGTGAAGTCATTTCAGTAGATTGGTGGGTTGAAAACAAGATTACAAAGGATGGAGAAGTGAAGAGGAATAGAAATAATAACTTGGTAATACACCGAGATGTAATAATGACATTTCCTTTTGCATGTTTTTGCTAGGAATTGGCATTGTGGAGGGAGAGGTATAGAATGGTAGTATGAGGGGAAGGCAAGGGGGAAGAATTCTGAAGGCTGAAGGAGACCAAGTTGTATTATTAAAGCAAGAAAGAGCCAGTAGATGTGAAATGATTGAAGATGAAAGAGCTCATGTTCCAAATAACAAGTTCCCAAAGAGGATTCAGGGTGTAATATCAAAGACATGAGTAAAAGGTTGTTCTTGACAAAGAGAAAGGTCAGCGTTTCCTTGAAAATTAGAGGAGAAGAGAAAGATAGAGAATGATGTAGAGTGGTTTTGAGGTATGGCACAGGGCCGGAGAGACCTCATTGTTGATGATCTTGATTTTCTAGTGGAAGAAGATGTGAGGTTCACTTCTGACAGGGAAGTAGAGCAATGATGTCAGGATACTGATGAGAAAAGTTAAGCTTCAGAGTACAATAGCTAGTTAATAAAGGACAAATAAAAGGATCACCATGGAGCTGTGATTTTCCTGTTGAGGTTAAATAACATAATTTGGGAATATATCTAATTGATAAGCTTATATTATTTCTTTTTTTAACTAATTTTATTCTGAATTTAAGAAATAAAAAGCATTTCTACAACATAGCAGAATAGAAACGAAAGATAATTTTCCTTCAATGGTGTTCAACTATAGGCTTAGGAACTGAGTTAGGAAACTAAAAACAAAAAACTGAATCAAAGGTTTATTTTATTGCTATTCTATTTCTTCTCACTCATCCTTTAGTAAAGACTCATGTCAATGGTCATGGAATATTTTCATTTCCCACTCTTCTTTTCATAATCATCAGCATGTTATTTCCATATAAGGTTCTAATATTTACTGTCTCTTTCCAAAGATCAGAGCCACACCTAGGGCAGAGCAACTGAAACTCTGACCTAGGACATCAAAATATAAAGGCTGATACCAGCATTTGTACCCCTTCTGCCTAATTAGCCAGAATAATGAGTTAAAGTAGAAAACTAAAGAAGTTGCAGCCTAGGTAAGCTCCTCCATGGCCCATCTGCCATGCTACCTTTCACAAAGAACGCTTCAGCACCATACTTCCTTGCTCTGTCCTTGCATCTAGCTCTGCTCCCTGCACTGTATGAGGTAATGCTTCTGGGTCTTTCTTATCCTTTTTTTGCCCCACCTTCCTCATTCAGTTCAGTTGCCCTGGGTATCGAATCTACTGGTTTTAGGCACAAAAAAAAAAAATTACAAGATTTTTGGGTCTGGAGATAAATGACTATATTCATATGTAAGATAGATTAGATAATTTTGAAAATCCCTTCCCAAACAGGAGTCTGTTTTCCCAAAAGGAAATGCCATATGAGAACCCATGAGAGCATTCCCCATTAGGATTCTCTAAAGTGCTACTCTCATACAGAAGCATTACCACACTTTAATGAGAATGCACTGTAGCTCTTGTCACTCCAGATTTGATTTTTTGTATTTGTCTAACAAAATGACAAGTCTTTCTGAATTAGGAAGTACCTGCCACATGGGATAGACTTTCTAATTAGGGAGGGATACAGATACCTGTCCAATTTTCTGGTCCAACAAAACTGGCTGAATCATCCCAGGTTCAATGCATAACCACTTTAGTGTTAATAAGATTGTATAGGATGTAATGCTGTATAGTTAGATACAATTCAAAGGGAGAAGAGATTGATGAAAGACTCCTGAAAGGAATCCCAAAAGGGCTGGCAAAATAATGTAAAAAGAAATCCTCACTGGGAAATGAATGTGCTACCTAGCTTAAAAGATATGATTTGAGAAAATGTACACAGCATTTTCCCATATTTTTAGGAAACACACTTTTTGATTCATATCCTGGACCATATGGAGTACCGAAACAAGTTTGCATTGTTGGGATTAAGAAAAAATACTGGAGACCACAATGAAATTCAAAACTGTATGAATTAGGAAACTAAATAAGAAAGAGTTCTTAGAGAATGAAGCATTTATCTTTGAGACCCAGTGGTGTAAGATTCATGTGAGTATCATCCCCAATTCCCTCCAGAATCAATGGAGCAAAAAAACCACATGAGACATATTCCCACTTGCATTATCTTAAACGTCTCCCCCACCCTCAAATTATATTCTCTTTAGTTGTCAGAAAGTTACCTTATGTTTTCCAGCTTGGGCTATGTATCTTATATAGAAATAGTGTGTTGTGGGTAGTACAGAGCTGAGCCATATGGAAAATAATCCATATTTAAAGTGAAAAAGAAAATAATTCTCCTATTTCAATAAATTCAGAAATGGATGGTTTCAAGGAAATAGCAACAGAAAAAGGTTTGTGGATTTCAAATTTTCTGAACTTTCAATAAAAAGTACTTGGGACAGCAATGAGAATGTTGGAAGTGAATGAGTGAGTCATAACTGTAGCTTCACGTATCACACATACATATAAACATACATGCACACAAACATACAGACAGAATACATTAATGTCCAACAAGATTAATTCATATTGGTTTCAGAGATAAGGTGTTTTTTTCCCAACTTTGTCTTCAAGGCTTAAAATTCCATGAATTTGAATTCACTTTTCCTTAAACAAACTACAGAACTGAAATAATCATACTTGATGAGTTAGATGAAAACATGACCCAGAAAAAATGATTAAGACAGAGTACAGCGATGGTTGTTTGACAACATTTGCAAATAGTCTGAGACATTCTTATTATTCACAAGCACCTTAATGGAAAATGAAAAAAAAAGTATAAATCTGATACAAACAATAACTGAATTAATGACTATTTATAGAAAGACAGAGACAAAGGATGCAAGTTGGGCATCTAATTTGGAACATTGCAATTATGAAGTAATTAAAAGAAGAAAATAAGAAATGAAATGAAAGCTGATCATGATAGAAATGTCTCCATAGATGAAATACGTGGATGGTTCCCCTCCTCTGATAAAAAATGAGGGGATGAGAATTTCTCATGTAATTTTAAAAAATATTCACATACGTAATTATTTAGGTAAGTGCAATTCAAGCAAGAACATAATGCATCTGTCTTACAATATTCTCACACCAATTTAATTATTAAGTTAATAAGTAATTAAATCAATCAATTAATAATTAAACAATCATTGAATAACTAATTATCTAGTTAGTTAATTTTTGAACAATGAAAAATATTTCCTAATTTGGATAGCTAAATTCACTTGAATCAATCTTGAAAAAAGTCCACATTGGGTATTTGTGTCTCCCCAAAAGACATTAAAAATAACCTCTCATATCACCTCACACTTATCAGAGTGGCTAACATGACAAAACAGGACAATGATAAATCTTGGAGAAGTTGTGGAAAAATTGGAGCAATAATGCATTATTGGTGGAGTTGTAAACTGATCCAACCATTCTGGAGAGCAATTTGTATCTATGTCCAAAGGGGTATAAAATTGTGCATACCCTTTGATCCAGGAATACCACTGCTAGATCTATAACCTAAAGAAATCATAAAAAAGGGAAAAGGACCCAAATGTACAAAATTATTTATAGCAGCTCTTTTTGTAGTGGCAAAAATTGGAAATTGAGGGGATGCCTATCAATTGGAGAATGGCTGAACAAGTTGTGGTATGCAATGGAACGGTATTGTCCCGTAAGAAATGGTGAGTTGGTGAACTTTAGGGAAAAAAAACCCTGTCTTTGGAGTTCATTGCTTGAAATTCTAAGCCCCTAAAACTTGACATAACTCTAGATAGTGATGTTTTCTTATTTCACAAGTTGTAGAACCTATGTTTAAAACGTGTATGGTAACTTTTTTGAAATGATAATTTTGACATGCAAATGACAAACATTGAAAAAAAGAGCTTTTTATTTTGCTTGTACAAATTAAACAATGAGTAATTTTATAACTATGAATTTCTTTACTTTTGAGGATTAAAAAAGAAAAGACTGCATTTAATTGAACCATTTCTTCTTTTTCTTTTTCTTTTTTCAAAGGCAAGCATGCCACATCTTCCAAATGGGAACTGTATTTCAAAGTGGTCTTTTTTTAGGGGGCTACACTCTTATTCCACCAGTGTTATAAAAAATCATTCAATCTTTATTGGGAACTCCTCTATTGGTTTCTCCAGGATATGTTCCTAGCTATGATTCTCCTTCTATCCCTCAACCCCACCAAAAAAAAAAAAAAGAAGAAAAGAATCTATCTAATTACTATATAGTTATGAGACATTACTTCCTACTCTTTTCTCTCTGCTTTTCTCCTTTTCCTCTCAATACTTTACTTGATTTAGGTTCCCTCTCTACCTTCTCATTCTCCTATCCCTTCCTCACCTGCTATGGTCTGGGAATCGCCAGGGAGCAAGGATAGGGCCAACAAAGACTGCACCCTAGGAGGACCCTTAATCAATATATACTAGGAAGCAGATTGATTGACATGAGTTCATTTGTCAGCTATTAGCTGGTTACATATATGAAATTAGCTGACCCTTATAAATATAAACCAATAGAAGTTGAATCATTGCAAATTGACGCTGTCTGTCCCCTCACTCTAGTACCCTCAGAGATAAAAGAGTTTACCTTGCAAAAAAAATTACATTGCAAGGATTATAGAGTTGACCTCAAACTCCGGAGCACAACCATTTAAAGCTCCTATAAGGGAAGTACAAGCTACTTTATTGTTCATTTCGTTACTTTTGTGGTTATTTTTTGTTAGATGAAGAGTTTCACCAAAGTGAATAAAAAAAGTTTGAATAACAGAAAGGGCCAATATTTTTTTTTTGTTCACTCGACTACATTCCTAAATAGTTTTTAAGTGAATAGGTTTGGTATCTGCCAGTGGAATAATTTCTATCTCTCTTTTCATAGAAGTTATGACTACAAAAAAAGCTACTTTTATTTTGCTTTTTTTTTTAAAGTAGTTTTAGTATACTTAGAAGCAACAACCACCCGCTCTCTCTTTAAGATGCCAGGTAATAAAATGGATGCATCTTTCAAATTCTGAGTGGTTGCATTTGGAACTGCTGGAGCAAGAGTTCTTAACCTAAGGTCCGTGAATTTATATTTAAAAAAAATTGGGATAAATGTAATTTAATAGAACTCATTTACTTAGTAATCCTACAGGTTTTATTTTGTGCATTTAAAAATATTCTGGGGGCAGCTAGGTAATGCAGTGGATAGAGCACCAGTCCTGGAGTCAGGAGGACCTGAGTTCAAATCTGGTCTCAGACGCTTGACACTTCCTAGCTGTGTGACCCTGGGCAAGTCACTTCACCCCATTGCCTAGCCCAAAAAAAAAGAGTTTAAAAGTATTACTCTGATAAGTGGTCCATAGGCTTTACTAGACTGCAAAAGGGATCCATGACGTAAAAAAGGTTAAGGAACTGTAGGCCAGAGGAAGACACAGGAATATTACATACATCTCCCTTAAAAGGCAATTCAAAGGCATTTGAGGAAAAGGGGAAAAAAGAGAAAATAACATACTAAAAGTGAGTGTTTGGGGGCCATTTAGAGGTCAAGGTGAGTGTCAGAGATGTTAACACTTGTAATCTAAATGCACTTCAATATATTTGAGTACACAACAGTCTAGAAGCTATGAAAAAGGCCTGAGGCAATTTGTGAAATAAATAAACATTTTAAGAAATGGAAAAAAAAAGTTAGAAACAGAGAAAAATTAAAGAATAATTGTTATTAACTCATTATTAAATTGCACTTGGGAATTTTTTCTTTTTCCTAATAGTTGCTCTGATTGTTTAATCAATGAAAAGAGAAGCTAACTTATGTAAGTATAGTTTTCTAATAAATATTAAAATATAAAGAAAAATTCAGCTGCAGGATGTGGTATACTCCTTTCTTGTCTTCTAGTCTAGTCTTCTAAGACTTTTTGTTTCTCTTTTTCTTATTTTTACTACCTTAATCATGTGTTACTCATCTACAAGCATCTGTAGTAAGTGAAAACACAATGCTCTGGACAAACTGAAAAGCCTCTACAACTTGCCTGCATCCTCTAAGACATTAATAAAATGTCTGAGGAATACATTTTTCTCTTTCCATTTTAAAATCAGATACCATAGTTATACTATACATAGATAGAAAGCAAGATGTTTAAAGGTGTCTTTCTAAGATATCTAGAAAGATAAGATAGAAAGATATGATACAATAGGTATATAGAGATATCTTTAGATATTCATCTATCCTCTGTCTCTCTCTCTCAGTCAGTCTTTGTTTCTGTCTCTCTGTCTCTGTCTTTGTTACTCTCCATATATATTCAGGGATAATCAGAAACCATCGTTCATGCAAAATTAGTTTCACTCTTTCCTTAACATCCTACATTTCTCATCAAAGCTAGTAAACAAACAATAAAAATGAAGGAAAAGAGAATAAATCCCAAATTATCTACTTCTCCTTGAGACAATGTGGATAGGGAAGGTGGCGGAGATTTTTTTGAAATATCCAACTGCAGGTAGAAAAGATGAAAAGGAGATTTAACAAAGGGTGTAGATAATCCACAAGCCATAAATCCATATCCCATTCAGGGACAATCAAACCATGAATAAACTAGAATATCCATAATCCCCTCTGTACGTCTCTAAGTATTCTTATACTTCATTCAAGATTTATCAGGGGATCATTTAAATTACATGATTTTAAAAGACTGATGATTTTTTTTCTTTCAACATTACAAATGCCTTTTGTTCTTAAAGAGAATTCAAATTTTAACCAGACATTTTTATGTAGCAGACATATCACTTATTATTATTTCAAAGGAAAAACAAGTCTGGAACAGTGTGGGTGGAACACATCAGGAATGAAATATATGGACATTGAGCAATGAAGAAAAGCCTACACAATGAGAACCTTCATTTTTCATGGCTGTACTTTGTGCTCAGAGGAGGGCTCAGGATGCTCCACCATAGATTTGTATTGGGTTTGCTCATCCAATTTTCCATAAGAAGAATGACTGACCAGCAATGTAAATGAAGTTTCCTTTCTTTCTTCTTTCTCTTGTACTCCCCTCCTCATTTAAAGTAAAGAACATATATTCTATAGAATATATATTATACTAAATATATATATAGATATATATAGAATATATCTATATATCTATATATCTATATATATCTTTCCCCTTTCACATATATACTCTGACCTCATATCCAATTTTGATCTGTTCAAAGAGACAGAATTACAGAAAACAACCATTTGTCTTCCAACTTTTACAGTGGGAGAGAGAGGTAGAATTTTGAATCTGAAGACCTGAGTTTGAATTTGACTCAGCTACTCAGCATTCTAAGATCAAGGACTAAGCTATAAAGATCTACAGGTTATCTATGCCAAATTCCACAGTTCACAGATGAAGAAACTGTGACCCAAAGAAATAAAGGGACTTTTCCCCAGGGTCACAAGTCTTCAGTGCACAACTGGGATTCAAATCCAGTTCTTTGACTGCACATTCAGGGCCCTTCCCAGCATTAAGTTATGCCCCATAGTGGTTGCCAAAGTTGAGTAAGTCTCTGGGCTTTAGCTTGTCCATATTTAAAATGAGGGTTTTGGACTAAATGATATTTAGGTAAATGATGCTTGGATCTTCTTCCCTCAGAAACATCTCTTTTTGTTGCCATTGTCATTGCTGTTGGGCATATCTGCACAGCATCTTGGCAATCGGTGCCCTTAAACTATGGGAAGTTGAAGGAATCTGCTTATGTAATGCCTTCAGGTAAAAATCACATAAAACAAAAAATTCTTACAGGAGGATTTCTTTTCTAAAAAGTTATTTATATTTTAAAATAAATATTATAAAATTTATTTATAATTTGTGACATAAAAATTATAAACATTTTATTTTGTGTTAATTCCATAATAAAACAAACTTTCCATAACATAGTGTAATAAAAAGATGATTTCACATGAAACTATAAATACGTTATGTATAACTTACTATTCCTTCTAAATATATAATATTATCATGTAAATTTCTTTTTTTCTTTTTTCCCTCTCTGCACTCCAAGGTAGCTACCATTAGACACAAATAGGTATATATATGTAAATTATATACATCCTTCTATTTATCAGTTTTTTTCTCTGGATGTAGGTAGTGTCTTTCTTCATATTCCTTTATTGTTAATTTAAGTATTCATAACTATCAAGATGACTTATTCACTTAAATTTTTTGGGGCTTTATTATAATTCTTTGACAGAAGGAGACACATGTCTTTGCGTTATTGTATCCTTAATGTATAGTATAATGCTTTGTACTTTGGGGGACATTGAGTGATTACAGTAGTCCAGAGCTGTGACTTCACTGGGGTAGGAGACTGCAGGTGAGAGTATTCCTCTAACCATGGCAGATCAGCAACTCTTTGACAAGCTATAATCAGAAAGCTTTGGTTTGATATAGCTTCTGATTATAGCTCTCAGGTTGATGACTTGCTCAGGGTCACAGACACAGCATGTGTCACTGGCTGGACTTGAACCCATCTCTTTCTGGTTTCAAAGCCAACTTCTTAAGCCACAACATGAGACTATTTTTCTGTTTAACATAGAGCATTTAATAATATCTGTGAATTGAATTAAATTAATTGAAGTAATTTTGAAAACCTCTTTATCTAGTCATCACAATAAAAATGGTGACCCAATAGCCTGAAGGTTAGTCTATTCCATGTAGAGCAACCCAATTAAATCAATTCAGTAATCATACATTTAACCCTTTGTATGTGTGTCACCAGGCAGTGAAGATACAAAATATAAATTAAACAGTATTTTTTAAAATCTAGGGGATAATTATATTAAATATATACATATACATATGTATACGTGTATGTATATGTGTGTACATCTATCTATATAGATCTACATATCTATATCTATATATCTATATCTATCTGTCCATCTGTCTATATAAACACATCAAAATAGGCACAGGGAGTGGACCTAGAATTTTTACTGCTTTAGGGGACTTCAAGATAAGGAAAAGGAAACCCTTTATCAATGTCAGTCCATAGACCTATACTTTCTCTGTCATATAAAATCTTAAAGAAATTTTTAGAGGCCTGAGAAGTCACATGACTTGCCCAGGGTTACAAATCCAATATAAAACACTAGCTGGATTTGAACTCAATTCTTCCTGTCAGGCTGGCTCTCCATCCATTCTACCCCACTGCCTCTCTCATTGGACAAGCTACCATATTTAATGGCACCAACTGGAAACCAGAAAGTACTGCTTGGAATAATCCACTATGCTCAACTCAAATTATTCCAGATTAATTGCACTCCATCTACTGCATGTGCCATGTAGTTGCCCCTGGCACATAATAGGCATATTATAAATGCTTATTCTCTATCTACCTGGCATCGCCTAAAGACTCTGGCATCCCTCCTGCCAGCCCTTACCTTATATCTCCCCTTCCTGGTAACTGAAACATAGATGCATTCTCTTCTCTGAAACTCCTTTTCCTTACCCCCATCATACCATCTCCCTCTTGCTGGGTATGTCATTCCAGGCCTTAACTCTTTCCTTGGGTGAATTAAATATGGCATTATAAAGGCATGGGGTTTTGGATGTTAATGACATGTTTAACTCTTTTGGGAAAACTTTCCTTAATTCCCAAACTGCTATAAGAGACTGGGAAAGTGACTTTGAAACTTTTAACTAATTGGCTTATAATTCTTCAAGAACCTCCGAAGCTTTCTGCCAAAGTGTATTGACACTATAGTTAGTGGTTTGGCAGCCTTGATTAAAGATTGGTGGTTGGTACAATGCTACATTTATAAAAATAAATAATTAAAAGGTAATAAAGATGCTGGACAATATATAGTCTGTCTGATGTGCCAACTGTATCCCACTGGACCACAAATGGTCATTGGCAGAAAATCTTGTGAGGGAAACCAATGACATGTTTATTTCAGGTATGTCACTGAGTCACAACTTCAAAACTGGTAGTTACCCTATAGGTCAAATTGTCCAACCCTTTCATTTTATAGATGAAAAAACTGAGGCTCAGAGATGTTAAGTGACACATCCAAGATGTAAGTAGTAAGTAGGTAGTTAGGTGGCACAGAGGATAGAAAGTTGGGCCTGGAGTCAGGAACACTTGAGTTCAAATCTGCTCCTAGATACTTAGTGGCTATGTGAACCTGGGCAAGCCAATTAACCTCTGCATGCCTCAGTTTCCTCAACTGTAAAAAATTTCAAAACATATAATTAAACAAAAAACCATAAAACAGGGATAATAATAGCAACTACCTCACACGGTTTTATGAGATCACATGGGACAATAGTTTTAAAGCACTTAGCATGGTATCTGGCATATTAAAAAAGGACATTTTAACCCAGGTCTTTGATTCCAAATCCAGCACACTTTCTATCATGGCAAGTATGGGATTACAAGTTACATTGTTTTTTTTGATTTTTACTCTCACCTAGTTGAGCCACAGGAGACCCAGAAGAATAAATAAAAAACTCATCTGTAAAATGTAAGGATACTCTTGCCCCAGGTAATTTCACTACATGAAAGGACTAAGGTGGAATTTCAGTTAACCAGAACATGCTATTACTCAAAATGTCAGCAGAAATGCCACACACAGACAGGTGCAAAATACACTTATTAAGTATAAATGTTACCTCACTGATGAATGAAAACTGACACCTTTTTTGAAATTGAGAGGATGCCCATCAATTGGGGAATGGCTGAGCAAGTTGTGGTATATGAATGTAATGGAATACTATTGTGCTATAAGAAATGATGAACAGGCTGACTTCAGAAAAACCTGGAAACATTTATATGGTCTGATGCTGAGTGAAGTGAGCAGAACCAAGATGACTTTGTACACAATAACAGCCATGTTATGCAATGACTAAGATTGTTAAACTGAACCCTTCTCAGCATTATGAGGATCTAAGGCATCTCCAGAGGCCTCAGGATGGAAAATGCTGTCCACATCCAAAGAAAGAACTATAGAAGTCGAATCGGTATCACTTATTTTTACCTTCTGTTGAGTTTAGTTTCATCTTTCTGATGGTTCCTCCTATTGGTTCTAATTTTTACTTACAACTTCACTAATGTGAAAATATGTTTAATGGGTATGTAAATATAAAGCCTATATCAGATTGTGTGCTGTCTTGGGGAGGGTGGGGTGGAGGAAGGGGGAGAAAAATTTTCAACTCAAAAGCATATGGAAGTGATTGTTGATAAATCAAAATAAATTAATAAAATTTAAAAAAAAAGAAAATGAGAGGATGCAAAATGAAGAAAGTAGTGCTTTCAAAACATGCCCAATATATTAGAAATGATGATTCTATACAACATAAAACCAAACTTTTAAAGAAATTCTGAAGAATGTGAGACATATTACTTGTCAGACTTATGGATAAGTGAACAATTTATGAATAAATAAGAGATAGCAAAGTTAGGTGTAAAATGAATAATTTTAATTACATTAAATTAAAAAAAAGTTTTTGTACAAATAAAACAAATGTATCCAAGATCAAAAGAAAAGCAGAAAATTGGGAAAACATTTTATAGACTGTTTCTCAGACAAAAGGTCTCATCTGAAATATCTAAAGAATTTGTAAAATGTATAAGAATATGAGTCATTTCCCCATTAATAAATAGATCAAAGTATATGAACAGGCAGCTTATTATGAAGAAATCAAAACAATCTATAGTTTTACAAAAAATACTCTAAATAATTTTTGATTAAAGAAATCCAAATTAAAACAACCTTGGGATACCATTTTACGTCCATCAGATAGGCTAAAATGGTTCAAGGGGAAAGCAACAAATGTTTGAAGAGATGTGGGAAAATGGATTCATTGTTTGTGGAATTGTAAACTGATCCAACCATTTTGGAGAGTAATCTAGAATTATGCCCAAAGAGGTATTAAACTGCTTATACCCCTTGACCCAGCAATACCACCACTCCTACCAAAAATTTGACTAAGGAAAATTTCTCGATATTACAAAATTCTAGAAAACATTTTTTCCTTGAAAGAATAGGATGCTACAAGCTCCTGCTTTGATCAATAATTGCTATCTGCTTTTAGCCTTTTGCTTTAATATTTTTATTATATTCTATCTGGTTGTGGCTTTGCCAAGATAAGTCACCATCGCCTCAGGATAGCTTTAGAAATAGGATAAGAGTCTCAAGGGCTTTAATTACCCAAGTTAAATAAAAGTTACTTCTGCTTCTATTACTTGATGGGAATTTTAATTATCTTCCCAGACTATGGCTTCTTTACTTCCACTTCTTTCAAAGGATGATGGGAGTGAGATGCTTCAGAAGTTGCACCTTTCTGGAGCTAGTGTGTTCGTATTTATCATCTCCCTTTCAGGAGTTAAAGGACCATCGGAAGGCCATAGGTAGATGAGCCAATAAAGGAAGAGTGCTCTAAGGCCTAGTGTGCCTCATTAAAAATACAACAACAAAACCAGATTTCTCATTATCATTCCTTCTCTCAAATTCACAGAACAGTTGCAAGGCTCTGTACACAGTAGCTTTTAATTGATTGTGGAAAGTCTCTTGGTACTAATTTTTAGGTTTCCAGCACTATACAGAATAATGAAACTTACAGGAAAGCCAAAAATACCTGCCATATTATATCACTTCAACTAGAGAGATGGTGGGGAATTTCATTTTGGTATCAGCCATAGTTAGAGCTTTAGCTATAAGCTTAGCTTTATGTATCTGCTTTGTAACTAATGCTGTCCTGTCCTGAGAGGTCATAGGGTTTAATATACAGAAAGCTGCCCTCAGAGTCAGAAGATCTGGGTTCAAGGCTTGTCTGTGACTCATAGACTATGTAACTCTCGGAAAAGTAACTCACTCCTTCAGCGTCCACCAAAAATGCTCTAAAGTTTACATTTTTGATGCTCTGAATTTTTAGAGGAAGTTTCCTTATTGGAAACTCCATGAACCAATAAAATCACACAATAACTACCTTACATCATTTCTCAGTGTATTCACTGCTTTGACAAATGGACTATTTAGAGTCCCATTTTCAAAATGTCCAAATCCTTCAATTAGGAGGCATTTATCAATGCAAGCACACATATCCATGTATGCATGTGTGCACACACACACAAACACAGTACTTAAATGAGTATCACAAATATCTGACCTAGACCACGGATTCTATGTCATCTCTAATGCTCTATCTCCTACAGCTCCTCTAAAAGTAAGAATGGAGTTGAGCATTTTCCAGATACATCAAAACTATGCAAAGCATTCATTCTATCCACCTTTCACCTAAGAGATGTAGGAATAGATGCAATAAATATTTTAAAAATTACAATTACATTGTTCAGGGGCAATCAACTGCATTTCATCATCTTTCTTCAAGGCTTATTTACCCCCCTCCTATAAGAAAAGCAACATCAAAACAAGAATTTGGAATCTACCTTGACACTTAAAGAGACTACCAATAGTACCATGGATCATTTTTATTAATCTTTTTATTATAGGTGTTTTTGTTAGGAATGGAGTACCTTGGGTGGAAGATAAGGTAGATTTGTCACAAGAAAATGAGACTGTCTGCATTACAAACACATACTATTACATTTATTCTTGCTCTGCAGTTACAATATAGACATTATGTCAAGTGGCCTCAAACTACCTAGTGGAATAAATGATATTTCAACTTCCCTACTTTCCTTAGACATTCTTACCTTTGTTTTCTATTTAACTATACTGCTGCTGAAAAGAGAACCCTCAGTTAATCTATTAGCATTGGGGATAAAATAAAATGTCCAGTTAAAGCACCGTCTTTTACATGAAGCTTTTCCTGATCCCCTCAGCTATTAATGTCTTGTCTCCCAAATTACTTTTTACTTAATCTCTGTCTATCTATGTCTCTTTCCCTTTCTCTCTCTCTCTGTCAATATGTATATATGTACATATACACATATGTGTGTATTTTTTAAATTTATATTTCTCTTGTATGTATTTTTGTACTTGTTATCTCCCCCATTAGAATGAAAATCCATTGTAAGTGGAGATTGTTTCATTTTTTGTGCTTATATGCCCAGCCTCACAGTGCTTGGCTTTTTGATCAATCAATATTTATGAAGTGCCTACTATGTGACAGGCACTGCATGAAGCTCTGGGGATACCAAAAGAGGTTAAAGATGGTCCCTGCCCTCAACACTTAAACACACACACACATACTAGATAGATATAGATATAACAAACAAGCTATATACAGTATAAAAAGCAATAATTAACAGAGGGAAGACACTAGAATTAAATATTCATAAGTACTTAATGATTGATTTAGCATCACAGTATAAGGGTAGGGTTCCACTAATAACTGTATCCCATTAAAAGTAATTACATTTATTAGGTAAAGGCACTTCTTGACTGAGTAAATCAATTACAACTATATGGGAATAGGGCCAGTGGACCACCTTGAATCAGTCAAAGTCATTGCTCGAGAGATTTGGACAAGCCCTATGGAATTTGCATAAAAGGAAAGAATGGTGAGAAGAAGCTAGGTGGTCAGGCAAGTGGATAGAATTATTGATCAGAAGTCAGGAAGATCTGAGTTCAGATCCTACATTAGACATTAACTATGTGATCCTGAGCAAATCATTTAATAAATCTCAGACTATTTTCTCATCTGGAAAATAGTGATGATAGCAGCTACCTTAAAGAGTTGTTATGAGGACTGTGCAAATCCTAAAGTTGTCAATAAATGCTAATTATTGCTATTTCAAAAACAGATAGCAATTCTATGGGTCTGGAAATAGAAAGAAAGGAATCATGTAGAGCTCGCTCATGTAGCCCAGAGAAACCAGGAAAGGGACAGAAAAAAAAACTAGAAATGAGCAGAGAAGGAAGATATTAAAGAAGTCATCAGCTCAAAAAGTGTTTTGGAACAAAGGACTTGGGCTGATGTTACTGATGTACCCACCTACTAAAAGGCAAAGGGGACTCTTTAGTAAAGGTCAGCTCTTCCCCCAACTTCCTTTCCTGTTGCCTGTATTTCCACAATCACTATAATATAATCTTCTATTTCATTACTCATACATTTCCAGTAACTTGAATTTTGCCTCAACCACAAGAGTCCAGGGGTTCACTAGAGACTGATATAAATGCAAATTTAGGCCAAAAGCCCAACTTTTGCCTTAATGTTAGAAATTTTCCTAACTAGGAGCTGAGAGCAATTTCTAATTTTTGTCTAAAATAAACTGGCTAAAATTATACGGACATTGAGCCTGTTACATTGCCCCTAGAAATGACCTAATTATTGCAACAGGGGCTCTAAAGTAGAAGGATGAATAAAGGCTTAATATAGAAAATGGAAGTTGGGCTGAACTTTGAAATAAGCTAGGGATCCTAAGAGATGAAGGTGGGAAAGGATGTGGGCATGGAGGACAGTCATTTGTAATAAAATCCAAATTCTCTTTACAATGATTGCCACCCACTGCAAGTTTACTAATATATATCTTTGGGCTTAGTACTTTATAAAACTATGAGGAATATTATTATTACATTGCTGATTTCAGTTTTCTAGCTGTATCAACTTTATTCTTCCACCACAAAAAGAACAACCTAACATAGTAAAAATAATTATAAAATAATATAATTATATAAATATGTAGTTATATAAATAATACAATTAAAATAGTTAATATAGTAAAAATCTCTTCTTTGGTTTCCTTATCCTATTTAGTTGTCTTCCAAATCCTAAGTTATTGCTTAACTGATTGGTCTTTCAATTTGCGTTGTGTTGCACTGGCCTGAATGAAGAGGAGTCCATTTCTTAGGACTGAAATACCCTTCTTTCTTATTTTTCTACACATTAATTTCCTTCATTTTCTTGTTCTACTACAACTTTAATTATAATGAGCCATATATGATATCTTCTGCCTTTAGTTGACACTTTTTTCTACTTTTTAAAACATTATTTTTTAAACAAAATTCTGAGTTCCAAATTTACTCCCTCAGTCCCTTCCTGCCCTTACTTTGTCCCTAACATGGTAAGCAATTTGATATATTCAATCATATAAAATATATTTCTACATTAGTCATGTCATATAAGAAAACAAAAACAGAACAAAAGCAAAAACTATGAACAAAATTAAAAGTGAAAATGGTAAGCTTTGATCTACATTCAGACTCCACCAGCTCTTTCTCTGGATGTGAAAAGCATTTTCCATCACAAATCTTTCAGAACTGTGATTGACACAATTTGAGATTTGACTTAAGGAGATTAGTCTGTACCCAGACACCACAGAGGTTGTCTCCTATTCTGTCACCATTTAGTCTTCATCCTGAAATGCACATTTTCTTATCTAATGTTTATACTTTTATTTATTTCATTATTAACCTTATGGAAGGTCAACTTACCTGTTGAGCTACATCTCCTGGATCAGCCTCTTTGAGTGGGTGTTCAACCTCCTTTTCTGTTGTGTGATATATAATCTCTGTTGTAGTTTTAATGTTTCCATCACAGTAGACATTTACATTGACAGAGCCAGCAGGGAAATCTTAGAAAATACAAATAAGAATGAGGAACTGCATATAATTCACATCCCACATCTTTATGTAACTTGAAGAATAGATGCAAAGTTTGTGATCTATGCATAAAGATTTCACAGTAGTCTTAGCAGAAGCCTTTTAAAATTGGGTCTTTTACTTCAACACAAGCACTGGAGAGAAAATCCATACTTGTGACTCCTTCTAAAAACCTTAGGGAAACACAAGAGCACATTGTTTCAAATAAAAAAAATAGTAAAGCAGAATTCTTCCTCCTACTCATCAGCCCTCCCTTTTGGGATTGATAATCTATAGTCACCATTGTAATGCATCAGAATTCAGAAGGGGCTCAGTCATTCATCAGAAATTGTGCATTTGCTATCAATCTACTGAAATAAGCTTTCTTTAATTATAGGCAAGCTTCTTAAGATTGTCTTTGGAAGGGGCAATGGCAAATGAAATTTCAAAACTTACATTGCAGTTGCTTAGATTGAAAAGCTTTGAGGGGAGGTATCTTCAGGTCTGGTCCCTTAGCACGATTTACTGCATACTAACACCACACTAACCACATACTAACATACTTCTGCATGACCCAGGTGTGAAGCTCATTAGTGTAATACTGACTACATCATTTTTCTTACTAGATCACCCCAGAAGTGTTCAAGTTGCCTTAATATTTGAGATATCTCCATGAAAGAATAATAGTGGGCAGACATTTCAATGGAAAAGATACCAAGTGGCATTATTTTTAACAGAATTTGAAATCATCTTCATTTTTATGGAAAATACATCCACATCTCTGCACAGAGAGATTTACTAGCATCAGGTAAATGACTGTCTTGCAGATGCCAGTCTGGAAGGCAAATGAGTCAACAAAACATCTAAGCTGGTTTTAGTCACTTGATAAAGTTCTGGGCACATTCAAAAGCTCTTCCTGGCTAAGTATTAATCTTGCCTCTCTTCATAAGGGCATTAAAGACTCCTTTATAATATTCCTCTGGGAAATCTACAGGAACTCAGGGCAGTTCTGATTGTAAGGGAAGCAGTCCCTTTGAGGATCAAGCCTAAATATCTCTTTTCTCCTTTCAGAAGTGTTTATTACCCAGTCAGTCGAGTCAGTCAATATATAATGAACAGGCAAAGCAAGATGGCATTGACCATGGGGTGCTTTAGAGAAAATAAAAGGTTGTGATTTCTATTCTCAAGGAACAAACAACTTAATGGGGGGAGATAGAAGGAAATGTCAGAATTGAGACTTGTAAACATATGTAGCTACATTAAGCTGAACCCACAATCATAAGCAGGTTTGGAAGCAAGAATTCAATCTTTGATGAATCAATCAAGAAGTATTTATTAAGAACCTGTTATGTCCCAGGTACTTGCTTTAGAAGTGTAAAGACATTGTTTTGCAAAGACTAGAGAAAATGTATTAGAAATGGATGGGACAGCTTGGGAAAAATTGAAAAGGCAAGACAAAATGTCCCACTATTGGTTGGTAAAGCTGGTTTTCTTGATTTAAGTGGAGTGCTTGGGCTATGATGTTAAAGATTTGATGACATTTGTGAGAGGAAAAAAAAAGGGACCAGGATTCACCTAGAAAGTTATTGATTCATTTCCATCTCAACTCTTTAACAAACAACATTTTCTTGGCAATATGGTATATAGACATATCCCAACATTATAGACCTTGTCATTAGGAAAGTTTGGGGTAATGTTAAGATTAAATTGAAGACTTTGACAAAATATTATTTTAAAATGAACACCAGCAGTAATGGTTTTTCAACAAAAAATCCTCATTGAAATGATTTCTTTATACTGGAATGTTTTAATCTGTTAAGTGGCCATCATAAAATTAAGAGCCAAATTGCTGCATCTCCATAATGTCAATAACTATATAACCAAAGTATGCCAAACAGTAGAACTTTAGAATGACATAATTAATGATATTCTTGTGGTCATGGAGAGTAGAAAGATGTAAAATAGGGGAGGTAAAGGATGAGACTACTGAGGAAGTCACTATATGTTTCTCAGTTTCCTCATCTGCAAAATGGGGAGGAGATAGTCTAGATGCTTTCTAAGGCTCTTTCAAACTCTAAATCTTTGACATTTGATGCTATGATCTTTGATCCCCAGGGAAGCTAGTACACTCCCAGGGAAGGAGGATGATACAGGAGACATAGAAAAATGGTTTGGAAGACAGAGAGCCTGGCTTTCAGTCTGTCTAAGTCACTTTAATTATCTGGAACTCAGTTTTTTTTGACTATAAAACCAGGGAATTGAACTAGATGATCTCTAAGCTTCCTTTTAAGTTTAACACTTTATGATTGCATGGAATAACCCAATGTTCTCATGTGAGTCATTGTATTGTTTTCTATCTCCACAATTTTCTGTCTATCCTTGGCACACTGGAAAAGATAAGTAATTAAGCATAGAGAATCTAATCCAAAGAAATCCCCAAATAATTGGACATCCGATTGTTTAATCTCTAAAAGGTGATACATTTCTTTTCATGAATACAAAAAATTAAAAAGAGGTTTTTAAGCGTTTTGGAATTTCCATTGTCTGAGAAGCTGCCTCCATTGGAGTGGGGGAGAAGCAATTATATAGCCCAGTCCCATCTGGTGAACATTAATCTCTTTGCCTTGGGTTTCTATGGGAACTGATGTGGATCTGTTCTGTTTAGATACTTGGTTTTTGTATGTTCATCCTGAAATGAAGCTATGTGGCTTTAAAAATGTGAGTCATGCCTCAAATAATAGCATGAGTTTGCTCTTTATTAAGTATGCTTCCTCCAAATTATGAAATTCAGAAAGAATTTTTATGACTGAGTAAGACTGCTTTTTGAAAGAAATCAACAGAATCTCTGCATAGTTTAAACATAAAATGTGACTTGCCTGAAAATATATCTCATAATCTTTATCAACTCAATCCCATTCATCAAAAATTCATAAATTATCTACCATATGCAAGGGATTTTGCTGTGGATATAAAGACAAAAGACATAGACATCCCTGTCCTCAAGGAACTTATAATCTACTATGAACAGCTCATATACAGATAAGTGAATACAAGGTCATCTGAGGTAGGAGAAAGAGTTAACATTTAAAGAATTAGGGAAGGCTTCAAGAAAGAGAAAATACATGAGGTTAATAATAAGGACTTTGAACGGAGATGAGGAAAGACTGAATTCTAAGCAGAGGGGATGATTGTGTATAGGAATGTAGGTCAGAAATGGAATGAGCTAGTAATGCAGTTTTTCTAGAACACTGAGTATGATGAGAGTAATGTGAGAGAAAGTTGAAAAGGCAGATTGGAACTATGTTGTAGATGGACTTAAAAAGAGTGTTTCGTATTTTATCCTTGAGACAAAAGAGAAACATTGGAGGCTTCTGAGCAGGGGATTGTCATGGTCAAATCTATGCCTTAGGAAGATCATTTTCACAACAGTGTGGAGGAGGGAAGAGAGACATAAAGCACAGAAACTAAATAGAAAGCTATTTTAATAAGGAGGAAAGAGTTATGATGGTCTGACTTGAGATAATTGCTTTGAGTGGAGAAAAGGACAAACGTGAGAGATGTCACAAAAGCAATATTGGTAAGATGACAATTGATCAGCAATAGAAGACATAGCAAAGAATAACTCATAGGTTACAAACTCTTGTAGGTTTAAGGACTGAAAGAAATAAAGAAGTTTTGAGAAGAGATGGATTTAAGGGGAAAGACCATAATTTCCATTCTGGACATGTCAGTGAAACATCCAAGAAGAGTTAGCCGGAGGATTATTGGTGATATTGGTTTGGGGTTTAAGAGGAAGATTAGAGCTGAATATATAGATCTGGCAATCATGTGCATAGAAATGATAATACAATGTGCTAGATCTGATGAGGTTACCAAAGGAGTGTTAGGTGAGAAGACAAAGCTCAGGAAAGAAACTTGAGGCTTAGTGGGCAAAAGATAAATGATGAAATAGGATAAATTCTAAAAAGGAATAGCTGTAGGACACCCAGGAGAGAGAGGCATTATAGAAAACAATTAATAATTTTATCAAAGTGACAGGATATAATGTAAATAAACATAAATCATAGCACTCCTATACATCACAAACAAAACTCTGCAAGAAGAGATAGTAAAAATAATACTCCATTTAAAATAACTCCAGATAGTATAAAATACCTGGGAGTATACCTGCCAAAATAAATCCAGGAACTATATAAACTAAATTAGATAAAAAAAATTTTAAACATATAAAATCATGTTTAAATAATTGGAGAAATAGAAATTGTTTATGGGTAGGTGGGCCATTTTACCTAAACTAATGTACATATTCAATGCCAACCCAATTAAATTACCAATTTTTTTTTTGCTGAATTAGAAAAAAATAATAATATTCATTTAGAAAAACAAAAAAAAGTCAAGAATATCAAATAATGAAAAAAAAATGTAAAAGAAGGAGGTTTAGTAGTACCAGATCTTAAAGTATATTATAAGAAAGTTGTTATCAAAATTATCTGGTACTGGCTAAGAAACAGAAAGGTAGATCATGGAATAGAGTAGACATGCAATTTACAGCAGCAAATAAACAAAATAACCTTGTATTTGCCAAGTGTAAAGACTTAGAATTTTGAGATAAGAATTCATTATTTGGTAAAAAAAATATATTGGGAAAACTGGAAAGTAGCATAGCAGAAATTGGGCATAGACCAATATCTTACACCATTTACCAAGATAAAGTCAAAATGGATGCATGGCCTATATAGAGAGAGAAATTTAGAAGAACATGGAACATGTTACTTATCAGATTTATAGATAGGAGAACAATTTATGAATAAACAAGAGATAGAGAACAAAGCTAGGTACATAACGGATAATTTCAAATACATAAAATGTAAAAGTTTTTGGATCAATAAAACAAATGTAGCCAAGATCAGAAAGAAAGGAGATAATAGGGAAAAAATATAGACAGTTTATCAGATAAAGGTCCCATATCTCAAATATCTAAAGAACTTTCTCAAATCTATAAGAACATGAGTCATTCCTCAATTGATAAATGGTCAAAGGATATGAACAGGGAGTTTTCCACATTGTCTTCTATTTTTTCATTATTTTGGTTTTGTTTTACAATATCTTGCTATCTCATGAAATCACTAGCATTCATTTGCTCCATTCTAATTTTTAAGGAAGTATTTTCTTCAGTGAGCTTCCTGGACTTCTTTTTCCATTTGGCCAACTTTGCTTTTTAAGGCATTCTTCTCCTCATTGGCTTTTTGGACCTCTTTTGCCATTTGGGTTAGGCTATTTTCTAAGGTGTTATTTTCTTCAGTATTTTTGGGCCTCTTTTAGCAAGCTGTTGACTTTTTTTTTATGATTTTCTTGCATCACTCTCATTTCTCTTTCCAGTTTTTCCTCTACTTCTCTTACTTGCTTCTCAAAATCCTTTTTGAGCTCTTCCATGACCTGGGACTGATTCATATTTTTCTTAGAGGCTTTGGATGTAGGAGCTTTGACTTTTTTGTCTTCTCCTGGTTGTATGTTTTGATCTTCTTTGTCACTAAAGTAAGATTCTATAGTCTCACTCTTTTTGCACTGCTTGCTCATGATCCCAGCCAATTAAGTGAGTTATAAACTCTTTGTTAAGGTAGGGATCTGCTTCTAGTGTGGAGAATGTACTGTCCCAAGCTTCAGGGTTTTGTGCAGCTGTTTTCAGAGATACTTCTAGGGACCTGCAAATTTTCAGTTCTTCTAAGGTGCTTTGATCAAGGGTGAGGTATTTACTCCTTTCCTGGCCTGTGCTCTGGTCTATGAATGATTACAAGCACTCTTTTCTGCCTTGGAACTGTGAGGAGGATTTACTCTCTACTGCCACTACAAGCTCCACCATGCCAGCACTTCTCTTCACCCTAGGACCACCACCCAGAACTGTGACCCAGATCCAAGAGCGGGCAAAGCAAGAGAATCTTGCCTCAGCAAAGAGATCACTGCATTCCCCCTCTGATTAGCCACTCAATTCCCCCTCCATCTGTGGGCCAAGAGCTCCAGAAGCAGCCACAGCCCTGAGGCTGTGATGGGACCAGGGTTGGGACCAAGCTCCTCTCTCACCACAGTCATAGACCTTTCCTACTGACCTTCTAAGTTGTCTTTGGCTTTTGTGGATTGAGAAGTCTGGAAACTGCTACAGCTACCTGTGATTCAGTCCTCTGAGGTCTGCTCCAGGTTTGCTGAGGCCCCATCTTTGCCTGCGCACCAACACTGAACTTCGCTTCTCTCCCAGCCCGGCGAGATACACCTTTCTGATCAACCATCTAGGTTGTCTTGGGCTGGAAATTTGTTTCACTCTGTCTTTTTGTGGGTTCTGCTGCTCTAGACTTTGTTTAGAGCCATTTTTACAGGTATTTGGAGGGGTTTGGGAGAGAGCTCAAGAAAGTCAGTGCTTTTACTCCACCATCTTGGCCCCGCCCCAACAGGTAGTTTTCTGATGAAGAAATCAAAACAATTTATAACATATAAACATGCTGTAAATCATAATTTATTAAAGAAATGCAAATTAATAAACCTTAAGATATCATTTTACACCTACCAGATTGGCTAAAATGATAGAAGGGGAAAGTGACATTGATGGAGATGCAGAAAAATTGGGACACTAATTTGTTGTTGGTGGATTTATGAACTGATCCAACCATTTTGGAGAGCCATCTGGAATTATGCCCAAAGAGTTATTATCTACTGATCTACATATCTACTTATCTATCTATCTGTGTCTAATGGTAGCCTTCTCTAGGGTGGGGGAGGGGGAGAGGAAGGAGGGAAGAAAGAGAAAAAAAGAAATTTACATGATAATTTTGTTGTATATTTGAAAGGAATAGCAAGTATTGCATAGTAGATTTGCAATTTCATGTGAAATCATCTTTTTTATTGTACTATGTTATGGAAATGCTTGTTTTATTCCATAAATTAAAAAGGAATGGTGGAAAAAAAAACAACTTCTGTGAGGTCAAAGATATGAAGACCAATAAAAAAATCATTAAATTTAGCAGCCAAGATATTACTGATAACCTTGCGAAGAGCAGTTTTATTAGAACGTTAGGGTCAGAAGTCTAACTGTAAGAGGTTCAGAAGTGAGTATACAATGAAGACAGAAAAAAATAGGCAATCCCTTCTCAGACCTTGACAGTGAAAGTAAGGAGACATATGGCTACAGCTTGAGGAGATCACAGGGTCAAGAAGATGGTTTGGGGGATTATTTTTGAGGATTATTTTGTTGTTAGGATGGGGGAGACCTAGCCACGCTTGTAGACATTTAGGAAAGAGCTGAGGCAGAGAATTTGGAACTTAAAATTTAAAAGAATGTAATTGGGGAAAAATAAAATGTTAAGTAAATAAAAAATAAAGAAATTATCAGCATCAAAAATAAAAGAGATAAATTCCCAAACAATGATGAAATAAAATGAGCTATCAGAAAAAAAAAAAGGGAAGAGCTGGAGAGGAACTAAAGATGAGCTAGGGAAGTAGTGCCTGCTTTGGAAGGAGTCTCATCTCCACTGAGTTGAAGAATTCCAGTCGACTGAAAATTTAAAAATTGCATAAAACATGCCATAATGTCTCCATAAATTAATAATTAATGAATTAATTATGTGACTCTGGGCAACAGAAAATGAGCTTCTTGGCTCTTACTCACTGAAAACAACTGGAGATAGTCAAGTAACTGTGTCAGCAGGGTCCCTCCCTCCTTTTCTCCACACTTCAACACACAGCTTCTCTCATCTCCTTTTCCTTTTCTCTGGCCTCCAAAGAAGATCGGATAGGAGCATACATATAGAGTTGGAAGGGATCTGAGACACCCTCTCATCCAACTGTCTCATTTAACAGAAGAGGAAACCAGAGGGCTGAGGTCATTTGATGAAGATCATACAGTTAGTGATTGGCCAAGCAGCAATTTGAACCTCTATCTAGATGATATTAAATTTGTTTTGGTAGGTATTAAATCATTACTCATTAAATTCATACAATTAATATTTACTGAGCATGTCTTATATCCAATACATCATGCTAAACCCTGAGGGAGATAATCTCTTCCTGAAAGCTCATCCTCCTTCTAATCATCTTTTTGTCTTAGAGTCCACTCCTATTCAGTTCAGCTATCTCAAACTCACGTTAATAGAAACATGGCTTTCCTAGGAGGTCATCAGATCCCTTGAAACTTTTTCATTAGGAAGCTATTACTTCTTCCAATCCATGACTCTCACAAAGCCAATCAGAGGGATGGGAAAATTCTACTTTTCCAACTAATGTTTTTGAATCATATCTCTTTCACCATCCCTCAGGGTCATCTTCTCACTTAGGGTCCATGAAATCCTTCTTTCCATCTTGTTACTCCCATCTATGGACATATACAGAAGGTGAGAGCACAGGCATGAAACTGCAAAATTTTAGCACTGTCTTGTAAGAATTTATTACCAGCACTAAAGCTTAGAATGAGCTGAAGCTGCTCCCCTCTAAAAAAAAAAAAAGATAAAACCTTTGCTTGTAGTGGATAGGATGACGATGACTTGATTACTGTGGTTAAAAGGAAAAGGCAGATTAATTTTTCCATAGGACACTTCAGCCAGCAGCACAAAAGCTGCAAGGGAGTACAGGCCTTAGAATGCTTTGTAGAAAGGGGGAGGGACAGAAGGAGATTTCTCACCTTCCTAATTCAGACATGAAAAACAAACAAGGTTTTCAAACTTCAAATTTATAGAGATGCCAGTCTCATCTTTCCTTGTTTAGGACTGACACTAGGATATCAGAAGGAAAATTAAAGGATCTTCATGTTCTATACATAATAATTTTGGATCCTTCCCTGCCCCTAGGATGCTCACTACCCCCTCTTTATTGGTAATTTCTTTTCTCCTGGCTTTTGGATTTCCCCTACCACTTGCAGGGGGGCAGAAGGAGATTTCTCTCTCCCCTAATTCAGTCATGATTCCCAGCAGCACCTCAAAGAGAGATGCCTTATCCAGTAGTGAGTTCAAGGCTTTGTTGGTTCAAGAAAATTTGAGGCACTATTAAGGGAACAGAGATACACAGTCCAGACAGACCTGGATACAGTTTCTCAAGGGATAAAGTAGATTCAAGGAATGAGACTCCTTGTAGGAGGGAAGGAGGGCATGTGTAGGCTCACAACTAGCACTAGCAATAGAGATTAGAGGTGTGGAGAGGAGCAGGTTCTGGGAATTCAAGTGAGCAAATCGAGCATTAGAGAAACTATAGCCAACAGGAGCCAAGGAGAACCTTTGGATTCTATGCAGCGAGAAAAATTTCAGGCCCCACAGCACCAGATACTGTGAATTGCCTTTGCCAAACAGGTATCCTATATGTGTGCCTCATTACCACTATACAGTAAGTTTGATCCCACTCTACTCATGAATACTGTGTGTATTTGTGAGAGAGTGAGCCTAAATTTATGGAGGTAATGTTTTATAGTTACTATTCTTACTATAACTATTAATAAATACCTTTGCTAAGAGTTAGTTGTGTCTATTTACCAATTCTTTACATGAGGCATATTAATAGGGGCCCATGAGCTACAGTGTTAGTTCTGAAGGTGGACCTCTAAAACTTAACAGCTATCCTCTCAGGACCCAACATGAGTTCAAGGTAGGGAAGTATCTGGGCACGTGTGACAGGGGGAGCTACATAGGCTAAGTAATCTCCAATATTCTTCCAAAGCTGTTTGATCGTCCTTCTACTCTCCCCTTGGTATATCCATACAACATTCCCCACAGTTTGTTCAAAACCTCTTCTAATCTTTCTTCGACCCCACCCACATAATTAATACTTATAGCAGATGACTAAGCTTCCTACTTCACTAAGAATACTGAGACCATACAACATGAACTCTTTCAGCCTGCCCTTTTAACTTTTCAAATGTCTCAGCACTGTCATCCACTCTTTCCTACTTCCCTCTGGCTCTGGTTCTTTATTCTCCATCTGATCCCCTAGTTTAAGTGTTCTTCATCCCTTTTCATTTCTCATTCACTTCATTGAGACTCCAACTACCATCATGATGTAAACTATAGAGGGCGATGATCCCAAACAGATGAAATAGCCAAGGAGATAAGTGTTACCCACTATGATTAAAATATACCCACTGAAAAACAAGGCAGAATATATCAACTCTTAAAGGGAATTCAAACACCCCACTAATCCCAATATTGTAATAAATTCAATAACTTTAGCCTGGCATTTAATAGCTGAGCTATATTAAAAACACTATATTGAGATGGATCTATTTAACATCATTGGAGATGTTGGCTGTCACTTCACCACAGAAGCACAAAATAACGCAATATAATTTTCCATAAATGACAAGCCTTCATGTTTTCAAATCAATATTAGCAACAGCCTTCTGTGGTACAACCCAAACACAGGAAGCACCCGGCAGAACATCTTGAGGTTATGTAGAGAAGTGAAAGCACAATAAAATCACTGAAAAGAAAATTAGGTTTAAGGTTTATCATTTATTAAACTTCTCCTCGCCCAAAACAAACAAACCCGGCTCTTACCTAAAGCTTTCATACGCCTGACTGTCTTGCTCCAAAGAGGTGGTCGGGTTCTAACACACTTGCTGTCTGTAGCAAATTCAATTTCAATGTTGTCACCAATTATTTCATCTTTCAAAAGAATGAATATGTCACCAGGATTCTATGAAATAAAAAAAAAGTTATATCCCAATCAACTTTTGGCCAGATTTCACACTGTTCAACCACAGAAAGTATTAGTTAAAATGGTTATTAACAATGATTAGAAAAGCTCTTTCAATGAGTTCTCTTTGTTATCTTATTTGGAACATTTCAAGATGGCTACACTATAATGGGCAATACCTACATTCCTCTTCTGTGGGATCAAGAGAAATAAGGCTATGTGAAAATGTAACAAGCTGTAAAGCCCTGCACAAACAAAAGTTATCATTAAAGATATGAATTCTCCTCAAGTCTTGATAATCATGTGGATCAAATAGTTGTATCCACATATATATATTTAACATTTTAAGTTATTAACTTAACAAATATGAATAAAGAAAAATAATCAAACATATACAATAAGGAGAAATCCTACATAAATCCTTTGCATTTCATAAAATTAAAAAAAAAAGACAAACAAATAAATAAACAGAAAATATCTTTAACCTAACTTTTAAAGTCTAGGGTGCTTTTATTTTTGGTGTTGTTATGGAGGTGTATATGTGTAAGTGTACATATGCATACAATATTTGTATGTGTGTATGTGCATGTATATGTATGGCTGTGTCGCATGTTTATGTGCATGTATATACATATGTGGTATATACCTACAGGTATAGGCATACATACACACATATATGTATAAAATGTTTGTGTACATGTGTATGTGTATGTATGTGTGTATATGTGTGTGTGTATGTATACACAGCCAGTACCTGTCTGAGAAGACTTAAACTCAGGTCTTCCTGACTCTGAAATTAGTTCAGGGGCAGCTAGGTGGTGCAGTGGATGGAGCACTGGCCCTGGGTTCAGTAGGATCTGAGTTCAAATCTGGCCTCAGACACATAATACTTACTAGTTGTGTGACCCTGGGCAAGTCACTTAACCTCATTGCCTAACCAAAAAAAAAAGTCTGAAGTTAGTTCTCTATCCACTATATTAAGCTACTTTTTAGTCTGTTGTCCTTTTTCTCTGTTTAATTTTTTTTATTAAAATATTTCAGCACAATATAACGTTGAGAAGTAAAATAATTACATTTATTAGGAAAGTTTTTTAAATAAAGTAGGAATTTAATAAAATTATATTTGCTTTTATTTATAGCCTCTTACGAATGAAGAATGTGGTCCTTTCCCCAGTCTTTCTCTTCCTTCCTCTTTCTTTGATCTTGTGACTTTCGCTTTTACTTTTATTCTGTCCCAGCCCATTCAGATGACTCAGAAAAGTTGATGATTAACAAACTTCCCTTATCTCTCACCTCTTGCTCGCATGCTCCTTCCATCTTCTTCCACTCACAGAGACCTGACTCCACCCAAACATATTGCATACCAAGCCATTCTCTTTAATATGGGATCCATTCCCTACACTTAGACTAGGACATGGAGTAGGCATATATGGCTTACTCTTCACTGTCCCTTTTAGATCTTTCCTCTGCTATCAGCACTCAACAACCTCTTTTCCTTTTCAGTTCAGTTCAGATTTATCATCCTACTGAGACCCTGCTAGCAATTACCTGGAGCCCTTCATTATCCTTTCTTCCTCACTGAGTCCCATTCCTGGCTTATAGTCTTGCTCTTCACTCCAACTACCGCCCTGATCCTAGGGGACTTCAATATACATGTTGATCCTCCCTCAAATACCCTCACCTCCCAATTCATCAATATCCTAACCAATCACTCCACCTCAGCCCCACAAAGCCATAATCTCATCATCATTAACAAGTATTCCAGTTTTTATGATCCAGAATTTTTTATTCCACCACGACATTTTATCCTTCCATCCCTCATTGTGCGCCACTCCTCATAAACCTATTATCCATCCTCGTCATTATCTCCTGTTCTTCCATCACTCAGTACCCTCCTGCATTATCACCCTTGCTCTGGCTTCACATTCCTCCTTTCTCAGTTCTTACTCTATAGTTAACCACTTCAACTATTCACTTGAATGACTTTTTCATTTTTAATCCCTTGCCTACCTGTCCTATTGATATTCGTACCTTACCAAACCTCAACCCTGTTTTATTCCAATCATCTGTCACCTTTCCTCCTACTCATGTGTTGCAAAGCTGTGATGAATGCAAACATTTCAGCATGTTCACTGGATCCACTAATTTTTAAGAATTTTTTTAACATTAATTGGGCATTCAATGCATCAAGGTAATACTTCAATTCTCCCCTAAATGAATCTGTAGAGAATAAAGTAGAATCTATAGAGAATCTATAGAATAGAGAAGACCACACTTTACACTTCACTGAGAAAATAGAGGAAACTTGCTGAAAGGTCATTCTTTCTCCCCATTCTATGTATAAAATCTCATTGTTATTATCCATTACTTTTTCCTCCTTTACCTCAGTCTCTGATCAAGAGGTGTTACTTCTCACCAAGATCAATCCCTTTCCTTGTACTTTTGATTCCATACTCTTCTATTTCTCAAGGTGATTTTCCCCATGACCACCCTCCCTTAGTCTAAGTGTCTGTGAGTGTGTCTTTGTATTTCTATATGGCTCTCTCTCTCTCTTTCTCTCTTTGTTTATTTTCTCAGTAAAGTGTGAAGTGAGGTCTTCTGATAGAATCAGTGCTGACCAAGCTCTTCTACTAAATATTCTTGCCATTCTGTTTTTTTTTTTAACACTATTGTCTCCTGGTTCTCCTCTTAACTATTTGGATGCTCATCTACAATCTGCTTATCTATCCCCTACAATGATTGTACTTTAGGGCTTTGCCCTAAGCTCTGCTCTCTTTCCTATATCCTTTCCTTTTCTGTTGGTAATCCCATGAATTCCCATGGCTTCATTTCTAGATGCAGATGATCTGTCTATCTATCATCTATCTATCTATCTATCTATCTATCTATCTATCTATCTATCTATCTATCTATCTACTACTACCTACCTATCTATCTCTCCATCCATCCATCCATCCATCCATCCATCTATCTATCTATCTATCTATCTATCTATCTATCTATCTATCTATCTATCTATCTATCTATCTATCATCTATCATCATCCATCCATTTATCCATCTATCTAGCTATCTAGATATCTATCCATCTATTTATCTATCTATTATATCTATCTGTTTATCTATCTAATCTATCTACCTGTCTTGCCCAAATTGCTCTCCTGAGTGCCACTTATGTATTACCAATTATCTGTTAAACATTTATCAGTGGATGGCATATCTACATTCAACCCCAACATGTTATCAATCAATCAACAAACATTTATTAAGTATTCATTATGTGCTAAGTACTGTATTAATCATTTAGGAGACAAAGGAAAAAATAGTTGTCTCTGTTCTCAAGGAGCTTACATTCTAAAGAAAGACAATTTGAGAAAAAAGAAAGTTACATGATAACTTTATTATATATTTGAAAGGAATAGCAAGTTGTACATAACAGATTTGCAGTTTTATGTGAAATCATCTTTTTTTCTATTCTACTATGATATGGAAGCACTTGTTTTATTTCTGAAGTTCAGAATAAAATAAATAAAATTTATGGAATAAAATAAAATTTAAAAAATATAATGTGAATATAAACAGAAAAGATACATACAGAGTAAGTGGGCGGCAACATTAAAAGAGAAGGCTCTCACAAGGTGCCAGAAGGAAGGACCAGAAAGGTCTCCTTTGGAAGGTGGCTACTGAGCTGTCTTGAATGGAACCAGGGATTCCATGAAGCAGAGATGAGAAGAGAGAGGATTTCAGATGTGGTGGACAGCCACTGGCCTTCCAAAGGGAAATAGAGTGCTATGTATGAAAAACCAGCAAGTCCAAAAGAGAACACATATTTTACCTCCAAACACACCCCTCTTTCTAACTTCCCTTTTTCTGCTGAAGGCCCCATCATCCTTGCAGTCATTCAGGTTCACAACTTCTGAGTCATTTTCAGCTCTTAATTCTTTCTAATCCATGACCACATCCCATATTTATATTTAATAAGTTGCCAAATATTGTCTATTCTATTCCTACATTATCTTTACATTCATGTCTTTTTGTCTACTCATGTGACCACCACCCTAGATAGAGCTTGGAAGTTCTCTTGACTAGACTGTTGCAGTAGCATCCTAAAGGATTTTCCTGTCTCAAGTCTCTCCCCTTCCAATCAGTCTTGCATCCAGTGGATAGAGCATAGGCCCTGGAGTCAGGAGGACCTGAGTTCAAATCTGGCCTCAGACATGTAACACTTACTAGCTGTGTGACCCTGGGCAAGTCACTTAACCTCATTGCTTAGCCAAAAACCAAACCAAACAAACAAAAAGTATAGTTTTGACTATCTCATTCTCCTGATCTAAAAGCTCCAGGGACTTATAATTTTCACAAGTATGCAATATAGACTTTCCTATTGGACATTCCTTCACAATCTGGCTCCAGCCTCCTGTTCTAGATTTTTTACATACTATTTGCTTTCACAATTTCTACGTCCTAGTGAAATCATTCTACTTGTTGCTCCTCAAATGCAACATTCCAACTCCCATAAACGAGCTTTGTACTGTCTTTCTCTAATGCCTAGAATTCACAATCTCACCTCTGCTGATTAGGAGAATCCCTAGTTCTCTTTAAAGTACTGTTTAAATGTCACCTCCTACTTGAGGTCTTTCATGATCCCCACCCACCTACTCAAACTCATTGTACTAACTCTCTTGCAAATTACTTTGCATTTATTTTGTATATATTTATATAATTATCTAGTGGTGCTGGTGAGCTGGGTAAACCAAGATGTCTCTTCACCCCTAAGCTTGTGGCTGATCAGAGCCCTCCTGCTTTGCAGGGATCAGTGTTTTCTTTAGAGTCACAGTTGTTCCTTTTGTAAGCAACTTACTCTCGTCTCCCTCCAAGGAGTTGTATCTTTCTTTTAAACATAGTAAGCCAAAATGGCAAACCCTGCATTGGCTTTCAGGGCAAGGACAAAGCCTCCTTCCCCACCTCCCTAACTACCTCTGAGTTTCATTTTCTACAGGTTCATATTTCAGATAAGCCTGGCCCTAATAATCATTCTCTCTCTCCCTCTCTCTCTCTGCTAATACACACTGATTTCAGTTAAATGCGCAGCTAATGAAACTCTAATTAGATTTTTAAAAAAAATATTTTATTTAACTAAATATTTCCCAATTATATTCAAAATGTTTTAAATTTTTTTTTAATTTTGCATTCCAAATGATCTTCCTGCTCCTTCCCCCTCTTTGAGAAGGCAAGCAATTTTATATCAATTACACATATGAAGTCATGCAAAACATAATTCCATATTAGCCATGTCACAAAAGAAAACACAGACAAAAAATACAAAACCAGAAAAATAAAGAAAGTAAAAAAAGTATTCTACAATCTGCATTCAGAGTTCATCAATTTTCTTTCTGGAGGTAGACAGCATTTTCCATCATCAGTCCTTTGGAATTGTCTTGGACCATTGTCTTGATCAGAGTAGCTATCTTTCACAGTTAGTTAATAATCCTTACAATATTGCTATAACTGTGCACAATGCTCTCTTGGTTCTGCTCACTTCACTTTACATGAGTTCACACAAATGTTCTCAGGTTTGTCTGAAACCATCTGCTCATCATTTCTCATACAACAATAGTATTTCATCACAATTATATGCCACAACTTGTTCAGCCATTCCTCATTACCATTCCATTTGCTCTCATCAATACACTCTTCAGGAGCAGCTAGGTGGTGCAGTGGATAGAGCACTGGCCCTAGGAGGACCTGAGTTCAAATCTGGCCTCAAACCAAACACTTGACACTTACTAGCTGTGTGACCCTGGGCAGGTCACTTAACCCCAATTGCCTAACCAAAAACAAACAAAAAGACACTCTTCAGCTTATCAGTATCTATCTTAAACTCTAGTGCCCAGATTAAACACAATATTTCAGATGAGGTCTGATCAAATCAGGGTACAATGAGGTAGTCTCTTACTAATTACTGGGAGGTATGCTCCTCAATGCAAGTTAAGATCCCATTAGCTTTTTTGGATGCTATATCATACCGCCCATTCATATTGAGAGTGTGGTCCACTAAAGCACCTACATCTTTTGTTTTTTTGAGACAAAGTACCATCTAACCATGCCTTCTTTATCCTGTCCTTGTGAAGTTTATTTTTTTAAACCTAAGTTTAAGACTTTGCATTTATCTCCAATGAATTCCATTTATTAAATTCAACCCAGTGCTAACCTGTCTAGATCTTTTTGGATCTTCATTTGGTCATTCAGTAAATTCATTGTGTCGTCATCTTCAAATTGGATGAGCCTGGCATCTATGGCACTCACTTAAAAAAAAGGTAATAGCAGCTAAAGATAATGATAGGCATCTTGACTTCTTAATACATGGACCTCACTATTCCAAGTGAAGATGTATAATATAGCAGGACACACATCCATTACTCTGGAAGAAACCCTCTGAGACTTTGATAATTCATACTACTAAATTACTAAAACAGTGACCAGGTCTGAGGCAGAGGAATGAGGTAGGCTTATGGAATACCATAAAGGAAGCAGTAGTTATCCTTGTGTTCAAACTTAAGTCAATGGAACCTCTGGTTCCAGTCCTGGAAAACTTGCAAATATTAGAGACTCAACATGGCAAAGCAAAAATAGGTCAACAAGCTTATGTTCAGTTCCCCAGTACCTACCAGGACAAAGGGGCAGGGAGGTTTCTGCTTTTGGGATGTGTGTAGACAGATGGCTTCTGTGGCTTATAATCGAAGGAGCAATGAAGGTGAAAGGAGTGGATTCTGCCCAGCTGCTTCAAATGACTTTTTTGGACAATGCAGAACTGAAGCTTTATCTAGCTGTCATGCTATATAAGCTGTTATATAAATGTTTATTAGCACTCCTGTTTCTGTCAATTATGGCATTATTTCCTCGTCAACTAAGTTTGAAACTTTGGAATCATCTGACTCATCCCTTGTTCTAAGCACTCATCAAAATGATGAGTTACAAAATCTTGTCAATCTGTTGCTTTCAAATATGTCTTATCATTTTCCAGTCCCACTGTCTCATTGTAGTTTAGACTGATATTTTGATATTTTGAGAGATCTTTGATTTTATTGGTGAATCCCACTTCCCCTAATGCAGATATCAACTTCTCCATGTTTCATGAGTTTGTTTCTCTGACCAACCTTCTAATGCTAACTCTACCAGCACTTAGATGGCCTTCTCCTTGGAGGAGAAATGCAGCATCCGTAGGAAGGTTTCTACATGAAGCCTTTTCAGACTTATAAATACAACCACAGCTTGTGTCTTCAAGAACCCAGGACCACCTCCATCCTAAAATGAGACATTAGAGTGATCCATTATTGCAATAGATTCTGACCTAGTCTTTTTTTGTCTTTAATGTCTCTTTTCTTGAATACGTCCTGTATCCAATCGACAAACTATCTTTCCAAAATATTATTTCCACCATGGCACCCCACTTCCTTCAGTATAATCTCTGAAATCTTTAATATTTCATTAAAGGCCAGAATCTCTTTGGAAGTCATGTCAAGGTTCAGCTGGTACCCGGGAAAGAATGCCTTCCACATTAAAGCCAAAAATAGTCATCTAGCCTTTGCTCGACAGCCTCCGGTAGGCAGAAACCCACTATGACCTGATGTAGCTCTCTTTGTTTGTTGTTCATTAAAACTCCTAGATCTTTTTTTATTTCAGGTAGACTGATGTTCAGCTATACTCTTCCTTTGATGTACTTATGAAAGTGAGTTGAACTCAATTGTAATAATTTACATTTATCTCTATTATTTAATTGTATTAGATTTTGCCCAATGGTTGGGCCTATATTGGATTCTGTGTCACTCCAGATTAGTTTTTCCTCTCCAAAACTTTGAAAATAAGCAACAGTATCTTATTCTGAACTTAAGAAACAGAATAAGCATTTCCATATAACTTGTTTTTCTTCCTCTGTTGATCTATACCCCAATTTTCTTATTCATATGCAATGTTACTTGACTTCATTTTAGCATTTATAACATAACCTCAAACTATTTCTTTGGTGTCTTTACCCCATTGTCTCTACCATTGGACATTCCATTTAACCATATGACTCTGTCTATCCACACGGAAATTTCTCCTTAAATTGAGGGTTTGGGGTTCATGGCCCCACCCTCCAATCAGAGGTGCGCAGGATAGTGATGAGGTAGAGTTCCAAGTCTGAAGTGGTCTTACAGGATGAAACAATGGGGATAGGACTAAAGATAAGATTTCTTCAATATATGGAACTCCCAGCTTGGAAATTCCTCTGCCAGTTCTCATCTAGACTATCTCTATAATTAAAAGTCTAAAAGGATGACTTGGGAGTCCTCAAAGTTTAAATGATTTCCCCATTGTTACAGAGCCAGTATGTGTGACAGGTGGCATTTCAACTCAGGTCTTCCTGACTTCAAGGACAGTTCTCTAACTGATATTCTATGCTGCCACTCAATGAAAAGAACATAACATATATCCTATCTATCACAGGGATCATATTTAGCATATGAAGGAATATCATATACAAAACCAAAAAAGTCAGTGGTAGATCACAGAAAGGAATTTGAAATCTCATGGAATTCTTATCAATTCCCCAGGTTAATGAAGACCCACCTCTAACACAATGCCAACTAGCCATTTATGTGACAGAGATATTCATAATTTGGTTATTGCTAAATTAGAGAGTGCTTAAAAGGACATTTTATCTCTCTAAGTAAAATTTAAGCTTCTGAACAGCAGAGACCATCTCTTCCACTTCTTTGGTACTCCTTCATGAGCATCTAGCATTGTACTGTGAATCAATGTTCACATTGTAGAGACTCAAAAATGTTGACTGAATAGATAATGGTAGTTTTGGTGAAAAAGATGAATGATTCTCAGTTATCTCCTCTGAGAAGTTTCTCCTTTATTTGTAAATAACTTTAATTAACATAAATCTAGCATTCTACTACAAAGATCAGCGGAAAGTATTCTGTTATAAAATCGTCAAATACAGTTGATAAAATCAAGAACTCAAAGACTGACCCAAAATCTATAATTTGATAATATTGATAATAATTCATAATATTAGGTACTTACAAAACTATTAAACTTACCTCACAGGATATTTTAGCTGGTAGCACTAGTACTGATGACACACTGCTTTCAGGAGTTTCTGATGCTGCCTCAATCTCTCTTGTTGTATTTGTTTCTGTATAGAGTTCCATTCCTATTTCTAGTGGATTGTTAACTTCAAAGTAATTCTGGGAACCTAGAAAAAAGTTATTGAATTAAGTTATAACAATGATTAATTTATTCTTCCCAAATATCAGCAGAGTCAATAGCTTAGTGATTAATTTGCCAAATCTTTTATAAGACAGTTGAAATAATTTAAAAAATTGATATGACAAACATCTACTGAGTATATATTCTTTTGAAAGTCATTGTGCCAGGCAATGTGTGGCATGCAAAGATGAATGAAGCATGTTTCCACAAGGAGAATGCATTTCAATTGGGGAGATAATCCTTTACTTTGATTTTGGGTTCATGATTTTTAATGAATCTCAGTATTCTTTCCATCAATGAAAACAAAAACCTTTCCACACATTTTTATCCTCTGCAAGTCTATAATAGCTCCTTAAAAGAGCTATCCAGTGCACTAAAGGATTTCCTTTAGTTTTTTTAAAATATTTTGGTGATATCAATGTGACGCTTGATGTCTATCTATTATCTCTCATTTTTGCTATATGATTGGTCCATAGTAGTGCTGGATTTGGCGGCTGGAAGACCTATGGTAGAATGCTATAATCATATACGGGATTCTACCAGAGATTTCCCAAATTAGCCATCGTCAAGCCTCTAAACTTGTGTTGACCTCATTTTCTTCAGACGTGAATTAGAGATATTAAAACCTGTAGTACCTATCTCACAGAGCTGTTGTAAGATTCTGGCTTCTAGACTATCATATTAATAAAGTAATAGAATAACTAAGTTTCCATGTAATAGTTTGAATACAGACAATCATTAATCCAATGCTCGTCTACTGTGAATGATGTTATTCATATCTACTGCTATTTGTCAGCTATTTCTACATCCCAATTTTCTTTAATTAAAACACTATTTAATCTACACCCAGGCAGTTTGAACTTGTTTTTTCTGTTCCCTTCTAAGGAGAATTAATGGAATTTTCCTTTATTATTCTTCATTTACACATTTTCTTTTTCCTCAAGGTGCTATGTAACTGTTATTGATATTCTTCACAAAATCCCTAGAAGGCAAATCAGCTATTCTTCCTGATTCTGACTGTGGGGAAATAAGAGCGAGAAAAGAACAAGACAGTGTTTTCATAGTCCCTTCCTTAATACTTTTGACTTCTCTCCCCACCTCTTAAAAAAGGGATGAGATTGTCATTTTCATTGTCAAATGTAGGGAGTGATTCTCATTATTTGTTTCCTATCTATTATATTAAAAAAGAAGCCCCCCCCACAAAAAATAACACATACACACACACACACACACACACACACACACACACACACACCCCTTGAGGATGGAAGTATCTGCACTTGCAGAAAAAATTGAATGCAATGAGTCAAACCTCATAGGTTTTCTTTAATATTAATACATATATATGTGTGTGTGTGTGTGGTGTGTGTGTGTGTGTGTGTGTGTGTGTGTGTGTATTTCTACAGTAACAAACAGCAAATGAGTTATAGACCATAATTATTTCTCCAAACTGGGGCAGAATTTACTGTACACAATAGCATTGGAAAGATGATGTCACAGGATTCTAGCAGTAGAGATGAAAGGAAACTTGGAGATCATCTCATCCAACACTCTCCCCACCATTTTACAGAGCAGGAAACTGAGATCAAGTTTGAACAATGTGCCCAAAATGCCACAAATAGTATCTGGCATAGAAGGGATTTAAATGCCCATCTTCTGACTCCAAATTCAACAATCTTGATACTATGCTATGTTGTTAATGAGGTTTTAAAAATTTTAATATTTTTAACAAGTGTTTATTTTCCCTCCTACATCACCCCTCCCCCAATTAAAAAAAAAACAAAGAAAAAAGAAAACTCTTCTAACAAAAATGCATAATGGAGCAAAACAAATTCTTGCACTGGCTGTTTCCAAACATTTGTCTCATTCTGCATTTTGAGGTTATCCCCTCTCTGTCAGAAGAGGAGTGACGTGTTTTAATCACTGATCCTCTGGAACTGTGGTTGATAACTGCATTGATCAGAGTTCCTAAATCTTTAAAAACTCTTTGCCTTTACAATTTTTTTCTTAGTTCTGCTCACTTCACTGTACATCAATTCATATAAATCTACCCAGGGCTTTTCATCATTTTTTATTGCACAAAAGTATTTTAAAATTCATTTGTAATGATTTGTTCAGTCATTCCTCAAATTATAGGCATCACTTTATTTTCCCGTTCTACTACTACAAAAAGGACTGCTGATAAAAGTGCATTAACACAGTTTTAAAAGCTTGCAAAGCACTTTATGTGTCATCACAATTGATCTTCATAACAACCCTGAAAGGGAGGCTATTATCATCCTTGTTGTAGACAGGTAAAAACTGACAGATGGAGGTTAAGTGATTTGCTGGGGACCACACTGCTAGTAAGTTTCTGAGACCAGATTTGAACTTGGGTCTTCCTGACTACAAATCTAACATCCTATTCACTAACTGCAATAACTAGTTTTATGCATATGCATATGCATATGCATCCCTTTTTCTCTCTTTCCCATCTTTCAGGTATAAGCCAAGTAATGACATCCCTCTGCTAAAGGGTATGCAAGTTTACTGACTTTGGGAGCATAGTTTCAAGTTGCTTTCCAGAATGACTGGACCAATGAGCATCTCCATGAACAGCATTAATATGCTTATTTCCTGAAGCCCCTCCAACATTTGTCATTTTCTATTTTTGTAGTCTTGGTCAATCTGTTGGAGTATCAGTTTTGTTGGCAGACAGGAAAATAATTTTCTCATACTTTCCCTTCTTTTGTTGTGAATTATCCTTTTCATTTCTGAGTGGATAGTGCATTGAGTCTGGAGTGAGGAAGACCTGAGTTCAAATGTGACCTTAGTTACTTCCTAGCTGTGCGACCCTTTGTAAGTCATTTAACCTCTCTGTCTCATTTTCCGAATTTCTAAAATGGGAATAATAATAGCACCTATCTTTTACAGGATTGTTGGGAGGATAAAATAATATTTGTAAAGTAGTTAGCAAAATGTCTGGTACAGAGCAAATACTACATAGACATAAGCTATTATTGTTATTGAACTTTAAAATTTGCTTTATTTAGTCTTTTATTCTTCTGCTTTGCTAATTTCTTCTTTGTTCCAAAAAAATTATTTTTGGTATTTAATTGTTCTATAATTTGTTGGTTTTCTAGTATTGGTTTCATGCCTAATTCATTGATCTGTTCTTTCTCTTTTATATATGCAAAAGTTTAAGAGATACAAAATTTTACCTCAGTGTTGCTTTGCCTTTTCTAAAATTTTGGTTACTTGTGTCTTTTTTATATTTTTGGTCATTTTCTTTGATGGTATTATGTTTATTTTGTTATTTGTTCTTTGATGAACCAATTATTTAAGTTATTTAGTCTCCAATTAATTTTAATCCTTTCTTCAATGACCATTTTTGAATGTGATTTTATTGTATTGTGGTCCATAAACTATGCTTAAAATTTCTGCTTTTCTGAAATTACTTTTATTTTTTTCTGCCTACACTGTGGTTTAAGGATAAGTTGAATGCACTAACTATTTTCATAATATTACTGAGTAAATTTTTTTTAAGATAGGAAAATACCAGGCAGACTTGTAAGCATCATATTAATAAATGAAGCACAAATCATAAAACTTTAGAGATCAATTACTTCAGCCTCCTCATTGAATGGATATGATAGCTAAGGGCTAAGGAGGCTAAGTAAACTATCCTAAATCATGCAAGTCAGTTGAAGGTTTGGACAACCCCCCCAGGCATCTGTACGTACATCCTCTATAACAACATCATTCAGGTAGTAAAACTGATAACACCAATTGATTTTTGGTGTTATCTATACGATCAGAAATCCAATTCAATCAAATTGAATAAATACGTATTAAGTCTAGGCCTTACAAAGTACTTTGCTAGACACTGGGAACAAAAAGCCAAAAGTAGAACTGTCCCTGACCTTGGAGTAGCTTCTACTGGGGGAAGAGCTTTGCTTGCACTTCTGGCTTTTTTGATGTGAAGAAGCTTTCAGAGGAAAATAGCAATATTAATGCTCTCTAAGGTGTGCTGACACATCCAGGAAAATTAGGCACAGTTTTATATGCACTTTTGCTGGGGAGAGACAACATGAACACAGATAAACATAAAACTGAATGAGAAATGAAAGAAACAAAAAAAAATCAAATTGCTATAGGAATATTTGA